>NC_141156.1:51948535-52604209 GCF_053477565.2 Lygodium microphyllum
AATAGTCTCACTATAGGACTCCCCTCCCCCCCTAAATGTTTTTTTTTTTGGAAAAAAAAGAATTAACCCCCTTGGTTATGCCGCCAAGGGCTGGTGGATGGTGTGAGGGGAGGGGGGGACTATCATGTCGAGAGATGTGGAAGGGCACGGGGCCGTTGCCGCATGGCGAAGGAGGTGGCAAGAGGGAGGACTACTACTATCGCATGGCAAAGGAGGTGGCAGGACGGGGGACTGCTGCTACTACCACATGGCGAAGGAGGTGGTAGGAGGGAGAGCCTCCATTACAAACTCCCCCCTCCCCCTCCCCCCCAATTACCTTTTAAAAAAACCACCAAGGGATGGGAAGGCTAGGTGGGGGGGACACGACCTGTTTGCTGCTCAAATAGGGAAGAAGAGAGGAATAAGAAGCAGAGGGAGAGAGTGAGTAGAGAAGAATAATAAGGAGAGTGAGAGAGTGGGTAGAGAAGAGGAGAGAAATAAGAAGGAGAGGGAGAGAGTGGGTAGAGAAGAGGAGAGAAATAAGAAGGAGAGGGAGAGAGTGGGCAGAGAAGAAGAGAGGAATAAGATGAAGAGGGAGAGAGTGAGTAGAGGAGAAGAGGGGAATATGAAGGAGAGAGAGGGAGGGAGTAGAGAAGAAGAGAAGAATAAGAAGAAAGGGGGAGAGAGAGGAGAAGAAGAAGAGAAGAGAAAGGAGGGTAAGAGAAGAGAGAAAGAAAGATAGAGAGAGAGAAGGGAATTGTTTTTTCTTCCCTCATTAAAGAAATCAGAGCTCGTCATTTCTCTTGCCTTCCCCCCCCCCCCCTTGGAGGAAAAGCCTCACAGCCTAGTCCCTTCCACGAGGAGCCGTCTCTTCCGTAATATGGGCGGGTAGCCGCGAAGCAAAAGCCAAATCATACGATACCTCCCAAATGAAGTAAGGTCCAACCAAACACGAATCCCATCTCAACCGATGGATCCATGGGGCAAGGAACCATGTCACTTGGTAATTAAGTGTGTTCTATTCACCCTACCCTAATGGGGAGTCTTAAGGACATCAAACGCCTTCATTAGGAATGGAGCAAAAGTCTATCATAACTAACCACAGTTTAGTTTACATCATTTTATCATATTGAAAATCGTGTATTCATGCATGCAAAAGAAAAAGACGCGACCTTATTTATTCTGCACATAATACTTTGGATTATGTGCTAATGTTATCATGCTTTTTAAAAAATGGATTGTTGAAACACTTACACATATTTGTCAATTAAGAAAAAATCATATTTTTTTTCCTTTGCATCACAAACTTGTGAAATTGGAAAGGTAGGAGTGAGGGTTTGAACCAAGTAAATGAAATTCTTGAATTGCTAGGATACCATTCCGGTATATCTAGACCATTGCAAGACAAAAATAGGTATCCAACTCCTATAAACTTTCAGAGGGAGTGGTCATTTTTTTCCTTAGGACTGATAACTTCACGTCCTCCACCTCAGGAAATATATGTGTGTGTGTGTGTGTGTGTGTGTGTGTGTGTGTGTGTGTGTGTGTGTGTGTGTGTGTGTGTGTGTGTGTGTGTGTGTGTGTGTGTGTGTGTGTGTGTGTGTGTACAAGTCTCTATTTGTGTTTGGCATAAGTGCATCAAAATGAATTCCCAAAAGCAAAAGCCTACTTTGCAGCATTGTATTGTCTAGGAAAGCTACACCTCTAAATTGTGTGGCATCATGATCGGTCTAGTTGCGTTACTAGGGATTCATCCACCGCACTTTCCTCGGGTTACTTTAGTTATCTAATTACCTACCACATTTAGTTTGACGAGCAAAAACAGCTTCTTTAATTAACCAATTAATCACTAGTTCCTTCACGTAACTTAGGCACTGACACAGAAAAACAAATGTCAAGCAAGTTCCTTTTCAACATTTGATCTTTATTTATCAGTCTTTGGAATACATCATATAATCCAGCCTGAAGGCTATTCTAGCAATCCTCAGGGATTGCTATTCCAAGTTCTGCTCGTTGACTAGTATGTGGGCCTTGAGATTCCATCTCGAGTCCTGTCTGCCTCTTGTGTAGGATTCGGAGGCAAGGGATTTATGACCAGAGCCCCCACTAGCACGCAAGTGTCCTCTTGCTCCAAGCAATACCCCCCACAGAGAGACCTCTCGCGGCTAGTTTGGTCCACGTACCCGGTGCGGCTAACAACCCCCTTGGATAGGGTCAGGCAAATACTCGGGGGTAACTAATACTACCTCTCCCTCCAGGCTTTCAACCTGAAGCATTAGTTATTTTTCCAGCATTAGTTCCTTGATCAAAGAAGTACAAACAGTGCTCCTAGGTGTACAAACACAAGCACTCCAGTGGTCGTTTATACGGCCAACTGCTAAGGTGTGAATCCTTCTTTTTGAATACATCTAGCATTCGATCTTGGATCAATCGTGACTTGGCAAGATCCCAAGGGTTCCGTAAGCTAAGCTACTTGTTTACCCTTTATCCTTGGGTTAGGGTTTATACCCTATTAACCCAAATTGTCAATACCTTAGGTTTCCTTATATTAAGGTCAATACATCCTGGACAACCCCATTGTCCTCACTTGATTGGTCAATTGCCTGCTAGGCAATTCATAATTACCCTAACTTGGCAAATCAACCTCAAGGAAGGGTGATGTAGCAGGATGACTACTCATCCTCTAAAAAATTAGACTTGTACTTAGAACCCGCCAACCTTGTTCTAAGGAGTGGAAATACTATTTTGTGATTTAGACACAAAACCATGCAACATTGCAACTTGTTGCACGAGATAGGTTTCGCACCTATCTTGTGGGATTATTTCTCCCATCACACGGTATTCCTTGGTCAAGAATACCTTTTGTCAAGATGTAGGGTTTGGGAGTCCTCTTCACCCAATCCAACCCCTAACCCTACTATGCTGATAATGTCTTGGCCCTAGGGTTCCTAATTTCCTTGCAGAAGTCTAGCATTTGGTCATCCAATCACTAGGGTGAGAACCCTCGATCATTCTTGCACGGCCGATTTGAGAACCCTAACATTTTCGAGAATGTGGGTAGGATCTTTGGGATCGGAAATATTAGGTCGGCAACCCAAGTATGATACTAGGTAGAATTTTAACGTAACTTAACCCTACCTAGCACTTTGAGGTGATTGTCATATGCAATCTAATCGTATCTTTATGATTTTCATGTGAACTACTCAACTATAAGCAGATTACTTAATTGATCCATCCAACCTGTGAGTAAATATGATCTTCAGTTTAAAAATGCAAACACATTCTTCTAAATTTGCAAGTACTTTCTCCTAAAAGATGTAAATAATTGGAGGATAGGTGAGATGCATCATTCCATGCGAGTATGCAACTTCAAACCATAGACCTTTTTCTTTTATGCAACTTAGAGATCATTCTTTTCCTTGCCCTAAACTATAATCATTGACATTCAGAGCTAACTCTTATAAACCCTACGTTGATGCAACAAAGTCAAAGCTTTAATAATTTTAATGAAGATGCATTCAAAATTTGATAAAGAACTCCATGCTTGAGCGAATGCCATGAGTCCAATTGACTTAATCCTTCTTTTAGCACTTAACCCAACCCAAAGTGTAACTATCATTGCATGCAATTTGCAAGGTACATAAATCCTTTCCATGCATTGCAACTATTCAGACATCATTTAATGTCCATCTATGATTACCTTAATTGAGAGACACAACCAAGAATTTATTACATAAATGCGTTATGAGTTACATGTCCTATCCTTTGTGAGGTGCAACAAAGATGCCTTTGCACAATTCCGTCTTTTTACTTATGCATCATGCGTTCAAGATTGCATCTTGACCACGAAATTGCAAGCAATTGCAAATGCATGACATGCAACTAATTTTTGTAAATCGGGCGAGCAAAGCAATTTTCCAATGTATTTAAACTCACCTACGAGGATTAAACATGCCTAGATCATCCTTTTCATGCGAAATTAATTTTAGGAACTTGGGCATTAAGATTTGGGGCGTTGTCCACTTGCGTACTCGGGGTGGAAGCTCCCGCATGTGCTCCTCTCACCTTTTGTTTAGGAGCCATTGATGCGGTGGATTTCAACACAGCGAACCTTCCTTGGCTCCCTTACACACTTTGAGGGTGCTACTATCCAAGATTGTCTCTTCCGCGTAGGAACTTGGGCCTTGCAGACACGATTTTAAAAACCCAGGGAAGGCAGGGGTGAATAGGGCCTATGGAAAGCTTTAATAGAATCTTCCAAGCTTCTGGACATAAAGATGATGACGTGGAGATGGGGAGATAATTGGGAGGATGACGACGATGCAGAAGAAGAAGATGATGATGATGGTAATGATGATGAAGATGATGGCAGGGGGCCGCAGCAACGACAGCCTGGTAGCGTGGCCTGGCGGCAGCAACAGCGTGATGATGGCAAGCAGTATGGCATGATCCTCTCCCTCTCCCTCAAGCTTGGGGAGGGGGTGTTCTTATAGCTCTAAGGGGGGAGGGTAGGCACACATGTGGTAGGGTGCATGCCATCCTCCCCCATGCCCGTCCACCACTTAGCTCATAGTCCATCTTCCCGCCATGCAACGGCTGAAGGGGAGAGGGTTAATAATAAAAAAAATTGCAAAAATTTATCCATTATCCCTTTTTTTCTTTCCCCCTTGAAGGGGTGTTCCCGCATGGGCTACGGGTTTTTAGCCATGATCTCTTATGCACAACGTGGGCTGGAGTTCGTTGATGCACGTGGAGGGAGCACTTAGCCACCAACATTTATCATTGTGGGAGATTACTTTGTGTTGCTTTTTGCGCAAGGTGTGCGGGGTCTAGGGTCGATTAATATTTCATTGTGAAAATATTACATTCTCTCCCCCTTAGAGGAATCGAGATGTCCTCATCTGGGGGTATTGTTGGTTGAGAGTATTTTCATCCATCCAAGTGGCATCCTCTTCGGGATAATCTTTCATCCATCCAAGTGGCATCCTCTTCGGGATAATATTTCATGTTGCGAGAAGATCTGGGGGTATTGTTGGTTGAGAGTACTTTCATCCATCCAAGTGGCATCCTCTTTGGGATAATCTTTCCACTGGATGAGGTATTCTCTCAAGATCCTGGATCTCAAATGCCTCTCCCTAACATCTAAGATCCTGTCAGGCCGTAGCTCAAGGACTCCTTGGCTAGGCATTACAACTTGTTGATCATCAAGCACGTGACTAGGGTTAGGTACATACTTTTTCAGTAGGCTGATATGGAATACATTATGAACTTTTAGGTTTTCGGGGAGTTGCAGTCTATAAGCATTAGGCCCTAGGCACTTGAGAATCTTGTAGGGTCCATAATACCTTGGACTTAGCTTTTTGTATTCACCTAAGGATAGGGAACTCTTCTTTGGACGTACATGAATGAAGACCATATCACCTTCAACGAAGGATCTGTCTTGCCATTTCAAGTCCACGTAAGCCTTTTGTCTGTCCTTGGCGGCTTGGATGTCCTGTCTTATTGACTTGATTTGGTCATCCATGTCCTCCAGCATCTACTTTGAAGATTCAACCCTCAAGGTTGGATCTGAAAAGCTCAAAGGAGTATGACAATTGTGCCCATACAATGCTTGAAAAGGGATCATCTGTATGCTTTGTTGGTAAGAAGCATTGTAGGCAAACTCAACCTATGGTAAATATTGAATCCACTTTTTGGGTTTGCGACATCAGTGTGCCCTAAGCGTATCTTCAATGACTTGGTTAACTTGATCCGTTTGACCATCAGTTTAGGGATGATAAGCTTTACTGAAACAGAGTTGAGTCCCAATGGCCTCGAAGATAGCCCTCCAGAAGTGTGATGTGAAAAGAGAGTCACGATCACTAATGATTCTTCTGGGTAACCCATGTAGTTTGAAAATCTCCTTGATGAATAACCTTGCGATGTTTGAGGCTTTATAGTTTGTCTTAATAGGAATAAGATGTGCAACCTTGGTGAGAATATCCACCACGAACATAATGGAGTTGTATCCTCCTTGAACTTGGGGCAGGCCAATGACAAAGTCTATACTAATGAATTCCCATTTCATTTGGGGAATGTCAAGTGGTTGCAATTTCCCTGGCATTTTGACATGTTCAGCTTTAATGCATTGACAAGACAAACATTCCGTGACATATTTAAGAACGTCACCTTTGAGCCTCTCCCAATAATAGCTCTTCCTGAGACTGCATTGAGGGTCTTGGCATAGCTAGGATGTCCCGAGAAAGGGGAGTCATGGGCTTCCCAAATTATATTTTTCTTGAGTGATAGGCTTTCTGGTATACATAATCTCATTCTATAGTAGACAAGTCCACTATTGATAGAGAATTCTTGATACTTTGTTTGTAGCTTCAAGTCTTGATCCTTGATGGGGATCTCCCTTAGCAATTTCTAATAGGTTGGGTCATGGCATGCCTCTTCTTTGGCTAGCTCAAGAATTGGGTTGTTTGGCATGGATACCTTTATGGATAGACATCTTGCTGTTGATGGATCTTGCTAAATTAGAGAATTCAGAAATGCCTTGTGAGACTGAGTGCATTGGCAACTGCATTCTCCTTTTTAGGCCGGTATTTGATTTCAAAATCATATTCTTCCAGCACTTCAATCCATCGACGTTGCCTCATATTGAACTCATTCTAGGTGAAAATCCATTTAAGACTCTTGTGGTCCGCCACTAAGGTAAATTTATTACCCAGCAAGTAGTGTCTCCAAATTTTGAGAGCATGTATGACAGCCAACAGTCCCAGATCATGGGTAGCATAGTTCCTTTCATGGCTCTTCAGTTTCCTTAATGAGTATGCTACAGGATGACCTTCTTGCATGAGCACACATCCTAAGGCAAGTGCGCTAGCATCAGTTATCACTTCAAACTTCTTACTAAGATCCGAAAGTTTCAAGATGGGTACTGATACCAAAATTTTCTTTAGTTTGTCAAAGCTGGACTATTCAGCAAGTGACCATACAATTGATACTTGCTTCTTTAGTCGTTCAGTCAGAGGTGCTGCAATCAAAGCATAGTTTTTTATAAAGACCCTGTACCATCCTGTCAATCCAAGAAAACTATGTATTTCTTTGATAGAAGTTGGTGTTGGCCATTCTAGAACGTCTCTGACGGATCCACTAAAATTCCTTCTGCTGGGTTGATACAATGAATCCCAGATATTCAATCTATCGCTTGAAAAATGCACACTTCTTCTTCTTGGCATAAAGCTTGTGTGCCCTCATTGTTTTGAGAACAATGCAAAGCTGGGGTTCATGATCTTCTTCTTGCTTGGAGTAAACTAGGGTATCATCAAAGAAGACGAGTACGAAGTCATCAAGATAGGACCTAAAGATATCTTGCATTAGCATGTTGAAGGTAGCAAGAGCATTTGTCAGCCCGAATGACATGATCAAGAATTCAAAGTGTCCATATCTCGGGCTGAATGCTGTCTTTGGGATGTCTTCTTCCTTGATCCTTATCTGATAATATCAAGACCTGAGATCTATTTTAGAGAAGATCTTCGCACCTTGAAGACGGTCAAGAAGTTCATCTATTCTTGGAATGGGGTATTTTTTCTTAATGGTTGATTGATTCAACCCTCTGTAGTCAATGCATAGTCGAAGCATTCCATCTTTCTTCTTCTGGAATAGCACTGGAGCTTCCCAAGGTGAACTACTAGGACGGATGTAACCTTGGTCTAACAGTTGCTTGAATTGCTCCTTTAGCTTAATCACTTCCAGGATGGACATCCTATATGGTCGCGATTGGTGCAGCTCCTGGCGCTAGCTTGATTTCATGATCAACTTCCCTTTGAGGAGGAAGTTCTATCAGCTCTTCAAGAAATATGTCTGCATATTCCTTTAACCATGAAGATTCTTCCCTAGATTTCCAGTTCTGATCTAGATTATTTAGTTTAATCAGATAGACAGGTGGCCCCTTTCTAACTCCTTTTATTATCCATGTTGCTTTGGCTAGTTGAATTTCGTGCCTACCAGCCTCTCCTTGAGTTGTGACTAGTTCCCCTTCAGAATTTTGGAAGGAGACTTGGTCCTTTCCACAGTGAATGTGGGCATCATTGGGTATTAGCCAATCCATACCGAGCACACATTCGTAGACACCTAGGTTCATTACCCTGAATCTGACCGAAGTTGACTTTCCTCCCAGTAGGAATTTCACCTTAGCAGTTTGCTTGGTACAAGAGACCTCACGACCATTTGCTAATTCCACAAGTAAGGTAGGTGCATCTATTGTGGCTATTCCAAATCTTTTTTCACAGATTGGTGAAATGAAGGAATGTGTACTGCCACAATCAATCAAGGTTTTGAAGCCTTTACCTTGATAATCTGATGGTGTTTGAATCACCGAGAATAGGCGATTCGGGCCTTTCTTGTGAAGAGTGGCATGAATCGTTGCCCTCTCAATGTCAGCTTCCATGGTTGGATCTTCTTCATCACACATCTCCTTATTGGCAACACTGGAGATTCTCCCTCTAGCCTTGACAGTGGCTCCTTGTCCATGGGCGGCTCCTTGGATTGGCCCTTGACGTTGTCCTCTGCTAAGCTTGGGACATTGCCTTTTAAAGTAACCAGGCTCATTGCAATGGAAGCAACGGAGACTGCGGCCATTACCTTGGGTAGGAATGAAGTTGTTAGCAACATTCGCCCTCACTTTCTTCCTTTGTGCCTGAATTTGGCCCTGCACTCTCTTGGCTTGAGACCTATACACTCCCTTGTTCTAATCCTTGTAAGACCAAATCCTGTTGTTTCTTAGCTTGGTCTGCACCTCTTGTATTATGGGTGCAGCTCGAATGAGCGCGTCCTGAAGTTTTGTTGGGCGCATTGATTGGGCGCATTGATTCCAGGTGGGTGTTTATGGGTGGGTTTAATTTGACACAAAACTTTGACTCCTGTTGTGTCATATCCATTTGTGGCGCGTACTTCAAAAGAGAGACGGACTTTGAATAGTATCCATCAAGGGATAGAACAAGTTGCTTCAGTTCATAGAACTTGTTTATCTTCTGTGTGCGATAGGTAGGTGGTAGATATCTCCCTTGCACAGCTTTTTTAAGCTTCTCCTAAGTAACTGACCCTTCCAAGATCCCTTGGTCTCTGCACCATTGCTTCCACCAAAGTCTTGCTCCATCGGTAAGCTTCAGTCTGGGTGAGCATCATTTGGTTAGCGGGTGCAGTACTACCTGTTGCCTAGAAGTAATCCTCCATGGATTCAATCCAGACTTCGGCATCAGTTTGGACGTTGCCATCGAATTCTGGTGGCTTGATTTGTTTGAGAAGAAACTTATTCTCATGAATTAGGGTTGTACTTGGTGTAGGGGTCAGACTAGGAATCTGCACTTGAGGTTGCACTTGGGCACTAAGATTCTTTAAGCTAAAAACTTGCTAAGTGTTTCTCACATTACATTAACATGCTTAGTTCAGATTTTAGCCAAGTGACCTAATCACTTAACTACTTTACCAACACTTACAGCCAAGATAGATAGTGATAAAAATCATATTCATTCATGTGGGCATAGCCCTTTCGAGTACATTTATTTGGGAAGGTAGAACAAGCTAATTGGCACATCAATTTGGGGAGAATAAGATTGTGTTACTTTGAGCTACGGGAACTGAGTAATAATATGGAGTGGGGTCATGAATTTTCAGGAATTGATAGGTCATAGGAAGTAATTACGGAGGTATGAAAAAAGTTCTTTAGAACTTGTGCTCTTTTTAGACAAAAAATATTCATTTTTTAGATACTCGAAAAGGCCTCTCTTTTTGACATTAAAGCAACCTTAGGACTTTTACCACACGTGTCACATTAGTCAACGCAAAGTTAAGGCAGAGTTATGGATATACATGTTACATTAGCAACATAAATCACAAATTTATTTTTCCAAAAAAACTTAAATTGATTTTGTCTCCTTCAATGCATCATATAACAAGCTAAAAAGCCTTCCTTTTTTAGCTTAGTAGCATACCATTGCCAGAGCACTTGTAATTTGTTTCATCCCTCTTATTCCAAAACCACAATAGTAAAATTTCACTACCTAAAGTTTCAATCCAAAGTCAAATGTGTTTATAGTTTTTGTAGCTTGACATTAGTGTGTGATCAAAATTTTATCTTATAGACAAGAATGCTAAAATTTTCCATGTCCTTTAAACTTGTGCAAGTGATTTAACTTATGAAATGCAAAATGGTATCCCTGTAGAGATAGAAAACTAAGCCATTCACATTTCATGAGTTAGAGTTTCCAAGGCTTTGCGTTTTGTCATATGAAACATGATTAGAGGTGCTGATAACTCTAGTTCTTGCATTTCATATGGCACCAATTAAGTCAAAATGCTTTATACATTTTTGCCTTATGAAACACAATTAGTAACTACCGAATAGTTTTGGAAGATCCTCTCTTGTGTTTCATAAGACTATTCTTGTTCTTATTGCATGTCATTTTCAATATTATGATGGAAACAATGACAAAATCAACTGCAAGGAAATAAAAGATTGACCCTAGACAAATTCCATAGAAGTTCCATCAATCCTGCAAGCCTCCAAAGTATTCCAAGATAAGCCTAAAGCGAAAGTTTTCTCAAGATGTGAGATGTCTAAGGGAGATTAGGAAGGCAATGAAGGCTCTCCCCTTTAATATATGAAAAAAATTTAGTATAAATGTTTGTCATTCAAGAAGTGGAATCCAATATACACCTAAGTATATATAATTTGATGTAGAAACTTATCCGGTTGTTGTTAAGTTAGAATAAAAATGAACATGGCAATTCAAATTTTTTATTTTCTAGATCAATCTTCATTTGACATAGTGTACATGATTATCTAACATTTAGGATTGTATTCATATCCTCATTGAACCAAACATCAAGATCAACTATATGATCCTTGCCCAAATCATTTGAAAGGTGAGAAGGATCAAAGCTTGCACTTGGAGAACTATGGCAGGAGATCTAGAGCAAGAAAGAGAGAGACACAAAATGGGAACTCCAACTGTCACAATGTGTGACCCAGCCTTTCTTTATTCAAACTGTCACTAAAAGAATAAATAATAAAGTTACAGTGACGGGCACCCACCACCTGCAATGTGCAGTGGCGGGTGCTGTCAGTGTAGTAATACACATGCGGTTAGGCGGAGGCACCTTTACCCCCAAGAACCTCCCACTTAAAATCAAATCTACCCTAATGAGGAGTGAAAAGAAAAAAGAAAAGATAGTACAATGTACACATGTACAACAAGATGAGGAAAAGCGTCATCTCATCCAAAACCTATCAATCTCTTGAGGAAGGCAAAGTGCTCAGTAGTGAGGCTTTTCATGAGCAAATATGTAGGATTTTTGTCAGTGGAGATCTTGACAAGGTCAATAGACCTCTCCTCCATGACCCCACATATGAAGTGATGCCTCACCTCAATGTGTTTCATCTTAGCATGGAAGACTGGACTAGCTGAACAACACTCATAGAATCTAAATGCAACATTGGTATATCATCAATCCCAAGGTCATGAACCAAATGGCCTAACCATATGGCCTCCTTGTAGGCCTCGAGCTGCAACATACTTGGCCCGTATACTTCTTAACCCTGGACATCCAAGAGACAGCACCTCCAGCATAGGTGGATACCTAGCCAGAAGTGAACTTCCTACTATCTGCATGTCCTGCATAATTGGAGTCTGTGTACCCGAAAGCTCATGTATCCTGGCTACCATAGCAAATGCACATATTTGCTATGCCCTTCAGGTATCTCATGATACCCTTCATGGCATCCCAATGCTTCTTGCCAGGTGTAGCCATATAGCGCGCCACAACACCAACTGCAAAGGCAATATCTAGACGAGTGGCTATCATGGCATACATCAAACTGCCCACAGTTAATGCATAAGGGATCTTGGCCATCTCGAACCTCTACTCATCTATCTATGAGCAATCGGCTTGTGAGACCTTCACATAAAAAGGTAATGGACAGCCAATAGGCTTCACATCCTGCATGTGGAAACACTCAAGGACTTTATGAATGTACTCCCTCTGTGAGAGATAGAGTAGTCCCTAATGCATGTCGCACTTAATGCGCATACCAAGAATATGAGAGGCCTATCCAAAATCCTTCATCTCAAAGCTCTTCTTCAGCTGAGATTTAAGAGCATCCAGCTCATCATGAGCTTTCCTTGCTATCAACATATCATCTACATAAAGTACCAAAATAAGTAATGAGCCATCACAGTCTTTCTTCTTGTAAAGACATGGATTCATAGCACTCCTGTTGTAGCCCTGTGTGATTACATAAAGGAATCAAACTTATGATACCACTCCCTAGGTGTCTACTTTAAGCCATGAAGACTTTTCTTCAACTATCATACTAGGTTCTCCCTCTTAGGTTTTGGAAAGCCCTTAGGCTGCTCCACGTAAATCTTATAATGCAAATCCCCATGCAAGAATGCAATCTTAACATCCATCTGATACATGTCAAAGTCAAGCTACATGACTAAGGACAAAACCAAGCATAGGGTGGTCATCTTGACCATAGGAGAAAAGAATTCATTGAAGTCAACTCCATGCTTCCATTTAAAACCCTTAGCAACAAGTCTTGCCTTATAAGATGACTTGGGGTTTCCAAGGGTACTTTTCAGCTTGTACACCCATTTTCATGGAAAAACCTTCTTGCCCTTAGGCAATGCAACTAAATCCCAAATCATATTCTTATGTAGGGAGTCCATCTCAGACTGCATAGCCCTCTCCCAGGAGTGACTGTCACCCCTATGCATACATAGAGTGAACCTCGGTCAATGGTGTAGCATCACAAGAAGTAGCTACAAGTATGTACTCCCCATCGGAGTCCTCAGTCTACATGATATTTATCCCCTCAATTTTCAAACTAGATTTCACAGGCACAACGATGCAATTGGAGGACTTTTCATGTACTTTGTCTTTCCCCTTCTCTTTCCCCTTCTCATTGCGCAATTCATGACACTGTGGGCATATATGACCCTTCTTGCTGTAATGATGACATGTCACATTAGCATTTCTCCCAGAGACTTGCTGCACAACTTACCACGCCACTTAGACCTAGACTTCTAGGAGTCTATACCACGTCCATTCCCATGGTCATTCTTAGCAGTACCATCCCTGCCTCTAACAATCAAAGCATGTGAAACACGAGAGGCATACAAGTTCTTACGATTGATCTCTTCTTATAGAAGAGCACTCTCTACATCATGCAAGTTCAAAATAGTAGCAGAAGCACATAAGGCAGTGCAAGATACATCCCATGTCTCACTCAGAGTCCCAAGAAAAAACAATAGAGTAACCTCGTCATTGAAAGTAATGCCTTGCTCAGTCAAGTTCTTGAGAATAGCATGGAACTAGCTCAAATGAGTAGACATCATCACATTCTCCTTCATGCGTAGATCCATAAGCTACTTCAACCAACACATCTCACTTGCTAGACTTTTCGTGTCATAGAGATTCTTGATCTTATCCTAAAGTTGCCAAGCATTTTGTGCTTCCTCAACCACATTGTAATGCATCTGTTCAGTGAGAGTTAAGATGAGGGTGGACTTGCATAACTCATCAAGCTCCATCCCTTCATCATCAGTCATAGTTTTAGGCTGCTCTCCACTCAACCTTAGTGGCTTTATCTGCAATTTCTACACCAATACATGCCAAACTTAGCTCTTTCATTAGGCATAATTTGTACGACCAAGCTTAGTGATGTTGAAGATAGCATTATCAATGGAAGAAGATGCCATACTACAGTCCAAAACAGTGTAGACAGTTCAAAATAGCTTGTTGTTTTCTGCTGTAAATAGTCAAAATACCACAAAAAAACCAAGGCAAAATGACCACAAACTAATAGCTAATGATGCTGCCCACCAAGTACCATCAAAAGTACATAAAATCAAGATGATTCAGCATGAAAAATACATCATAGTCCATGCATAACTACTTGTTGTAATAAATTACAACCAAGAACAACAAGAGCAAACTGTAGGCAAAATGAATGCACCAAGTCAACCACTGATTGTCAAAGCATAATTAGCATCAAGTAGGTATAAATTAGCATGTGACAATCATATAGACATCAAGAAAACACCCAAGAATGTCAAATGAATCTGTCAATAGGCCAGCACACCCCCTATGTAATAGGGCAAAGTGTACACAACACTGGCAAGACCTAACAAAAATAGGTGTGTGCTTAGGGAGTGCAAAGCCCAAATCAGCCCAAGTACATGTATGTGAACCATGACATATGAACCATGCAACATCCAAGTGAGAGTCCTGATCTCAAGTATCCAAATGCTCAAGTAGCATAAACTGCCTGCTCAATGTCTATTAAGCATCCAAAGACACTCTCATTGGCACAAAAGCCATAAATTTCAAGCATAGAAGCTCAACAAGGGCATATGATAGCACCAGTGATGACAGAAGATTCAAGATCAAGCATCAATAAGACATCATGAGAATATAGGCCGTGTAGCATCCATAGACATCAACATGGGGGATTCACTTGTAGTAATAAGGAGATGTCACCTGCATGAAAGAAATATATGAAAATACCCCTTATCTACCCCCTATTTATGGTATCTTACCTTATAAAATGTACATTGTTTCCCTTAAATAACCCCCCCCTTACACTCACGTGGTACTATACAGTAAGCCCTAGTGGACCCCCCGGAGACATCAAGCACATCCAAAGTGTAACTCTGGCAAGCCAAGAAATAGCCAAAGTAAGCTCTATACAATAAAATGCCAAACCAAAGTAAGGCTCAGTAGCATCCAACTCCAGACAATGTAATGGGCATGTAGTAGTGGCACATGCCAAATATGTAAAGACTGATTAGATATAAGAAAAGTACATGCCATAAGTACATCAAAGATGGAGATCCAAATGCCATGTGAAGCGAGCTCAAGATCAACCAATGATCTGAGAGAAAATCCAAGCTCTATGTCAATCCTCGAGAGTCACTACATCAATGTATACATCCAAGACATGCCTCGTTTCCAATAGGAATTAAATATCCACTGAGAAGTACCATCAGCCCTATTGTAAATAGCATGAAATCACTATCCAAAAACTGAGTTAAACGAGTGCTCAATCCAAGCTCAAATAAATATCCAAGGCATAGACAACATGTGGCATGCTCCACATACATGGGTACATCATGAAGCTCCCAAACCATAGCCGTAAACATTAGGCATAAACTCCCCTATAAATGCTTGATTTCCAGAACTGTATACAGTCATAAACCCTGTGAAAAATGAGCTATCAAGGCTCAAAGCATCTCACAAATTCTCCAAAGCATTAGAATAAGGTCTAGGCACAATAATAGCATCCCCATAGCATAATACGAGCCATAGGCATAAGAAAACATGCTGTCCTGGAAGTATGATAGTAATCTTCCCTGTTCTCACAATCAAGGGCTAAAGCTCAACATGTCAAAATGGATCTCAAATCTAGAGGATGAATGCCAAGGTGGTTAGCAATCATTTTCCAGTGAGGAGATCTAACAGGGGGAGGCAGCAGCCCAAACAGACACAATCATGCCTGCTACTATTGGGTTTGCTGCTACCTATGCTGATGGTTATGGGGCATATGGGGGGCACCAATGGTGCTCAAAGAAGCCCACACAAGTGGCAAACCAAGCCTATTCAAGACTAGTCCAAGCAGAGAAGCAATGGAAGCATACGAACATACCTAAGTGAAAGAAGCCATGGGTGTCGGGAAGGAGACCCAATGATGTAGGGATTCAATAAAAAGATGAAGACGCCATGAAACAAGTCCGAATGCTCAAGAAGCCATGCTTTGATACCAGTTGAAAGGTGAGAAGGATCGAAGATTGCACTTGAAGAGCTATGGCGAGAGAGCTAGAGTAAGAAAGAGAGAGACACAAAACGAGAACTCCAACCATCACAATGTGTGATCGGGCCTTCCTTTATTAAAATTGTCACTAAAAGAATAAATAATAAAGTGACGGTGATGGGTGAAAGGTGAGAAGGATCGAAGCTTGCACACAAGAGCTATGATGGGAGAACAAGAGCAAGAAAGAGAGAGACAAGAAATGGGAACTCCAACAACCACAATGTGTGGCCGGTCCTTCCTTTATTCAAACTGTCACTAAAAGAATAAAAAATAAGTGACTGTGACGGGGTGCCCACCACTTGTAGTGTGTAGTGGTGAGTATTGTCAGTGTAGTAATACATGGGCGGCTAGGCGGAGGTGCATTTACCCCCAACAACCTCCCACTTAAAGGCGAATCTGCCCTAGTGAGAGAGAAAAAAGAGAAGACAGTACAACATGTACACATGTACAATAGGATGAGGAAAAAGACGTCATCTCATCCAATGCCCATCAATCTCCTAAGGAAGGCAATGAAGAGCACCCTGCCACGGCACAAATTAAACCACGAACTGGCTAGGTAGAGGCTGCAAATACATTGCTGGCCATGAAAATCTGCAAGAAAACTCTCCTTCTTCTTACCAAGAACCATGCTCTCCAAACACACAAGAGGAAGGCACACAAGAAATTGGATAATTCTTCCATCCTCACCCTCTTCCTCTTCCTCACTCTCCATTAGATCTTGCAAAGGAGCACAAGAGAGGGAAACAAGAACAAGAAGGCAAATGTTGTGCCAAAATGAGAGAGGGAGAAATGAACCGTGAGAGGAGAAGATAAAGGAAGAGAGAGGGTGTAACCACCTCAACCTCTCACCTCCCCAAATCCCACGGATGCAACCACCTCCTTTTCCTTTATTGAATTATGAAATTCAAATTTGCATACATTGGCTAAGGTCTAAGGACCTTTCAATTTTTGGAATGAGACAAAAGGGTTTGACCTTTCCTTTTCCTTTCAACATTTTTTAATGTGAGCCTTTTGGACTACACATTTTACATTGCTTCATATTTGGAATTTTTAACAAAGGGGTACAATTGCAATGACTCATTTTACAAAAAGTTGTTTCCATGTGAGCACATTTTTGTGCCTTTATTTGCACTAATTTCCCTGTTATCAGGCAAAGCTCTCAGTAGTGAGGCTTTTCGTGAGCAAGTCTGTAGGATTTTGCTTAGTCAAAATCTTGACAAGGTCAACAGACCTGTCCTCAATGATCTCACGAATGAAGTGATACCTGGTACATAGATCGGATGCTGTATGCTTGCGTAGTGAATGCCAGAAGGTCCCCAAGAACAAAAGAACTCTACTTTTTGCACAAAACTCAAGGTAGAAAGCATGCACAACATGAACAAGAGACCAATTGGGTGCAATCTCCCCCCATGCCTTGTGTGAGCGCTCCACAAAGCATGTATTTTATGTATTAATCATCTTCAAGCTCAAATAATAGCCCAAATTACAAAATAGCACGCTTTTGGCTTTTGAGTTTGCTTTAGCACAAAATAGAAATAAAGCTAATGGGTGGGCACCCAAAGAGTCAGGCATACCCATTACAATGTCCAAATACAAATATCATAATCGTGCGCCCATGCGCATACAAAATAATAAATAAATATCCAACACCTTAATAAATAGGCACGACAAAATATAGGTGCCATGCCTAAGGTATGCACCTATCAAAATATAAGCGATAACTCGAATACACACTATCCTCCAATGCTTTCCTCCGCCACTATTGCTATCTCTACACATCAATTGAAGCATTCATAATCGTTAGTAAAATAATACAATTAAACCGACAAAAGTGAATACCTAGCAGTCTTCAGCTACATAAATAAATCAACTAGTTAGAAATCAATCCTAACCTTAATTTATCACGAGTGCACACTCTAAACTCATAAACGTTTATTAATTTAATATGTATTTTGCGGAATCACCCGCTACGGAATCACCCATGTATACACTAAATTAATGAAACACCCAAAAAGGATAGGCATCCCCATCAACTTCTCGCACAAAGAATCTACTTTGCGTATGAGCCCTAGTCAACAAAGTTTACGGAATCCACCGTAAAACCTCACGAAATCCACCGTGGCATGGAATCCACTGTGAAATATGCCTCCTGGCATCATACCCCCAGGGTGGGATAGCAATTGTCCTCAATTGCTATTAGCTCAATGTGGAGCTAACAGAGTGGGGAAAGCATTTAAGTCTGTAGCATGCATCCATTGGGCTTTCTCAACAGGATGGTTTTTAAACTTGACCAAATATCTAGAATATCTACGGCCACTTCTAGTGGTCATAAAGTCAGTATCTATGATAACTTCAGGCTCAAGTATTTCAGTCTCTTCATCTAACAAAGGTGGATTTTCATAAACAGGGTGTACACGTAATTGGCCTCTAAAGGGTCGTAATAAACTAATGTGAAAGGTGTTGTGAATTTTCCAGTGAGGTGGTAGTTCTAACTTGAATGCATTGTCATTGATTTTATGAATGATCTTAAATGGTCCATAGAATCTAGGTGCTAATTTCACAACTGGATGTTTATCTACACTTTGTAATCTACGTTTTTCTATTCTCAACCAAACATAGTCATCAACTTTGAAATTCATGGCCTGTCTTTTCTTATTGGCTTGTTTTGTATATGATTGCTGGGCTTTGGCAATCATGTCTTTAACCTCATCAAAAATAGTAGTGTGCATATTAGCAATATCATCAGCACTCTGAATTCTATTTGATAAAGATGCAACAAGTGTAGACAATCTATAACCATAAATCACTTTAAATGGTGCTTTCTTTGTAGCTGTGTGTGGTGTATTGTTATATGCAAACTGCAGTAAATGTAAATGTGTGTCCCATGTCTGTGGTTTAGAAATAATGTAAGCACATAAAAGATCTAAAATAGTACTGTTAGTGGCTTTTGTTTGTCCATTAGTTTTAGGATAAAATGCAGATGAGAAATCAATCTTTGTTCCTAGGTTAGCAAACAAAGTAATCCAAAAGTTGTTACAAAATCTAGAATCACGGTCAGAAATAATAACTTTTAAAGAAAGGTATTGTTACAAAACAAGTGTGCTGCCTAAGATGATGTTAAAGTTTTCTTGCATGGAATGAAATATGCTTGTTTACTAAGCCTATCTACTATAGTCCAAATCATATCATGGTTAGCTTTAGTATTAGGTAAACCAGTAATAAAATCCATATAAATATGTTCTCATGGTCTTGATGGAATAGATAAAAGCATAAGTAATCCATACTATTTACCATGATGTCTCTTAACTCTTTGACAAACCAAACATTCAGAATCGAAGTTAGATACATCAGTGTCCATATGTGGCCAATAAAAATATTCAGTCAATGTACGTAAAGTAGATACGATACCTCTATGACCTTGATATGGAGGACAATGAATCTCATTCAAAACAAAGGATCTAAATGGAACTGTAACACATAATCTCTTTTCATAAAACATGAATCCATCATTGTAAGACAGTGAATCAATAGGAATCCAGTTATTTCCAACTAATTTATTCCAATCAGCATGAAAAGTAATGTCTTGATGATAAGTATCTTTCATAGGGGTTAGAGAATCAAATGATATAACAGAGATATTATGAATGGTCTTATACTTAATGCATCGGCCACTACATTCTCTTTACCTGGTTGATATTGAATAAGAGGATGAAAACTCTGAATAAAATCTGCCCATTTGATATGTCGGTCATATATTTGGGGTTGACTAAGGAGATGTCTAATGCTTTGTTGATCAGTCTTAATCATAAACTCACAACCCATTAAGTAATGTTTCCATTGTCTTAAAGCTTGTACAACAACTAACAATTCTTTATCATATGTGGAATATTTAAGTTTGGAGGGTTTCAGTTTACAGCTAGAATAGGCTATGGGATGATTATCTTGCATAAGTACGGCTCCTATTCCAGATCCGCTAGCATCAGTATAACTACTAAAAATAATGGTCTATTGAAATCAGGTAGTTGTAATACAGGAGCATGGGTTAATGCGTGTTTCAATAAATCAAAAGATTTCTGTTGATTATCAGATCTATGATAAACAATACCTTTCTTTAAAAGTTTAGTCAAAGGCAAAGCAAGTAATGAAAAATTTCGTACAAACTTCCTGTAAAAACTAGCAAGACCTAGAAAAGAACGTAACTCATGCACATTTTTGGGTATAGGCCAGTTCAATATTGCTTCTATCTTCTTAGGGTCAACCTTAATACCTTCTGATGACACAATATGACCTAAATATTCAATTTCTGTTTGAAAGAACTCACTCTTTTCCGGATTAGCATACAATTGATTATCTTTCACCAACTTGAAAACCAAAGACAGATGTTCATAATGTTCTTTCTCATTTTTACTGAATACCAAGATATCATCAAAGAATGCTATAACACAATGCTGATATTTCAAAATTATGCGGTTCATCATTCTACTAAATGTAGCAGGTGCGTTAGTCAATCCAAAAGGCATCACTAGAAATTCATAATGACCAAATTATGTTCTAAATGCAGTTTTGAATATGTCAAATTTATCTAATCTCACCTGATGATAACCAGATTTAAGATCTATTTTACTGAATATGGCAGAAGCTTGTAGTTTATCCATAAGATCATCTACCCTAGGAATTGGATATCTATTCTTTACAGTAATCTTATTTAGGGCACGATAATCAATGCACATACGATAAGTATTATTATTCTTCTTTACCAACAAAATAGGTGAGCCAAATGGAGAACTACTAGGTCTAATTAATCCTCTGTTTAATAATTCCTCAACTTGATTTTGAATTTCTTTCTGCTCTATCTAGTTATGCCTATATGGTGCTTTACAGGGTGGTTGTGTACCAGGAATTAAATCTATTTTATGGTCTTCAAGACGCGAAGAAGGTAATCCAGGTGGTAGATCTTCAACAAAACAATGTTTAAATTGTGCAAGGAATTCTTTATGCCTAGGGTGCATATGTTTTTCTTTAACTTGCAGTTCATTCATCCAAATTAGATAAGATTTATTACTTTTTTGTAACGCACGTTTAGCTTGAGTATGAGTAAGCAATGGGAAAGCATTAGATGCGTGCATACTTTACAATGTAATGTTTTTTCCTTGAAAATGAATTTTAATTGAATGCGTGGAATAATCTATGTTAGGATTATGCTGATGACGCCAAGGCATACCTAGGATAATATCATTGGACTGTAATGATACAACTAGAAAATTCCTTCTTTCAGTGTATTCACCGATTTGAATTTCTAAATCATTAACCTCTTGTGTTCCATTATACCTTGTGCCTAAGAATGCTGCTTTAATGTGATAATGCGTAGGAACAGTTTGTAATTTCAATTCTTTCACTAACTTTGCCGAAATAAAATCATGTGTACTTCCATCATCATGCAAAATAATATTTTCTTTTCCATGCACTAAACATTTCATTGTCAACAAAGAATGTGGAGTTGGCATACCTGGTAAAGTATCCGAAGGAGTAGTAATGTCATCCTCATCTTCCGTAAAGTCAGGCATTTCCTCATGTTCTTAATCTTCCATTGCTCCAAGATAGTTGATATGGATAGGTGGCTTCTTCGATTGGCAATTGGCTGCTAGATATCCAGGTTGATGGCATTTGTAACACACTATAGGTTTGGCTTTAGATACATTGTTTGCAATGGCAGGAAGTCTAGGAATATTAGGATTTGGCTGTGAAGATGGATTAGGGTTTTGATTGGTATTTGATGGCAAAACATGTGGTTTTGTCCAAGACTTACGGAAAGATAATGAAGGAAATCGACTTTGATTGAATCTTCTAAAATTTGAATTGAATTGCTTAGAACCATAGTTACCATTTGCTTGAAATTATTGTGGACGCTTGTCTCTTCCTCAAATCTTGTCTTGAGTGTCATGAGCTAAAGAAATTGCATCTTCAAGAGTTGCAGGCTTGAACATATTGACTTCAACGTAACAATGCCCAAGTAATCCAGACATATACTTGCGCTTGTGAGTCACTTCAGGTACGTCTTCAAGCATGCGTAGTTGGAGTAAGGCATTTCAAAAGCGTTCGGTGTACTGGGAAATAGGTTCACGATCTCTTTGCTAAAGAATTTCCCATTGCTTTATGGCTTTTTCATGGAATTGTGGAGGAAGGAAATTCCGCATAAACTTATTTTTGAAACTCTCCCAGGTAGTGGGACAATCTATGCTCTTACGAACCATGGTCCACCAAAGAGATGCTCTATCCACTAAATGATTAGTGACACACTTGATTTTATCTTTTTCAGCGTATGTCTCCTCATGAAAGTAATCATCAAATTGACTGATGAATGCAAGAACAGTTTTTCCATCTTGAGTGCCATTGAAAATACGGATTTTGAAATTTCTTTTACTTATCTTTGTTTCTTTGCGGATGGATTGAGCTTCGAGAGTCACATCGATGGTTTGTCGAATAAGATCTTCAGGTTGTGGTCCATCTTTGTCGGTAGTCAATCTTTGTAAATTGGCCAATTGAACTTGTAAGGCTTACCGGGCTCTTCATTCTTCATCCAACTGCATCATAATTAAATCCAATTTTTGTTCCATGGTAGGTTCTGGAAGATCGCCTTCAGCCATTAAATCATCCATATTTTTTTCCGTCATCCTGTAAAAATTCAAAAGACCTCACACTCTCAAAATCCAATTAGCAGGATGAGCGTAGCTCAAAATTGGGTGTACAAGGCTTATAGATTTTTGTTTGGCTTCCACGGTCTTCGACTTTGGCAATTGCTGGGTTTGAAATCTTTGTAAAATCTGCATTTGACCTTCTGCATGTGCTGAAACTGGTTCAGCAAGTTTGGGTATGCGAACAGAGTCTTCCAAAGAACAACTTTGCAGTTCAGTGCTTTTGCATAGGAACAGTCCTTATGGGAGTTTTGGGCATAAGTTAGGGCATAAGTCAATTCTGACTTCTGGTGACTTGCTGGACTTGCAGAGTAACAAAACTTATGAAACTTAATAGACTTTGGAGCTTTGTGTGATTTGAGACTTGGGTAACTTAGCTTATAGCTAATTTGAATGAAAACGGCAAAGGGGGGGGGGTTTTCAGCCGCGATGATCCAGGCGACGATCCAGGGGGGGTTTTCAGCGACGACGATCCAGGCGAGGACATGCCGAGATACCAGACGATGAAATTTGGGACTTTAAGCTTTTGACTTAAGCTTTTAAGCTTTTGAAAGTTATGGAAGCTTATATGTTGACTGTGAGAAAATGACTTGGTGTAGGAGATGTTGACTTGGTCCTCTGCCGTTTTAGGCCGGTCCTTCACGATCAGAGGCTATAAACAAAGGTTCTTGACCGCTAGGAATCCACCCGTATCGACCGTTCGTGATGAGATTGACCGTAGAGCTCGATCATTCCAAGAGCTCCACCTTTGCACAAGATGGGTAGCGATTGGAAGCTCTCGATCTCAGCTTCGCTCTGATACCACTGGTGCACAGATCGGATGCTGTATGCTCGTGTAGTGAACACCGGAAGGTCCCCAAGAACAAAAGAACTCTACTTTTTGCACAAAACTCAAGGTAGAAAGTATGCATGACATGAACAAGAGATCAATTGGGTGCAATATCCCCCCATGCCTTGTGTGAGCGCTCCACAAAGCATGTATTTTATGTATTACTCATCTTCAAGCTCAAATAATAG
The DNA here is from genome assembly GCF_053477565.2 of Lygodium microphyllum. Lineage (NCBI taxonomy): Eukaryota > Viridiplantae > Streptophyta > Polypodiopsida > Schizaeales > Lygodiaceae > Lygodium > Lygodium microphyllum. The sequence continues at coordinate 51,972,083 of NC_141156.1, forward strand.
CCCAAATTACAAAATAGCACGCTTTTGGCTTTTGAGTTTGCTTTAGCACAAAATAGAAATAAAGCTAATGGATGGGCACCCAAAGAGTTAGGCATACCCAATACAATGTCCAAATACAAATATCATAATCGTGAGCCCATGTGCATACAAAATAATAAATAAATATCCAACGCCTTAATAAATAGGTGCGACAAAATATAGGCACCATGCCGAAGGTATGTGCCCATCAAAATATAAGCGATAACTCGAATACACGCTATCCTCCAATACTTTCCTCTGCCACTGCTACTATCTCTACACATCAATTGAAGCATTCACAATCGTTAGTAAAATAATACAATTAAACTGACAAAAGTGAATACCTAGCAGTCTTCAGCTACATAAATAAATCAACTGGTTAGAAATCAATCCTAACCTTAATTTATCACGAGTGTGCACTCTAAACTCATAAATGTTTATTAATTTAATATGTATTTTGCCGAATCACCCGCTATGGAATCACCCATGTACACACTAAATTAATGAAATGCCCGAAAAGGATAGGCATCCCCATCAACTTCTTACACAAAGAATCCACTTTGCGTATTAGTCCCGGTCAATAAAGTTTACGGAATTCACCGTAAAACCTCACGGAATCCACTGTGGCACGGAATCCACTGTGAAATATGCCTCCTAGCATCAATACCTCACCTCAATATGTTTCGTCTTTGCATGGAAGACTGGATTCTTGGCCAACTGAATGGCACTCATAGAATCCTAATGCAGTGTAGGCATAGCATCTGTCATACCAAGGTCTGCAATCAAATGACCTAACTAGATAGCCTCCTTGCAAGCCTATGTGGCTGTAATATACTCGACCTTTGTAGTAGAGAGAGTTGCACACTTCTGCGCCCTAGACATCCAAGAGATAGCCCCTCCAGCATAAGTGAACACATAGCCAGAAATGGACTTCCTACTATCTGCATGTCCTGCATAATAAGAGTTAGTGTACCCCACGGCTCCTGTATCCTGGCTACCATAACAAAGACACATATCTACTGTGGCCTTCAGGTACCTCATGATACCCTTCACGGCATCCCAATGTTTCTTGCCAGTAGGTGTAGCCATATAACGTGCCATAACCCCAACTGCAAAAGAAATATCTAGACAGCTAGCTATCATGGCATACATAAGACTACCCACGGCTCATGCATAGGGTATCTTGGCCATTTCAGCCCTCTGCACATCAATTTGCAGACAATCGGCTTGTGAAACCTTCACATGAGAAGGTAATGGATAGCCAATAGGCTTAACATCCTGCATGCGAAAGCGCTCAAGGACTTTATGAATGTACTCCCTCTCTGTGACAGATAGAGTAGTCCCTGAGATCTATTGCACGTAATGTGCATACCAAGTATATAAGGTGCATGTCCCAGATCTTTCATCTCAAAGCTCTTCTTGAGCTGAGCCTTAAGAGCATCTAGCTCCTCATGAGCTGTCCCTACTAGAAGCATGCCATCCACATAGAGTACAAAAATCAGTAAAGAACTGTCACGGGCTTTCTTCATGTACAAGCATAGATCCATAGCATTGTTGTTGTACCCCTGTGACTGCATGAATGCATCAAACTTATGTTCCCATTCCCTAGGTGCTTGTTTCAAGCTATATAGACTCTTCTTTAGTTTGCACACTAGGTGTTCCCTACCAGGGTCTATGAAGCCCTTAGGCTGCTCCATGTAAATCTCATCATGCAAGTCCCCATGTTAAAAATCCATCTTGACATACATCTGGTACAACTCTAGATCAAGCTATACAACTAAGGCCAATACTAAACATAAGGTGGTCATCTTAACCACATGAGAAAATAATTCATCAAAGTCAACACCATCATGGCGAAGCCTTCTTACCTTGAGGCAAGGAAACCAGATCCCAAGTATGATTCTTATGCAATGAGTTAAGGTCAGACTACATAGCCCTCTCCCAAGAGTGAAAATCACCCCCTGCGCATAGCCTCATCATAAGTGAGAGACTCTCTTGCATCTATAATTAGGACATAATCCATAGAGGGTGAGAAATGGTCAAGAGGTCATCTATCTCTAGTAGAATACCTCAATCCAGGATTTACTGCTTGACCAAAATCCTGTCTAGCATTAGCATGTCTAACATCTAGGCTATGAGCATCAGGTAATGCTGTGTGGTGTCTAGTTGGCTGTGGAGCAGGCTAAATAGGAGCAGATGGCTCCTCCTGAAAGATAACTCTGCGTACCTTGACCACTTTCTCAGGCTGCATATGCATTTTGTCCTCATGAAAGATGACATCATGGCTGCAGATTACTTTCTGCATCTACAGATCCCATAGACAGTAACCCATCTCTCCTACATCTCCATAGCCAATGAAAATGCATTTAACACTTTTAGGATCCATCTTATTGTGTTTGTCCTTGGGCACATGGCAGAATGCCTCACATCCAAAGACACACAAATGATCATAAGAGGGGGGCTTGCCTGCCCATACCTCCTCTGCAACCTGAAAGTCAATGCCATTGCTGCACAGCCGGTTAATGAGATGCACTGCAGTAGTAACTGCCTCAGCCCAAAAGTGTTGTGGTAAGCTATCCTGGCTAAGCATGCTACCGACCCTTTCCTAAATGGTCTTGTTCATGCACTCAGTCATACCATTCTGGGGTGGTGTGTAAGGGGCGGTCAACTGATGTTTAATACCCTGCTCATCACAAAATTGCTCAAAAGCACATGATACATACTCATCCCCATTATCTGACCTTAGTCATTTAAGCCTTGTCCCAAATTGGTTCTTTGCCAATGCAAGCCAATGCTGAAATGTGTCTAAGCCATTGGATTTTCTCTTTATGTGATAAGCCCAAACCTTATGCGAGTAATCATCTATAAAAGTAACAAAGTACTTTGCCCCACCAATTGACTGACAGGGCATGGGCCCACATACATCTGAGTGCACAAGATCCAAGGGCTCACCCATGCATTTCTTACTAGACTTTTTATGCGTATTTCTAGTCTGCCTACCATACAAACAAAGATCACAAGAATCAAAGTGCGAAGAGGAAAAAGGCGGAAGATACTGCAAAGCACGGAGCATTTTCGTTCCTTTAAGAGACATATGCCCCAAACGAGCATGCCAAAGGGATCCATGGGGAATAGACCCACAAACAAAACATGATCCAATGTAGCTCCAGATACTTGTAATATTACCATTTGAAAAATATTACTAGACCGACCTCCCGTGCACCGTAAACTTGTGCAAAGGTTAACCCCAGTGCCCGCAGTTAATCTATAACTGCACCTGAGAAATGGAGAGCTCGGTCTTGGAAAAACAAGGTTGGGGATTCAAACTCGCATAGCCGCGGGGAAATAGCCTATTGGGAGGAGGTTAAGAGATAATTGTGTAATTAATTGCAATTTTTTTTTCTATTATCCCTTCTCCCCTAGCTGATGCATGACTGGAGGAGAGGGAGTGTGGGGGGGATAGGCTAGTAAGGGCTGCATGAGGAGGTGAGGGGAGAGAGCCATGCAAAGGGCCACGTGGGGGGAGGTCCCCTCTCCCCCCTGGACTATAAAAACCCCCCTCAGAGGGGGGGGGGGGTAAGAAAAGGGGTGTTGAAGGGAGGCTACATAAGGCTGCTGGAGGTCATCGTGAGAGAGAAGGCGGTGCTAAGGCTATCGTGGAGAGAGAGAGGGAAGAGATTGCTGATGTCTAGCTAAGAGCCACTGCCACGCTATAGAAGAGGCCGCCACACTGAAGGCAAAAGCTGTTGTTGCCGGCGAGCCATCCCGCCTTCAGACGCCAACTGCTGGATACTGTCATTGACGCCAACGCGCCGCCATCAAGACCTTCCAAATCGTCGTCATTCTCTTCCACGTAGCTATTATCCTCCCTCTTTCCACATCTGCACGCTTTAGAGGCTTCATTAAGAAGCTTCTAATGGGGCTTTCCTAATCCCCCTTCCCACCAATCATCCACAAGCCCATCCTTACCCCCGAAGAAGAACAGGGGCTTCCTTAAAACCCCCTCCCCACTAGATTCCACATAAGTCTATTCCTACCCCTCCCCCCCCTGCCCCCTCGGGATTTTTATGAGAGGAAGAAGTTCATAGGCCTCCCTTTCCTGCAAGGCCCCCATCAAACCCATCCCTAGCCTCGAAATTTGAAGAGAAGAAGTGGGAGCCTATAAAGCCCTTCCCACCAATCACCACAAGCCCATTCCTAGCCCGGATTTAAAGTCCCTATTCCGGCAAGGCGCTTCACAATAACCCTTTCGCAAACCCCTCTTTTTCGAAATAAAGAAGGCCCAAGCTTCAAACCCTAAGGCCTTCCATAAGCCAAATTCCGCAAGTCGGTACTTCTGTCAAGGATCCGTACTTCAAAGGGAATCTCCTCATACGAGGGAGACGGGAAAAGATTTTAAGGATGCATACCAAAGTGACTATTTCCAATCCGCGAAGGCAAACCAGAAGCCAAAATCACGATGGCCCCTAAAAAGTCACAAGGTGCACCTACAAGAGGATCATCTCCTAGTATTCATGTGGATATCTCACCGAGCCCACAAGTCCAGGTTTCCTTTCTATTTTTGATTTACGTAGAAGTATTGCAATTATGCATGGTTAATTCATTTACTAGAAGTAACTCACGATATGAAATAAATTGGCTATTTGAAATTTACTAGAAGTAACTCAGGATATGAAGATTGGTCATTTGTACTTCCAATGGAATGAACAAAAAAACATAATGTGTCTATGCATTTTAGTACCCTATTAGCAAGTTGCTTTTGTGCATTGCAAAGTGATGAGTCTAGAACAACTAATGACTATCATTACTAAGTCAAAATTATTGTAGTACACCTTTGATTATGCATGGAAAGATTAAATCGCATGTCGCAATTTTAGACAAATCTTATTTTTAATGATTCATTAAGGAAGTCGTTATCAACTGTAGGAAATTGCAAAGCATGGAAAAGATTCTAAGGGTTACATGAAGTAGGTTAACTCTAGCTTCAATTGGCATGAATCCCATTTAATGACATAGTAGTTAGGAAAGGTTGCATTATGCACATCATCATAAGAAGAATTTCATTCATCAAGAGATGTAGTTAGGGAGAGGCTGCATGGTTCATTTAAGCGTAAAATCTTAAAAGCTTAGTGGCATGATTCGTGAATGCAAGTCCTAGTAGGATCAATGGAAATTATGCTGTAATTTAACATGCACTTTGGTCTTAACAAGAAAAGTTAGGGATTGTGAATCTAGTCGTATGTAAAGGCAATGAATCGCGTACTTATGTGAATTGTGACATAATGCGACTAGTTTTTCCCTTTTTAGATCAAATTAACATCCCTAGGATTGGTTCATCCTTGTCGTAAGACAAGTAAATTGGATTACCTAAAACACCTAAGCTGCAAAGGATTCGCATAGGATGGTTAAATCGATACAATATACTCCAAGTGCTAACTAGGGTTTAGCACGTTAAGGACTTGACCTAGTTTCGCACTTGTTGCCAAGTTGAAACCCTCATACCCAAAGGTCCTACCCACATCCACAGAATGTAGGGACAATTGGACGCACTTGCAAGAAACGATCTAGGGTTTCTACCCTAAGGATCACTCAATCAAATGTTGAAACTTGGATTGAGTTGGAACCCCTAGGACCGAATATTGTCGGCCTGGTGCAAATTGGGAATGGGTTGGAACCCTTAGGATCGAATGTTGTCGGCCTAGTGCAAATTGGGAATGAGTTGGATAAGAAGACACCCTAAACCCTACTTCTTATCTAATCATGATTCCGTGACCACAAGACGCCATTCGATGGGTGAAATAATCCCATGGAATAGATGCGATATTGCAACAAGTTGCAATGTCGCATGATATTGTGGTTTGATTACAAGAGAGTTGCCAATTCCTTGGAATGAGATTGGCATGTTCTTGTGCGAGTTTAACTTGCAAGAGGATGAGTAGCCATCCTGCTACAACACCTTTCTTGGGGAAAAATTTCCAAGATAAGGAAATTAGGTATTTACTTGGAAGCAAAGGACCAATCAATAATTTGGAGCGACATGGTCGCCATGATTTACTGTTAATAAAACCTAAGGTATTAGTTAAGTTGGGTTAATAGGGCACGGCCTTAACCCAAGGACGAAAGGGAGAATAGACAAACCCTTAGGGAACTTCCCAAGTCACAATTGATCCCGGATCGAATGCTGGATGCATTCCAAGAGAAGGATTCACTCCTTAGCAGTTGGCCAAATAAATGACCACTGGAATTGATTGTGCTTGTAATAGTTTAGAAAGCACTGTTTGCATTGTTTGCTCAAGGAACTAAAGGATGGAAATATATTTAATGCTTCAAGTTGAAGGCCTGAAGGGAGAGGCAGCTTCAGTTACCCCCAACTGTCTGCCTGACCCTAACCAAGGGGGTTGTTAGCCACACTGGGACAGGGACCAAACCTACCACGTAAGGTCTCTCCGTTGAGCGTTACTTGGATCAGGAGGACGCTTGGGTGCCAGGGGGGCTCTGGTCGTAAATCCCTTGCCTTCCGGGCCCTGCACAAGAGGCCAACGTGACTTAGGATTGGATCTTGAGGCCCGTATACTAGTCTACGGGCAAAATCTTGGATTAGTAATCCATGTGGGTTGCTGGATAGCCTTCGAGCAGATTATGGATAAGCCTGTGGGTTGGACTTTATGAATGTATTCCAATAATTAATATGATAACCTGTTGAAAAGGAACTTGTTTGACACTGCTTTTCTATGTCAAGTGCTAAGATTACGTAAAGGAATCGGTGTCTAACAGGCTAATTAAGGAAGCTGCTTGAAGCATGTCCAACTAAATGTGGTAGGTATTAGACAACTAAAGCAACCTTGACGAAAGTGTGGTGGATGTGGCCATGGGTCCATCCTACGGATGGGTGGTCCCGGTTGGCCAAGAACTTTTCTCAAACGAAATGGACAGCAAGGAGCTCTTCTCAAAGGAAATGAATAGCAAGGGCGTTGACCTAGAGTTTAGGTTACTATAATCCCGATTTATGCTGTTTTAGGGGAACAGAATGGGACTATGCCTTATGGCAAAGAGGTCGAGCCTTGCATCCCTCTCGTTTCCCATTCTCCTTGAACCAAGTGCAATGTGAATCCGCTTTCGCCCTGGCGTTTTTGCGTAAAGTAGTTCGCTTGGGGTCCGACACTAGTTGCCGTTTAGAAAAATGACCATTAGGGGAAACCTTGATTTAGGTGTCCTAAGTGGGAACAGTCGGAATACTTCCGCTACGTGGCAGACGTGGAAAGTCCTAGATTGCAAATCTCCTAAACTTCCATGGGAGTGACGGGCAGAGCTTCTAGACTCTCTTTCTGATCGACTGCTAAGACGTGTCCTGAAAGGGAAGAGGTGGACACGTTACAATACAAGTAAGGGATAGAGGCTGGCAGACTTGGACCTCTTGCAAGTACAAGCCTGTTATGAGTAATCTTCCATGTAGAGTCTCCAAAAGACATAAAATACCCTGCATCATCAAGCTGTCTAGCTGACATAAGGCTATGAGTCAATGCAGGTACATGGCATACATCATGAAAGAAAAGAGCTGCCAGAAGGAAACTGCAGCCTAACATCTCCAATGCCCACAATGCCAAGAGACCTGTCATCACCAAGGTGCACAAAACTAGACATAATGTGATAGGTATGAAGCCAATATCTACAGGGTGTCACATGAAATGATGCACCCAAATCCAAGAGCCAGCACTGTGCATATGTAGAGTGTATCTCAAAATTTTGTAAGGCATTGCATGATGAAGTTGCAAGTATGTAATCATCATCTGAATCAGTAGCCTGCATGACATTAACCTCTTCTATCTTCACACTAGACTTGGCAGGTACTATGCTGCACTCAGAGGACTTTTCTTGCATTTTATAATTTCCCTTTTCCTTGTGCTTATCATCGCACATTTTATGGAACTACAGCCTAATATGTCCTACTTTCCCACAATAATGATAGGTAAGATCAGACTTCCATCCATGAGACTTACTGTGACCACGTGACTTAGACCTAGACTTTTGAGAGTCCTTGCCCTTATGATCATTATCATGTCTACCATTTCTGCCACCTCTAATGGTCAATGCATGTGAAGAGCGGGAAGCATCATTGTTTCTCCTGTTGATTTCCTCAGTCAGTAAAGCACTCTCAACATCTTTGATTTTCAGCCCATCAAGCTTGTTCGTGCATATGGCAGTATGAAATACATCCCATGATTTAGGAAGGGTGCCAAGCAGAAATAATGGGTGCAAGTTAGCTTGAACTCAATACCCTATGACAACATATTCTTCATGATAGCATGAAATTGACTGTAATGAGATGATAGGGATGACCCCTCCTTCATGCGAAGGTCCATTAACTGCTTCAGCAAATACATCTATGATGCAGGACTCTGCTGCACATAAAGCTCCTACATTTTCTCCCATAAGTCCCATGCACTCTAACTCTCATCTTCAACAAGATTATGATGGACCTCTTATGAGAGTGACAAAATAATGGTAGACTTGCATAGCTCATCAACTTCCATCCAAACATCATCATCCATATCCTCAAGTTTGACACCCTTGAAACACAAGGATTTAATTTGTAATTTCTGCACCAAAACCTATCATATTTAGGACTTCCAATACCCATACTTGGTACCATCCAACTTGGCAATATTAAAGAGAGCTATATCTTTCAAATGACCAGCCATACTATCCCAAATCAATGCAAAAAAATAAAATTGTAGGTTGTTGTAATTAGCAAAAATGCACTAAAACCACTGCTAAAACTAGATGAAAGAGTGGATTTCACCAAAAGAAGTACATGTCCACCACATATGATTAAGATAACATCAAATAGAAAGCATTACCCTCATAGAAGTGCTCAAAATCTGCATATTTTAGCTTTCTGTAATAAATGATAGCAGTATGCAAAATTGGCCAACTGCCAGGTAACAAGATACATCCAATAGTGAGTTTCCAAGGGCAAGAGGGTACCAAGAACTGTCAAACCAATAACCTGTTAGGAAAGAGACATCTCATAAGTTCAAAAGTTATGCATGTAATGGGTCTCGGGGTAAGAGAAGAGACAGAGCACAAGCTCAACTAATAGAGCAAGAAGCTCAATACATAACCATCCAAGATGCATACAAAATTGACAAACATGTGACAGAGATAGGTGCCTGCCCCATTAATCGTATCAAATCATCCCACTACAAACCAATTTCAGACATAAAGCTCTCAAGAGAGCAAATGCATGTAACTTTCCCGTAAGCTCAAGCTCATCTGTAAATAAGACTATGTGTACATTTGAATATACCAAGAGGCTCCCACTAGAAGTGAATTAAAATGCAAAGAGAGTGAGCAATGCTCTATTACATTAAATACATAGCATCAGACATGCCAAATCCTAGTAGGGTACATTCGAAGCATAAATCCCAAGCTATCTCGGACCCATAAAGCATAAGCTTAAAAGCATGCAAAGAGCATGTAGCTAACAACCAAATGTAATGTCCAATAGATAAAAAATTCTCAAATACATCTAAAGATGAAGCTCCAAGTAACTGTCAAGCATGGGCAAACCAAGTGACATCCATATCTGACCAAAGCATAAATGTAAGAAGCCTAAATGTCAAGTAGTGACAATAGGCATAGACTGGTCCAAAGCATGCCAACTGAAGCCAAATACCAGTGAAGAACAACCAAGTCAGAGCTTAATAAAAAGCTCAAAAGAATTTCGAAACCAAAGGCAAGCTCAATGTCGTACCTCGAAGGTCAATACTTCATTGCATATCCCAAAGACATAGCCTGATTAGCATAGGCATAAGCATACATGAGTAAAATGACTTCAGCCCACTATATTCCATTAGACATTCACTACTCCAAACTAAGTATTTCAAGCCTCAAATCAGTACCAAAATGATGGCAAATCATATGCACAAGGTAGATGATCACCGTGCATCAATAGGGTGTCAAACCGCTTCACTATGTATGCCCAAACCAAGCATAACATTAACTGTCACTATAGTACTAACATAAAATGCTTGTGACCTACTGTAAACTATTTCAAAATAGTGCTAAAAAGGCTTCAAATCAATGATCAAGCTTGAGGAGCATCAATACATGGCCAAGAACCATTTTCCAAGCACCTAAATGCTCAAAACTTAGTATATGACCCACCAAGCATGAAGTGTGTAGTTGAATACTGATCACATCTGTGGTTGGAATCTAGAGCAAAATATGCAGGCTACTCTGGAGTTGCTACAATGCCACGTGGCCTAAATGGAAAGTGTGGGGGGTAGGGTAGGTACCAATGAAGCCTAGGAAGAGGCCTCAACAAGCCACCATGAAGGGGGAGCAAGATTTGAGCTCCATGAACCTTGGATATGGATATCCTGTTGCCTGCACCCTATGGACTGAATAAAACCCAGTAAAGAATGAAGCAATATCTTTGTGTGAATGCCCTGAGGGTGCCTCAATAGGCCGGGAGGAAGCTCAAGAAGCTGGGGAGTGACGGGAGCTCAAGGGAGTCAACTATTGCTGCCGGGATGGAGACCCAATGCAAGTAGGGAGTCAATGGGAAATTGAGAATGCCACAAGCCAAGCTCAAGAGTTGAGAAGCCGTGCTCTGATAATAGTTGAAAGGTGAGAAGGATCGAAGCTTGCATGCGAGAGCTATGGCGGGAGAGCAAGAGCAAGAAAGAGAGAGATAAGAAATGGGAACTCCAACAACCACAATGTGTGGTCAGGCCTTCATTTATTCAAACTGTCACTAAAAGAGTAAAGAATAAGTGACTGTGATGGGCTCCTGCCACCTGTAGTGTGCAGTGGCAGGTACTGTAAATGTAGTAATACATGGGCAGCTAGGTGGAGGCACCTTTACCCCCAAAAATGGGCACCCACCACCTATAGTATGCATTGGCAAGTATTGTCAGTGTAGTAATACATAGGCGGCTAGGCAGAGGAGCCTTTACCCCCAACATCATTAATGTCTTGGTCCAAAGCCACTAGATTGCCACCAACATCATTAATATCTTGGTCCAAAGCAACTAGATTGCCACCAACATAATACCATCTATTGTATAAAATATGAGGATGAAATTTCAAGTAGCAAACATATATTTACAAGCAACAAGGCTCCAATCTATCTTACAAATTATATTGTCTTCTATTCTAGTATTCCATCCCTCATCAATAAATTGTAAAGCATGATCATGTGTCGATCTCTTGACTGATGGCATGGCCTTTGATCTTCTTATCTTAGTATTGGAAAAGAAAGGAATAAACACATTAATAGGAATAAACACATCAATAGTATTGGAAAACAAAGGAATAAACATATTAATAGATATTATTTCCCAATCCCTTCCCAATGGCCATGTTGCATAGGGACAATGTAAAAATGGCCATTAAAAATTTTTACATTCTTTGTAACATGTCTTTTTCTTCTATTTTTGTATATTTCTTCTCCACTCAAACCATGTATAGTATCAATACCATCTAAAATTATCATAATAAAACCTAATACCAATTGTAAGAAAAAGTCAATTTGGTTTATGTAATAGAAGTTTTGACATTCCAGATTTTGAATGCAACTCTTTATGCATAAACAGGTTATACTAGAACCTCTTTTATGCTATTCCTATTTGCTCCAAGTCTAAAATCTTTTATTCTATCCTTCCAAGCTGAGATGAAAGAGCTCTCAAATTTCTATCTTTTTCTATATTTTGTTTGGTCATTGGTATTCCAACTACCTATAGTAATAATGAGTGTAGGAATCCATCTTCCATGGGGGAAATTGTTTAGTGAGCTTGCTTAAGTGAGCTTCTTTGGTATATATTTATTTTAAATTATATTTCATTAAAAATTTTACACTGATGGGATCGCAGCTCATTGAAAATCATCATATCATTACAGTGAGCAGGTTCCCTAGATGATATCACATATTTTTAAAAAAATAAACATATACATGACTTATTAAAAAATTATGCATTCATAATGTTGCATGTTATCATCATGGATGATGTTTGTGTCTACTTATTTGAACTTATGGCGAACTACTTTTCTCTGAGACCTCGTTAATATGAACCCATAAAAATTGAAAAGTGTTTATCCATATCATTGCATCCTTGTCTAAAAAATCAAATTCCAAAATGTTTATTGTTTTAAGTGTGCAATCCAAGTCCATAACATCAAATGCACCCATAGTCGAGGAGCTAGTAGCTTGGAACATAGGATAATCTTGAATACTACTATATATGAGATAATATAGTTGCCACTACTACCATTTTTAATCACAACTACTCTAAGGCCATTGGTAATCACCACCTCATGTACAACTAGATACTCAAGTGAAAGGGAGGAGTCTAGTGTGTTGGACTCATAGCCCTCCACATCCCACTTCCTCATCAATACTCAATTGAGAAAATCAATCAAATATAGTGTTGAGTTTGGTAAACCTCCTTGTTGGCAGGATTTGTAATAATGATCTAGTAACAATTAGCTTCCTCCATGCAATGATACTCTTTATTCACACTTTTCTCCACCATTGATAAAGGTATGCAAAGAAGAAAATATACTTGAAAATTGCATGATGGATAAAAGGGAGCATAGTAAACAAGTTTTAAATGCATTAGAGAAAGAAAAAAACAAGGTATATTATGGGGAAAAGCCAATGTCAGAATTGCCTAATAAGGTGGAAGTGTGGGGGGAAAAGGCAGAGGTGGTGGGAAAATAAAAGGGGGGTATCAGACAAAAATGAGGGATCACAAAAATTCTCTTCCTAGATAGCCAGAGATTGGAGGAGGTGGATATTTAAATTAAAAAATACTCATGACTAGCTACCACCTCTCTCTCCTAAATCTATCTCTTTCCCTATGCCATTGAATTAATATAAGCCTATTTAGTCCAACATTCTACTAGTTCCACCAACTTAATTATATCTCTCTCTCTCTCTCTCTCTCTCTCTCTCTCTCTCTCTCTCTCTCTCTCTCTCTCTCTCTCTCTCTCTCTCTCTCTCTCTCTCTCTCTCTCTCTCTCTCTCTCTCTCTCTCTCTCTCTCCTATCTTTAGTTAACTAGAAACACATTCTCTCCCTCTCTCACTCATGATTTTTTCTATCTCTCCCCCCTTAAAACTCTACCTCCAAAAATAGGACATACTTCATTCTATCTCCATAAGAGGAAGGAAAAAATGAATAAGAAAACACACACACACACACACACACACACACACACACACACACACACACACACACACACACACACACACACACACACACACACACACACACACACACACACACACACACACACACACACACACACACACACACACACACACACACACACACACACACACACACACACACACACACACACACACACACACACACACACACACACACACACACACACACACAAAGCAAGCATTGTTATGTCTCAAACTATTTCCCTCCCTCCTTGCCTTCAACCCCCCCTCACGTGTTTAATTTTCATGCATGCATACCTATATAAATTTTCATAGCTTTGTGTTTGGTTACAAGTGTGGTTTTGCATTTTGTTAAGGGTACCAAACTAGTTAATGTGGAGATGTGGAAACCTTTAAGTTCTTATATTTTTTGTATCAAATTACAAGTAAGAATACTTAAATTAATCAATGTAGTATTGCCACCACCATTGAAACTTTATCTTGTAAATGCTTTTCCTTTTGTACCAAGAACCTATGAGGTTGTAGAAGTGAACATGTTTTCTCTATATGACATGAATACCTAAAGATTAGGTATGAAAAAAAGGAATATCAATTTACAAGTAGCATATATAATTTAGTCTATAAACTATTAATTTCCATATAGTGTGGAGAAAGTGATGCTGCGAAGGAGCAAATAGCATCTAGAAAATTGAAGGGAATACCAAAAATAAGATTGAATCCTTGATGTAATTGCAATAGCTTGATATTATCTAGTTCAAGTATTTATGTTAGCTAAAATCCTACTCGACAAAATGGGGATAGTCCATGAATTAGAAGTTGGTGAAGAAGGTGATGGGGTAATGTCCCAACCCTTTCAACACTAAGTCTATGCATACCCACCCATGAAGCTAGACTAGGCATGCTTATAGTCTTTGCAACTACTACAAGTACTGCTAACTAGCAAAAAAATCCTAAATTTGGCATAGAAGGTCAATAGAGACCCCTCATTGCCAAGCCCTTCAACCTTAGTGATATTGACCTCTATGAAGTCCATCACGCAAGCGCAAGGTCATCAACCTCGAATGGTCCTTCTCTAGATCATAGCATAGTCCTTATTCCATGATGGAATTTAATGTTGTGATGGAATGTAACATCTCAATTGAGGAAAATACCCCTTTTTGTTCATCTTTACATTAATGGAACTACATGATAAGCTTAGCAACCATGGTCTCAGCTTGGAGTCATTGTGTTTTGATTTGAGCCTTCTAGTGAGATGCATACTACACTACACGAGGTCTCTATGGTGGTTGTGTTTGTTGCCTAGTGGAGGTTCTAGCCATAGCTTTTGGTCATTATAGTGCTTGTTGGGTGGGCAAGGTTCTAGCATGAGCAGGTCCAGGAAAGATTGAGGATAGATTTCAAGCTACTGGGTTCATGATCTAGTGGTGCTCTAGAGGGTCCATGAAACCATTTTCACATGGTTATCGAACTTCATCATGGCCATATGTTTGGTCTTAGATGGATGCAAAACTTTTTAAGGAAATCAAGTTATGGTTAGTGGATATAATATCATAGCACATATTCGACATCACAAGGTAGAATGACTTGTTGGTTAATTTCACTTTCATAGGCAACCACCAGGTCCTAGGTTCAATTGCCGTATTGAATCATTTGCAAGTTTTTGATTTTGTGTGATCATATGCCTAGCCCTACTGTATATAAAAGTATTCATACATATGGTCCTTTTATGTAATACATATATGATATGCACAAACATGATTTTAGTAGTATATAAAATGAATGAAAATTTATTGGAAACATTTAAATTTTGGTTGAATTGATTTCTGTAAAAAAAAAAGTCATGAACCCACATTTTTCACTATTCTCATCTTATATTAGATGAAAAACGTATATTTAAATCTAACATATACACATGTTGACTTGTATATAAGTCAAAAAGTAGTCTCATGTAGATGTATATACATAAATTGAGGTAAATATAAATATATTGTACACAATATGGGTTACGACTTTCATTTTTTATATAAATAAAGAAATAAAAAAATATAAAAATATTCATATATGTATATCCACTTGTATATAAGTTTAAAAAATAGTCTCATCTAAACATACATACCGTATATTGACGGTATACACAAATACATTGCATACCAGAGTCGCATGGAAAAAGAATGTTACTGTCAAGGTTCTAGAAGAGGATTCATATTTTGTATCTATATACCAACAAGCTAATCGCTATTACTATGAAAATTGTTTGCATAATATATACAATGCTATGCCACTTTAATAGTAACGGATCAGCATTGCTAAGGAAGCCAAGTTGATCTCTCTCTCTCTCTCTCTCTCTCTCTCTCTCTCTCTCTCTCTCTCTCTCTCTCTCTCAGAACATGAGGAGGGTCTAACAAGAAAGTTACTTCTTTTTACTAAGGTGGCAGCACGCCCCTTCACTTATGCAAATAGAATGCAAGCTAGGGATCAAAATTGACAAATCGATGTAAAGAAGCTAGTTCCCACAACAAACCATAAATTTGGAAATACAAGAAAATTATTTGAATCTTTGAGAAACCATAGCCAAGGTGGCTAGGCTGAAATCATATTGCCATTAATGATTGAGAATCAATTGATGAGAGGTTGCAACATGGTATGCACCCAATGCTATGGTGGTCGAGTAGGCACACTCTTGGATGGTGGGAGGTTGAGACCTCAAACATGAAACATTAGAAATGGAAAAAAGATCCTTGGAAAGTTATAATTTAGCCTTTTATACTTAACCCTAGTAGGCTAGGCTAAATATTGGCTAAGACATTAAGGCATTCTTACTATATTGCAAGCCATCCTAGCCTAGAAGAGCTTTGTCCTCAAAGCTTAAGTTGAGATACGATACAAGGATGAATGCAAGGATAGCTTGAAATAGATGAAGTCATGCTGAAATAAAACCCGATGCTAAAGAAGAACAAATAAGTCCATGAAGAAGGACCATGTAAGGGGAACAAGCTGTTGTAGATTGTCCAAAATAGGTTGTAGTACAAATTTGACCATATCTTGAAGTAGAAGTGTCCAATGTCCATGCGCGAGCTATAGAAACATAGAGGAGAACATGTGTTAGCAAGTCATGCCATCAAAAACAAATTTTTATGAAGATAAAGTAATTAATTTTAGCACAAAAAATTTATTACAACAAGTTATTTATTATTGCTTAGTGAGTGAATTATCCTCTTGAAGAAGCCATAGAAATTGTTCCAAATACAAAGCATGCTACCAAGAGGACTCTTCCATAGGAAAACACTTCCACTTTATAAGATACTCCACAAGAACTCGGTTCCTTATAGCCTTCTCTTGCTTTACCAACA
Organism: Lygodium microphyllum; assembly: GCF_053477565.2. Classification (NCBI taxonomy): domain Eukaryota; kingdom Viridiplantae; phylum Streptophyta; class Polypodiopsida; order Schizaeales; family Lygodiaceae; genus Lygodium; species Lygodium microphyllum. The sequence continues at coordinate 51,988,647 of NC_141156.1, forward strand.
ATCTTTTCACATTCATAAATGATCAAACCATCTTCGTCAAGGGGAGGTAATTCTTCAAAAACTTGGATTTTAGGGCCAACATACTTATTGAGCTGAGATACATGAAAGACATTGTGGATACATGTAGTTGAAGGTAAATCAAGTTGATAGGCAAGATCCCCAACTTGCTTAATTATTTGGTATGAACCATAATACCTATGAGCAAGTTTATTATTTAAGAGAAGCATAACGGGATTTTGGAACCTTCAAGAAAACCCATTCACCTTTGTCAAACTCCACATGCCTTATTTTCTCATCTACATAGGCTTTCATTTTCTATTGAGCCTTTCTAATATTATCCTTACATTGCTTCATGAGAGCCTCCATCTTCTTCAATTCTTCACGAGCATGAGGATTCACATCATCATGAAATAATGCAGAAGGCACTTGAGCCTTGTTGCGATATAATGCTTCAAAAGGAGACATTCTAATACTCATGTGATGAGTATTATTAAAACAAAACTCAGCAAGATGAAGCCAATGGTCCTATGCATTTTGTGTATCATGGCAAAAATGACGCAAGTAAACCTCTAGTAAGCCATGCTAGGTGTCAAAATAGTCCCCATAGAAGAGAACAAACTCCTCCAAAAGTTGCCCATAAATTTAGTGTCACGATCAGTCACAATCTTCATTGGCATTGCATGAAGCTTAAAGACACACTCCATAAACTAATAGCCACTTGTTTTGTTGTAAATTGAGTCTTGGTTGGGATGAAATGGGCTGATTTAGTCAACCGGTCTACCTCCACATAAATGCTATTTCACTTATGTTTTGTTGTAGGTAATCCCATTTGGAAATCCATGCTAATATTAATATACTTCCCATGAGGAATAGGCAATGATTGAAGCTCATGGCATAGTCTTTAACATCTCTCCAAATACCCTTCCATAAAATCTCATATGGATATTATCAGATGTTTTGAACAAACCATGATGTCCTGCTAAAAGTGAAGAGTGCATCTCTCACAAAATGTGGTCTTTGAAAGATGATTGAGGAGTTAAGAAGACCCGTTATTGATACCATAAAAGACCATTATGCCACTTATAATTTGGATGAGTCTTCTCCTTTGCCTTGTTGCAATTTCTTTATCATTTTGAATGCTTGCACATCAAGCAAATACTCTTCTTGAATGTCATGGATCCAAGTCTTATGCATGGTTGAAATAGTAGAAATAGAACATGCCCACATTTTTGATAAGGCATCCACTATCACATTATATTTTCCAACCACATAGGATATCTCAAAGTCATATCCTTGAAAACTAGCTAACCATCTTCATTGCTTGGGAGATAAATTTGGTTGGAAAAGGAAACATTTCAATACACACAATGATCACTTTTGACCTTGAAATGGCTGCCATAGATATAATGATGTCACTTTTTAATAGCGTGCAATATTTCCAATGTCTCTTGCTCATAAACATGTAATTAACGCTCCTTGTCATAAAGCTTTCGGCTTTCGTAAGTTATGACTCCATGATCTTGACACAAAACAATCCCAACTCCTCTTCCACTAGCATTGGCACATATGATAAACTCCTTAGAGAAATCCAGGCATACAAGGATAGGTGTTGAAATTAAAAGAGATTTCAACTCATTGAAACTTTTATCAGTTATGGAGTCCTTTAAAAAGCATCTTTCTAAGCCTATTTATCAATGGAGTCACCCATGAGCATAATTCTTAATGAACCTCCTATAGAAAGACAATAATCCAAGGAAACCTCTCAAAGTCGCATATGTAGGAGTAGGCCATTCTTTAACACATTTCACCTTGTTGGGATTCACTGTAATGCCTTGCTCTCCCATAATATGACCTAAGTATTCCATTTCATCTTTCATGAATGAACACTTTGTTATCTTGACAAAGAGTATGTGTCTTCTTAATGTGACAAAGAACTCATACATACTTTAAGTACTCATCCTTGGATTTGCTATAGATAAGAATATTATAAAAGAAAAAATGGATTATTTTGAATAAGAAGGGATGCAATACTTTATTCATGAGGGCTTGAAAAGTAGCGAGTGCATTGGAAAGACCAAATGCCATAACAAGGAAGTGGTATAACCCTCTTTCAGTCTTAAAGTTGTTTTGAATTCATCTCCTTCCTTCATTTGAATTTGCTGATAACCCGAATGAAGATCTATTTTGGTAAAGATCTTTGCATATTTAAGTTCATCCAAAAGATCATAAATTCGAGGAATAGAATACTTATTCTTGACCGTTGACTTGTTCAAACCCTATAATCAATGCACATGTGAAATGATCCATCCTTTCTCTTGAGTAAGAGCATGAGAGAGGCAAACGGTGATTAAATTAGTTGAATTAAACCCATTTGCAACAATTGTTTGACTTGTTGCTCCACCTCTCCCTCTCAAACTTGGACAAGAAATGGGGAAGTTTGTTGATGGACTTTGTGTTATGCAACAAGTCAATAGGATGGCCAACCTCTTGCTTTGGAGGTAAATATAATGGTGGCTTTAAAAAATCCTTATATTCTCCAATAGCTCTTTCAATCTTGGATCCCTTTTCTTTCGAGAAGAAGATGATTGATTTGGTGGTTGCCCTTTGTTACGTGCCTACCTAAGAATTCCTTGGTAGTATGTTTTAGTGGTTCATCGGGGAACTTTTCTAGATGACTTTGCTTGGCACTCGCGAGAATGCACAGGGTCTATTGTCTAGGTTTCCCAGAGTCCACCCCATAATGGAAGGTACCAACAGTTCACACGAGGATCAACCTGCAAGCTCAAGGTCTTAGTTTGACAACTAAGGTCTCTATACATTAGTTAGCTCCAACAAAGGTGTCCCACAAGGGCTTCTCGTCCTGACTAGACCGAACGTAGTTGCCCTTGGTTCATAGAGTGCAACACTTTTTTCTAATAATTGCTTAGGATTCAGGGTACCTTAACGGAGTTTTGGCGGCACAACCATCGCACCTTTTCCCTAGGATAATTTCTTATCAAGGTTTTAAGATCTGACCCTTGGTAAGTCAACACTCTGCTTTACCTAATTTTTTTTAATTAATGTTTCATTCGATCTCTTAAGAGAAGCTCTCGGCTTAGCGTGACCACCCATCTGTAGGATGGATCCGTCAAGGATCTCGCACACCCACTTCCCACAAATGGTTTTCTTTATTTTTCTAATTACCTATCACATTAAGTTATGATATATAAAATTAGCTTTGTTAATTAACCCATTATCACAATTTCCTTCACATAATTTCAGGGCACAACACAAAGACAGAGAAAATAGTCTTTTGGCAAAACATATTTTACAAAGTTATTTACAATGATTATGTGCATCTAGTATATATTTTCCTATTCAATTTTTCGTTTATTTAATGCATTGTGTATTTCATGATATTATATAAATGATATTCTATAAATTATTATAAAACTCATATGCATCTATTTATCATTAGCAAAATGAAATAGAGATAGTCACTTTTAGGGAAATTTATAAAATATTCTCTTCCTTAACAATGTCTACTACCATTTTTTTATTATTATGATCACATGCATCATTAATGAAATAACAATAAATATTATGAAATAAATCATAATTAAAATATTTTCTTAATGACAGGCATATAATCCTTTTTCAAGTGAAAGATTCTTTTCACTAAATAGCTAATTATTATATTACTTAGGCTATTTTCCTAAGCGACAGTTCATATGCATTTTTATTAGAATGCGTTTATAATCGTTTAAAGCCAAATAAAGTGATTAACTTATAGAACATTAATTTTTTCCAAACTGACGAGATGTTACTTCTCTCAGGCTTGCTATAATGGGGGTCTTGCCAATTCCTATTGTGTCATTTTCTCCATCGATTGTGTTCCTTGTTTCCCTTGCTTGGGCTTTTTGAATTTCTACAATCTCGCAAAACCATGGATGTTAGGTGAAATTGATGTGGTAGTTTAGGAGAGTTGGTAGTCAACATCCAAAAAAATTCACCGGTGTTTCACTTAGTGATATGGCTGTATGGGACAAAGGCATAACAGGGGGTAGAGAAAATGAAAATGAGGTAGAAGGGGGGTATTTTCCTCTTTCAAGGCTCAAGCTTCAATGGATAAGAGAAGTAGAGAATTTTTTCCATCATCAGGAGGTCTTCCTTCTTGCTTATTTTGTGAAGGAGAGGGGGTGTATTTATAAGCACATGAGGGGAGCATGTAGTCGATTGATTCTTTTGGCTACTTATCAAGAGCCAATTGAGCTTTGTTAAATATTCATTTTGATTGCCTATATGTTGGATGGTGGCATGGGGATGAATTTTAAATGCTTTCTCTCCCTCTAGGCGCATAAAAAACGTCATGTATCTCAGCTTATTTTTTCAAAAATGTATTTTTTTCTTTAAAATAATTTCTTTTGGTGGTTTTTGGCCAAGTTACTTCATGACTCAATACCATGCTCATTCTTGTGCGTTCTTCATCTACCAATTGAGGCTTTTGCAAATTTTCTTGTGGTTATGAAATCAATGTAATCCTCGATGCATTAAATGGAATTGGGAATGCAAAATCAAATATAATGCAGGAAAATTTACATGATCAAGTCATCATAATATTATTTACGAGGCATCTTTGCTTTTTTGTTGGCTAGGAACATTAATGCATCTTCTCGTGTTAGATTGCCGAATTGATTTAATGCGAGACTTGATATCAAGAAAATTATGTGTGGTCACTTATGTGATAGCTTGACGAGTAACTTTTAAAACACCTCATGCCCGAATTTGTTTCTTGATATGAAGCGTTGTGGCGGGAATATTGCATCCTCTCCTCCTCAGAGGAATCAAGATGCTGTCATCTCAAAAAGAACTAGGGAAACTATTTTTCTAGAGTTTTCTCTTCTATCTAGGTGGCATTTTCCTTAGGATAGTCTTTCCACTGAATAAGATACTCTCTAATGGTTCTATTTCTCAGAGGTTTCTCTTTTACATCTAGAATCTTATCAGGCTAGAGTTCAAGGGTTCCTTGACTAGTCATTACAATTTTCTAGTCATCAAGAATATGATCTTGATTTGCCACATAAGCATTTAGAAGACTTATCATGAAACACATTGTGGACTTTCACATGATCAGGAAGTTGCAGTTTGTAGGCATTAGCTCCTAGGCATTTGAAAACCTTGTATGGTCCACAATACCTTGGACTCAACTTTTTGAACTTTTCTAATGACAGAGAACTCTTCTTTGGGCATACACGAATGAAAACCATATCTCCCTCTTGGAAGATACGCTCTTGCTATCCTAGATTAGCATAAGCTTTCTGGCAGTCTTTGGCAGCTTGGATGTCTTGTCTGATAGTTTTGACCTGATCATCCATATCTTCTAGCATTTTCTTAAAATCCTAAGCCTTTAGGGTTGGATCAAAGAAATTTAGTGGCATCAAACAATCTTGTCCATACAATGCTTGAAATGGAGTCATTTGAAAACTTTGGTGATATAACACATTATAGGAAAATTCTACTAAGGAAAACACTATATCCACCTTGTTGGTTCTCTGGAATAGTAAGCTCTCAGTATATCTTCAATGATCAAATTAACCCGCTTTGTTTGACCATCAGTTTGGGGATGGTAAGTAGTGTTAAAGCAAAGCTCGGTTCCAATTACTTCAAACAGGATTCTCTAGAAATGTGATGTAAACAGAGTCACGATCATTAACGATCCATTTAGGCAATCCATGAAGCCTAAATATTTCTTTCACAAATAGTCATGCAATATCTAAAGTTTTGTAGTTGGTCTTGAGTGGGATAAGATGAGTGACCTTTATCAGCATATCCACAATCACCATGATTGAATTATACCATCCTTGATGAACTCCCATTTCATTTGTGGATTGTCAAGTGGCTAGAAAGCAACTTAGGCATTCAGTAACATATCTGAGTACATCATGCTTCATTCTTTCCTAGTAGTAACTTTTCTTGACTGCATTAAGAGTCTTTGCATAGCTAGGGTGTCCTGAGAATGGGGAGTCATGTACTTCCCATAATATCTTCTTTTTCGGCACTTGACTGAGAAGAATGTAGAGCCTCATTCTAAAAATAGACAAGTCCATCATCCACAATGAAATTTTGATATTTGACTATGAGCTTAGGATTAGTGTCCTTAACTAGGATTTCTCTAAGCATTAGGTGATACTTATGATCCTTGTCTATCTCTTCTTTGGCTAGCTCAATGACTAGATTGCTAGGCATCGATATCATAGTAGCTAAAGTCTCTCCTTTAAATGGCTCTTCCATGATAAGTGCATTCAAAAAAGCTTTACGACTTAATGCATCAGTAATCATGTTCTCTTTTCCAAGTCAGAACTTGCTTTCAAAAGCAAATTCTTGCAAGACTTCAATCCATCGATGATGCCTCATATTGAGGTCTAGTTGAGTAAAGATCCATTTGAGACTTTTGTGGTCAGTGGCCAAAGTAAACTTGCTTCCAAGAAGATAGTATTGCCACAATTTGAGAGCATGGATCACATGTAACAGCTTGAGATCATGGGTGGCATAACTCCTCTCATGGATTTTCAATTTCCTTGATGAATAGCCTATTGAATGACCTTGTTGCATAAGCACACAACCTAGTGCAAGAGAACTTGCATATGTTACGAATTCAAACTCTGGTTAGGTAGCTTTAAAATGAGTGCTATTACCAAACTTTTCCTAAGCTGCTCAAAACTGGCTTGCTTAATGGGTGTCCACACAATACTAGTTTATTTTTTTAGCAAATCAGGGAGAGTTGCATCTATTAGGGCATAGTTTTTTATGAAAATTCTATACAATCTAGTTAGCCCTAAAAAACTTCTCACTTCCTTAAATGTCATTGGTGGTTGCCACTCTTGAACATCTCTAAGGGTCTACAAACATTCCTTCAACAGATACTATGAATTTGAGATATTCCATCAGTCTTTTGAAAAAGACACACTTCTTTTTCTTTGCATAGAGATTGTGCATCCTCATTGTGTCTAGCACAATGTAGAATTGTAGCTCATGGTCTTTGTCTCTCTTGGAGTATATTAGGATGTCATCAAAGAAGACTAGAACAAACTCATCAAGATAAGGTCAAAAAATGTCATGCATTGATTTGTTAAATGTAGCAAGAGCATTAGTTAGAATAAAAGACATTAGAAGAAATTCAAAATGACAATATCTGGTATTGAATGCAATTTTGCAGGTATCTTCTTTCTTGATCCTTATTTGGTAATAACTAGATTGGAGTTCAATTTTGGAAACAATTTTTGCCCCGTGTAACCTATCAAGTAGCTCGTCTATTCTTGGGATCAGATACTTATTTTTTATTGTTACTTGGTTTAGTCCTCGGTAATCAATGCAAAGGTGAATATTTTCATCCTTTTTCTTTTGAAACAGTACTGAGGCTCTGCGAGAGCGAATTACTGGGTCTGATGTATCCTTGATCTCGTAATTTCTTGAGTTGCTCTTTCAGCTCAATTGCTTCAAGGATTGATATTTTATATGGACTCTTAGCGATTGGAGCGACTCTTAGGTCAAGTCTGATCTCATGATCCACTTCTCTTCGAGTTGGTAGTTCAGTCAGCTCTTCTGGGAAGATGTCATCATATTCCTTCAGCCAATATGGCTCTCCCTCGTCTTGATTATTATGCTCAACCTTATTTAATTTTATAAGATACATAGGTAATCCTTTTCTTAACTCTTTTATTATGCGAGATGATTTGGCTAGTTGGACCTTGGGTTTTCCTACCTCACCTTGGATCATCACTTTTTCCCCCTTTAGGTTTTGAAAAGTCACCTCACATTTTCTACACTAAATATGTGTGTCATTGGGGATTAGCTAGTCCATACCCAATAGACATTCATAGGCCCCTAAATTCATGATTCTAAATCCCATTTTAGAGAGATTGCTTACCAGGCTAAATGACACTTTGCAAGTTTGCTAAGTAGATAGGATTTCTTTTCTATTGGCAAGTTCCCCTGGGGGCTCCACTAGGGTTTACCGTATGGTACCACATGAGTGTAAGGGAGGGGGTTATATAAAGGAAGAAAGGCACATTTTATAAGGTAAGATCCCTTAAATAGGGGTTAGATAAGGGGTATTTTCATATATTTATTGCATGCAGGTGACGTCTCCTTATTACTACTAGTGAATCTCCCATGCAAGCTCCACAAGCAACCTAAATGTAGGTATTGTGTCTATACCTAATTTCTTGGAACACTTTGGTGATATGAATAAGTGTGTGCTTTCACAGTCAATCTAAAATTTAAAGGACTTACCCTGATATTCTACTAGTGTTTGAATCACCAAAAACTGGCGATTTGGCCTTTCTTATGGAGGGTGGCATGAATTGATGCCCTTTCCATATCGGCTTCCATAGTTGTGTTTCCCTATTCTTCAAGCTCTTTAAGAATTATAGCAGAAATGCTTTTCCTTTTGCAATTGAAGCTTGGTTATGACCTTTGTACTATCCTTGGTGAGGAATTTGGCCAAGCTTTGGGCATTGTATTTTAAAGTGGCATGGCTCATTATAGTGGAAACACCTAAGTACTCCTAAATTACTTCTCATAGGTATGAAGTTTTCGACCGCTTTTTTTTTTGCCCTCTTTCTTTGACGAGGCATGGAAGCTAACCTTGGGCTTGCTTAACATAGCCCCGTGAAGTCCCATTGTTTTGATTCCAAAGCTTATTATTCCTTGGCTTTGACTGAATCTCTTGAACAAGAGGTATTGCGCAAATCAAAGCATCTTGCATATCAATTGGGTACATAGATTCAAGGTGTGTGTTCAAAGGAGCATTCAATCCATGAAAAAACTTAGAGACTTGCTCAACAATAGTCATGGAAGGTGCATATTTAAGCAGTGAGATAAACTTTGAGTAAAATGCCTCCATCAGCTATCTTAAGTTAAACAACTCATTCATTTTTAGTGTGAGATAGGCTAGTGGCAAATATCAACCACACACAGCTTCTTTTAGCTTTTCCTAGGTAATAGCTGTCTCAGCAAGTCCCTATTCTTTACACCTCTATTTCCACCACACAAGCATGACTCACTAGTCAATTTCAACTTGGTGATCATAGCTTGATTAGCAAGGGTAGTTCTCATGGCAATAAAGTAGTTCTCCCTGGTCTCAATCCAAATATATGCCTTGCCTTCAACGTCTTTGCCCTTGCCATCTAATTTTTGTGGCTTAACGTGCTTAAGGACATACTTCTTCTCCTGAATTTCAATTGGACTAGTGATATTTGTATTACCCTGGGTTATCATAAGTTTCACGAATCAATTTAGCGCTTAAAATTTTCAACTTTGTTTCCACATTAATATATCTTACTAGTTTTGTAAAACAATGATGGGCCAAAGAGCACAATATTTTTACAAAATCTAGCAGTTGTTATCTTTTATTATCAGTAGTCATGAGGAATGATTTTTACAAGTAAGGGATAATATTTACAAATGGAAAATGCTTACAAGTAGAGATAAATCACCATGGATAGGTTAGGCTAGATGTTATGTACAATTTTCAAAACAAGATATAATTATATATTTCCTTTTCAGGGATGGATATCAGTTACATCCATGTAGAAGAAAGTAGGCCAATTGTTGGCTGTGTCCAAAAACCTATATTATGGAAATTGTAGATCTGGAAAGCCATGGATATAGTAATCTCGATACTTGTGATGTCCTTGGATTATAATCATGTCGACTGGGATTACCTTCAGTACCTTGTCATAGACATAATGGTCTAGATGTATCTACCGACCAGCACTGGTAATCATAAGTGGATTCCTTCTAGATGGAAAAAATATAAAGGCCTCAACTACTTTTACATTTTCCATCCATTCAAGGTGTTTTAGATTAGTCTGCATGCTGAAGAATCAATCGGCCTCGGTGTAACAGTAATTCTCATCCCAGAACCTTCTTTCGCGATTCATAGGGGATGGATCGTATAGGCGATCAAGTATCCTCATCATCTCTCTTCTCCACTCATCATCCATGGAGCTCAACGCAAATGTTACATTGCTCGGAAAACAATGAATTAGTTCCAGGCTTCATTATTCTGCCAAAGTTTATCCCTTATCAATTAGTAGGCTGATTATTACTTAGAACAATTGGTCTTAAAAACCATAGATATTTGTAATTTCAATTATGCTCTGATACTACATGTCACATGCCTACCTAACAATTCCTGGCAGCATGTTTTAGTGCGTCATCTCAAGGAACTATCCTAGATAGCTTTGCCCCCTGTCACTTGCGAGAATGCATGGGGTCTATCATCTAGGTTTCCCAAACTCCACCTTGTAATGGAAGGTATCGGCCGTCCCCACCACGAGGATCAACCTACAAGCTCGAGGTCCTAGTTTGGTCTCTATACATTAGTTAGCTCCATCGGAGGTGTCCCTCAAGGGCTTCTTGTTGCCAATTCGAGCAATCATAGTTACCCTTAATTCATGGGGTGCAACACTTTTTTCCAATAACTAGTTAGGATTCAAGGAGCCTTTAACAAAGTTTTGGCACAGACATTGCACCTTTCCCCTAATATAATTTCTGATCAAAGTTTTAAGACCTGACCCTAGGCAAGTCAACGCTGACTCTGCCTAATTTTTCCTAATTAACATTTTGTTCGATCTCTTGAGAGAAGCTCCTAGCTTACCAGGACCACCCATTCATAGGATGGATTTGTCAGGGATCTCACCCACCCACTTCCCAGAAATGGTTTTCTTTAGGTTTTCTAATTACCTATCACATTAAGTTATGATGTATAAAAGCAACTTCATTAATTAACCCGTTATCATAGGTTCCTTCGCATAATTTTAGGGCACAACACAAAGACAGAGAAAACAATCTTTTGGCAAAACATATTTCACAAAGTTATTTACAATTATTTTCCCCTTCTGCCTACACAGAAGATAAACCTCTGTTCATCGGAAAATCAATCCTGTCTATGTAGAAGAAAAGAAACCCTCCAAGACTTCCAACCCTTCACTAGTACACCGGGGACTCTAGGATTCCATCCTAATTCTTGTGAGGGTCAAGTAGTTCTTAAATTAGGAGCGATGTAGAGATTTATGGCGAGCCCCCCTACCACTCCCACCTCCTCTTGGCTAACGAATTCCTTATCAAATGACTTCTTGCCGATCAAGGCGGGTCCAAAGCTTCTTGTGGCAGCTTCTGCGGTGGTATAAAACAATCCCCCTTGGAGCAGGGTTCCGCGTGTAGTCGTGGGGAGGCATAGCACGATCTTTCCTCTTATTAACTTGATTATATATTTACAATCAGATCTAATTGCTACAAGTAGAAATAATCTTTCATGTGCAACCATCAATGTGTGCACAAATAAAAAAGAAACAGTAGCAAGTGTTTTTAGCATATGAAGCAGCCCCACCCAAATCTAGGGTTTCTCTTTTAAGGTCCAACCTTGTTCTTAGGGTTTCGCTTCCTACTTGTTGCAACTCTTTTTTGGGATCTGCAAGTTATTTCATGAATCTGATTAATTATGAGAAGTCTTCTTTATCCTTATGAAGAATTTGTTATTTCCCCCCTAAAAGATAATATGGGCATTTATGCCTATGGGAGGCAATTCATGCACTGCCCTAACCTAACCCGTACTTAACAAGATTTCAAATGCTTTTCTAAGTATGTTTAGACTTTAGAATTTTTATCGACAAATTCTTATCAATGTCCAACAAGTCCTACAAACTTCTGATATTTACTTAATTTTTTAATACTAATAGTTTCAGGGTTATTGATTATTTCATAGTTATTTTCACTTTAATATTCTCATTATTTTAGGTTTGGTTTTCTCATTGATTCATACATGGATCAACTCATGATATTGATGCTCTCGCTCTAATATAATCATTAATATTAACATTACATGTGTTTTTAGCAAGAAAAGATTTTTTATTTTATTCTACTCATATTCTATAGTTTAATCGACAATGTTTGAACATTTACTAAACTTTCAATGTTATCTAAAAAGACCAAATTTATTTTAGCTATATCCTAAGTACAATGTTGATTGTTTTTTTGAAAACTTTATTCCATGCAATGCAAAAATAATAAGTATAATTTTTCTTTCATCTTTTAGACATTTAATTATATTTCTATGTACTTAATTTATACGCATCTAATATGTATTTTCCTATACAATTTTTCTTAATTTAATGCATTGATTATTTCATGATATTATCTAAATGATTTTCTATAAAATTCATATGCATCTGTTTATTATTAGCAAAACGAAATAGAGATAGTCACTTTCAAGAGAGAATCATAAAATTTACCCTTCGTTAACAATGTCTACCATTTTTTTGTTATTATGATCACATGCATCATTAATGAAATAACAATAAATATTGTGAAATAAATCATAATTAAGATATTTTCTTAATGGCATGCATATAATCCTTTTCCAAGTGAAAGAGTATTTTCACTAAATAGCCAATTATTATATTAGTTAGGTTATTTTCCTAAATGACAGTTCATATGTATTTTCATTAAAATGTGTTTGTAATCGTTTAAAGCCAAATAAAGTGATAAACTTATAAAACATTAATTTTTTCCAAACTAATGAGATGTTACATCTCTCAATTTTGTTGTAATGGGGGTCTCACCAATTCCTATCATGCCATTTTCTCTATCGACTGCGTTCCTTGCCTCAAATGGGTTTTTTAAATTTCTACGACCTCATGGAGCCATGGATGTTAGGTGAAATTGACACGGTAGTTTAGGGAATCATCCAGAAAAATTTTACCAATGTTTTGCTTAGCGATACGGTTGTATGGGATTGAGGCATAACAGGGGGTAGAGAAAATGAAAATGGGGTAGAAAGGGGGTATTTTCCTATACAAGGCTCAAGCTTCAATGGATAAGAGAAGTAGAGAAAATTTTCCATCATGAAGAGGTCTTCCTTCTTGCTTTTTTTGTGAAGGAGAGGGGGTGTATTTATAGGCATGAGGTGGAGCATGCAGCCGACTGATTCTTTTGGCTACTTGTCAAGAGCCAATTGAGCTTTGTTAAATATTCATTTTGTGTAATTGTCCACCTGTTCACTTGCAGGACACGTCTTAGCAGCCCATAAGGGAAGAGAGTTTAGAAAGCGCCGCCCGACACTCCCACAAAATGTCACGAGGCTTGCGATCTAGGTCCTCCCGAGTTTGCCACGAAGCAGAAGCATTCCGACCGTTCCCACTTAGGACTGACCTGAATCAAGGTTTTCCTAATGGTCAAATTCCTAGAACGACAGCTAGCATTGAACCCCAGGCGAACTACTTTACGCAGAAACATCAAGGTCAAAGCGGATTCATGTTGCACTTGGTTCAAGGAGAATGGAAAATGAGAGGGATTTCCATCTTTATTTCCATCTTTATTTCTTTGAGTAAAGCAATACAAACAGTGCTCCTAAATTGTATAAAACACAATCAATCTAGTGGTTGTTTGTTTGGCCAACTGCTAAGGAGTGAATCCTTCTCTCCGAATGCGTCCAACATTCGATCCGGGATCGGTTGCAACTTGGCAAGATCCCCAAGGGTTTCGTTGTTTGTGTACCCTTGTATCCTTGGGTTAGGGTTATACCTTGTTAACCCAAATTAACCAACATATTAGGTTTCTTAAATTAAGAGAGTAAATCCTAGCGACCTTGTCACTCTAACTTGATTTGTCAATTACTTGCTAGGCAATTCATAGTTACCCTATCTTGGAAAATCAGCCCAAAGAAGGGTGATGTAGCAGGATGTCTACTCATCCTCTTGCACAATAGACTTGCACTAGAACCTGCCAACCTTATTCCAAGGAGTGGCAAATCCATCTTGTGATTAAAACATGAAGCCATGCGATGTTGCAACTTGTGCACAAGTGTCGCACTTAACTTGTGGGATCGTTTCTCCCATCAAACGGCGTTTCTTGGTCAAGAAATATGTTTGGCTAAGATATAGGGTTTGGGATGCCTTCTTATCCAACCCAACCCTTACCTTGCTAGGCCGATAACGAATGGCCCTAGGGATTCTAAACTTAATCGGAAGTTTAGTATTAGGTTGATCGATCCTTAGGTTAAAACCGTAGATCGTTATTGCATGGGCGTCCAATTAACCCAAACATTCCATGAATGTGGGTAGGACCTTTGGGTTTGAGGGTCTTGACTTGGCGACCAAGTGCGATACTAGGCAGAATTTCTAACGTGCTAAACCCTAGCTAGCACTTTGAGGTGTTCATTGTACTAACTACTTATGCTTTTAAGAATCCCTTGAGGGATACCCTTACAAGTGATCTAGCCAAATTGGTCTACTTGTCTTGCGACAAGAAATGATCTCTTCTTAGAGATTCTAAATTTGTTCTAAAGGTGTAAATAGTTGCAAGACATCACATTACGTGTAAATATGTGATTCATTACTTCTATGCAACTATAAGGTTTGCAATAACTATTTCTTTTCCTTACTAAAATCATGATGATTGACAATTTGGGGAATAACTTGTTTAAAACCTACATGAATTTACATCAAGAGCTTTGCCTACAACCTTTCGTTTAATGCAGTTGAATTTCAGGCTTTAATATGACATGCAACCTTTTCTAGATACAACTTTGATAACTGAAGTTCATGCATGACGAATGTCATAAGACTATTGTTGACTTAATCTATTCTACGACACTTAATCCATCTTAAAATACAAGCATCTTCGCATGCAACATGCAAGTCCATGGCTTCATTTCCATGCAATGCAACTACTTGGCCAACATCAACAATGATTATGTCATACGAATCTACAAGTAGAAAATTACTACCTAAATGCCTTATGCACTTTTCTTTTCCTCGGCCAATCAAAGATGCATTTAAACAATTTCATATTTTAACCCTAAGCAATATGCGCTTGGGATTTGCAACTTGGAAATGCAAGCAACCCAATTGCACGACATGCACTAACTCTTGTAAATCGTTCAAGGAGACAATTTCGCAAATGTATTTTAACTAGGCTATGTGAATTAGAAACATGCATAAATGCATTCTTCCCATGAAATTTAATGTGCCTAATGCATCGCTTAAATGCAAAATCATTCTTTTAAGAACCTGGGCTTGAAGGCTCGTAGGGATGTCAACACGTTTGCTTGGGGAAGAACTTCCCGCATGTGTACCTCTTGCCATTTTCTTGGGAGCCATTGACATGTTGAATTCTGGTTCAACAATTCCTTTTTGGCTCTTTCGTGTGTCGAATCCCTTTTTGCCTTGGATTTTTCTATTCTGCGCGGAACACGGCCCTTACAGAATGTGATTTTTGGCAAAACCAACTGTGGTGAGGGATGATCAAGGCTTATAGAGGCCTTGTTTTTAGAAGCTTCTATGCTTTTGAGCAGAAGCTACATGGAGAGAGAAGAAGTAGTTTAGTGGAAGAAGGTGCCGATGACGAAGATGGAGGTGATAATGATGATGGTGATGGTAGAGTGGAGGTGGCAGCAGCGCTGCAATAGGCGGCAGAGGGCAGTGTGTGGTGGCAGCTTCCTAGCGTGGCGGCGCTCTTTGACAGGACGGCCTCCTCTTCTCTCTCCTTGTGCCTCTCCCCCAAGCTCTAGGGGGGAGGTTTTATAGTGTGTAGGGGGGGAGGGGGGAAAGATCCACACACGTGGAGGGCTTTCATGCCTTCCCTCCCTCATGCATCCCCACACCACACTCCTCCCTCTCTCCACTTATCTCCACTCCCTCTCCCTTGCCATGCATCGGCTGAGGAGAGGGGGTAAATAATTAAAAAAAAATCACTACTTTAATCATTTTCCTTTACGTAAGGGGTGTTTCTCATGCGGCTTGCAATCTTCAAGCCCCGGCCTCTTTTGCACGACACGGAGCCGGAATTTAACATGGTGCGCGGAGGGAACACTTAGCCACTGACATTAATCGATGCAGGAGATGACTTTGCACAGCTTTTGCACGGGCGTGTGGTGATCAAAGTTCTTTAATATTTCGAGCGGAGATATTACATCTTGATTTCCTATATGTTAAATGGTGGCATGGGGATGAACTTTAAATGCTTTCTCTCCCTCCAAGCATTAAAAAACGTCATGTATTTTGACTTATTTTTTCAAAAACATATTTTTTTCTTCAAAACAACTTCTTTTGGTGGTTTTTGGCCAAGTTACTTCATGACTTATCTAGTATATAAAGTCATGTCATACTCTTTGATACTTAACTTATTCAATATCATGCTCGTTTTTGCACGTTCTTCATCTACTGATTGAAGCTTTTGCAAATTGTCTTGCGGTTATGAAATCAATGTGATCCTTGATACATTAAATGGAATCGAGAATGCCAAACCAAATATAATGTGGGAAAATTTATATGATCAAGCTGTCATAATATTATTTAGGAGGAGTTTTTGCTTTTTGTTGGATGGGAACATTGAGGCATCTTCTCGTGTCGGATTGCAGAATTGATTTAATGCAAGACTTGATATCAAGAAAATTACGTGCGGTCACTTATGTGATAGCTTGATGAGTAATTTTTGAAATGCCTCAAGCTTGAATTCGTTTATTGATATGAAGTGCTATGGTGAGAATATTACATGCTTCATCTACTTTCATCGCAAGCAAAAGAGTAAAGATCTATGACTTGGCATTAATTTTCTTATGTAATTTCTTCATGGAAATGAGTTCTAAATGTTTGTGGTCTATGCCTTTCAATTCAATGTGCTACCTTTCCAATTAAATCTCAAATATATATGTTCCAAATCTAAAGTAATTATACCAAGGGTTTTCAACTAATTACAATCGATAACATCAATAGGCTCCATATTGAAAGTGATCAATTCCACTTGTATTGTGCAAGAGGGTGATAGTTCAATTAGAGTACATGGATGCACTTCTTTACTAGACTCATATGCACAATTGGTAACTTGTATCCGCAGGGATGATTCCATGTCAATGGGTAGCAACTTCAACCTACTCAAAGATTTGATGTTGATAAAGCTATGAGTGTTGTCTGTATCTACTAGAATATGTACAACCTTTCCACTAATAATACCTTTTAGTTTAAGTGTACTTTCCCCTTTGCATCTCATCCATGCATCATGTGAAATATCACATAAGGAAGAATAAGAATCATTGGTGCCACATGGATCAAATGGAAACTTGTCCATAGGACTATAGAATTCTTCATTAGTGGCATCCTCTTCTTCATGAATTTCTTCCACCATTGGATAAGCATCAATGTGCAGTAAATTGCCCCCTCATTCCTCTTCTTCTTTAACTTCCACATCTTGAGTGATTACCATATTGATTTTAGAATTCCTGGCTTTGCACTTTAGCTTGTGGTCTTAGGACCACTTCTCCCCATATTTGAAACATAATCCTTTGGTATGCATTTTCTTAAGGTTATTTGAGGAAGGAAGTTGCTATTAGAACTATTTTAGGACAGTTTAGAAGCACTTTTAGTTCTTGAAAAATTGCCTCTTGTCTCAGCCACATTTCTAAAATTTTGCACTTACTTCTATGCATAATTTTAACCCTATTTACAGACATAAACAATAGGGGAAAGTTGGCACTTTATGACTATTATAACCTCTCTTTTCTTACTTAAAGTGTCTCTTGAGTGGTTGAAAACTTGCCCATATTTTGTAGGTTGATTGAAAAAGTTATTGCCCAAACTCCTTTGTTGGTGGAAATTATCTGCATCTCTCTTATACTTCAAATAATATCTTGCAGTCAATTATATGACCTCTTGTAAGGTTTTTGGATTGTTAAGCTCCCACCTCCAATGATAGGGCAGGATTAATAACAAAAATATACTTATTCAGCTTAGCAAAATATGAAATGCCTTCAACATACATGGAGAGATTCAAGTTGGTGTTGGAGTAGTCTCTAACAGACATCCCTCTTTGAGCACATGCATATCATATTCTTTGAAGCCTTTCTTTTTCCAAAGGGGAAACAAAAACATCAATCATTGCTTGCTTGAACTCCTCACAAGTGAGAAAGTCTTGCCCAATCTTACGCATGTATCGCCACCAAGTATTGGTGCAATCTTCAAGATGAAGAGTCGAAAAATAAATGTTGGCTTCCTCATTTTGAGGATAAAGGGTGAAGTATAATTCAAGCTTGTTAATCTATTCCTCCCATTCTGAAGATGAAGCGTTATCCCCTTTGAAATTAGTGATATTGATCTTTTCATTGTAAGATGGTTTTCCATAATAATGTTGCTTCCAAGAATCTTTGTTCCAAGAATGTTGCCTAAAGGTAGGTTTCCCAAAACCATGATATGAGGGTTGACCATTTGAAACATGCTTTTTTAAAAAGAGATCATGGGGATTGATCTTCTCCCATCATTTCTTCCACCTTCATGAACTTGATTGTCAACTACATTTCCTTTTTTCACATTAGAGGGCTGATGGTAAAAATACTTGTAAAAGGGGTTTCATCCATGATAATAATCATCCCATCAATTGTTATATTGTTTCCATTGTTTTGGGTATCCAAAACCAAAGCAGAAAATACTTAGCACATGCTTGCGCAAAACTACAGAACATAAACATAGACATAATCCTTGCACAAACTTTAAAGGATACAAGCAAAAAATATTTATGGTTTCATAACTCATACACAAACACTCAAACACTCAAAGAATATGAGAGATATTGAAATCAACCAATAGCAACCATAAAGACATGGCACTATCCATCCTCTGTATTCATAATCCATACGATTGATAATCCAGAATACAACCGCATGCATACCAAAATCAATGCCTAACATATAGGTAACATGTCTCATGACATTCACAGGCACACTTACATAGGCTAATCTCAAATGACTATATTCATATATCAAAGTAAGAAACTAGGGAAACTATTGGGTTTCAAGTCCTAGGGATTTTTGCCCCTAACACATGCCACAACTGAGTGGATGACTAGCACAAGCATTACCCAAACCCATGCCACAGCCACAGGTGGATGACTAGCTTTGGCATGACCCGAAGGGGGGACCGAATTTTGAAGGGGTGGAGAGGGGTGTCATGTTATGTTGGGGAAAGGGGGAGGGGGGTGCGTCGCATCGTGTCGTGGGGGGGGGGGGGGGGGGGAGGGGGGGATGTCATGTTATGTTAGGGAAAGGGGGAGGGGATCGTGTTGTGCCATGCTGAGTTGGAGGGGGGGTGTCATGTTATGTTGGGAAAAGGGGGCATGACGCATTGTGTTGTGTCGTGATGTGTTTGGGAGGGGGGTCATGTTACGTTGGGGAAAGGGGGAGGGGGGCGCGTCATGTCGTGCCGTGCTGCATTGCGGGGGGTCATGTTATGTCGCAAACCCACAAGCATAAAGTAAGATACTCAATGATGCAAAGAACATACTTATACCCTACCAAAGGCCTTGCACCTCTTAATAGGCCACATTGAGATACCATGAGTATAGCTCCTCTAAGATACTCATAATCCTCTTGTGCACTTGCATATGCAATTCTAAGGCCAATCAAAAAGATAGATGAAGTACAAAGATCCACAAAGAAGTAGCATCATGATACTATGAGCATCTAAAAAGAAATAGGAACATAAACTATAATGTCCCTACAAGATGGCATCTGCACTCCAGAAGACTGACCATCATGTCTAGGAGGTACAACACCTTCCATTTCCTGAAACTCTCCATACACTTCATTAACCACCTCCTGCATTACATCACTACTACTATCACCTGCATGAAAATTCTTCTCCTACACAACAAGGTAGTAATGTAATCCTCATTGTTCCTCTTGGCCTCCAAATCCTCCTACAATCTAATCTCCAAGTCATGACATTTCTCCTCTAGCATAGATATCTTCTTATGTAACCCTTCATTTTCATGACTGTCAACTAGCTTCTCTACCATAAAAACATCCTTAAACATAACAAAAGGACAAGAAACCAAAGTATCCAAGTTCTAAGAAACCTTTAGCCATGATTATTTCACTTCTAAAACCAAAGCATTATGAAGTTCCTCATATTCTGATTTCAGCACCACTGACCCATCAACATCAACATCCGAATTTGGTAATAGCTACTATTCCACCATCTTTAAGGGATCAAATCTATCCATCAACAGTTTATAATCAACCTATAACTACCCATACACATCCATAAAATGTTGCATACCATCTAAGTACTGACACTTCAACTCTTCCATCCATTTTTCAAAGACACACTGAGATTTTGTTGTGCTCTATCACCTGATCCCTGCAATTAGATTTTGTTGTGCTCTATCACCTGCTCCCTGCAATTCTAAAACCTACTCATGATGCCAAGCAAACAACACAATTTCAAAGAGCTAGTGGCAGTGTATAAAGATTTGCAAAAAGAAAATGAAAAGATCCAAGATGCCATAGAGCAGCTAGTAGCAACCGTAGAAGAAGAGAGAAGTCGACGACACTAAAAGCATATAGCAAATTTGGAGCAAAGGCTAGCCTTAGAGCTTGAGGAACAATAGTGCTTGGAAAGAGAAATCAAGGAATAGGAGAGGAGGCTAAGGGCGTTAGCCTACACATGAACAATGAAAGCCTGGGGAAATGACAAAAAAGTAGATGACTGGGTGAACAAGAGCGAAGAAAAAGTGAGTGACTTGGCGCCTAGATAGCCCTTATAGAAGATGACAAAGTATTAGTAAAAAGCAAGGCAAAAGTCACAGAGGTGACTTTGGAAGCCCAACAACACACCTTCCTATGCACTCTCTTGGACACCATGCAAGTTGAGAAAGAGGAGGCAGTGGAGTCCTTAAGGAAAAAGTTGGAGATCACCCGAAGGGCTCTAAGGCATGGACTACATGCCCAAACGCAAATTGTGGGGCCCACAGATGAAAAGTAAGAAAGGCAAAGGCCCAGGCTTGTGACCCAACTCCCAGTTCCACTTGCACAAGCACAATGCACCACACGATAAGGTAGATATGCCCCCAGATAAAGCACCTTCTTTTCTTTTCAAGTAAATGCAAATGTTGCAACCCACCAACCTTGGAGGCCCCATCATCCACTCAATTCACCCTCGGCCCCCAAAAATTCAATCGGTTGATCAGTTTCTTTCAAAGACCAATCCCCATGTAACCACATCGTTGTTAACTTACACTACCACTGTTGCAAGACATACCATCATGTAGCCATACCAAAGCAAAGGAAGATCAAGGAAGACCACGTCAAAAAGTGAATGAAGAAGCTCATTAGGAACAGTGTAGGAGATGGCAACCTTAGTACAAACGTGAGGGAGCTCCAACTACCTTGGCAAGGCTCTCTCAAGGATGAGGGAAGTCCTGTCAAGGATGATAGGTGCTCTTTCTAGGAGGAACAAAAGTACCGAATATTCTAGCAAGGCTCTCTTAAGTATGAGGGAAGTCCTATAAAAAAAAAAACTCTCTCAAGACTGACAAAAAACACCAAAGATTCTAGCAAGTTGCTCAGAGAGGATGGGGCTGACCACGAAATATTCTAGCAAGGCTCTCTCAAGGATGAGGGAGAACCCCTGAAGGCTCTCGCATGAAAGCGTGAGGTGCAATTTAATTCATTTTACGAGAAATGCCAGGTTTCCTCTTGTGCAAGTGGAAAAGTCTACAAAGACATAGGTGAAGGGGTAAGGCAACTTGAAGGGAATAAGGCAAAGCCATCTTAAGCTCATGTCATAGCACCCTTGGATGGTGTGAGGAGATCCATCCAACACCATTATTTCGAAGATGGAGCCATCCATCCGCCATTCTTCAAGACAGATCCATCCAACATGATCTTCAATTTCAAGGGACAGATCCACTCAAGGTCAACATTAGGGAGGGACTCACCCCAACTTTATCTTCAATTTCAAGGGCTGCTCCATCCAATGCCATCTCCCGTAAGGGCTTGTATATAAATTCAAAAATTCCATATGGCTCCACCCATCCCACCTTCCAATTACTACCCATCATTGCCATGGGACTAGCACTAGGCTAGGAGGGGGGTAATGTTAACTGTAGCACAAGAAAAAGTGGAAAAAGTGAAAAAGCACAAGTTGGGACTTAAAAGAGACGGCCCAGAAGGAAATCAGACACAATGGAAGAAGTAGGAAGAGAAACGGCTGAAAGCTCAAGGGCAGTCTCAAAAGCTAAGATAAAGGCAAAAGCGCACTTTTAAATGTAAGGCGCCCCTAAAATTTTTTGTAAAAGAGTGCCAACTCCCTCTTGTGCAAACTGTAAAGGTAGATGGGTGGTAGGAAGGAAGCTAAGAAGATAGGAGGACAATGGGAAAAAGGGCCACGACCGGTGACCATGTAAAAAAGGGGATAAGGGGATGACCACCCAAAAGGAATTTAGGGTTTTTTATATAAAGTTGAAAAGTGAATGAGGAGCTCATTCTTTGGTGTGTGGCAAAGTGGACTCATCTTTTTCTCTTCTTCTCTCTTTCTTGCTTGCTTGTGTGTGCTTGAGAGAGGGAGTGTGAGAGTGTGAGGGAGTGAGTGTGTAAGAGTGAGGGATCAAGGAGAAGAAGCTCTCCATCATCTCCCCTCTTCTTCTCTTCTCTTCTCTTCTCTTGTCTCACGTGCGGCTATAGAGGATGGAGCTTGAAGGTGGAGGTTTGAGGTTGCTTGAGCTTGCATCATGAATCGTGGAGCTACCGATGTGCTTTGAGGGAGGAGACAAATCATTTGGGCATCAAGGTAAGCTCATTACATCCTGGTAGGATCTAAGGTGCATCATCTAGGTGAGAGATAGCCATAGGTGTTTGCTTGAAATGCTTGAAATAATAAGCGATCCGTGGGTCTTGACAGTTGAGCGTGAGCTCATCTCTACATACATTATCAAAGAATTTTATTCATAAAGAGGCATTCTTAGATGTGCAACTGTCGTGCCACTTTGATGTACTGCTCATAAAATATTTTAGAGACTTCCATCCAGATAAGATGCTTCCGATACATTTGATTGGATCTGATGCAGTTGAAATATTTTTCAGCAAAGTTGGCAGCATGGTTGGGCAAGAGCGCACTTATGACTTGATGGACATGTTGTATAGTATAGGAATCTTGAATAGTCTTTCACATTTTGAATGCAATGAGGATGGTGTGAAATTCACACGGGTCCACGAGAAACAAGAACATATATGAAAAAAGTTAAATCTCAAAGAGAACTTGAAAGAAGCAAATCTAGGTGATTATAAATGTGTGGTTAGAGCCTTGGTTTGAGGGCTTTGTTTAGGCTTATGCCAATTCAAGCCTGCAAGATTCTGATACAGATGAGGAATCTTCAGTTCTTGCAGATGATGGAATGGATTCAGAGGAGGATGCATTTACAAGTGAAATAAGACATGTAGTAGATTCTATGTTGGATGAAAATTATGAGAAAAAAGATAAAGTGAACCTAGTAGTGGAGCTTGAGAATAGTAGATTTCTTTTTAAGTCTACATTGGCAAGTCAACTTAATGGTAATCCCATGTTGTCCAAAGATAGGCTTACAAGGGTACAACAACAAGTATATTACAATAAGGAGGACAAATATCAAACTCAAACAAACAATAATCTATTTGGCATTGGTTCAGATTGTGTAGTATTCTTCCAAGAAGAGAATACCAATGGCAAGATCACAAGATCATCAAAGACAAAGTCTCTTCAAAAGGTATGAAAAAAAATAAAATTAAAAGTGTGTGGTACTTGAGATGAGTTCAAAAGATGAGAAGAAAAGTTAGCTGTGCCTATGTGGAGTACAAAAGAAGGTCTAGTCTCTCAGATTGCAATAGTCCCACTGTAGGACTCCCCTCCCCCCTAACTGTTTTTTTTTTTGAAAAAAAAAGAATTAACCCCCTCGTTACACCGCCGCCAACTGGCAGACAACGCGAGGGGAGGGGGGTTTTTGTCTGGATGGGCAGGGAGCCATTTTTTGCATGGCAAAGGAGGTGGCAGGAGGGGGGACTGCTGCTACCACATGGCAAAGGAGGTGACAAGAGGGAGAGCCTCCATTAAAACCCCCCCCCCCCCCCCCCCTCCCCCCCAATTACCTATAAAAAAAAACCACCAAGGGATGGGAAGGCTAGGTGGGGGGGCACGACCTGCTGCTGCTCAAATAGGGAAGAAGAGAGGAATAAGAAGCAGAGGGAGAGAGTGAGTAGAGAAGAATAAGAAGGAGAGGGAGAGAGTGGGTAGAGAAGAGGAGAGAAATAAGAAGGAGAGGGAGAGAGTGGGTAGAGAAGAAGAGATGAATAAGAAGAAGAGGGAGAGAGTGAGTAGAGGAGAAGAGGGGAATAAGAAGGAGAGGGAGTGGAGAAGAAGAGAAGAATAAGAAGAAAGGGGGAGAGAGAGGAGAAGAAGAAGAGAAGAAAAAGAAGGAGGGTAAGAAAAAGAGAGAAAGAGAGATAGAGAGAGATAAGAGAAATTTTTTTCCTTCCCTCATTAAATAAATCGGAGCTTACCATTTCTCTTACCTTTTTTCCCTCCTTGGAGGAAAAGCCTCGCAGCCTAGTCCCTTCTGCGAGGAGCCGTCTCTTCCACAATCTGGGTGTGTAGATGTGAAGCAAAAGACAAATCATATGATGCCTCCCAAATGAAGTAACGTCCAACCAAACACAAATCCCACCTCAACCAATGGAGCCATGGGGCAAGGAACTGCGTCACTTGGTAATCAAGTGCGTTCTATTCACCCTACCCTGATGGGGAGTCTTAAGGACATAGGCCAACTTCATTGGGAATGGAAAACTATTCACAGCAAAAGTCTATCATAACTAACCACCGTTTAGTTTACATCATTTTATCATATTGAAATTGTGTATTCATGCATGCAAAAGAAGAAGCTAGGACCTTATTGATTATGCACGCAATACTTCAAAGTATGCGCTAGTATTAGCATGCTTTTAAAAAAAGGGTTGTTGAAACACTTACGCATATTCATCAATTAAGCAGAAATCGTACTTTTTTTTCTTTGCATCACAAACTTGTGAAATTGGAAAGGTAGAAGTGAGGGTTTGAACCAAGTACATGAAGTTCCTGAATTGCTATAATAACGTTCATGTATATCTAGACCATTGCAAGACAAAGCCAAGTATCCGACTCCTATAAACTTTCAGAGGGAGTGTTCATCTTTTTCCTTAAAACTGATAACTTCATGTTCTCCACCCCAAGAATATATATATATATATATATAAGTCTCTATTTGTGTTTGGTATAAGTGCATCGAAATGAATTCCCAAAAGCAAAAGCCTACTTTGCAACATTGTATTGTCTAGGAAAGCTACGCCTCTAAATTGTGTGGCATCATGATCAGTCTAGTTGCGCTACTAGGGATTCATCTTGAAGATAACTATCAACCGCACTTATGAAATACAAAAATTTGTTCAAGAGCCGTTCATAATAAATGAACCCTATACACGCAAGGATATGGTTCAACTCAACTTATTTAGAGTTTTGAAGAAACTAAGCCAATCTGGGGTTACTTCATAGGGGGACGGAATGAAGAGATTCCCTACCCTTTGGAGGATATTGGAAATTACCGCTAAGACATGAAGGACAACGCTTGGGTCAAGAGAGGGACCCCACCTCAAGCTCTCACCTGCACCTTGGTTTGTGCTTGTAAATTTAGGAATATTATTTCTAAATTTAAAGATTGTGTAGCCCCAAACTCATAAATAAGCATAGTGAATCAGGTGGAACGTTTGGAGGGCGTGCCAAACCACCCCCAGTTGGCCGCCAACCCTAGCCAAGGGGGTTTTAAATAGCTGTGACGGGAACATGGACCGAACCCACCACAAGAGGTCTCTCCTAGTTTGGTTTGAAGGTAGGAGGATGCTTGGATGCTAGCGGGGGACTCTAGCTGCAAATTCCTTGCCCACGGGCCCTACTCAAACAATTAGCGTGACTTGGAATAGATTTTTGAGGAGCCCTTGTTACTAGTGCAGGGCGGAAACTTGGTGGAATTAAAGTGCATCCTTACAGATTGCAAATATTGTTCCTTTTGAACAAGACTTGTAATTTTGATAATTTGTTAATATTCAATACTTCCAGGGAAACTTCTCAAATTTGTTTTCTTGTCAATGCCATGAGATTATGTGAACGAACCCTATCCCCTAAAAAGGTTTAATTAAGGAAGCTATTTCTACATGTCACACTTAAGAGTGATAGGATTAATTAGACAACTAAAGTATGCCAAGTGAGGGAAGCGGGAGGGCAAAACCCCTGATGGGTCTGTCCTATGGCAGGGTGGTCCCAGAGAACTAGGAGGCTTATCACAAGGTTTTACTGACGAGACCAACGCTTAGAAATCATTAAGTTAGAACCCCGATTCAAGTTGTTTTAGGGGACTGGAATGGGACTATGCCCTATGGGCAGAGAGGTGGAGTGCCACATCCCTCTCATTTCCCATTCTCTTTGAACCAAGTGCAGCATGGGTATCTCTACATAAAGTAGGATGTCCAAAACCATATGCTAGAATGCTATCAAGAGAGCTTGACCACTAGGGACTCAAGTTTTAGGTTGATCCTAGTGGGTTCCGCCACAAACATTCCATTGCGAGGTGGACTAGAGAAACCCTAGGAGACAAACCCTGTGACATTCCATGATAGTGCCGGGTGATGTCACTTAGATTCATCTCTCAATGGACCGCTAAAATTGCTCTTGGACAGCCAATAGGTGGGCACGTCACACAGATAGACCATCGGGGGTGGAGGTTCAACTTGGATGGTATAAAAAATCAAAGGGACTGAGGAGTTTTACATATGATTTGACAAACCTTGATATGGTGGATATTGAAAGTATCATTGCCATTGCAAATCTCACATATGATTGGAACAATAATAAATATGAACTTGATGATAATGGTTGGAAGATCTTCAATGAATTTGTAAAGCACCGTTGAGATAGGTAAATGAACATCACTTTTCTCTCCTATAATGTTGCTTGCTACATAAAGTGACTAAAAATAAAGTCTTATTAAGCTTATTCTTAGCATTTTCCTTGATTTTTATTTCCTTTATTTTTATCTTTGCTTCAGGAATATAACTAGTGGATTACGATGATCCATCAACATATATGAAAATGGCAATGAACTCTAGCTTCAACAATGTTAAGGTGCTGAGTAGAATGCATGACCTAAAGGAAAATTTTGTATATACACATTTTTTGTATAGCCATATCTACTTTATAAAAGAAAATGATATAGATGTTATATAGATGCAAATATAAAACATCGTGCTTTTAGTTACATCTTCATGTAAATAATTCTAGAATTTAGTTGTGGACTATGGAAAGGCAATATATGTTTCCCTTCAATATAGCTATCTTTTTTAGCTACAAGTTAAACTCATATTCTTCAGCTTTTGTTAAGACTTGATATTAACTAGCTAAAAAATTTTGAGTGTTTATTTCTTGTTATCTTTAAAATTTGTGTGTGTGTGTGTGTGTGCATTTGTTATTGATATGCTTTTGTAGAATTGGTGGAGACAATTATTTAAGATGAATTAGATACAAAAGATGCAATGATATAGTCCAATGTTAAGACTAAAAGACAAGACTGAGATCAATATTGCAATGTATGAGAGCTCAAAGATAGTATTATGATGGTGAAACTGTATATTCATTTATTTCTATTTTAATTTTCATGTTTAAAGACCCTCAGGGCTCACTTCTTACTCACTTTGAAGTAGGCTTGAGCAACTAGCTTACTAGCACATGTACACCATAGCTTGTGAATTTTAGGCAATGCTAAAATGTGTTAAAACTTTCTAGGATTGCTTTCTTTTTAATGAAAGCTTGGAATTTTTGGGATCTTATATGTTAGGGGCTGTTTTAATGAGTTGATCAAGTTTAGAATGCATTTTTAGCTTAGTAATCATCTGGTCGCACATTATGCCCGCTTGTCATATCTTCTTTAGGCGTGCCCTTTATGGTGTTCAGTGGTGAGAACCATTAATATGCTTGCACCCTTCCACAGAATAGCTTGAAGTCATGTCACAACTCTATAGAAACAGAATTTGTATCCTTTTTCATTAATTTGTCTATATAATGATTTAGTAAATTTATTTCCTTTGCACTAATTAGATATAAAGAAAAGTGCATTGGAGCTGGCCACTGATGAGTGGTCACAGGTTATGGTGGACCCACGCGGTGGGTTAGAGAAAAGATAGTTCACACTTCCACCTATATGGCCTGATTGGGCGCCTGTGACTAGAACTCACGCATATCAGGGTTAGACTCGCACACAGAAAGGATTGATGCCTTGAAGTGTGGGCTAGATCCACCAGAACAGACAGTTACAATCAACAAGATGGCATGATCATGAAATGCTTGTATAATGTGCATGTGTGGGCTGAAAGCTTGAAATGCACATTTCTTTGCATAGGAAAGTCACATGAAGATTCAGATACCACTTTTGCGATATACACGGAAAAAGCTTTCATATGATACCCATATTGGGGGGGTCCCTAAATTTTAGGAGATCCCTAAATTCTAGGAGGTTCCTAAATTTTAGGAGCCTCGAATTAGCCTAAAAATGGTAGTCCTAAAAAATAGGGATGTCATTCTAAAAATAGTAAGTTATGTACTCTGACTGTGCTTACTAAATTTGGTTGTTTCTATTCTTGACAGTATTCAACCCAAAAAGGAAGGCCATAGAGAAGAGACAAGTGTCAAGACACTTGTCACACAAGTTTCCAAGTGTCCCACCACTTGTCACATCTCATGACATGTGGCTGGACACTTGTCTTGTGCTACTCCACTTTCCCCTTTTGTACTAGCTCTCCCCTCTCCTATAAATAAGAGCTCGTTTTTCTTCATTCAACATCATTTTTCTTTGCTGTAAACTCATGTACAGCACCCACAGATAGCCAGAAACTGGCCCCATCCATCCCATCATCATCCCCCACTTCTCCATTATCAAATTCCTCCATATTCCCTCTTCTATCACTGTTGTTTTATAAGACAGCAAGCCTGTAAATTCATTACAGCACCTCCTTCTTGAGCTCTTTCTTCCATTTTAGCTACAAGAAGCAAGCTCTATCCATGTACTGCTGATCAACGATGGAGAAAGGCTGAATTCCCCTTTTTCTTCTCTCATACTGTAAAGAAATCAGTTCTTATCATTGCATAATAGATAATGCATGTGTGTTTGTACATCTTTGCATGATCTTGTGAGAGTGAGAATTACTTCTTCTCACTCTCAGGTTGATTGTAACTGAGCTCTTCCCTAAGGGACTTGGGTTGAGCAGAAATACATTCCTTCGGGGGGGGTTGCCCATCTTCAACCCTCAATCTTGTCTCCATTACTTTTACATTTTCATGGCTGTAATTTTGTGAGTAATTTTCATTTTCAGCTTTAAGTGTTCATTCTCTTTTATTTTAAATCTCGAAAACAAGCAAATATCATAATTGTTAAGCATACTACGTTGTTCGGGGCGTTTACAGTGGTATCAGAGCTTTGGCTCGGTCCTCACCCCCAACACTGGTAGTGCTTACAACTATAAGTTTGTTTGTTTTCAGCCCTTGCATTGAGTGCTTGAGCATATTTTTTTTCTTTAGTCTCAATGGATCAATCGAGTGCTATCCTTCAAGCCATTCAAAGTCTTAGAGAGGAGAATCAGCAAATTCGTGAGCAACTTCTCAAACTAGAAAAAGTTGAGAATCCCAAAGAATTCAAGGAAAGAAGCCCATCTACTTCAAGGAAACAAAGCCATACCAATGAAAGGAGCCGATCAAGAAGTCCAACTACTTCTAAGAGGTAGTCCCATTCTACTTCAAGAAAGAGATCGCGTCGAAGCTCATCCTCTTCTTCAAAGTCATCTGGCGCCTATTCTGATGGATCCTCTTCTAGTAATGAAGAGTCACACCCTTCTCGTGGAAGACCTCATCATCGTCAAAGGCATCGACATTCTTCACCCTCGTCTCCATCTTCATCCCCATCAAGCACTTCATCATCTTCAACCTCAAGATCCGAGCATGGATGAAGGCATAAGAAGAAGAAGAAGACTAAGTCACTATCTCAACTTGAAAAGAAGATCAAGTTCAGTATGTATGATGGTTCCCGAAATCCTAATCTTCTTCTGAAGTTTATTCGTCAATTTCAAATTTTGTATGGTCGTGACAAGTATAAAGAAAAAGAAAAGATTAAGTTTGCAGCTTTACATTTAAGCGACTTAGCCCATACTTGGTGGACGGGGTTGGAATATGATCATGCTGCCCCAAAATCATGGCGGTCCTTTGTTCGCCTGATACAAAGCCAATTTCTTCCTGTTCATTTCAAAAGAGATGTAAAAATGGAATGGGATCGGCTTTGGCAAAGGAAAAATGAGTCACTTGGTGACTATACCAAGAGATTTTGGGAGCTACTTTTGAAGGTCCAACATTTCAAGAAGATCAGCAGTTCGGAAAAGCTTAGGAAGTTTCAAGGAGGTTTGCATTTTAAACTTCGTACTGCTCTTAATCATTATCATTGTTCTAGTCTCAGGGAACTCATTGACCATGCTGAGACATGGGAAATGGAGCACAATGGCAACAAATCATTCCAAAAGAATGATAACAAGAGAGTAGCTGACAATGAGGAGTATTCAGCCCCAAATGAAGGACAAAAACAGTGGCAAAATCAGCCATCAAATCAAAAGAAGATGAAGCCCTATACACCTCCTAATGCTCCTCAATTTCGCTCCAATCTATACCCACAAGCAAAGCAATTTTCTGAAGAAGAAAAGCAATGCTTCATGAAAGAAGGGAAGTGCTTTAAATGTGGACAAACAGGCCACATAGTGAAGCAATGTCCAAACAAGGGACAAAGCAAGGTTTCTGACAACAAGCCTAAGTCGCCAGTGAAAATCAATGCTATCAGTGATGTAGTTGCAAACACAACTCACACTCCAGAAACGCGCAAATTATTAAAAGCTTGGGGACAGTTGCAAGGTAAGCAAGCACTATTCTTGATAGATCTTGGGGCGAATGAAAATATCATTTCCTTGCAATTAGCTAAAGAGCTTGGATTAAAGAACGAAGAGATGGACACTCCAGCAGAAGTTCGCCAAGCTTTAAATGCTGATGAAGGTGACACAGTGAAGACTGTGATACCCTACATTGGCAAGCTCAAGTTTCAAATTCAAGGCTACAGTGACGAAGATACCTTCTGTATCGGAGACCTTGATGGTTGCGATGTGATTCTTGTCATGCCCTGGAATCATATAGTAGATTCAACCATCTTCTCTCAGAAAAAGAAGGTAGAACTCACCAACAAAGGCAAGAAGTACGAGATCCAAGCTGGAGTTTCTAGAGACACCATACCTATGGTAAGCCATATGCAAGTCTCTAGAGCAATTAAGGATTGTGTTCAATGTTGTCTGCTTTATGTCACTGATGTAAAAGATAATATGAATGCTGAAAACCAAGAGCAACTTCAGCTCTTGGAAAAGTATAAAGATTGTTTTTTGGAAGATCTTCCTTATCAGCTTCCCCCAGAAAGGCTAGAAGACCATCATATTGATATTATCCCGGGCAGTTCTCCTCCTAATATAGCACCATACCGTGTGAGCCGTCCTCAACAAGAAGAAATCAGAAAGCAAGTCGAAGACCTACTCAACCGTGGGCTAATTAGGCCAAGTAGCTCACCATTTTGTTCACCGGTTCTTCTTGTTCAAAAGAAAGATGGCACATTCAGGATGTGCATTGATTATCGAGCCCTCAACAAAATCACCGTGAAGAATCGGTTTCCTATTCCCAGAATTGACGACATTTTGGATCGTCTAGGAGGCTCAAAGGTTTTCAGCCGTATTGATTTAAAGAGTGGTTATCATCAAATTAGGGTAATACCACAAGATGTACACAAAACTGCTTTTCGCACTTCATACGGTCTTTATGAATTCTTGGTGGTTCCTTTCGGATTAACCAATGCACCAGCCACCTTTAATCGAATGATGGAGCGCATCTTTAGAGAGCATCGACAATATGTCGGTACTTTCTTTGATGATATTCTTGTCTTTAGCAAGAATGAAGAGGAGCATCATCAACACTTGGAAATTGTTCTACAATTACTACAACAAAATCAACTCTTGGTAAATGGTAAAAAGAGTGAATTTTTCATGCATAAAATAAATTACCTTGGGCATGTCATCTCTTCTGAAGGGATTCAGATGGATCCTGAAAAGATCAGGATAATCCAAGAATGGCCTCATCTTCGTGATGTACATGAGGTGCGATCGTTTCTTGGCTTATGTTCTTATTACCGCCGCTTCATCAAGCATTTTGCACATATGGCTTCTCCACTTCATGACCTTACAAAGAAGAAGATGTCTTTCCAATGGAAGGAAAAAGAGAAGGCAGCCTTCACAAGGCTGAAAACAGCTCTTACTTCTGGACCTGTTCTTATCATTCCAGATCTGGTAAAACCATTTGTGGTGGAAGCAGATGCTTGCGGTGATTGTATTGGTGCAGTGCTAAATCAAGAAGGCCATGCCGTAGCCTTTGAAAGCCGCCGTCTAAATGATGTGGAGAAAAGGTATGACATTTATGAAAAGGAGCTCTTAGCTGTGGTTCATGCTTTAAAGATATGGAAACATTATCTTTTAGGCAATGAATTCCTTATTAAAACTGATCATCAAAGCTTGAAGTATTTCAAGACTCAAAAGCATTTGCAGGAGAAACATGCAAGATGGGAAAATTTCTTGTCTATGTTTCATTTTCAAATTATGTACACTCCAGGGAAACAAAATGTAGTTGCTGATGCACTTTCTAGAGTGCCTCGCATTGCAACTATTACACTGGTTCATCATGAAGATTTTCAAAAGATGAAGAATACCTATGATGAAGATACTGATTTTGCAGCAATTTGGTCAATTTTACAGCAAGGAGGTTCTCATCCAGATTATTCCATCAAAGATGGTTACCTTCTCATGAACAATCGCCTTTGTGTCACTCTTCCTGTTCGACAAAAGGTGCTTAAAGAAAGTCATGAACCCCCTTATGCAGGGCATAGAGGGAGGGCAGCCACTCTAAGTGCAATTGAGCGCTACTTTTATTGGCCAACATTACGAAAAGATACACATAACTTCATTGAGGCTTGTCTGGTATGCCAAAAATCCAAATATGATAGGTAGAAGATTCCAGGATTGTTGCAACTTCTTCCAGTGCCCAAAGATCTATGGGAATCTATCACAATGGATTTCATCTCAGGTATTCCAAGAACACCTCAAGGTCATGATATGATTTGGGTCATAATTGATAGATTTAGCAAACAATCACATTTTATTCCATGTCATAAAACATTGAAATCCACACAAACTGCAAGACTTTTCATTCAACATATCTTCAGATTACATGGTATGCCTTCTGAGATCATTTCAGATAGAGACTCCAAATTCACAAGTAACTTTTGGCGTGCTTTATTTGAGAATTTGGGAACCACTTTAAAGTTCTCCTCAGCTTTTCATCCTCAAATTGACGGCCAAACAGAGGTGATGAATCTCACTCTTTTGGATATGTTGAAAGCTTATGTTAGTGAACATAAGTCACAATGGGAGAAATATCTTCCATTATTGGAGTTTTCTTACAACAATACAGTGCACTCATCCACAGGGAAAGCTCCAAATGAAATAGTACAGGGTAAAGTGATTCCCCCTCCAATTATTCGCACTAAAGATAAGATTTTTGCTGCTAATGAGTTTGCTTCAGATTTAAAAACCGCAGTGGATCAAGTTCGAGCCACTATCAAAGTTGCCCAAGAGCGACAAAAGAAGCAAGCAGATAAACGAAGAAGACCTTTGGCTTTTGAAAAATGTCAATATGTCTTGCTAAAGTTTGATAAAAGCAGGCTCAAACAAGGTTCTGGTCAAAATTCATCTTTTCCAAAGCTCTCCAGTAGATACTTTGGACCCTTCAAAGTGATTGAGAAAATAAATGAAGTTTCTTATCGACTTGAGCTTCCTGCTCATTGGAAAATACACAATGCTTTTCATGTAAGTTTGCTAAAACCTTACATAGGATCAGAACCAAAGGAACCCATTACTGAAGATCCCCCAGAAGTTGAAGAAACAGAGCAACTCTTGGAACCTGAAAAGATTTTGTTTCTCAAGGATCGAACCACGAGAAGTGGCCTTGTGACACAAAAATTCTTACTAAAATTCAAGAATCTACCCACAATAGATGCACAGTGGGTAGATGAAAAATTCATGAAGGATTACCCAAATATTCTACAGCAATATCAAGAAGCTTTTCAGCTGAGGACAGCTG
Organism: Lygodium microphyllum; assembly: GCF_053477565.2. NCBI lineage: Eukaryota > Viridiplantae > Streptophyta > Polypodiopsida > Schizaeales > Lygodiaceae > Lygodium > Lygodium microphyllum. Next base: position 52,022,765 of record NC_141156.1, read on the forward strand.
AATAAAAGCCAGAGGGCTGTCACAACTCTATAGAAACAGAATTTGTATCCTTTTTCATTAATTTGTCTATATAATGATTTAGTAAATTTATTTCCTTTGCACTAATTAGATATAAAGAAAAGTGCATTGGAGCTGGCCACTGATGAGTGGTCACAGGTTATGGTGGACCCACGCGGTGGGTTAGAGAAAAGATAGTTCACACTTCCACCTATATGGCCTGATTGGGCGCCTGTGACTAGAACTCACGCATATCAGGGTTAGACTCGCACACAGAAAGGATTGATGCCTTGAAGTGTGGGCTAGATCCACCAGAACAGACAATTACAATCAACAAGATGGCATGATCATGAAATGCTTGTATAATGTGCATGTGTGGGCTGAAAGCTTGAAATGCACATTTCTTTGCATAGGAAAGTCACATGAAGATTCAGATACCACTTTTGCGATATACACGGAAAAAGCTTTCATATGATACCCATATTGGGGGGGTCCCTAAATTTTAGGAGATCCCTAAATTCTAGGAGGTTCCTAAATTTTAGGAGCCTCGAATTAGCCTAAAAATGGTAGTCCTAAAAAATAGGGATGTCATTCTAAAAATAGTAAGTTATGTACTCTGACTGTGCTTACTAAATTTGGTTGTTTCTATTCTTGACAGTATTCAACCCAAAAAGGAAGGCCATAGAGAAGAGACAAGTGTCAAGACACTTGTCACACAAGTTTCCAAGTGTCCCACCACTTGTCACATCTCATGACATGTGGCTGGACACTTGTCTTGTGCTACTCCACTTTCCCCTTTTGTACTAGCTCTCCCCTCTCCTATAAATAAGAGCTCGTTTTTCTTCATTCAACATCATTTTTCTTTGCTGTAAACTCATGTACAACACCCACAGATAGCCAGAAACTGGCCCCATCCATCCCATCATCATCCCCCACTTCTCCATTATCAAATTCCTCCATATTCCCTCTTCTATCACTGTTGTTTTATAAGACAGCAAGCCTGTAAATTCATTACAGCACCTCCTTCTTGAGCTCTTTCTTCCATTTTAGCTACAAGAAGCAAGCTCTATCCATGTACTGCTGATCAACGATGGAGAAAGGCTGAATTCCCCTTTTTCTTCTCTCATACTGTAAAGAAATCAGTTCTTATCATTGCATAATAGATAATGCATGTGTGTTTGTACATCTTTGCATGATCTTGTGAGAGTGAGAATTACTTCTTCTCACTCTCAGGTTGATTGTAACTGAGCTCTTCCCTAAGGGACTTGGGTTGAGCAGAAATACATTCCTTCGGGGGGGGTTGCCCATCTTCAACCCTCAATCTTGTCTCCATTACTTTTACATTTTCATGGCTGTAATTTTGTGAGTAATTTTCATTTTCAGCTTTAAGTGTTCATTCTCTTTTATTTTAAATCTCGAAAACAAGCAAATATCATAATTGTTAAGCATACTACGTTGTTCGGGGCGTTTACAAGTCATGCCTCAACTAGTTTGTGATCAATTCTATGATTGAGCTAGCATTTTTATCTATTACATAAGGATTTGTTAAATTCTTTTATGAAAAAAATAAACTTACAGTAAGGGATTCATAAAGTATGGTAAAAAGTCACAAAAGGGTCAAGAAAATATCACAAAATAGGTTACATAGGGATATATAAATCATGCCATGAACGCACATGATATATAGGATTTATATACCAATGATGACTGACCCGAGATCCAAATGCTCCACATGATCATCATGCCTTTGCTTCCCATGATCCTTATCAAGGTCCGTAGCAACCTGTTTTGCATATGATTCTTGATAACCTACTTGCACCAAATCTTTATAAATAGCAAATTTATCTTTATCACCACCAAAAAGATCAATGTCATCCTCACTAGCATTGCCATTATTAGTGTCTTCTATCACATTATTAGCATTCCATGTATCCCAAGACATAGTAATAGGAGTCCATGTCAATAAAAACATCCATAGTTAAGCTAGGAAATTGCACAAAAGCATACTCATACAAGGTGGCCAAAAAACAACCCATGCAAGATTTATGGAAAACCTTCTTGGTCTTGAGCACTTTTATCTCTATTATCAGCCTATCATACATGACCCCTACCCAATTTGGCATCAACATTCTCAGCATAATAAATCAACCCATAGGTTTTCTGAGCAATATAATCCATCTTGATAAACATCATAAACCTCTCCATAAACTATCGGAGATGCATTTTTTGATCAGCATCAATGCACTTCATAACATATACCTTGTGTGGACTTGTAACCTCCCCAAATGCTTCATGCATTTTCTCATCTAAGAACCTCCACAAAGTTGGATTAACATTCATGGGCAATGCAAAAACATGACTAACCAAAGTTGTAGTAAGCTCAAGTCGGCCAACAATCTTTCCCTGAGATCGCCTCAGGACATCAAGTTGTAAAGAAGCATGAACATTAGCTACCCACATTTGTCAAGGAAGACATGCAAACTAACACAAACCATTTTTTTCTAGCCACACCTTGGTGGGGGCATGATCAAGGTCCAAAGCCCAGGTAGAATCCACAAAGGGTGTTGAAGTAGCACTCCAACTAAGTACCTGTGGTGATGCCTTCGGTGTTTCTACCACTTCATGTTGCTCCTACTCTCCAACCAGGCATCCTCCTTGTTGCATACGTGTTTCTTCATAGACCACCACTTGGCTGAGGTTTTCCATTGAGTGTGTGGCATGACGGGAGGTGCAAGCCAATTTGCAGATGATGATGGAGAGAAAGAAGAAGCAACAAAAGAAGAAAGATTCTTCTACATTTTAAAGCCTTAAGTCCAAGTCTTTAAAGAGGTTCAAACTTTTTGTGCCATTTGTCATATCAAAATGACACACCAAAGACCACTACTTGTAATAACTGCATGGCACTATTGCATTGACAAACCATGGTAAGATTAAATTAATCTCTGCATAATAAGGTTGCACCAAACTTTTGAGTCTATACCCATTCACTGCAGGCTGCAACACCTTGCCACGCAGATCTTTGAGAAAAAATGTGCCTTGACCAATATCTTTAAATATCACAAATGGACCCACATAACAAAGTTTTAATTTGCTCGAAAACTTACCAAGTCAGGAACTATAAACCACAACCCAATCACCTTCCTGAAATTTTTTCTTTCTGATATGCATGTTTACCCAAGCTTTCCTTCATTGTTTGGTGATTCTTGAAATGTAGGCAGCTAGAACCTTATCCTCCTCTAACTTCATGAGTTGCCCTAATCTATGGTGCACTGACTCTTGAGGATCCAATTTATGTGTAATTGCAATTCTCAAACTTGGTACCACAAATTCCATGGGCACCACACCACAACCTCTAACCCATACACCAATCTAAAGGGTGTAAGTCCTATTGTCACCTTATATGCAGTTCTGATGAAGGCCCACAAATCTAAATCAAGCTTAGAATCCCAACCCTCCCTGTTATCCTCCACAATCTTCTTCAAAATCCAAAGTAAAATTTTGTTAGAACTTTCAGCTTGTCCATTAGCCTGAGGATGATAGGGAGTAGATTTCTTATGCACAATCATATGCCTAATAGTCAGTTCTTTGATAACTTGATTCAAGAAATGCTTTCCCCAATCATTGCTCAATAGGACAACCAAACCTAGTCATAATGTTAGAATACAAAAACTTGGCCACAATAGCTGCTTTATTATCCTTTAATGCCTGAGCTTCCACCCACTTTGTAGCATAGTCAGTGCAAATCAAAATATATATTTCACATGTCCTTTTTTATGCTGGTTTGGATGGGCCCAACAAAGTCAATCCCCCACTTTTGGAATGGCTCAAGTGGTAGGAAAGGATGATCTTGCATCCTATCCCTGTCAAGAGGTTGACCTTCCTTCAAACATTGTAAACACTCTTTAGCATATTAATGAGCATCTTTCAACACATAGGCCACCAAAAATCTGCATGTAGTATTTTCTTGCCTGTAATTCCCCTAACAAATGACCACTTGATAGTCTAGAGGAATGAGCTTCATGCAAAACTGCTAGTTGCTCAAATTCGAGAACACATATTCTCAAAACATGTAATATCTCCGCACAATAAAAGTTAGTTGGTTGGTTCGTAAGTTAGTTAGTCAATTAATAAGTTAGTAAGATTACTAACTAAAGACTAACTAAGGTAAAAACTAACTAACATTAATTATTGATAATATTTTATTTAGAAAAATCAAGAGTCGTAAATTCGATATTTTTCTCGAATTGGTAAAGACCGTAGCTACCCTTCACATAAATTACAAGGTGAACGAGACTTATGAGTTATATTAATCACTAAGTTCATGTGTATAGTTTGGAAGGTCCAAAAACATTAGATTTTGGGCAAAGCTAGTAAATTTTAGATATTTTAGATATTATAATTTTAAAAAAAACGATATGGAACTAGATGTCATTTAAAAGAAAAGACAAGTGATATTCTAGTTAGTTTGAAGATTTTATAAAATAAAAAATAAAGAAAAGTGACTGGCGAAATCGCGCGCGCCGTGATTGCAGTTTACAGGCAGTAGACAGCACTTCGAACAGAGAAAAGAAGAAAGAGTGAACTGGGAGCTTTCTAAACAAGTGTCTTGGAGTTTTACCCCCCTTTCGGAGCCAATGGAACCATCAGATTTATGATCTGAGCATCAGATCACTGATCTTTCCAAGATCTCCCTCCACAAAGAGCTCAACTTCTCAACCACAAGCCCTCTTCTCTAATTCACTATAAATATGAGGCATGGGAGAGGCATAAGAAGCATAAGGAGACACCGAGAGGCTGCGAGAGAGAGGTAGAGAGGAGGATACTCCTCCAAGAGATTGTGAGGAAGAGCTTGAAAGAGATCTTGAGAGAGAGAGAGAGAGAAGAGTCACCTCGAGAGGCTGCAAGGAAGAGAATTAGCTCAATTCCCTCTATCATCTTGAATCTATTCTACCTTCTTAATCTCTTGAGTCTACCTGCGGACGATGGCCTCCAAGCAAAGAATGTCGCGTGCGGATGATAATCCTGCAACTAGCAACAAGGCTTCGAGCAAAGGCATCACCATCAATCCAACTGCGGTTCCGGTTGTAAGTAATGTATTTTCAATTTGATAGATGCTTGCTTTGATTCTTGTATGAGATACGTTAGGCCTCATACTATTGCACGAGTATAGGTCATGGGAAAAGATAAATTTCATCTCGCTTACTCGGAAGATGGAGTTTGTGAAGTGCATATATCAAGGGAAGATAATTGCACCTAGTTACATATGACTTATTTGCTAGTAGAGCAATTACAAGAAGAATTATATTCTAGCTCATGGCAAGGCATGTTAAAGTCTAATTACTTGAGATAATCTCACACTTATCTTATCAAATATTTATACGTTATGCCTATGACATGTTTGATATATGAGGATAATTTTCTAGTTACCTCATGACTTGACTAAGAGCTAGTACAAGAAATTGATCATAAGGGTTAAAGCTAGGATGTCTTGAGATTTGTGGGATAATGATGGCTTTTGCCAATCCAAATTCAAGGTTGGGTTATCAATCAAGGTAAGTGACCTATAGAACTTACATCATGAATAGTGTTTGAACCCTTAACATATGCCCTAGCCAAAGAAAGGAAGTGTTAAGATCATGTTCGCATAGTATTGCTCTTAGATCCCAAGGGGAAGAGCAAATATACGATGGAAATGTTATATCATCTATTCTTGCATTGTTTTGGAAAGAATGCAATTGGTTTTGTTGATTGATCAAACAATATCCTAAATGCTTTTACATTCAACTGGTTGTTAGTTGTTGTTTGGATGATTATTCCAAGTGCTTGTGATTTATGGTAAATACATGGCAAGGGTCTGTGATGACAAGTCGCCATGGGATTAAAGGAATGTTTTCTTGGAAAATGATATTAGGCTGAATGCCTTGTTTGTGCTTGATTCTTAAAGGATTTAATTAAGGAAGGATATATTGTACGGGTGGATCACCTCCATGGTCGCACCGCGTAGTAACCCGAGAGGGCACTGCTCGATTCATGGGCCGAAGGTCGAGTGGTGAAAAGGCCAACCACGGGAATGATGTTTCACTCCTAGACAGCTTGCGGGTCAGTTGGAGCTCTGGACACCCCTTGCTAGGTCTAGAATGGAGTTGAAGACCTCCGTGGCCCCCAACATCTGGGCATGTTGGGAGATCCTATTCTAGATAAAGGATTGAGTTTTGGTGCCATGTGAATTGGACCAGTTATTTCTGCAGGGCAGAAGGGATACTTCTGTTGGACAGAAGCGAAATATAATTTCTCCTGTATGGGCGGGAGACAAAGATTAACTTGAAGATAAGTTAAGGAACTTGTTTGATCTTGTTTGTCAATAGATTGCTTTGCTCTGTTTTCGTGTCTGTGCTATAATTTACGCGAACGAACCTTGTTCCCTAAAAGGCTTAATTAATGAAGCTGATTTTAAGTGTCACACATAAATGTGGTAGGACCTAATTAGAAAACTAAAGCTATTAAGGGAAGCGGGTGGACGGAACCCCCGATGGCAGGGTGGTCCCAGAAAACTGGGAGGCTTGTCACAAGTTTTTATCGTCATTCGACCTTTAGGTATCGATAGGTTAGAACCCGATTCATGCCGTTTTAGGGGACCGGAATGGGACTATGCCCTATGGGCAGAGAGGTTGAGCAACGCATCCCTCTCGTTTCCCATTCTCTTTGAACCAAGTGCGGCATAGATCTGCTTCGGGTTGGGTATCTCTGCGTAAAGTAGGATGTCCAATACCCGACGCTAGAATGCTAACAGGAGACCTTGACAACTAGGAACCCAAATTTCAGGTCGATCCTAGTGGGTTCGGTCGTGAACGTTCCGTTGCGAGGCGGATTCGGGAAACCCTAGGCGACAAAACTCGGAACATTCCTTGGGAGTGCCGGGCAGCGACGCTTAGATTCGTTTCTCGATAGACCGCTAAAAGAGTGCCTGGAAAGCCGATGGGCGGGCACCTCACAGTTGGTATCAGAGCGAAACTTTGTAATGATACGTGATTGATTAATGTATGGTTTGTAGACATATCCTAAACAAAATAATCTAAGCAGTATGGCTTGATTGTTAGGCACCTTCTGCACCCACGAATGTTGACATGCAAGAGAAGAAATTCCTTCTCAAGCAAATTAAGGTACCCGAGTTTGATGGAGAAGGGATAGACATTGCAGCAGAGGCACAGATATGGATTGAGTCAATGGATGACTATTTCTTTGCTTCGGGAACTGCCTCTACCAATCAAGCAATGATAGCCAAACTTAAGTTAGTTGGCCAGGCTCGATTATGGTGGAAGCAATGGTGCAAAGATGAAGGTGTTTCTGAAGCCGCTGTTACTTGGGTTCAGCTGAAAGATGCTGTACGCAGACGATACCTTCGGCCAACCTACCAGACTATGAAGATGAATGAATTCTTCAGGCTAAAGCAACTAGAATTAACTTTGGAAGCTTACTACTCAAAGTTTGTAACCCTACTAAAATACGCACCACCTATGGATATTGTGCAGCAAGTATCCAAGTTTTGCCATGGCCTAAACACTCCTCTGAACCACCGTCTTGAAGCAATGCGTCCAACGGACTTGCAAGATGCATTACTCCGAGCGAATCCAATCGTCCAAGAATTTAAATCAAAATTTTTTAGTAAAGATGACTCCCGGGATCTGGGTAAGAGATGCCATACATGTGGAGAGATAGGGCACATCCGTAGGAGATGTCCTTACGGTCAATGTTTCCATTGCAATGAGCTAGGACATGTCCAAGTAGACTGCCCTGACTTAAGTCCAAAAGATACGGAGTCTCCAAGAAAACGAAGCTACACAAGTGCAGCCTTCGGATATATAGAGGAATCAGATGAAGACGAATACTTAGAACCTACTACACCACTTTAGGATTATTAGAAATTTTAGTTATTTTGTCGACATGACATACAACTTGTATTGGAATAAACTTTACTCTTGTAACTACAGTTAACTTGAGTAATATGAGTTGCGTCTATTTTGAGCCTAGAACTTGCAAATGATTAGAGATACTCTGGCAAGGAATGATAGTCATAATGTGCAATGAATTTCTCTTAAGTCATTACTTCTCAACTAATATAGATTGGGTCTTACCAGAATGTCGAAGCTTGGAAGTATTCTTTAGTATTACAAGCAAAGCCAATTGTCCATGGAGCTCAGTCCCGAACTAAAGACAGCACAATCTGGAAATGTAGTTTCCAAGATAAAGGACCAGTCCAATCTGCTAAAAGAATCCTAGGACACTTTGGTCTAAAGAAGAAAATCCTACCAAGGACAACCAAAAATCTTGTGACCACAAGTGATAAAGCTCCGCGCTGTTTCTATTGCAGGGAGTTAGGTCATTTCAAAAGGGAATGTCCAAAGCACCCTAAACACCGATGCTTCGAGTGCCACAACATTGGACATAACTATATCAATTGTCCCAACAGAGCTCGAAGAGAACTTAAGCTTACAGGAAAAGAAGTCATACAAGCTCCAATGATCTAGAATATACCAAGTGCTTAGGAAAAACCTAGAAGATATCCATGAGATGTAACTACAATAAATTTTCTATTGTAACCAAGACTCAAATATATCAAATACCATAGGTTGTTTTTTCCAAAAGACCGTATGTCTGTGAGAGATCAGAGTAGCGCAGCAGAAGCGTGGTGTTCCATAACCCACATATTCCAAGATGATATCCCATGTTTCTCTCGAGATGAGGGCATCTCGATTTCTCTAAGGGGAGGAGGATGTAATATCTCCGCACAATAAAAGTTAGTTGGTTGGTTCGTAAGTTAGTTAGTCAATTAATAAGTTAGTAAGATTACTAACTAAAGACTAACTAAGGTAAAAACTAACTAACATTAATTATTGATAATATTTTATTTAGAAAAATCAAGAGTCGTAAATTCGATATTTTTCTCGAATTGGTAAAGACCGTAGCTACCCTTCACATAAATTACAAGGTGAACGAGACTTATGAGTTATATTAATCACTAAGTTCATGTGTATAGTTTGGAAGGTCCAAAAACATTAGATTTTGGGCAAAGCTAGTAAATTTTAGATATTTTAGATATTATAATTTAAAAAAAAACGATATGGAACTAGATGTCATTTAAAAGAAAAGACAAGTGATATTCTAGTTAGTTTGAAGATTTTATAAAATAAAAAATAAAGAAAAGTGACTGGCGAAATCGCACGCGCCGTGATTGCAGTTTACAGGCAGTAGACAGCACTTCGAACAGAGAAAAGAAGAAAGAGTGAACTGGGAGCTTTCTAAACAAGTGTCTTGGAGTTTTACCCCCCTTTCGGAGCCAATGGAACCATCAGATTTATGATCTGAGCATCAGATCACTGATCTTTCCAAGATCTCCCTCCACAAAGAGCTCAACTTCTCAACCACAAGCCCTCTTCTCTAATTCACTATAAATATGAGGCATGGGAGAGGCATAAGAAGCATAAGGAGACACCGAGAGGCTGCCAGAGAGAGGTAGAGAGGAGGATACTCCTCCAAGAGATTGTGAGGAAGAGCTTGAAAGAGATCTTGAGAGAGAGAGAGAGAGAAGAGTCACCTCGAGAGGCTGCAAGGAAGAGAATTAGCTCAATTCCCTCTATCATCTTGAATCTATTCTACCTTCTTAATCTCTTGAGTCTACCTGCGGACGATGGCCTCCAAGCAAAGAATGTCGCGTGCGGATGATAATCCTGCAACTAGCAACAAGGCTTCGAGCAAAGGCATCACCATCAATCCGACTGCGGTTCCGGTTGTAAGTAATGTATTTTCAATTTGATAGATGCTTGCTTTGATTCTTGTATGAGATATGTTAGGCCTCATACTATTGCACGAGTATAGGTCATGGGAAAAGATAAATTTCATCTCACTTACTCGGAAGATGGAGTTTGTGAAGTGCATATATCAAGGGAAGATAATTGCACCTAGTTACATATGACTTATTTGCTAGTAGAGCAATTACAAGAAGAATTATATTCTAGCTCACGGCAAGGCATGTTAAAGTCTAATTACTTGAGATAATCTCACACTTATCTTATCAAGTATTTATACGTTATGCCTATGACATGTTTGATATATGAGGATAATTTTCTAGTTACCTCATGACTTGACTAAGAGCTAGTACAAGAAATTGATCATAAGGGTTAAAGCTAGGATGTCTTGAGATCTGTGGGATAACGATGGCTTTTGCCAATCCAAATTCAAGGTTGGGTTATCAATCAAGGTAAGTGACCTATAGAACTTACATCATGAATAGTGTTTGAACCCTTAACATATGCCCTAGCCAAAGAAAGGAAGTGTTAAGATCATGTTCGCATAGTATTGCTCTTAGATCCCAAGGGGAAGAGCAAATATACGATGGAAATGTTATATCATCTATTCTTGCATTGTTTTGGAAAGAATGCAATTGGTTTTGTTGATTGATCAAACAATATTCTAAATGCTTTTACATTCAACTGGTTGTTAGTTGTTGTTTGGATGATTATTCCAAGTGCTTGTGATTTATGGTAAATACATGGCAAGGGTCTGTGATGACAAGTCGCCATGGGATTAAAGGAATGTTTTCTTGGAAAATGATATTAGGCTGAATGCCTTGTTTGTGCTTGATTCTTAAAGGATTTAATTAAGGAAGGATATATTGTACGGGTGGATCACCTCCATGGTCGCACCGCGTAGTAACCCGAGAGGGCATTGCTCGATTCATGGGCCAAAGGTCGAGTGGTGAAAAGGCCAACCACGGGAATGATGTTTCACTCCTAGACAGCTTGCGGGTCAGTTGGAGCTCTGGACACCCCTTGCTAGGTCTAGAATGGAGTTGAAGACCTCCATGGCCCCCAACATCTGGGCATGTTGGGAGATCCTATTCTAGATAAAGGATTGAGTTTTGGTGCCATGTGAATTGGACCAGTTACTTCTGCAGGGCAGAAGGGATACTTCTGTTGGACAGAAGCGAAATATAATTTCTCCTGTATGGGCGGGAGACAAAGATTAACTTGAAGATAAGTTAAGGAACTTGTTTGATCTTGTTTGTCAATAGATTGCTTTGCTCTGTTTTCGTGTCTGTGCTATAATTTACGCGAACGAACCTTGTTCCCTAAAAGGCTTAATTAATGAAGCTGATTTTAAGTGTCACACATAAATGTGGTAGGACCTAATTAGAAAACTAAAGCTATTAAGGAAAGCGGGTGGGCGGAACCCCCGACGGGTCCGTCTTATGGCAGGGTGGTCCCAGAAAACTGGGAGGCTTCTCACAAGTTTTTATCGTCATTCGACCTTTAGGTATCGATAGGTTAGAACCCGATTCATGCCGTTTTAGGGGACCGGAATGGGACTATGCCCTATGGGCAGAGAGGTTGAGCAACGCATCCCTCTCGTTTCCCATTCTCTTTGAACCAAGTGCGGCATAGATCTGCTTCGGGTTGGGTATCTCTGCGTAAAGTAGGATGTCCAATACCCGACGCTAGAATGCTAACAGGAGACCTTGACAACTAGGAACCCAAATTTCAGGTCGATCCTAGTGGGTTCGGTCGTGAACGTTCCGTTGCGAGGCGGATTCGGGAAACCCTAGGCGACAAAACTCGGAACATTCCTTGGGAGTGCCGGGCAGCGACGCTTAGATTCGTTTCTCGATAGACCACTAAAAGAGTGCCTGGAAAGCCGATGGGCGGGCACCTCACAAAACATTATCAACGCCCCTTCTATACACTGTGTTCATAATAACCTGAAATAATCTGCTCTTCAATGCCAATCTTCTTCTTTGATCTAATAAAAAGTGTACTGGCATAATCCTTGATTTCGGGAAATGTAACAAGTGGTCATAATAGGAATTAGAGTTTAGTACTTGAACCTCAAAGAGTTCAACATCAAGAAGCTGATCAGGAACTCCTACTTCAAACTCATCATTGTCCAATCTACTTAAATAATTGGCTATAGCATGTTTTTTCTTGGGTGTATGAACAACCTTGAAATCAAACTCCTATAACAACAATATCCATCTTGCCAATCTCCTTGTCAATTGTGGTTTATTTATCAAGAATAAGAGTTCTTGATGATCCACATGAAAGATGACCTGATTTCCCAACAAATAATGCCTAAATTTATGCACACAGAGAAAACCATTCCAAGTGCTTCTCTTTCAGTGACGAAATAGTTCTTTTCAGTAGTACTCAATTTTCTCCTTGCATAATAGATTGGTCTATACCAACCAGGTACTTGATCCTGCATAAGGACAGCTCCCATAGCCAAGTTAGATGCATTGAAAAAACATGGAAATGTTAATCCCATGCTGAAGGTTGGAAGATTGGAGCCACAACTAACATATTTTTAAGAATACAAACCTTTCTCCTGATCTTCCCTTCACACAAAATACATCCCTTTCTTGGTTAGAGTGGTAAGAGGAGAACAAATATGTGAAAGGTACCGTAAATACCTGATATGCCACTTAACTTGCCCCATAAACCTCATGACTTCTTGCACATTGCTTGGAGCCTTAGCTTTTTGAATAGTTGCAATCTTTCTTGGATATATACTCATACCTTCTTTAGACAATATATGACCTAACATCACACCCCTTTTTGTTGTAAACACCGACTTGAAAGGATCTAAAGACATACCAAATGTTCTACATCTCAGAAAACATAATCTGAGGTGTTCCAAATGCTCTCTCTTGCTATCAAACACAAAAAAAGCATCAATAAATACCCTCATAAAGGTTGATAGATATGGCTCAAATGTCTTATGAGAAACTTCCTGAAACTTAGGAGGTCCATTTTTCAAACCAAAATTCATAACTGTGCTAATACATGCTCCCCACTCTGTGATAAAGGCTATCTTATCCATATCTTCCGAATGCATCCTGATTTATTTGTATCCTAGAAACTCATCCAGAAAATTATATATCTAAGGGCTTGCCACATCATCTAGGAGAGAATCAGTAAAAGGAATTGGGAAAGGATTAGTAATAACAATTGCATTTAATTTCCTGTAGTCCACACAAACTTTAATCTTCCCATTCTTCTTTGGAACCACAATAATAGGAGATAACCAAGTAACCTCATTAACCGATTTGATGAACCCAAATCTCAAAATCTTTTCAATTTCTTCCTTGACTTGTTTACTTGGGGAAGTTACTACATGTATATCCTCTGCATCATGTGCGTTCAAAGCCTATTTATAAATATTCTTATCTGTGAAATTTTTTTGAATAAAACATAACCCTTTTCTATTCAATCTACAAATAATCCCTTTATATTGTATCCTTCTATATGTAAAAATGTATAAAAATGGTATTTTAAAAATACCTTATTTTGAACCCACGTTATGCACACATATATTCATGAGTAACTTACCTGAGCCTGTTTAGCATAGTTAGGGATCATTCTATACCTCTTCTGAATGATAGGCTTAGCATATTTCTTTAAGTTTATCTTGTGCTTACACATAGTTGGTCAAATCCTTCCATATCCATATAATCCCAAGTAAAAATATCATGAAACTCTCTACACATCTTAATAAGATTCTGCTTGAAATTTTCTTTAATAAAAATACTAACCTTGATAGGTCTAGGCTCCCCTTCAATATTTAGGTTAACCTCTTGAACCTCATCCTCAAATACCCTTGCAGATCTTCTCATTGTATGCTCATATCTCAATTCAGCATGAACAATGGCTTTCTGCCCCTCTTCATCTAGTACACTAGAACTATCCTCCATAGAACTAGTTTGCTACCTTTCAAGTACTTCTTGCTGAAAAGCTTCAAGATGACTAATTCCTTGGTCTTGATTTAATTTATTCTTCTCATTCCCTAAATTGTCTTGAGATTTAGGATGCTCTTGACCTTCAAGAAGGCCTTCAGAAGTCTATCTTGACTAGGCTTAGAATATAGTTTGACCTGCATGGTGTTCAAGAGCTTCAATTTCTGCATTTATAAGAGCATCTTGATACTCTTGAATAATACTTTCCACATCTATTTTTAAGAGTGTAACCACATAAGAAAGTGCCTCAATAAATAATTCCTCCTCATCATCTTCTACTTCATCTACAAGGTTAATAGTTTGAGCTACTATAGGTATAGAGGAACTCTTCAAGATAACCTTATTAACTGTAGATAATCTAATTTCCTTGAGTCCTCTCAAGATACACACATAATTATTCTCCCAATACCGCTTTAGTTTAGACAATTTAAACCATGGTCTTCCCAAAAGCATTGTATAAGAATCCCCAATCTCTTATATTCTTAACACAACAAAACTCACTTTGACAGCCACTCGGATTTGTTGATTCCTTAAAATACCCAAGGGCTATAACCTCCTATGATATACCATTCTAACTTGAAATGGGGCTGGTAATAACTCCTCTTGCTTGGTTTCCAAATATGTATGTTCTAGGAGTATATTAACTCCTGAACCCCCATCCAATAGAACAACATCATGTTTTCTTCCTACATACTCAACTTGAATGGTAGGCACCTGGTAATCCACAAGTTATTATTGGGTTGGTATAACTACCTAACATTCACAAACTGCTTGATCTTAAACTACTGTACTTTGAAGAACTTCCTATTTCTTTTGCCTAATCTTTAGAAATAACTTCTCCTTAAATCTTGGTATCATATAAGCCTGGGGTATTTTCCCACACTTGATGACCCAGTTCATGCATAGGGGAGGTGCAATGAGGGTGCAGTGGGTGTAGCTCCTCAAGGAGACAAGTCTTAACCATAGGCAAGAGTGTGACCACCCTAGGTATTTTTGCCCTTGATGTGCCCTAAGCGTGAAGTGGGGAACAAAAGGGGCTAGGGGATTAGACACGAAGCTAGCCAACTGAGGCCAGAGGCTAGGGGCTTAGACACAAAGCTGGCCGATCGACGTCACTAGGGATGCAACTAACTCGAGGACCCCTAGGTGCAATGATTGTGGCACTCATCAAATGAGACGCATTTTCCCGTTTTCCATTTGATATTCTTTTCCCTTTTTGCTCTTGTCTTTCTTTTTTCTCTTATAAAATCTTATTTTACGCATGCAGCTTCTGTTGCCTATTCATGGGATAAAGGCTTGCTAGTTGTTTTTATTGTAAAAAAATAAGTACCTGAAAATCCATGACATGTGCTTGGTTGATGGTATTTGTGGCTTTGTTTGTAATCCTCGTACTTGCCATTCCATTTGTAATAATTGTGTATGCAATGTTATTGGTAGCTCTTGCCTCCATGACCTTTGTAGCTTTCTTCTTCAGGGCCATGGTCTTTGATTAGGAGATTGCAAAAAAGGGAAATTTGGTAAAGGAGCTTGGGGATAATTAGATTGATGGAATTTTGATTGATGGGGGAAAAAGTGATCACCAAGAATTTTGAGAAATCAAGAAGAGTCTTGATTCCACAAGGGGGGAGCAAGATAGAAGGGATGGAGGAATTGAATTTAAGAGCTCGCGGAGTATCCTCTTGTCTTCTTGATGAGAAATTCTTGTGCTTGTGCTTCTCTTGCCTCACTCCCTCGTATTCTATACTCTCGAGAAGGGCCTCTCCCCTCTTGCTCTGACTACTCGCAATGACTCCCCATGCCTCTTATTTAGAGAAGAAGGGTTGTGCCTAAGAAGAAGAGTTCTTTATGGAGGGGATCTTGGTAAAATAAACAATCTGAAGCTTCCAAGATGTAATATGATGCTCAGACCACAAATTTGATGGTTTTGTTGGCTCTAAAAGGGGGGTAAAACCTAGAACACCTGATTAGAATTCTTCCAGATCACTTCTTCTTCTTCTTCTCCCTATTCGAAGTGATTTTTGCTATTGTAAACTACGATCATGATGCACACAATTTTGTCAATCCTTCTTTTTGGATTAAATATCTAAAACTGGTTGAAAAACCCACTTGTTTTTTTAACATGACACCCTGTTCTAGAAGTTTCCATAGCTTTTTAGGATATTTAAAATAAATAATATCCAAAATATTAAAAATATGTTAATTTTATCCAAAAATCTAGTATTTTTGGACCACTAATGACTAATATGACTCATAACTCTCATTCATGTGGTAACTTTCATGATGGGTGGCTACAATCCTTGTCAATCCAAAAAATATCGGGTTACGATCCTCGGGTCTTTTTGCTCGAGATCACAAGTGGTAGATGTTGAAAGATAAGCATAGGAACTCTTCTTACACTAGAGAGGATAAGGGTAGCTAGGTGTAACTGAACTGGAGGATAGGGAAAACCCTAACCCTAACTCCTCCAATGGCTATATAAACAGCCTAAAGTACACACTCAACGTAGAGGAGAGTGTACCAATTGTACTTTGAAGAACTGACTAAACAAGATCTTGTTATTGTACTTGAGCTCTCTCTCTTTGTAATGTGCCCATTGTCTAAGCACGTTTTAGCGGTCCATCGAGAAAAGAATCTAAACGTCACCACTTGGCACTCCCATGGAATGTTCTAGGGTTTGTCGCCTAGGGTTTCTTGAGTCTGCCTCGCAACGAAACGTTCGTGGCCAAACCCACTAGGATCGACCTAAAATTTGGATTCCTAGTTGTCAAGGTCTCTTGATAGCATTCTAGCGTCGGGTTTTGGGCATCCTACTTTACGTAGAGATACCCAATCTAAAGTAGATCCATATCGCACTTGGTTTAAAGAGAATGGGAAACGAGAGGGATGCACCGCCCAACCTCTCTGCCCGTAGGGCAAAGTCCCATTCCGATCCCTTAAAATGGCATGAATTGGGTTCTAACTTAACAATACCTAAAGGCAACTGGCAATAAATCCTTGTCAGGATCCTCCTAATTCTTTGGGACCACCCTACCGTAGGACGGACCCATCGGGGATTCTATCCACCCGCTTCCCTTGATAGCTTTATTTTTCTAATTAGGTCCTATCACATTTATGTGCAACATTTAAAATTAGCTTCATTAATTAAGCCTTTTAGGAAACTTGGTTCGTTCATGTAATTTATAGCACAAACACGAAAACAAATCAAGTAGTCCTTTTGACAAACAAGTTCCTTAACTTGTCTTCAAGTTAGTAATTGTCTCCTGCCCATACAAGAGAATTGCGTATCCCTTCTGTCCAACAGAAGTACCTAGTCCAAATCACATGGCACCAAAATTTTCATCCTTTATCTAGAATATGATCTTCCAATGCCCTAGATGTTGGGCTCACGGCTCAGAAAATCTACAACTCCGTTCCAGACTCGACAAGGGGTGTCTAGAGCTCCACTGACCCCAAATGACCTAGGAGTGAGACACACTTTCCGTGGTTGGCCTTTTCACCACTCGACCCTCGGCCCATGAATCGAGCAGTGCCCTCTCGGGGGTAATCCATGGTGCAATCTTGGAGATGATCCACATGTGTAAAATATCCTTAATTAATCCAATTAAGAATTAAGCATAATCAAGGCAATTAGCCCTAATATCATCTTCTAGGAAAACATTCCTTTATTCCCATGGCAAATTGCCATTATAGACCCCTGCCATGCATTTTCCATCAACACAAGCCTTGGAATATTTATCCAAATCACAATGCAACAATGAGTTGATTGAAAGAAAAACATTTAGGGTGTTGTTCAATCAACCAACAAAACTAATTGTATTTTCCTCAAACAATACAAGAATAGACGCGATAATAATTCCATCGCATATTCGCTCTCCCCCTTGGGATCAAATATCGATTCTATAAAAAATTTACTTAATACTTGTATGCACAATTCCTAATGTTATTCTTTTTACGACTATGCTATTCATAACCCTTGACCGAATAAGCCATACTCAACTAAGTGCAATTAACTTCCCTTAATACATGCACTTTGCAAATTCCATCTTTCAAATATGTGAGAAGAGGTTTATCCCTTTCTATGACCTATTCTCGTATGTCATAGCATGGGCCTAATGTATCTCATGTGAGGATCAAAGGAAGCATCTAAAAATTTAGAAAATACATTACTTATGACCGGAACCGCAGTTGGATTGGCAGTGATGCCTTTGCCTGAAGCTTCGTTGCTAGTTGTAGGATTACCATCCACACGCGACATTCTTCGCTTGGAGGCCATCGTCTACAAGTAGACTCAAGAGATTAAAAAGGAAAAATAGATTCGGCATGGGTGAGTGTAAGAGAATATGGTTAAGTCGAGGATCAAGATAGAGGGAATTGTGCAGCCTCTCGGGGTAACTCTTCTCTCTCTCTCTCTCTCTCTCTCTCTCTCTCTCTCTCTCTCTCTCTCTCTCTCTCTCTCTCTCTCTCTCTCTCTCTCTCTCTCTCTCTCTCTCTCTCTCTCTCTCTCTCTCTCTCTCTCTCTCTCTCTCAAGCTCTCCCTCACAATCTCTTGGAGGGGAATACTTTTCTCTACCTCTCTCTCCTAACCTCTTGGGGTCTCCTTATGCTCCCTTATGCCTCCCCATGCCTCATATTTATAATGAATTAGAGAGGAGGGGATAAGGCTGAGAACAAGAGTGGAGGTGCTCTTGGAAGAATCAGTGATCTGATGGTTGCATTGGCTCTAAAAGGGGGGTAAAACCCAAAGACACTTTCTTGGATAGCTTTTAGATCACTCCATCTTTCTCTCCTTGTTCGAAGTGTTGTCTACTACTTGTAGACTACGATCGCAGGTGCGTGCGCGATTTCACCAATCACTTTTCTTTATTTTTTCCTTTTTATAAAATCTCCAAAAATAACTAAAACATCACTTATATTTTCTTTTAAATGACATCTAGTTTTATCTTCTTAGAATAATATCTAAAATATACTTTTATTTTGAACCATCCAAACTATACACGTTAATACTAGTGATTACTATGCCCCATAAGTCTCATTCACGTTGTAACTTCCGTGAAGGGTGGCTATGGTCCTTGGCAATCTGAGAAAAATATCAGATTTACGACTCTCAGTTTTTTAAACATATATATTTTTAATTAAATAAAAATTATTAGTTATCAATGTTAGTTTTTACCTTAGTTAGACTTTAGTTAGTATTCTTACTAGCTTATTAATTGACTAACTAAATTTTGAACTAACCAACTAACTTTTATTGTGTGGAAATATTACACTTTCCCTCTTGTGCACACTCTCTCATGCTTCCAATTCTGATTTGCAACATGGTATCAAAGCCTCCTTTGATCCTTTCAGCTTCCTATACCCTCAGCTTCACTAAGTGTACATGATTTTCCATCATCTTCACCTTTTTCCTCTTACCTCCATAGCCAAACCTTAACCCCCTGACCTTGGAGGACCTGGAGAAGCCAAAGGAGAGCATTCAAGCTCTTGACCTCAATTGAAGACTTCTTCCCCAACACTAGGAAACTTGGGGTGGCACATCAGAGGGTGACATTATGCATCATGGAGGGCAGCATTGAAGAAAACATAGGAAAAGGAGCAGTCTCCACATCGCGGCATCTCTACGTGTGGCATGGTCTACTAGTGGTGCATTCTTCTTGATCATCATAGGGATTTCATAGCCCCCCTAGTAAGCCATATCCCCCTAAGAGGGTTAGGAGAAATTCCATCTCTGCTGGCTACTAGAAGCCAAACCCTAAATGTGGGTCTCTGGCAGCCATAGCTAGGAAGCTTCAAGCTTCTTCAACCTTCAAAATTTTCAATGTTTAGTCAGTAATAGTGATTTTAATCTCACTGAATCATCTCTTCCAAAGTCAATTACTAATCTGAGAACTTCATTTTAGAGGTTCTTTTACTTGGAAGGTCATCATCAAGCTCATCAAGACTGACATCTACCATATCTAGCAACATAAACTAGAGATGAGTGCTTGTAAGCACTAAGGCACATTGCTCAATCATTATTGATGCTGATACTTACACAATCTGAGTTTTTTCATCAGAAAACTAAAACAATTGAGTGCTTTACTTCATTTTTTAAGGCTATGTGTACAACTATAAACACATAGACCATCCTATCCTAAACTTGTATTGCATATCATGTGTGGTTTTTTTCAAGTACCTTGGTCAATGAATCAGAGGGATGAGTGTCATTGTACTCTCCTTAGAGTCATCGGCACAAGCATTGAAATCATAGACCATCCTTGTCCAACACAAGGTTCATCTACAAAGCCATACCACAAGGAGGAGCACGAAGTCCAGTCTAGGTTCACATCATTAAAGCCTAAAAAGACCATTAAACCTCGGAAGAAGATTGCACATAAGAAAGGACCACCAAAGTCATATTTTGAAATATTACATATGTATGATTTTTAGCCTTTCTCCTCATTACAACTTTGATATGAATTGTTTGTAAGGGAGTCCTTG
Organism: Lygodium microphyllum; assembly: GCF_053477565.2. Classification (NCBI taxonomy): domain Eukaryota; kingdom Viridiplantae; phylum Streptophyta; class Polypodiopsida; order Schizaeales; family Lygodiaceae; genus Lygodium; species Lygodium microphyllum. The sequence continues at coordinate 52,043,022 of NC_141156.1, forward strand.
TTTTGCTTCCGCATTCAGTGGAAAGGTTGTAAGGAACTAGACACTGCCCTTGTCCTAACAAGTGGTAAGACCTTCCCAATGGCCACAACATATGCTGATGTCCACCCTCAAATTTAGAAATTTAATTGAAAATATTTTCATCCTTGGCAAGTCTTGGTCAAATACAAAATGATGGAAAGAGGATACTGGCCCTTCATAAAAGGGACCAAAGTAATTGACCCATCCAATCCCCTTGATGTAGAAGATGATGAACAGGATCAAGCCATCATCATGCTTCATTTAGATGAATCTTTAATTCATCATATTGACCAACTCTCAATTGCAAAGGAAAAGTGGGATGAGGCTAAAAGTCTCTACGATGCTTCAGGGAAGAACTCCAAGATATTTCTCAAGATTGAGTTTTATAGCTTGGAATACAAACATGGAGAAGATCTAAGCAAGTTTATTTCACATATGAAGGGGCTTATGGCATAGCTTGCCTCTGTTCAAGCACCCATCTATGATGAAGATGCCATTGCCATCCTGCTAAAGTATGTTAAGAAGGCTTTTCCAACCCTTGTGACTACCCTAACTAATATCATGAACCCAACTTTAGCAAGTACCATCAAGTCATGCCTGGATGAAGAGAAGAGAAACCATACCGAAGGGCCTTCAGCATTTACTTCCTATGAGCAAGTGTTAGTCCATACAACTTCTACTAAGTGCTCCTTCTATCACAAAAAGGGGCATATTATGAGCAACTGTTGGAAGAAATATCCTAACAAAATGAAGTGCAATAAATGGAAAAAGACTGGGCATGTCACGAGGGCATGTCACTAGTAAGTGTCCCAGTGTTCCAGAATTACCTAAGGAATTGGAGGTCAACTTTGCCTCCCAATCCACAAGTGATCGACTCTTTTGAGTCTTGTAACACTCTCTACCTATAACCTTTTCTTGTAGCTTGATTTATAAAGGCATCTCATTGACAATTAAGGGGCGACATCCTATTATGTTTTATCCAATGCCACCTGGCATTAAGGGGGGGTGTTGAAAGATGAGCATAGGAACTTTCCTTACACTGGAGAGGATAAGGGTAGCTAGGTGTAAATGGACTGAAGGACATGGGAAACCCTAACCCTAACTCCTCTAGTGGCTATATAAACAGTCTAATGTACACACTCAATGTAGAGGAGAGTGTACTAGTTGTACCTTGAACAAATGACTAAACAAGATTGTGCACACTCTCTCATGCTTCCAACTCTGATTTGCAATAGTAGAACAAGCCGCTTGGTATTTAGCTTCTATAGTGGAAAGGGAAATTGTAGGCTGCTTCTTATTTCTCTAAGAATTCACATTTGTGCCAAAAAGAAAATATTAGTTTATCACTGATAACTTGTGATCAACATCACCAACCTAGTTAGAGTCATAACATTAAAGCCGACAAACCACTTTCACTTCTTGGATAGAACAGGCCAAAGATCGAGGAACCCCTTCAGGTACCATAATATCCTCAAGATATATTATGAATGAACCTTCTTGGGCTCACTCATGAACCCTACAGGAAAATCAATTGGAAAGCACAAGTCAATCTAAGCATTCAAAATCCAAATCAATAACCTAATCAACTATTGATATCTAGAGGCATGGACTACTAGTGAGTCAACATGAGTTGAAGCCTTCCAATTTGGATCCATGGGAGTAGAACTAGTTTGGCATTTTGTCATCTCAAAAGTAGTCAAGAGCTCTTGCACATACCACTATTGAGAGAAAGATCCCTTGCTTAGTCATCCATATCTCATGACCTAAGGAGTACTAAAGAAGCTCCATATTTTTCATCTTAAACTTTCCATGAAGTGCTTTGTTAGTTTGCTAGTTCAATGCTTATAAGTAGGGCACAAGCTTTCATCACCTAGGTATCACACTCCTCTGGCTAATTGGCAACCTCCTTCCTCATGGTGGGGACCTTCATTTGTGTGCTAGCAACCATATTTCAAGTAGTATTCATTTGTCTTTTGCTATTCAACTACCCTCTAGCTTCATGCTAGCCCCTTCCAATAGTCTATATCCTAGGCTTTGCTGCATTTGATATTTTAGACCTTACAATAGCTACATTTTTGTCATTAGTAGGCTACCTAGTTAGTTTCATATCCTTAGAGCACATGGTGATTACTAGTTATCATCTTCATCCACTCTCTAATAGCCCCAAAGGATTGTGCTTTTTTGCCTCTACAAGTTTCCTTCCTTCTACAACATCCACTTTGACATCCTAATACCTAAAGGACTGTGTTTCTCTCCCTTCACAATGCAGACTCACTTCAGCTCGTGCCATCCAATCAGCCAAGAGAGTGTAGTCATCTTACAACACTGAGTTCCATTGTATTTCTTGATTCATTTGGCATGATTTAGTGTTCATTATTATTCATTCATGACCTTCTTCAAAATTTTTGAGTTTCTTTGTCTCAATGGTTGTCGTACACTCTATGTTTCTCCCATAAACCTATTGTTTTGACCGTTCATCTTTCTGATAGGTCCTGAGGACTATGTTTCACTCCCTCTACTACTATCCTTCATCTTCCAATGTTATCTCCAATATTCCACTTCCCATAGGATTTTATTTTTCACCCTCCATAGAGAAATCTTTTCCTTATCATTAACACCACTACTTGAAGGACTATGTCCACACATTAGGTGGAGGGCATGTAGCATTTGTGTTCTATGTGGACAATCTCATTCTAGCATGCGAGATAAGTTCTAAGCTAGTTGTGCATACTTTTAAAAGAGGTAAACCATTAAAGGTGAGGGGTAAGTACCACTCTTCACAAATTCATAGAAATCATACCACAAGGCCTCAAGTCAACATCCCAAAAGATGGTCTTAGACCCAGGGGGTTCACTAGAGATGTTGTATGGTATCACATGAGTGTAGGGGAGGGGCATTTTTGAAAGGAGACACTTAAGCGTATACATTAGAGATAGACCCCTCTTAATTTCCTATATTGAACTTAAATTTAAGGAGCTCTAAATGGATAGAGGGAAAAAAGAAGGGGGGATGCATTTGATCACCTCTCTCCATAGATTGGTTTCTCCATGGCATACAAGAGACCTTGTGAAGAGCACCCTGCCATGGCACAATGAGAACCATGAACCGGCCAAGAGAGGCTGCAAATACATTTGTTGGCCATGAAAACCTGTAAGAAAACTCTCCTTCTTCTCACCAAGAACCATGCTCTCCAATCACACAAGAGATTGATAGATTCAAACCATCCTCACCCTCTTCCTCTTCCTCACTCTCCATTAGATTTTGCAATGAAGCACAAGAGAAAGGAGCAAGAACAAGAAAGATGACAGTTGTGCCAAAATGGGGAGGGAAGGAAATGAAGCGTGAGAGGAGAAGATAAAGGAAGAGAGAGGGTGTAACCACCTCAACCTCCCACCTCCTCAAATCACCCGACAAGCCTCCTCATTTTCCTTTCTTGATATTATAAAATTGAATTGCATACATTTTGGCTAAGGTCTAAAAACCCTTCATTTGTTGAATGAGACAAAAGGTGTTTGACCTTCCCTTTCCTTTCAACATTTTTTTAGTGTGAGCCTTTTTTGGACTACACATTTTACATTGCTTCATATTTGAAATTTTGACAAAGGGGTACATTTGCAATGAGTCATTTTACAAAAAATTGTTTCCATGTGAGCACATTTTGGTGCCTTTATTTGCAATGATTTCCCGGTCATCACCTTGACAAGTAAGGTTAAAACCCTAAACCCTCACATAGTAGTGTTATTGAACCTAAGCTTTCTGACAAAAAAAAAAGCAAACTATGAATAAGCATCAACTGTTGTTTCTCCTCCTGTTGCAACTTTGGATCATCATCCTTCATAGCTCTAGATTCTTTTCCTTCATTTTCCAGCTTGAGTGTGAGCACTTTAGACTTGCAAAAAGAGAATGCCTCACTTCTTGTGTCATAGATCAACAACTATTTTCACTAGTAAGTAGAATTCAAGTGCCACTACATAAATCACTTTGTGATATGACCATTTTGATACTTTTAATTGCTTAAGATAATTCCAACTTTTAAAAAGAAAGTTAGTATATGTTCTATGAAGACTTACATTTAAGAAAGGGGATACATAAAAAGTCATACGTGTATATATCTTATAAGCTTAAATAGGGGGATATATTAGTATTACAAGCTTCACAAATAGGGGTCTTGTTATAAGTCCTTGCACGTAGGTGACATGTCTTCTTTACTATGAGCGAACCCCCCATGGTCTTAGACATAAAGGGGTGTTAGGGGCACAATTCCCTATGACTTGGATCTCAATAGTTGCCTTAGTTTTTTACTTTAATATATTAATATAGTCATTTGAGATCAGCCTATGTAGGTGTGCCCATGAATGTCATGAGACATGTTACTTGTATGTTAGGCACTGATTCTAGTATGCAGGCGATTGTATTCTAGATGATCAGTCAAATGGATTTTGAATAAAAGGATGGACAACACCATGTCTTTATGGTCATTGTTGGTTGATCTCAATATTTGTGTCATATTCTTTGAGTGTTTGAGTGTTGATGTATAAGTTATGAGACCATAAATGCTTTTTGGTTGTAGCCTTTGAAGTTTGTGCAGGGATTATGTCTATGTTTATGTTCTATAGTTTAGCGCAATCATGTGTTTATGTATTCTCTACTTTGGTTTCTGTATTCATATATATCATGAAGTCTTTATGCAAAGCAGGCTTCTTTGGAAGGGGTTACCTCTGCGGTTACCTCAACAACATTTCGTTCACCTACCATTTCAACAGATTCTCCAAATTTATCAGATGATGAGGGGATATTGCTTCCTGCCAAGTAGGATACACCTCCTGGGTAGGAATTTGAGAGGTTACAACATATAGCACTAGAGAGAACGTTTTTGTTACGGAGTGCTAGAATCCCATCTCAAAGGTCTTTAAACTTTAATCCTTTACCACCTCAAAGGAAGCCCAAGAAGCAAAGCCTAATGAATCCAAATCAACTTGTTAATCCGAAGGTTCGAGTATCTAAATTTTTAGGCAACAAGAAGGAAGACCTTGACTGCCATGTGGCACAATTCGAGACAAGGTGGACATCCCCAGTGGATTCAACCAAATGTATGGGGATCAGGTCAGGAAGCAACAATTTGCTGCCACCTTGTAGGGAAAGGCAATGGGCTGGTTTGCCAGTTATGGTATGATAGTTTTCAATACATATGATGCTCAAAAACAACATTTTGAGGCAAGTTTTGTGAGGACAAAACTTTGGGAGATATTCTAAGGAAGATCAAGAAGATCAAACAAAAGACTATGTTGGTGGAAGACCATGTCAAGAAGTTTAAGAATTTGTTAAACATGTGTTGAATGTTGAAATGTCTTGTTTTTTTGGTTAATTTTTGTTATTTTTGTGGGTTGAACGGTTGATTTTAGATGATGACTGATTGGTTTGGAAGTGGTTTGAGAGTGTTTTGGATAGGGTGGAATGATTTTGATAAGCTTATGATGTTTTTCAATAGAGATATGAGGTTCTATGATGTTCAGTTGATGTCTTGATAGTGTTTAATTAGTTCTAATAGCTTTTGTTTTGCTTCTGTTTTGTTTTGTTTTTATTCTGTATGAAGCATAGAGTAATGATTGATGAAGTTTGAGTTTGTTTGAAAGCTCATTGAATGGTTTTTGATGGTTTTGAATGGTTTTAGTTGAGCTGGATGCTTTTGATGAGCTTTTGTAACCCTCTATTGAGCTTTTGTAGAGCCTCTGTCTCTGTTCTATTCTATTCTATTATGTATGCCTCTGTATGTGTATTGTTGGATGAGGGTGTAGTATGGAAAAGTTTTCTAGTTTTGGAAAGAGATGAATACAAGTTCAAAAGAGCTCAAAGAAGTGGAAGAAGTGGCTACTGAAGACTCAAGTGAAGACTGGAGTGAAGTGACAGTGAGATGAGCTATGAAGAGTCATTGTAGTGGCTCTGGTGACCTTTCATATCAGACATACCTGTTGGGAGGAGTATTCATGGCCAAAGAAGGGCTATGTTGAGTGATTATTGAGTATTTTAGTTGAGGATATGATGTACTATTGAGAGAGAGAGAGAGAGAGAGAGAGAGAGAGAGAGAGAGAGTGTGTGTGTGTGTGTGTGTGTGTGTGTGTGAAAGATAGCCAATTCTATGAAAAACAATGTATCTACCTATGAGAAGTTGTGAGAGAAAGCTATGGAATCTTTGAAGATGAATAATATGTGATATCTTTCCATTCAAATTGGTGTATTCTCTTGTGTTTTTGTGGTCTATCAAAGAATTCTATGAAGAATATTAAGAGCATGATTGATTTTGTTAAAGTTAAATATGTGGGAGAATTGTTTCTATGAAATTGCCTAAAGATTTCTTGTTAGTGGCGCTATTTTCTTTGTTGATGTTACAAGATTTATTTTGTTGTAGTAGAAACCCCATTTCCTTTGTGTCTCTCTTAGGGCTCTATCAGGCTAGATGCTGATGATACACCTTCAGTGGAAATGCTGATCACTTATTTTATGAAGGGCTTGAGGGGTAAGATTAGGAACCCCATTGCCAATGTGGAGATGGGTCAAAATGATACATTGAACACACTGATCAAAGACCCGTAAGGATGAGGATTCTTCACATTCATATTCTGATGTAGATTTCAATTTAGATTCAGATACAAATAGTGATGATGAGGACAGTGATTATAGTTCATATTCAAATGATGATTCTAGTGACCGTGATGATGATGAGTTTAGCGGGAAGAAGCATAGGAAGAAAAAGAAAAAATTAGGATTAGTCAAGACTAAAAAGAGGAAAGCAAAGGATAATGATAAGAAAAAGGCAAAGGATAGTAAGTTGGATAAGAGAATTCAACAAAACCTAAAGGATTTGGATCTTTTTGATACTATGAAGAAGGAAAAGTATTGTGAGATATATCAGAGAAAGGGCCATGAGACTCAGACATGTTGATAAAATTTTCTCCAAGGTCAAATGCAAATAACACTTTGCTAAATCTTGAAATAGCTCTTCTGAACCTCCTTGCTATAATTTTCTAGCAACTGTACTATTAGGGAATTGTTCCTGATGATTAGGAAACCAATTCTGATGTTTAGGAAAATATTCCTGATGTTCAAAAAGTTGCTCCTGCAGTTTAGGCCTCTGTATACCTGAATTCCCTACATCATCAATTTGATGAGATTCAAATTCTTCAGCAAGTTTTTGCAACTTCCTAACATGCTTTGTTGCCTTTTTCCTTGTCTTCTATTGTTCCTACCAATCAAGCTTTATACTAGCTTAACTTCTAGTGACTGCTAAGACCATTACTTCCTCGTGACAATCCTCTACGCCAATACAATTAGAACAATCACAATGAACATGTATACTTACAACATTAGTGTTACTTACCTGACACCTCCTTTGCCCCTTCCTAAACCTTTTATTATTGAATTTTCCTATAGCCAGCAGTACCTGTACCTTCAAAAAATTGCATTTTCTCATCTTGATTAGGTAAGTCTAAAAGGACTGCTACAATTGGGGTAGGTGGATGCTGTGGATGAGATGCTCCTATGGGTCTTCCCTCATTGTGGAACCTTGTTGCTGGCATTCCTCTCTCAGTCCTATGCCTTGCCCAAAGTTCATAGTTTGGTCCAACAAAGTGTCCTTGACCTCCACAATAATGGCATGCTCCCATTTAGGTAGTTTGTTGTTGTGACTAAAAATTTTCCCAAGGCTATCTTGCATGCATTCTTCTAGGTCCCTTGAAGGTCCTCTGAGGTATGGTATCAATAATAACCGTGGCTCCAACTCAACTCCCAGTTCCACTAGCACAGACATAATGCACCACATGGTAAGGTAGACCTCGGAGGCCCCTATCAACCACTCAAAATGCCCTAGATCTCCACAACCTCAACCATTTTGATATGCTTCTCTCCCATGTCCAATCCCCCACAAAAGCCCCATCACCAACCCACAAGGAAAACCTTCAGCCATGCAAGCCCTTACCCACAAGTGCCATGGGACTAGCACTCGACTAGGAGAGGGGTAATGTTAACCCCAGTGCGAGACAAGGAAAAAGAAAACAAAAATAAATTCAAGAAAATTCAAAAATTTAGACCCAAAACAAGAGAAGAAAAGGCAAAAGATGCAAAGGCAACCTCAAAGAAAGCAAGGGAAAAATGCACATTTTAAAATGCAAAGGCACCCCCAAATTTTGTAAAAGAGCACCAGCTCCCTACTCTGCAAATTGTAAAGAATAGATAGGCATAGGTGAAGGGATAATGTAGATAGAAGGGAATAGTAAAAGAAGACCTTGGCAAGATGCCCAATCATGTAAAAAGGGGATGGGTGCCCAAAGGGATAAGGGCATGTATAAAAACCAAAAAAGTGAATGGATGAGTTCATTCTTGGTGTGTGGCTAAAGTGGCTCTCTTCTTCTTCTCTTCTTCTCTTCTCCTTACTTGTTCTTGTGCTTGTTTTTGAGAGAGGAGTGTGAGAGTGTGAGGGAGTGAGTGTGTAAGGGTGAGAGACCATGGTGGGAGAAGCTCTTCATCTTCTCCTTTCTTCTTCTCTTCTCTTGTCTCGCACGCATGGCTATGAAGGATGGAGTTTGAAGGTAGAGGATTGAGCTTGCTTGAGCTTGCATCTTAGATCATGGAGCTACTGGAGCGCTTGAGGGAGGAGGCTACTCAATCGGCATCAAGGTAAGCTTACTACACTCATAGGATTGAGAGAGCATGCAACTAGGTGAGAGATAGCCATTAGTTGCTTTCTTGAAACACTTGAAGCAATAAGCAGTCCATGGGTGGTAGTCAAGTGTGAGCTACCACTTCACTCTTATCTCTACCCTATGACGACTAAAGGCCTAATTTTGACTACTATTGTTTCCATTTTTGACATCTTTGGTATTTTTATAAACTTAGTGTCAATGACATGTCTTGTCGAAGATGATGCATGTCTTTTTCATTAGCTACAACTCATATTGTATTTATAGATAGCTTGAGACTTAGTCCCTCTACCATATACCCCCTAGCAATCTCTCATGCTCATCATTTCCTAATAGAGGGGTAATTTTTCTCTCATCTCAATAGTGATTGTTGTCTAGCTCCAATGTTCTAAGTGCTACATGATAGCCTTCTTAGATCTCCACTATATATTGATACCTCGATAGATCTAACCTTGCTCTCAACCCCCCTTACTTACATTTGGGATTTTTAGCAATGGATACCCCTTCCTTTGCTTGCATGGAAGCCCTTCAAATCCACCGACTATGCAAAAATCCAACCCCATACTTGTCAACTAGCAACAAAAGGGAGAGACTCGAAAGACTGTGTAGGTTTTAGCAAGATAAACTCACCAAAAGCTATGCAAATGATAACTTTAGGTGGGATGATGAACCTTCTTCTCTTGCCTTAACTTTAGGGCCCCAATAGGCCTAGCATGCCAATACGAGTGTAGCTAATGTGTGTCCTCAACCAAAGCATCCTAGATTTCACCATATGCATCTTGAATTTCCCATTGGCATGGATTTTCCCATATGCATCTTAGATTCCCTCATACGCACCCCAAACTCTCCCATATGTGTCTTAGATTCCCCCATCGCTGGTTCCCCCATAAGCACCCTAAATTCTCCCATATGCATCCTACATTCCCCCTATATGTAAAATGCCTAACTAATTTTATGTAATGGAAACACCCCATGGATGGAGCACCCTAGATTCCCTCATTTGCAACCTAGATTTTCCTTGTATGTACAAAATCTAACTAATGTTAAGATATTGAATGTAATGGTCTTCTATAATTGTAGTATTTTATGTCATACTTTTTAATACAAGTTAATATTTGCATAATTAAAAACATTTAATTATGACACCTCATGGGAGGAACACTTAAAAATTTCTTTAATCATTTGGAAATAACTCCTATTTATCTAAAACACTCGATAATCGATCCCCTTACCCTAAACTCATTAATGCAAAAGTAGTCAATACTTGACCCCCACACTCTAAACTAGTCAATGCATGAGCTCTTTAATTAAATTGGACTTTGCAAGCATTTCGTTGTTTTCTTACTCTCGCATTTTCATGGTCCTATATGCAAGCATTTCGTTGTTTTCTTACTCTCGCATTTTCATGGTCCTATATTCTAGCTCTCACCTATCAGTTGAGCCTTTTCTCTCCATAATACCCACTAAACTTGTCAATGTTGTGAGTCTACTAGCTGTCTATGGAACCTTTCTTCGTACCCCCCATTAGGCCCATTGACACTGTGAGGTCACCCCAAAAGAAGGGACTCTATGGTGACAACACCAATCCCATCCCGACCTATTGATTGGTAGTGCCCTTTTTTTTGTCATGACATATTTGCTACATGTTCAATGTTCTTGTCTTTGAGGCTATCCTTTGCCCATGAGCAATCTCTATTGCTTTTGGTGGTGACCCTTGTCTAATGTTTTGGTCTTCGATAGTCATAGCCAAGTAGTTTCTAGCTATGTTTTGCTAGGGGTAGCCTCTATTATCCAATGGTGACCCTTGTCTAGTGTTTTCATCTTCAATAGCCATTGCAAGGTGGTTCTTGGCTACACTTTTTTCCCAATAGCAAAGCCTTTATGGCTCACACAAGTGACCCTCCTTTTGTGTCCTAGTCTTTGATGGTCACCGTCAAGTAGTTCATGGCTACTCTTTCCCTAGGGGTAGCCTCTATTGCTCCATGATAACCCTATTCCAATTTCCTAGTCTTTGATGGCCACCACCAAAGGAGTTTGTGGCAACCCTTTGCCTAGAGGCACCCTCTATCACTCATGGTGAGTGTCGTCTAGTGTCCTTGTCATTGAGGGTTACCATCAAATAGATCATGGCTATCTTTCATCTAAAGGTAGCCTCTATCACTGATGGTGACCCTCTTCCAATATCCTTGTCATCGAGGGTCACTACAAGCAACATGTGACTGCCCTTTATTGAGGGGAAACCTTTGTCGCTCAATTATAACCCTTGTCTAGTGTCCTTGTCACATCATGTGTCACCATCAAGTGGCTTATGGCTACCCTTTGCCAAGAGGTAGCCTTTGTTGCCCATCATCGGTGGTGACCCTCCTCCAGTGTCCTTTTCATTGAGGGTCACTACCAAGTAGCTCATGGCTACCTCATGGCTACCCTTTGCTAATAAGGAATATCCTCTATCACTTAGTGGTGACCCTTGTCTAATGTCCTTGTCATCGAGAGTCGCCATCAACTAGTTTTTATGTGCAATACAATAGTCTTTGTGTCTCAAAGGTCACTCTTTAGGGTCTATGATTCAAGGTCCATGGCATGCCTGTTGGCTCCCTCCCGTGAAAGGCATAAAAGATATTGGGCTCACTATGTAGTTCTTAGCAAGCTACATGGGATAGAGAGGCAAATGTAGCCTGCAATCTCATGTCTACCCTTTCAAAAATTGGTCCACGAAATCTATGATTACTGGGCCATAGACATGAGATAGAATTTTTTAGAAATTCTCACACTTCAAGAGATTGCTAAAGAATTTCTCATCAAATTTTTTGAAGATACATCCACAAGGTGATGGTCATGCCTAGATATTTGAAGACCTTGCACCACTTGTAACTATGATATGAGACACTTTTGAATCCTATGGAGATCACAAACCATCACATGTGGGAAATTCTTATTGTCCCATCTCTTCACCGATGTGACGAGCTAGGCTGAGATCCCCCAATAAACATGAGAGGGACATATGATTATAGAGAGCACTAGTAGTGGAAAAGCTTGAGAGCTTGCCAGACTACATCGATGCTTGCAAAGAGCACGAGAGCATTATCCTAGCCCATAGCCTTGAGCAGATAGATCCGTAGACCCCACCAAGCCCCAGAGCCTGCCTAGCTTGTTGAGCCCCATGAACCCATCAAGGCTCTTGATCCCAAGCCTTAATTCAAGCCCCACTTGCCCATCCCCAACCTAATCTCTAGTCACTAAAGCCCTAGCCCAAGATGTAGTCCTAGCCCTAGCCTAAGGCCCACAACCATGAGCCCCAGTTGGATACCCACCACCCTAAACCCCAACCCAATTTCCCCTACACCACAAGCCCAAGTGCAAGCCCTAGGCCCAAGCCTAAGTGCCCCTAGCCCACAAGCCCCAACCCCAACCCTAGCCCAAGCACACGTGCACCCACACCACAAGTTAGACCCCCAATTTCACTTGCCCCACAAGACTAAGGACCCCATCCCTAAACCCAAGTGCTCCCAACTAAGATCCACTAGATGCCAGCCCGCACCTCTTTCACATAGTCTCTATCCTTCACCTCTATTGTAGCTGGCCCCAATAGAGCTCGCCAACCGCCACCAATTTTGAAAATGGAGAGGCATGTTCTTGAGATAGAGCTTGATGATATCCTTGCTGAGTGCATGGCCATAATGTCATGCATAGAGGCCTCGACAGAGACCATTACATCCTTGAGAGGGAATCGAGTGTAGGTTAAGCTCAACCATGTCGACATTCATGTGCTCTCTCATCCTCGTGAAGATCCATTGACTAACTCCATCTTCATTAGCCTACAATAACAAGTTTTTATTATTTGATTTTTGTGCATTTTTATCCTCAATCTCATTAGGTATGTTGCCTTAATTATCAATTTTCACCCCCTCCTCCTCCCTTGGTTTTTGATAGCTATGTTGTATCTTTGTTGACATCGTCCTACACAATTGTGTATATTGTCTTGATTTGCTAGTGCTGAGGGCCATATAAGATGATAGACAATCATACCCCATCATTTTGAGAAGATTTCCCACCATGAGGATTGATGATTTTCAAGTTGTTTTCATTTCCTATCATGACTAGTAAGTGCATGTTCAAGAGTATTGCTTGTTTGTGTGTTCATTGGCTTCTTCTATCCTAGATTTGGTGCTAGTGCTTTTGAATTCTTATCTTTTTTTATGTTTGAATAGGGAACACTAGAGTCTTATATTATACAATTTGTAGATAAACATATGTTACTTTGTAAATACTAATAGCAAATACTACCACAAAAGTGTTGAACAGTAAGTATATATGTCTCTCCTTTGAGGTTAGTTTATGTTATTTGAAGGTATCATCAAGAATAAACTTGGAGCCTATGTCCCTAAGTATACATGCAAGCTTGCTATCTATATGGAGGTCCTTCTTGCTAATCAAAACCTTGTGGGGATCAATGGGCAACCAAATTGTGAGTCCCACAACAACTTGATTAAGTCATGAGTTGTGGGTGGAGAACATGCCTTAATGCATTTCTAATCCTCAACACTATATTTGACCTTCCAAATGTGAGTTATTTCTACAATATAAGCTTATTTTTTCCAATCAAAGCTTGCATTTTGTGACTTTTCTTTTGGCACATAGGATATTAGTATACAAAGCTACTCTAGTTTTAATGTTAAAAAGTTCAAGGTCACAACCCTTTACTTCATTGTATCTCGTATATGCCATGAGGAGGGGGTGGTTATACCAAAGTGGATAGAGAGAGAGAGTTCAAGTGCATGCATGACACTACAATGAAGAAGTGTTAGTGGGTGGCCATACATGCATATGAATAGGCTAGAAAACAATTTGAAGTTGACATGGCAGATATCAAAGAATGGCTACAATTGAGACAAGTTATGAAGAGTGGGGTGCAACCACTAAACAAGTGGCCAGGGGGTGGAGATGATCAAGTCAACATTGGAAGATTTGTGGCATAATATAGAGGACACCACCCCACGTTCACCCTTCCAAGCCCAAACCCAACCCCAACCTCATGGCCACCAAAATCCCAATCCCAACATCACTACCAATCCCCAAACCTAATCTTGCCACCCATGACAATCTCGTTGCGTGGACTACAGTCACCCTTGCGCTCAATCTTTTGGTCCCTATCCTCGAGGGGACTTGTAATTTTACAATGGCTTGTCCATTCATCACATTGTACAATTTTAAACTATAATGAGAAAATGGAAATCTAAAAAAAGGGTTCTCATTCATATTGCTAGACTTGTTGATTACAATTTCTTATGTCCAAAAGATGCCTACATTTTTTGTGTTTCCATGTGGAGAAGGCATATGTAATGGCCGCTACTAATACATGTGTGCAAGTCAAACTAATGGCTTTCTAATACAAATGCATGACATCATTTGTTATCTCTTTGCATGTAATGCTATTTTTCTTTCTTGTTGGGACCTAGTAGACATCAAGAGAGAGTAATTAGGGATAATGTGGTGCAAACATTTGATTGTGTGTATGTAAAGAGAAACATGCAATGCAAATAGCAATAAACCTTTTTATCATCAACATAGAAGTTAAATGATATAGGAAGTTGGATTTCTTCATTATGCAAGTCCCTCATCAATTGTCATAATGTGCACATTGACCCTAGCTTCATAATGATCAATAGTTCACCATTTAGCCAAACATCAATGTCTAGTATCGAATCTCCAAAAAAATCCCTCATGTTTGAGTCTAGTGACACCAACTTCCTACAAACATGGTGTCATATTCTATAGGAGAGTGTCATGATGAAGTTTCAAGTGACAATCATATACTTGCGAACAGCATAAGTAGTTGCACCTTGCAAGATATTTCATCTTACAACTTTGTATCCTAGCCTACGTCCACAAACTCTAGGATGCTATCTATATTTGGAAACTTCACTAAGAACATGGTTCTTGAGGTCCAAACTTCAATGTTGAAGAAAAAGTCCACAAAAATGGCTTATAGGCAAAAATTTAGATATTTTATTTTGTCTACTTGCAATGTTGGGCTTTAGGCATTTCTGCACCTTGTTAAAACTTTTGCATGTGTAACTCTCGCTTATTCTTGAAAATACTAGTGATCACTCTTTGCTCTTAAAATTTGGAAGGGGAAGGCTAGACAAGGTTCCCTATTGCTCATTGGAAGGAGGTGGCACCTAAAAATGATTGTAAAAGAATATGCTCCTCTTAGCCAGTGCTACTTTGGTTCTCCCCTTGTAAAGCTCCTCATCCCCAATGGTGGTGTGCATGACATCTAAGACATCTATTACACATTTCACTAGCTACCATTCCTCTAGGATTGATGGATATAAGGCTATTAATATCAAATGGTCTTATCAATTACAAGGTGAATAAGAAACACTAACCTTCCTTCATACTAGAAAGTAAACTCAACCAGATTACACTTAGAGTTGGGTCTATGCTGAGGGAGATTGAAGGCATTGGACTCAATGTAAAGCTCATTATGCATGAAAATATGGTGCATATGCACTTCTTTGATTGTTCTCTTAGAGCATCAAGCCTAAAATCCATTACCCTACCCTTTTAGCATGATAAAAAAGGGTTGGCTATCAAGGATCTATTTCGGCTTTTTTTAATATGATTATCAATTATCCCTTTGTTATAGTCAAGGGAACCCACCTATCTTTCTCATCGAGCATATTATAAGTGTCTATGGACTTAATGGAAGCACTTGGCCTTTGACAATCAGCATACACTTCCATGGAGAGAAAATATGGAGAGCACAAATGTCTAATGAAGTGGATAGAAAATGAAAAGGAACTCTTAGGGCTATCAAATGGAGGGAAGAGAGGAGGAAATGAACACCAAAAGATTTCATACAAGAGGATTTCACCACCTTCTTTTTGCCTCAATAAGAGAAATGATTGAAATGCAATAGTAAAATATTACTGTTGGAAAATGATAATCACTCTAGCCCATCTCACCAAAAATTGATAATTGATCCACTTTACTATTGGAAAGTGACAATTACTCGAGCCATTTCAATAAAGTTAAAAATTTCAAGATGTCAAAATGGTTTTTTGAAAAGCCCAAAATGATTTTTTAAAAGTTATATAACAGAAGTCTTCTCCTCATTGGTGGTGCACACTCTCTCTCATCCCACTACTAAAAGGCCAAAAAGTAACCTAAATCTCCTGCTAATTAGTATCTCTTTTGTGCTTTGGGTGTTTTCAAAAAAAGCCATTTTTTGAACATAACCATATGCCTTTCTCATGCTCTCTTGAATTCTTCATTTATCCATTCATCTCTTCTTTCTCATTTTTCCAACAGAACCATATGTCTTTCTCATGTTCTCTTGAATTAAAGGGTTCACGTATCTAGCCATTGTCCACTCCTTTATTTGTAAGTATGATAATCAAAATTCAGCATATTCATGAACCAATGCTCTACCCCCTGCTTCATTGAATCCAATAGGGATTCTCATCAAAATCCTAAGCAATGATGGTAGAAGACTTTGATCTCCCAAAAAAATGTCTCGTCCTCTTTCTCAATCACTTTATAAACTTTGCTCCACCAAACAAGTTTTCCCTGATGGTATCTTTGTTCCAAATATGTGTGTTCTAAGTAGAGAATTAGTCGTCCCATCAACCAACTTTTAGCCTCCCTTGCAGGTTTCAAATCAATCTAGCCTTGACCTAAAAGACACTTATCTCATCAATATACCTAAAGATAATATTGTTTAATCTTATTTAGATTAACTTTGTTTTTAAACTCCAACCCTTGCAAGTTTGCTAGTAATATTGTGGACTTATTTTTCCTGATTCTAACTATTTTGTAAGGACCATCCCACATGTTCTAGTTTCCCAGGAAACAATTCCCTATGTGCATCATAGTAAAAAACTAATTGCCCTTTCTTGAAGGTATAATTCTTTGCTTTTAAATCATGAATCTATTTCATTTAATGCTTAGCTATCTCCTGATGTAACAGGCTGTGCAATTTGAGCTCATCAAGGTGTGCTAAAGTTGTAAAGTACTCAAAGAGTGCATCTTTGTTCTAATTGCAAATCTTATAGTCGATAACTTGATCTCTAGGGGTAATACACACTCCTCACCATAAACTAGCTTGAATAGGATTTGGTCAATAGCTTTCTTAAAGGTCGTATTATATGCCCACACAGCCACATATAGCTTCTTATCCCAATCTTATTTCTTCTTTGATACTATCTTTGATAGAATATCCACAAGCTATTTATTGGTACTTTCAACCTGTCCATTTTCTTGTGGATGATAAGGTGTCATTTTATTGTGCTTAATCTACCATGCTTCAGTCAGGCTCTTAATCACCTTATTCAAGAAATGGGTTCCACGGTCATGACACTAACTCCTTTGGTGGACCAAATTGGCAGATAATCTACTCAAAAAGGAAGCTAGCAGTCTCCTTTGCATCATCCTTCCTCACTGCTTGTGCTTCTGACCACTTTGTAAATAACTAGTTCCCAACATGATATACCTCTTCTATGTAGAGGATGAGGAGATAATAGGATCCACAAAATCAATGCCCCACTTCTCAAATGGTAGTATAGCCATAATGGGAGTCAGTGGGCACTTCCTATTCTCCCTATTATCATGTCTTTTGGCATACATCACGTCTCTTGACATATGCAAATTCATCATCCTGGAAAATGGGCGGCCACCAATCTCTAACTCTTAAAGCTTTTTGTGCAATCAAATGTTCAACAAAGTGACCTCCACAAGCAGAGTCATGACACTCTTCCAAGATAAATGGAACCTCATAAGGCATAACACATCGGTGATAAACATTATCAATCCCCTGTCAATATAATTTTCATGCAATTAAGGTAAATTTCAAAGCCTGATTTTTAATTTTCCTCTTCTCAGACTTTGACAAAGCAGCTCCAGTCTTTCTTGTGGATAGATAATACATTATGGTAGCGTATCAAGATGGAATGGAAGTCATATCAATTTTGAATAGACCTTCAAGGTCACTAGCGTCAGTCAAAATTTCCTTCAACTCCTTGAAATCCACAAGACATTTGATGATGCCCTACAACTTTGATGGCTTACTCTTGATTTCATAATCAAACTCCTACAAAGTGATTAACCACTTTGTTGCCAGGTGGTCAAGCAGTTGCAACTCATTCATCAATATCCTTAGTCCTTTTCCTTCATATATAATACCACCTTCTCATAGAGAATGTAATTTCTAAATTTATTCATCATAAATACCATCCCAAGGCAGAACTTCTCTATGTAGGTGTAATTAATCTTAGATATCCCCAATTCACAACTACTAAATGCAATTGGATGATAACACTTCTCCTCCCAAATTTGGGCTAAACAACAGTTGATGCTATGCATTGTAGTAGCTTTTACGATCTTTTGGGTGCTTTTAGGACATTGGCGCTTTCACTAATTCCTCCATATCCTCAAAGGATACTTGACATGGGTCTCTCCAAACATATCAACAGTTAAAGGATAGTAGATTCATAAATGGCAACGTCCCCTCGCCAGTGCATTAATAAATCTTCAATAGTATTCCAGTGGTGTGACAAAAAGCTATATACTTATCTAGGAGTACATGGCAGACTCATAGCAACAATAACCTTTATCTTTTCAGGATCAGTCGCAATACCATCCAAGCTAACCACATGGCCCAATAGTAATCCATGGGGCACTTCAAAGACACTTTCTTGGGTTAATAGCAATGCAAAACTGCCTGTAATGCTAAAAATATTTTTTTTAAAATAACCAGATATATTTTCCTTGTGGTGGTTGTGCCCAAATCATCAATAAAGATTTTTAACTCCTCTAAGAAAATATCACCAAAAGACTTATCATCTGTATGTTGTCAAAAACCTAGTGCATTGCATAACCCAAATGCCATAACATGATATGCAAATGTACCAAATACAATAATAAATGTTGTTTTCAACTTGTCTTCCTCTACAATAGCCATTTGGTTATATCCAGCAAAGCAGTCCATGAATGAATAAATATCACTTCCTACCAACTGATCCAAAATCTTGTCAATAAATGGCAGCGGATAGTAATATTTGACCGTTTGTTTATTGAGCTCCCTAAAGTCTACATAAATACAGATTTGATTATTTTTCTTTTTCCTAATAACTACTAGTGAACCCCACTTTGTGAGCACCACTTTGTGTGTTGTACATAGGAAATATCAAGCTAGTCTTACACAATTTTTGCAATTTCTCAAATAATATGTCCCTTAGTTTAAAAGGCATATGCCTCACTTTTTGTCGCCCAAGGTGGCTACCCTCCTTCAAAGGAATGGTATACGTAGCTAAAGTAAGGGGAATACCCATTAGCTCATCATAACTCCAAGTAAAGATGTCATGGAATTCTTAGATCAAGGACAATAGTCCTTCCTTTCTTCCAGAATGAGCATAGACCCTAATTTAATCGGTCATGGATCATCCAATGTACCAAGGTTCAGCTCAATCACATCCACGTCTCTTATTCTATGTGATGAAGTCCCACTAATAGATGGATCATCTAATGTATCTAATTTTGATGAATATAAAGGTACTCTCTCACTTTAAAGAGATTTAGGATATGCATCCATTATCACACGTCGGGCACCTCTACCAAAAATTAAACAACCTATGGGTATATCAACTTAATAGTTGGATTGCAAGATCCATGGCCTTCCTAGCAATACTTAATCAGTTGTTCGCCTTGCAAACTCTTTAACCCTAAATTCAAAAATGCATTCCACATTAGCAACAATCATGTGGACTTTAGTAATGCAACCTTCATGTTGCCTTAAACTTTCATCAGCCATTTAGATAATTATGGAGGCATCCTTTTGGATTTCCAATCCTAATCTTTCTATCAATTTTGAACTCATAATATTGACGGAGAATTCCATGTACACAATGGCATGTTCTACTAATATGCCATCAACATATGCTCCTACCCTTGGGCAATGCTTTTCAATGTGTTCAAACCAATCATTTCCCACCCAAGCTATTCCCAAGGGCTCAACGATATACCCACTACTTATGAAGAATCTTTTTGAACTCTTTATGCACTCCTGGAGATAACTTGATTAACTACATGAGATTCACATTAGGCTTTGCCTCACAAAGAGAACTCGCTAAATCAAATTCATGATAGCTAACAATGGTTCTCTTCTCCAACCAAACCATTCTTTCTAGACTTGGTCACTAAATAGGCTTTGGTGCCTCTTTCTTAGCTTTCACCTTCTTTCTTGGTGGCATCACCTTATTGGAATATGCTTTTCCATTAGTAGCTTTTAGAGGACCTAAGTCCCACATCAAGGTTAAGGACTTGCGTCCCCTTATTATTCTACTTGGGGTTTATCTCAACAGGTTTTACATTATCCCTTTTACCTTCTTTAACCTTTTGTCCTCTTGTAATGGCTCGCAAATTGGAAGCCTTAGTGGTATTAATATGCACAACTTCGATAAGGCTAACACCACTACCATTGGGTAGCTCCTCTACGCTAGCTTTTCCTCTTTGCAGTATTTGTTTTGGTCCTTCATCTTGCGGAAGATAGTTCCCTTGTGCTCGATGGTTTATTGGACCTGGTTGCTTACTCCCTTGCTGAAGAGAGATAATCTTACTCCAACAAGTACTAGCTAAATAGTCAAACTTCCCATATATGTCACATTTGACATTAGTGTAGTTTCTCAAAAAGTGATGGCTGCCACACCACTTACATCTGAATCTTGATGGACCCTCGTTAGGGCATTGACATCCTATCAAGTTTTGTTGCTTCTTTAGGAAAGTAATATCTATGGCTATTTGTCTATACTTTTCCATTATTATATCAATATAATACTTCATCATGTCCTTGAATTCGCTAAGAACATTTGACGCACTAAACTCATAGCTGTGATTGTCTACTTGATGTTCAGGCAGTCTACATAGCTTATTAGAGATCGACTACAACTGGTAATTGATTGGAATGACATTAGGTTTGTCATTTGGCTTCCATTATTCAATGGAGCCATCTGACTAGTTGTTAGCATAGTCACATTAGACGGAGTTGGTAACATATGCACACTTTTCATTATGCTTCCTCTCCCATTCAAATTGGTCATAGGTATTCATTGACTTCCACAATCAAGGCCAAATTATTTCCAAGCCCTAGACTTGAGTTTAAGTTTTTCCTAGAGATGTAGGCCGCTTGTAATCATGACTCTATCTCCTATGCTCGTGTAATGTTTGTATCAATGCCGACAAGAGAAACATTTCTCAATTGGACCTAGATATTAAAGTCTAGCCCATGCAAAAAAGTATTGTAATTGAGCAGCAACTAGAATGGGAATATAAGTCTATAATTTACAAAACATTTCTTTCAGTTTCTTGGCATACCCTTGAACAATATCATGAGGTTCTTGACATGTTACATTAAGAACACGTAGCCAGTACTGACTATCTCTTTTAGTAGAGGCAAACTCTCTTTGGAAGGATGCAAAAAATAGATCAATTGTAGTTATGGTTCTAGCTTCTAGGCTGTGATACCATACTACAACTCTTCCTTTCATAGTCATATTAAAGAACATCATCAAATGTCCTTCATCTTGGATTCGATAGTTGAACATTAAATTTCGGAACTCATTAATATGAAGCTCTGTATCTTCCTCTAATAACCCATTAAAAATGGGTAGTGAGAATCCTAAGGCTAGCATATGCAATGTCCCTCTACAAGGATTGCAATAGGTTGCACCATGAAGACAACCAGATTCGCTAAGGGTCTCTAAACTGTTGGAACTATTACCCCACTCAAAGTATGCTGACCCACTGGGAGAGGGGAATGACTAGGGCTTCCTCCTCCTCTTAAAGAACTACTTGTAGAAGGGTTGCTAAGATCCCTCCCTTGTAGGGTTATCAGGCCACTCTGTTGAGGAGAATACCTCTTAATAATCTTGGCCCATTGTCTAGCCCTTTCAACTCTTTCCTACTTTTGAAGCTTGACTTGATGGTCTTTTGAATCTATTTCATTATCCTTTGGCATACACTACTCAACTAGTCCCTATTGACCAAGATTTGGACACCACCACTTATTAGCAGTTCCCAACAAACACACCACCTATTAGGACCAAAAATGGGCATGACACAAGCTCTAAGGATCTAGCCAAGCCTCTATCCTCAACCAAAACATCCCACAGTCTCACGACCAAGAGTATCCAGATGCTACACACATTGATCTAACATAGATATGCATTTGTATTGCTTATAGTCCAACATATACCTTTCCAACTCCTCATAGGGAGTACTCAAAGAGATCTATATCTAGCACCTCGCATCACATACATAAGGAGCACCCCTTAACTGACTGTTATGACCCATTTCAACTCTCCTAAACACAATTTTCCCACCCTAAATAGAAAAATCCATTGTTTTTTCACTTAAATACCATATTTTGATCTTTTAATTATTAATAATGATCACATGTAATTACAAATTCAGACTGATTCGGTATATTATTACTTGCAGCCCCTCTCAAACAAGGTCCATACAAAGTGCCATTCCATATGCACTTCATTTGGACAATAAACTATAAAAAACAAGTAAATATTATTACTTACAGCCCCCCTCAAACACATGTCAAACAAGATCCATACAAATTGCCATTCCATATGCACTTCATTTGGACAATAAACTATAAAAAACAAGCAAATATTCTTCATAAAATGGAAATACCATTAAATTGTGTGTTTCAAGTTATGAAAATTGAATGCATGGATAGCCATCAACCCACCACCATTGATCTCTATACAACACAGGATATAAATTCTCGGCATCTTGCATTAATCTAGTACATGCCAGACAATAATGTAATTACAGATTCAGACCGATTTGGTATATTATTACTTGCAGCCCCCCTCAAACACATGTCAAACAAGGTCCATACAAATTGCCATTCCATATACACTTCATTTGGACAATAAACTATAAAAAACAAGTAAATATTCTTCAAAAAATGGAAATACAATTAAATTGTGTGTTTCAGGTTATGAAAATTGAATGCATGGATAGCCATCAACCCACCACCATTGATCTCTATACAACACAGAATATAAATTCTCGACATCTTGCATTAATCTAGTGCATGCCCGACAAGCATTCTTCTCTCACTCTTCTCTTTCTTTCATCTACATTAATAGCCTCTTAGAGGAGAGAGAGAGAGAGGAGAGAGAAAGAGTGAATTCCGATCTCCACATCCAAGCAAACATTTTTCGAGTGGAGACTGGTGATAGGGAGTGAAAAAGTGGAAGATCAGGCCTATGTCATCACATCTATCAGTTGCTTTTTAGCCCCAAATGGCCCCTCCTCTCCAAACCACATGAGATTCACTAGTAGTAATAAGGAGACGTAACCTGCATGCAAGAAATATATGAAAATACCCCTTATCTACCCCCTATTTATGGGACCTTACCTTATAAAATGTACATTTCTTCCCTTAAATAACCCTCTCCCTTACACTCACGTGGTACCATATGGTAAACCCTAGTGGACCCCCCAGGCTCCAAACATCACATGTCACCATGGCGTCTTGGTTTTTTTTTCCTCCCATGCCAAAAAATAGTCCCCCCCTCCCCCACAATCACGAAGTTTTGGGGCCTTTGGGCTCCCAAAAGCCCATGCCTTTTCATGTATTGCTCAAATTTGACCCTTGAACCGTCGGCCTCCCACTTCTTGTAAGAAGATGAGAATAAGGAATTTGTGTAAATAACATTGATATTATGCCATGTCACACTAACATTGGTATAAAAAGAGAGGACATGTAATTTTACATATCTTTTTGACACATTAATACAATTACAGTCTTTCTCTCCCTTCTTGCTCACAGCTTCTATGGCTTCCTCATCTTTCTTGTCTTTCTCTCTCCAAATCTAGTTTTTCTCTCTCCTCGTCACTCTTATTTTCTCTCTTCTTGCAGTCTTTCTCTCTCCTCTGCAGTCTTCTCTCTCCTCTTCCTCTCTCCCTGGTTCTCTCTCTGACAAGTGGTATCAGAGCCTAGGTTCTTGGTCCCAGTTAGTCCCTCATTTTTACCTAGTTACAACTTTCTACTTACATGGAATTTTGAGTCATAGGTACACAAGTACGGGAGCAGTAGGGGAGTTTCCAAAGCATCTCTGGACCACAAGGACTGTATGCAGGAGCATTAATGGTAGCTTTTATGAAGACCACATAGACCATGGCAGCCTTTCTTGGAGACTTAAATGGAGTTTGGACCAAAAATGGAGGCAGACAGACAAAGATGGAAAGTTTTGGTTACTTTTTAGAAGCAGTCTTTCTCCTCCCCAACAGTGAAAACTAGCACAGATTGAGCTGGTTGAATGTTGAGAAGTGCATGACGCCTCGGTATTTCTACAGGCCTCCATTGCTTTAAATAAAGATGCAAAATTGTGTGATTCTCTTGCACTTAAATAGGGAATCAAAGGTACATTACACAATGTTGTTGTTGTAGTTCTTAAGGTTGAACGCCATAAGCTCATTGTTCTTTGCTAAGTTCTGCCATAGCTATGATTCCAAGCTCAGCTGCCTCACTTTCTCCTCTAGTTCCAAGTTCTTCCTCTTAGCCTTATCCATCTCGTCCCCTGTTATTTTCAAGCGATTCCGCATTGCTAGTTCCATGGTCACAAGCATCTCTCTCAAATGCCCTTTCTCCTCTCTTCCAAAGCTTGCTTTAGCTGCAGTGCCTGAACTTCCATTAGCTGCTCAACTTCTTGTTTTTGCTTTGATAACTGGATTTGCGAACATTGAGCATCTGCAAATCCACACCAATATGTAACTCCATCCATACCGCACACGGGGTTGGCTCTGAAGCAGCTTGCCGGACATTCTGATGTCCCCTCTTGGCTCTCGTTGCCTAAAATTGTCACAGAAGAAGACACCAATGCATCCTCCAATGATGATAACGATGACAACGACTGTGCAGAAGGCGAAGAAGTGGAAGCTTTAGAAAACTCTCCTGCACTCAGCCTCCAAAGCCAGAAGTGGAAGCTTTAGAGGACTCTCCTGCACTCAGCCTCCAAAGCCAGATGTCACAGAAGAAGACACCAATGCATCCTCCGATGATGATAACGATGATGATGACTGTGCAGAAGGCGAAGAAGTGGAAGCTTTAGAGGACTCTCCTGCACTCAGCCTCCAAAGCCAGAAGGCTTTCCTTTATGATGCGAGCTTCTATGAAGGCAGATACTAACCGCTCTAAGAAGTAGGAGATTCTCAAGGAGGAGAAATCTATCAGGCAGCAACGGTACGAGAAGCAGCACAAAGGGGGAATACATTGGAAGATTAAGGCCATCAAGGTCATCGTCATCATAAACCTCATCATACGAGGTGTGGCAATCCTCGAAATTATCTCCAGCCACAATCCTTGCTGATCGTCTCAACTGTCTTCTGCTGACAGGCCTAGGGGCAATCAAGATTGTTGAACTTGATGCAGTCTTAGGAGGCATTGATGTGTAGTATAGATAGGTTCAGCTCTATGCTCTTCAGCAATTGCGTCAGTTCCTATGCGCATCTCCCCTGCTTTCGTTAGTCGAGGCAAAGCAGAGATAATCCTGCGCAACGCTGCATAATCCTTACGAGAAACAGCATAATGAACAGGACTGTGTGCATATTTGGCTATGTCCTCACTCGACAACTGAGCCATTTGTCTCCCACTTGACTGAATTTACCTTCTAAAGTCCAAATCTAAGCCCTGCTGAATGAGGCACCACCTTTCTTAAAGCATAGATATACTCGCGATGTGTTTGAGTTGCACAACACTGGGTGTATAAACTACAAATTGCCACCTCCACCTGTCTGTTCACAATCTATAGACACGCTTACAACTATCCATGGATCAAGCTCATTCCACAAGGAATCCACAACATTGTCCTTGTGACCAGCACTACAGGAGGACCACTTGAGCATTTGGAGGGTTTTCCTTCTCAAAGTCCCACAAATTTACAAATAAGAGCTGCACGAAATTTTGGTTGAGAAGACCAAGCGACTTTTCCCTCCTTGACTCAGCTCTAGATTTCAGGATTGCAGCTGTGTGGTTATGTTTGGTTTCGTGATAAAGAACAGTAGAGGATGGCCCATACTTCATGTTCAACAAGAGCATGGGCTCATCGGGAAGAATAGAGACAGGGCTCCTACTCTAACCATTGCCTCTCGCAGCCTGGGATCCTATCACATATATGTCAAGCAGGTTCTATAGAATTAAGCCATTTCTCAAGGTTTATCTTATCTTGTGGAGGCCTTCCACCAACATTCCAAGTTTCGATGAAGACCCTGAAGTGTTGTGTACTGTTGAGATTGGACTTAGAGGTCTGTCTGAACTGACAAGGCCGATGAATGTCTTCGGTGCTGTCTTGTACAGCTCCAATAGTCATACTCAAGGCCCTGAGCAGAAAAACTATGCCTTCTAAGGAAGTTGTCTTCATCTGGCTCGCTTTCTGTTTCAAAGTCTTCATCAGCACCAAAGCCTCCTCCCTTCTTGTGCCTTTGCTTTAGCAGATTCTTCAAATAAATTTTTGGCTAAAGGAACTTACTGTTCTTACTTTGCATTATGTAGCATGAGAGCCCAATAACTGGAATCTTGAAACCTTTTGCTGCTGCAATACAACATGCAACCAATGGCAGTTGCCCATGCTTCAGAGAAGATCTGATTGTCTCCTGGCTCACTGGAGATCCAGATTCATACATTGCATTAGCATCATAAATGATATCTGGAACTGTGTTTTCTATAGAAATATGACTACCAGGATAAAGTTCAGCAGATTTCACTTGAGGATTTCTGCTCAAAAGCACCTTCCTTAAGCATCTTCCATCACCGTCTTTGTCAGGCCTATTCCTTGACAGTTTATTACAGTAGCAAGTAAATCTCAGATTTCTTCTTCAAAATCATGGGGGTTTTCATGTATTCCACTCTTTGAGATTGAACCATTTCTTGAAGGCTCAGCAATGATCTATTTGATGAATCTTGTGCCACTTGACTCCTCGTCATCAACCTATTGCCTATGGAAGACCGATGGAGCATTCTCAAGGGTATGACGCTTTGGGGATGCAATCTTGTAATGCCATATTCATGGAATGCTCTCTCCTACTCATTTGAGTGTATAGGTATTGGGTATTGACTCAAGTTGGATAAGAAGTACTCAAAACACTTGGAACAGGGCCAAAACAGGGTGCAGTCCAAACAGGGACAGATTTGGGAAAGTTGCTACAGAAATTAGTAGCATCATTCTAACGACAAAGGAACAATTGGAATTGATACTAGAC
This sequence comes from Lygodium microphyllum, assembly GCF_053477565.2. Classification (NCBI taxonomy): domain Eukaryota; kingdom Viridiplantae; phylum Streptophyta; class Polypodiopsida; order Schizaeales; family Lygodiaceae; genus Lygodium; species Lygodium microphyllum. The sequence continues at coordinate 52,070,012 of NC_141156.1, forward strand.
ATCATAAGCTTCAAGTGGAGCCATCAAACGTCTCTTTTGGACACATATTTCTCAAGCTAGAGCCTATTTGGTACTGGCAGTTCACTAACAGTTCACTGTGGACAGTTTTGGAAATTCTTAAACAGAGAAGGGTACTGCTACTCCTAAATTCAAACCAGGATTTCTACTTGATACTAGACATCCTAACCTTTGAGTCAAGCTATCATACACCTTAGTTGGACTTATATTTTTCAAGGAACAACATATCTCTTCAACTTGACTACAATGGCAGCTGAGAACAATAGCTCCAGCTCTAGTGAACAAGGTTGGCTTCAAACACATGCTAATATTGACAAACTTGGACAAGATTGGCTTCAAACACAAGCTAGAATTGACAAACTTGGAGTTTTGGCTGATTAGTATATTGCTCTTATAAAGGTAGTTATGGAAAAAACAACAAGACCTGAATCAAATACTTATGCTTATGGCCAGCATCTATATCCTGATGGTACACTTGAATCAAATGCTTATGCTTATGGACAACATGTATATGCTGATGGTACGCACTATGATCTACATGCATCTTATGAATATGAACAGCAACAACATGTAAATAAATATGAGCAGTATGCAAGTACATCTGGACAGCATGTTAATGCTTATAAATATGATGTACCATATCATAATGCAGAGTATCATTCCATTGAACCTTGGCAGCAGAATGGTTATTATGGTCAACATGCTTATGCTTATGAGCATCCATCTCTTCAGCAAAATAGTTATGATTATACTTGTGAAGCTCTCTTGGTTGACCAGCCCAGTTCTTATGGATGTGACAGAAATGGTTATGCTTATCAGTGCACTTCTAGCTTTGATCAATAGCAAGCAAGTGATTGTGACCAATGCTGTGGGACTAATGATCAAAGGTAGCATGCTTATGTATGTGAGCAGCAAACATCAGTGGAAGCAAATGCATATGCTCAACCAAACTGTTCCTCTGATGTGCAGCAGGGCTATTATCACCATATGCAGTATGGACAGCATGAGCAATATGGTCATGAGTATGAACAGCCATCTGTTGTACATGATGAGCATGGATAGCCATCTTTTATACATGAACAGCAAGATGATTATGAGCAGAATGTCAAAACTATTATAGAGCTGACCAATGGTGATGAGCAGGTGTGTAAATTGCTATCTAAGGTTAAACGTGTTAGACACCTTACTAGTGATACAATACGGGAACTGCATGCTACGGGCTTATGCTATCATTGTGCTAAGCCACTATCTTGTAATCACCAAGCCACATGTAGGGCAAAGTCTGCCAAAATATTCTTGGTATTTGAATATTATGATGCAAATGATGGAGAACATCTTGTTGAAGACCATTTTGGTATGAGTCCACAACAAGAAGTTCGGTTCAAGAAGGCAGATTATGGACATCATGTGGATTTGGATGATCATCATGCAATGGTGACTTTGTTAGTGAGTACCATCATGATGATCATGCTTCCAGCAGTATTTGATTTCGATCTTATGAAAGTTGATCCAATGCATGGCAATGATACAACTTTTCCTTTTGATCCGGGTGGCTACAGGCTGATTTTGACTTTTTGTATAGATTAGTACTACTATTGAGCATTAGGTAATCTTTTCCTTTACCACTTGTAATGTTGTACAGAGTAGTACTCTGTAGCCCCCCCACTTGGCTATACCAATAAGTATGATATTTGTTTTTGAGGACAAAAACCTTCATTTTGAGTGGGAATGGATTGTAAGAAGATGAGAATAAGGAATTAGTGTAAATAACATTGATATTATGCCATGTCACACTGACATTGGTATAAAAAGAGAGGACATGTAATTTTACATATCTTTTTGACACATTAATACAATTATAGTCTTTCTCTCCCTTCTTGCTCACAGCTTCTATGGCTTCCTCATCTTTCTTGTCTTTCTCTCTCCAAATCTAGTCTTTCTCTCTCCTCATCACTCTTATTTTCTCTCTTCCTGCAATCTTTCTCTCTCCTCTGCAGTCTTCTCTCTCCTCTTCCTCTCTCCCTGGTTCTCTCTCTGACATTAGTTAAAGAAAATTTGAGTAAATGATACTAATGATGTCCGAGTCTTTGATATAGCCGAATAGAATTAGGGCGTTGTGCCTTACCCCAAGCCACATCGAAAAACTATTCACCTAAAGTAAAAATAAGACTACCTAACGTAGTTGACCACTACTTAGATATGTGAGGTCATCCATATAGGAAGGTTCTTCCTTATGGCAGTGTCATGTGGCTCCATGTTTATAGGTTAAAAACTCATGGGATGTCTGTGAAAAGATTTCTTTTGTGTGGCTATGAGATGTGAGTGTCATTTTTCATATTGACTTTTATATTGATTGTAGATTGTTTGTCAAGATGTTTATAGTCAATTTACACATCAATGTTAAATATTAAGTTTCAAGATCTTTTGTGGGTGGCTCAATAGTCACTTAAATGGCCCCACGATAAACGTTTTAGTGAATATTGATGTGTGAATGCTCTAGGAAAAACCCTAGCTTTTTCTACCATGATTTATGGGCAGTTCATGGTACCTACATGATTGGATGAAACTTAGTAAAAAGCTAAGTATGTAGCTCACAAATGTAGATAAGAATAAGGAGAAATAGGGTGATGACTGGATGAGAATAGGGAAAAGTGGATGTTGCATGAAGAAGGGTTGATCTAAGTATATCTTTGGACTCCTATATACTAATTTGAATAGAGTTTACAAGATGTTCATTGTTCTTTCTACTAACTACGAAAAGTTCTACCTTGAATCAGGTAGAACCTATTGCTTTGGATTGTCCTAATTGGAGGCATATTATGAACAAATTCGAGGTTTTCCTATTGCATTATTTTGGGTGAATATAAATAGAAATTTCGGGCTAAGAAAAAAGTCTTTTTGAAACTTCAGTATAGGATATTTTGATGTATATGTGCTATTTTCCCACACTCATCTATGCATGTATAGGGCCTAATTTTGGGACATAGCAATCATTATCATTGAATCTTTTAGGCTGAATTAATTTGGAATTTCTATAATTCATACCCTCAAAACTATTGTCTACAAGTGGATATAGATGTTGTACAAGGTTTTAGCCAAATCTCTTTTGTAATAAAAATTTCTACAATTTGGTTTCTTCTATTTCTTGTATTCCAATTGTATCATGCATTTATCTTTTGCGCAATTTCTTGTCTTTCTACTTTAATCTCTTCTTGCGAGAACTCTAGTGGTTTTAGGCCATTGACAACTAATCCCTTAACATCTTTGGTGAACCTGATGTGAAAGGTTGACATAAGAGTTTGTAGGATGGGATACATTATAGGTCCTTTCAATTATGTAAGATAGTTGTTGTAGACTTTTACAGTAGTGTATTTGTAGTATGTGTCTATTGTAACCAAAGCATTGTAGGCTTTGGAAAGCTAGATTAAATTATTTGATGGAAGGAAAGTTTCCAACTATCTAGAGATCTATGGAGAGAAGATGGACTTCTTTGGGATTCCTCCACATAGGATGAGCTACTATTTTGTGTGACTTGTGGTCCATGAGTTAAAACCCCGCAAAAAAAAGATGTATGAAAAGATGCTACATGGGAAAAATCTAAGAAAGCATTGGAGAATTTTTTAAAATAACAAGTTTGGTGACTACGAGGACTTTCATGGGGTGGGTTACAAAACCTAATAATTATTGATCTTGTTTCTATAGATATTTTGTGTGAGTTAGAGTGCACATTTGACCGATTAGATAGTGCAAAGTAGTAGGGTTTAAAATAGAGTGATAGGATGCCAATAGTGTTTTCTCCATGCTTGTTAAAAGAGAAAGGAGTTGGGTCAGGATTCATGTTGAGCCTATGCCTTTATCCTCTAGTAAGGTTACAAATCATGCAATAAAGTAGCATGTTTTTATAGCTACTCCAATAAAAGAGAATGTCATGGATGAACTAGTTAAGGGTATGCATGACTTGCACCTTGCACCACGAGCCTTGTTTTGGGAAGGTTTTTTGTGATGATCCATTGGGTGTGATAGCACTAAGCATGAGCATATGACTAAGAGAATTAGATGGATGCATTAGAAAATAATTTGATTTTCTTTAAACTTTTCAAGATCCACCTGTGCAATATAGGTCTACCACTCAATCCAAATTTCATAAAGGGTGGAATGTAGAAGTTGATTGATGATATGGTTGTATGAAATACTTATGCTATAGCGAGAGCTACTAGGTTTGGTCTAATATTTCACACACACCCTATATGTGTTGCTATGGCTGGCAAGAAAGAAAAATTTTGGTCGCATGCTAAACATGCTACAAAGAAGGGAAAGATCCCTAGATTTGAATTAAATTATGCAATAAAGAGTATCTAAGAGATGATAGGATGGGATACTCCATTGGATTCTTTTTCTATTTATGAATATCCTGCTAGCTCACAGAATATGGATGTTATTATGGAAGAAAAGAGAAAGAGAGATGATGGAATTTTTCGTATGTCTAAGAGTGTCACTAGAGGGAGTGGTAGATCTGACTCAGATTAGCCACCACCTCCTACTAGGTCTTCACTTGAGCATACCATGGAAAGTATTACAAATGAGAAAAAGTAGGAGCATGTAAAGCCTAAGGGGAAACAACTGGGGTATAAATTTATGTCAAACATTGAGATGGCCGCTAACCTAGAAAAGAGAAAACAATTAAGTTATAAATTTATGTTAGACATGGAGACAAGCACTAACTTGAAAAAGGTTCTTAAGGAACGAATCTTGAATAGCAAAGTAGAATTCACTCTAGGAGAGATTCTTGGTATTGCCAAGAGAGAGTTCCATGAGGGAATCATTGATATTATCAAGAGAAAGAGGCAATTTGTTGGTGAGAGCAAGATTTAAACACCAAGAAGTTCTAGATAAGTACTAAATGATGTAAATTTAAAGTGGAATTTAAAGATTAATGGAAGCAAAAGATGCGGATCTGACAATTTTAAGTGGTCGTGGAAGAGGAGAATTAAGATTACTTCAAAAGGCCAACCTTTGCAGTTGCTCTGGATTTTTCATAAATTTTTCAAGCATTGATGGATCGAAGTAAGAAAAGTTCTCGGTCATTCAAGACTTCAAGATAGATGCACAGAATTTTTCGGGCGTGAAATCGGGTGCCGAACATGGGAGAAGTGTCAGAGAGAGAACCAGGGAGAGAGGGAGAGGAGAGAGAAGACTGCAAAGGAGAGAGAAAGACTACAAGAAGAGAGAAAATAAGAGTGATGAGGAGAGAGAAAGACTAGATTTGGAGAGAGAAAGACAAGAAAGATGAGGAAGCCATAGAAGCTATGAGCAAGAAGGGAGAGAAAGACTATAATTGTATTAATGTGTCAAAAAGATATGTAAAATTACATGTCCTCTCTTTTTATACCAATGTCAGTGTGACATGGCATAATATCAATGTTATTTACACTAATTCCTTATTCTCATCTTCTTACAACTAAAATCAATCATGAGAATTAACTTAATTAAAATAGTCCTTTCCAAACAATATTGACATGAATCTAATGTAACTTTTCCTATGGAATCTCAATAAATTTGTGTTCTAATCAATAATTCTACAATCAATTCATGACTTGAGTTTAATCTAACCACATGCATACAATTATTGAATGCAAAGGAGATTAAATTAATTTTGATCACAAGGAAGTAAGAAAAGAAAACTAATTGATTTATGTACCATTTTAGTTAATTTATGGATACAATGAGTCAAATATGTGTTATTCATCTAAACTAATTTATTGTAACTTACTTTATGTATCTAAGATTTATTTTTATTAATATTTCATTGTGTATAGCTATATGCCAATTGTGCATGCTAAATTTATTTTTATATAAGATATTTTAATATTATTAATCTTAGTATTTATTGAATTTTAACATTGATCAAGAGTTTATAAGATTTAAAAATTTTCAAAATAAAAGTAATAGACTTGAGTCATGTCCATTGTTGCCATATATTTGACATTGAAGGTGGAGGAGGGGCCCACAATGTTGACAAGCTTTCATGGAGTCATCATAGTCAAAGGAGAATGTTAGATTGACATTGTGTGAATTACCATTATCCCTTCTTCGCACACACACACACACACACACACACACACACTCTCTCTCTCTCTCTCTCTCTCTCTCTCTCTCTCTCTCTCTCTCTCTCTCTCTCTCTCTCTCTCTCTCTCTCTCTCTCTCTCTCTCTCAAGCTAGAGCCTTCTCTTCATCACGATGTTTTTTTTTTTTTGAGGGGGGGCGATGGGCGAGGTTTTGGATTTTATTTTATTAAACAAAAAAGAAGATTGAAAGAAGGATTGGGAAAAGTCTTTTTATTTTCTCTCAATAAATAGGAGGAAAGAATGAATTTTTTTCCTTTTTTGCCTAAAATAATTCCAAAGAAGGGGAGAGGGCTCTTGAACACTCGAGGGATTTTGATTTCCTTGTCTTTTTTTTCGTTCTTCTTCTTTTCTTTTCTCTTCTTTTTTCTTTTTCTTTTGCATTTTTATCATTTTTAAAGTTACTTTTTTTGAAATCACACAAAATCAAAAACTTAGTTTGAAATTTAAAAAAAGGTTAATAAAATCAATTAAATATAGCTCTAAAGTTAATCTAAAAATTAACTAAACTTGGAGAATTTATTACATAAATAAATTTACAATATTTTCAAATAATTTTATTTATAATAAAATTATGATAATTTATTTAAAAATTAATAATAAAGTTAAAATTTTGATAGTAATTCATGATAAATCAAGAAAATTAAGAACAAATTGGAATAAGTCAGGAAAATTAGTAATAGATTTTGATATATTCGAAAAACTAGTAAATATAAAATATAAAATAATGAGAATTGATTAAAAATTGAATTAAATAAAGAAAAATTCTAGATAAATCATTATATTGAGCTTACATCGATGAATATACTAGTGATATCTGAAGCTTTATGAGTTGTTTTGATAGGGATAGAATGAGCTACTTTGGTTAACATATCCATAATCATTAGGATGGAATCATGTCCTCCTTGCATAGTGCATAGGCCCATTATAAAATCCATGCTCATATGCTCTCATTTCATCCAAGGAATATCAAGAGGGTATAATTTGCCACAACACCATATTAGAAAATTTGGGAATCCCCTAAGTCCCACTTTGAAATAAGGGGTAAGCCTTTGACCATGTGGCTAAATCTTAACTCGTGCTTCAAAGTGGGACTTGGAAAGACAACCTTTATAGTAATTAGCATAGACTCTACTTTCAAGTAAGGGGACACGTTTTGATCATGCAACCAAATATTAACTATATTGGAAATTCCCAAACTATATGAAAATTCCCAAATTCCCTAGTATAGTGTTCCAAGTAGTTTGACCCTTTTGGCCTTCATCCTTTGGTACCTCAATCACTGGGTCACATATCTTAGATTATCCTAGATAGAAGTATCTCTTTCTTATAGCATTGAGGGTCTTTGTATGGTCAAGATGTTTGGCCACTAGGTTGTCATGTGCTTCTTCCCAAAAGATCTTTTTTTTTGCTCCCATGACTACAACATCCAGAATGGGATTGCTAGGCATAGAAACAAGACTTGTCAGGTGTCCTTGCCCTTGAAGGATATTAGATTATTAGGGTATTTACGAAGGCTTTGCAATTGAGAGCAATAGGACAGCTGATATTTTCCTTGCCAAAATGATACTTGGTCTCAAAATCAAATTCTTATAGGTTTCTGATCCATCTTCTTTGCCTCATATTGAGATTTGGTTGAGTAAAGATCCACTTGAGGCTCTTATGATCATTTATGAGAGTGAAGCTCTGACACCAAGTAGATAATGGCACCATATTTTGAGAGTTTGAATGACCCCTAATAGCTCCAAGTCGTGTGTATCATAAATTATCTTCTCGTATGGTTTGGATTTCTTAAAAGAGTTTCTTGTGAAAATACACATTGCAATGCTACAATAATGGCAACTATCACACAACTTCAGATTCTTAGCAGAAGTCAAGGAGCTCTAGTATTGAAGCTACAGTGAGACATGCCTTTAACTTATCAAAGCTCTCTTGCTCCTTAGAAGTTCACATTATCTTGGTTTTCTTATTAAGAAGCTCACTCAATGGGATGGCAATGAGGGCATATGTGAGGTGCCCGCACCATCAGCTATCCATGCATGCTTTTAGTGGTCTATCGAGAAACGAATCTAAGCGTCGCTGCCTGGAACTCCCATGGAATGTTTCGAGTTTTGTTGCTTAGGGTTTCCCAAATCCGCCTATAGGTCACTATTCATGATGTAAGTTCTATAGGTCACTTACATTGATCAATAACCCAACCTTGAACATGCCTTGTATTGAGCTATAATCTAGTTCTTATTAATATTTGAGCTCTTAGGCTAAGTACTTTTCAAGTATTTAAACTTTAAACTAGTACTTTCTATTCATGATTCTCAATGTCATATTCTTTTAGTAATTATGCTATTTGTAATCCTTGACTATGCTTTAATCTAGCACTTCTATGCACAATCTTTTAATGTCATTTTTTTGACGACTATGCCATTCATAACCCTTGACTAATTCTTCCTTGTAATTGCTCTACTAGTAAATAAGCCATATGTAACTAGGTGCAATTAACTTCCCTTGATATATGCACTTCACAAACTCCATCTTCCGAGTAGATGAGATGAAATTTATCCTTTCCGATGACCTATACTCTTGCATCATAGTATGGGGCCTAACATATCTCATACAAGAATCAAAGAAAGTATTTGTCAATTTGAAAATACATTACTTACGACCGATACCGTAATTACATTGATAGTGATGCCTTCGTCCGAAGCTTCGTTGCTAGTTGTAGGATTGCCATTCGTCCGCAACATTCTTCGCTTGGAGGCCATCGTCCGCAAGTAGACTCAAGAGATTAAGAAGGCAGAATAGATTCAAGATGGTAGAGTGTAAGAGAAGATGGTTAAGTCGAGGATTGAGATAGAGAGAATTGAGCTAACTCTCTCCCTTACAGCCTCTCGGGTTGACTCTTCTCTCTCTCTCTCTCTCTCTCTCTCTCTCTCTCTCTCTCTCTCTCTCTCTCTCTCTCTCTCTCTCAAGCACTCCCTCACAATCTCTTGAAGGGGTATCCTTCTCTCTACCTCTCTCTCGCAACCTCTCGGGGTCTCCTTATGCTTCCTTGTGCCTCCCCATGCCTCATATTTATAGTGAATTAGAAAAGAGGGCTAGTGACTGAGAAGTGGAGTTCTTTGTGGAGGGGGATCTTGGAAAGATTAGTGATCTGATGCTTAGATCATAAATCTGATGGTTCCATTAGCTCCGAAAGGGGGGTAAAACTCCAAGACTCTTGATTAGAAAGCTCTTAGTTCACTCCTTCTTTTCTTTGTTCGAAGTGTTGTTTTCTGTCTGTAGACTGCGATCACGGTGCGTGCGATTTCGCAAAATCCCTCTCTTTATTTTTCTTTTTATAAAATCTCCAAAACTAACTAAAACATCACTTGTCTTTTCTTTTAAATGATATCCAGTTCTAGAAATCTCTATATCTTTTTAGGATAATATCTAAAATATCTAGAATATGCTAGTTTTGCCCAAAATCTAATATTTTTGGACCATCCAAACTATACACATTAATAGTAGTGATTAATATAGCTCATAAGCCTTGTTCACGTTGTAACTTACATGAAGGGTGGCTATGATCATTGTCAATCCGAGAAAAATATCAGATTTACGACTCTCAATGTTTTTAACATATATTTTTAATTAAATAAAAATCCTTAATTATTAATGTTAGTTAGTTTTTACCTTAGTTAGTCTTTAGTTAGTAACCTTACTAACTTATTAATTTACTAACTAACCTTTGAACTAACCAACTAACTTTTATTGTGTGAAAATATTACAGCATAATTATTGATAAAGATGTGGCAGCATCTTGTGAGTCCTAAAAAGCCTTCGATTTTTAAAACACTTTGAGGTGGTTGCCACTTTTGAATATCCCTCACTTTGGCTAGGCTAACAAGGATACCTTCAGCTTGAGACAATGAAGCCTAGGTACTCAATCATATTTTTGAAGAGGGTTCAGTTACTCCTTTTTTGCATAGAGCTTGTTCATCCTTAATAAGGTTTCAAGGATGACTTGACGGTAGTCTAGATGTTTTTCTTCTTCTTTGGAATAAGCCAAGTGTAAAGGGAGCTCTCGCTCAACTGCCAAGACCCACAGGCCGCTTATTCCTTCAAGTGTTTCAAGTGAGCACTAATGGCTACCTCTCATGTAGCCAACGCGCTATCCCTCTCTACGAGTGTAGTGAGCTTACATTGATGCCTGATTTGAGTTGCTTCCTCTCTCAAGAACTCCAATAGCTCCACGATTTGTGAGGCAAGCTCAATCATCTACAAGCCTCTTCCTCCAAGCTCCATCCTCCATAGCCACATATGAGATAAAAGAAGAGAAGAAAAGAGAAGAAAAAGAGAGGAGATGGTGGAGGGCTTCACCTCCAATATCCCTCACCCTCACACTCGCTCCCTCACTCACTCACACTCCCTCCCTCAAGCACTCACAAGCAAGCAAGAGAATAGAAGAAGAGAAGAAGAAGAGTCCACTTTGCAACACCAAAAAAAATGAGCTCTTCATTCACTTTTCAACTTTATACACAAAACCCTCAATCCCTTTTGGGCGGTCATCCCCTTTTTTACATGGTCGGCCTAGGCCTTCTTTTTACATGGCTAGCCATAGCCTAGGCCTTCTTTTCCATTGTTCTCCTATTTTCTTCCTAGCTTCCTTTCTATATCCCATCTACCTTTACAATTTGCATAGGAGGGAGCCTAGCACTCTTTTACAATAGTTTTAGGGATGCCTTGTATTTAAAAATGCACTTTTTCCTTTGACTTGATTTTAGAGGTTGTCCTTGATCTTTTAGTTGTTCTCCATCCTACCTCTTCTGTTGCATCTGATTCCCTCCTAGGTTGCCTCTTTTAGGTGACCCAACTTGCATCCTAGGAATGGCTAGCTTGGCATCATTGGGTGGCGGGAGAGCCAATGGGGCTCCCCTTTTGAAGATTTTTGGCGACCTATTTGCTAGGTATGGTTGATTATATGGTTGCAAGTATGGGAGTCTCCTTGACAATCTGCAATGCATGGCACCATGGCCAAACCTACCACAATTGAAGGTCATGACCTAGGGTCTTGACACTCCACTAGCAAGTGGTTTTTGCCTCAATACACACATTGGATGTGATGGCATGTCAATCATCTCATTACTTCTTGTAATCTAGCTATCTCCATCTTCATCTCAGCTAGCTCCTGGCTTGAGTCAGTGATCTTGCCTTTACCCTAAGCACTTGGGCGTGCTCTTTTGCTTGTTGTCAAAGCTCTCTTGGGGTTCCTAAAGTATTCTCTTCTTGATTTAAGCTATTGGAATTTCTTTCCTTGAGTTGGTCATCCACTCTCATGGCCTCTTCAAAGACCCTCATCAATGCGTATCATTGTAAGCTCGAGTTTCTGACCAAGGCCTTGTAGAGCTCTTCACTTCATATTCCATTAATGAATATTGTAGATACTGCTCTCTCAATTGGTTGTTTGCCAGTAGGGATTCTCTTGAAGAGACTCCTCACATGGGTCATGTAATCCTGGATATCCTCCTTATCCCTCTGCTTGCTCTGCTTGACATTCATTATCTGCACTAGCAAGTTGTAGGAGTACCCAGGCTCAGAGAATCTCTTAATCAAGAGACTCTTGAGGTTGTTAAAGTCAGTTTGCTCAGACTCATATACCAAGTCCTACCCTTATCTCCTAAGAATAGACCAAAATATTGCGAGCGCAAAGTAAGATCGGTGAGGCCGTTAGCTAGTACTTGTCTAGTTGCTTCACGACTATCGAGATTTTAGACTAGCTCTTGGAGCTCTGAGTTAACTCCTAATCTTGCAAGTAATAAGGTTTCCATTGCAATGGAACTTCGCTTGGTGGAAGAGTTGTATAACAGTCACCTCATGAGAAGCTCACTCAGCGTAATATCTCCCTCTAGTGCTCTTTCCCTCTAAGCATTAGGACCTATCCTATTTCCACTTGCTAGCACTAGCACTTGCTATGTTTCTCACATTTCTATGCTCTACTACAATTTTTTGGTTTGTTGCTTCCAATTGCAGTTATTACACCGTGCAAAACTTCCAAAGCCAGCCTTCTTTCCTCTTCTAGGTCCATATGATATCCTCATATGTCCTATCATGGTGGCCTATATGGACCTAAAGATCGTAATTGGCAACTAGTCGTTGCTAGATTTCTATCAGTGGATTTCTATTGGGAGACTGTCTAAGTCGAGTTCCTCATCCCGTCCATGATTGGTGCTTGTCTTTTCCATGTCCATGGTCTCATGATCTACCAAGTCAATAACTTAGGTCAGGTCCACTTCTCTGATGGAGCATGTCCTTGTTGCACTTGGCTTCTTTGTTGCATTTTTAGCTGGGTCCTACACTTGGAGTTTCAATCACCCAGCCAAGTCTCACGGTCTTCTCCTAGGGGTGTGGGTTCCTTCAAGTTATTGCATCTAAGTGTGTTCCTTGTTAATTACAAGCAATTCTCAATTTACAACCACTCAGTGTGTGTGCGTGTACTCTTTTCGTGCACTGTGCGCAATCAAGCTTTCGAATTTTCTTGGTTGTACTTCAAGTGCTAGAGAACAGTGCAAGTGCAAATGCAAAGTGACTATGCAACTCTTGCACTATCATTTATAGTTTTAGTCTGACAAGCCGCAAGCCCAGTTTCTAGCCAATTTTACTAGTCCTAAGGTCCGTCCTGTGTCATTGCACTCAATCACGATCCGTTTGGGGCTCTATGCCTCAATCTAGAACTACTTAGTGACTTGGACTACTATTGGTCAACTAGAGTCGCTTCTAAGTCCCTGTTTTAATGGTCTACCTATTTCTTGTGATAGAAAGGTGTTCTAAGCATCTGTATGACCTGGGGTCCGTATGACTATTGTTCAACTAGAGTTGCTTCTAAGTCCCTATTTTAATGGTCTACCTATTTCTTGTGATAGAAAGGTGTTCTAAGCGTCTGTATGACCTAGGGTTCGTATGACAATGGTTTGGGTCAGCCAAGGTCTTCTGGTTAAAAATTTGGAAAATTCCAGATTTGGCCCAACAAGTTCAAATTGCAAGGGCCAAATGGTTGATTCGGCCTATCCGAGTAGATGAGGGCCAAATGAGAACAGGCTGAATGCAACTAGTCCAAACATCAAATTCAAAGCATCCAAGTGGAATGTTTGAGGACCGAGTGTTCGAATAGCTAAGGTCGAGTCTAGTGGGCCGAATGCCCAATTGATTCGAATGGTTGATTTGGTCGGGCCGAATGTCCACTTGTTCGAGTGGTAGTGATCCAAATGGCTGAGCATGCAAGGGCTAAGGGCCAATTCTGGGACTCAGTCTAGAATTGTCGTCACTCGACTGAACCCGACGTGAATTTGGCTGATGCAATAAAAATTTGTTCGAATCACACGATATACAACATGCCCCATAGCAAGCATCTCTAGATCGAAGCCATAGACAAGGGAGAAGAGTTGTCCATACCTGTGATGCACTAAAACTTCCTGGGTGAGTCGATTGATCCAATGCAGAAAATAGGTCTCTCTCACTCTCTTTGACTATAACAGTTGCAAAAAATGAGCTTTTCCTTCGTCTCCTAGGCTATAAACCCTTCGCCAGCTAAGGTCAAGACCTGTCCAATCACTCTCTTGACAACTTAAACCCCTTTGAACAATTTTTTTCCTTTTTCTTGAAGTGTGTCTTGTTTGGGTCTCTTTTACAACAACAACCCTAAAGCTTTCCCACTTCGATTTTCTTGATCCTACCTGCTCTATATGCAACAGAAATTCAAAAAAGAAAACTGTAATGCTCCCTCCTACTTGCCTAATCATCAACAACACAAAATACTTACTTGTTTTGAAAATTAAACTCACAAATCTACAAAAAGCACCATTTCATAGGTGAACCCTACTTTGATGCTCAATTCGAAGTGCGCAAGCACTCAAGCTTGAATCCGTTGTCCTGGCACAATGGAACCACAATGTAAAGGGAGCTCTCACTCCAACCGCCAAGACCCATGAATTGCTTATTCCTTCAAGCGTTTCAAGCGAACACTAATGACTACCTCTCACATAGCTAACAGGATATCCATTTCTACAAGTGTAGTGAGCTTATCTTGATGCCCGATTGAGTTGCTTCTTCTCTCAAGCACTCCAATAGCTCCACAATTCGTGAGGCAAGCTCAAGCATCCTCAAGCCTCTTCCTCCATAGCCATGCGCGAGGCAAGAGAAGAGAAGAGAAGGGACGAAGAAGAGAGGAGATGGTGGAGGGCTTCACCTACAAGATTCCTCACCCTTACACACTCACTCCCTCACTCACTCACACTCCCTCCCTCAAGCACTCACAAGCAAGCAAGCAAGAAAAGAGAAGGAGAGAAGAAGAAGAGTGCACTTTGCCACACCAAAAATGATGACCTCTTCATTCACTTTTCAACTTTATATACAAAATCCTAAATCCCTTTTGGGCAGTCATCCCCTTTTTTACATGGTAGCCGTAGTCTAGGCCTTCTTTCCCATTGTCCTCCTATCTTCTTCCTATCTTCCTTTCTACCACCCATCTACCTTTACAATTTGCATAGGAGGGATCCTAGAACTCTTTTACAATAGTTTTAGTGGTGTCAATGCAAAGGTTGAATCCCATCTTTCCTTTGTTGGAAGAGTACAAGGGCACCCCAATGTGAGTTGCTAGCTTAGATGAATCCTTGCTCCAATAGTTGCTTTACTTTTTCTTTTAATTCAATGGATTTGGAAATGGACATCTTGTACGACTCTTTTGAAATAGGTTTGTCTCGAAGGGTTAATTTAGCTTTTTCATCTACTTCACGGCTAGGAGTTAGCTCAATTAGGTCATCTAGAAAAACATCAGCATATTCGCTAAGCCATGAAGGTTCTTTTGGGTCTATGTGGTCTCACTTTATGCATCTTGATCAATCAAATGGTTAACCCTTTTCTTAGTTCCTTAATTAATCGGCTAGTCATAGCTATTTGTAATCTAGGCTTTCCCATTTTACCATGGTCTTAACCTGAAGTTCCTTCAAGGTCATTTAAAGTATTATTTCATTCTATGCAACAATGAATACTTTCCTAATTAGAAACTAGTCAATCTATACATAGGAGACATTCACAGGTTCCTAGGGACATAACCTATCAATTTACCTTTATGTATTGATTCCCTAATTTGAGCTCCATATTTTTATTGCCTATGTTGAAAATACTTCCTTCTCATTTGCTAATTCGACCATTTTCTTTCTAGTGGGTTTGATTCCAATTGTGATTCCTTTATACACCTAGGAGCAATGAAGGAATGACTAACACCCTAATCAATGAGTATTTGAAAGGATTTATCTTAGTGATCTATGGGAACTTGCAGGATGGAATATTGTTGTCCACCCTCATGGTTTATTATGGATGCATGGATGGTACCTCTCTCTACTTCTTGCATGGATGGTACCTTTCTCTACTTCTTCTTAAATGGTAGGGTCTTCATCTTCTTCCCCAACTAGAAAGCAAGCATGGCCACCCATGCCATGTCCTCCTCCTCGCCACTAACCATGGTATTGTTGAAATTTCCCCTTCTTGGTGGGTTAAAAGGAGGACTGACATTGGCTTTATTTTCTCTAGCAAGGCACTTGGCTTGGAAATGGCCTAGTTGGTTGCATAAAAAACATTGGGGTTGAGCTCCTTTGATTGGCATTCGTATTACACATTTTAGGGTTGTTATTGTTGGATGAGTTCTAGTCATCGTTTGGAAACATTACGATATCCCCAATTATGATAGCCTACTTAGAGGTTGACTTTATCTCTCTTTAGGTATGAAAAATCTCAATTTGGAAGGTGCAAGGTTGTTCAAAAGCTGCATTTGGGGAATATATCTACCATGAGCTTGCAACATGGCATCCTTAAGATTGAAGGACTTCATGGCTTTTAACTATCCATTTACTGATGGATTCTAATCTGTGGATTCTAGCCTTGGAAAAATTAGGCTATTTTTTGTGTCACTATCATCTTCAAGGCATATTTTAGGAGGGAAAGAGCAAGAATAGTACCCTTCCATTATCAAAACTTGCTAGTTCAAGCTAAAGAACTCATCCATCTTTCAAATTTGGTAAGATAGGGATAGATATCTCCCTTAGACTACCAACTTGATTTGTTCCTAGGTTTAGGATGTCTCAATAATGACATTGTCATTGCACATTTCTTCCACCAAATATGAGCTTCTCCAGTATGACCAAGTTGTATGATCATAGCCTAATTGGCTATGAAAGTCCCAATAGTAGAAAAGTATCCTTGATTTTCTTATTCTAAGTCTCAATGTTTGGTTTTGATTTTGGAACCCTCATTGTTGAATTCAAGAGGCTTTATTTGCTTAAGTGGAAATTTATTTTTCAATTAATCATATAAATTTATTAAATGTGAGGGATACCTAAAAAAATTATAGAATTTACACATAATTATTCATACCACAAAAGGCTCAAGTTTTATTGCATGAAATATTTATGTTGCTCATAGCTTGAAAAGAGCTTTTGTAACATTGATTGAAAAACTAGTCATGAAAACTAGCTACAAAAATTTCTTTTTATATTGGAGACTTCTCATGGACTTTGAGAATACAATATTGAATAGACTACTAATTATGTCTCTCTTGCTTCTCCCAAATATACTATCCTATTGAGAGCAAGGATGTCAATTACTCAATCATAGATGGTCATGATAGATATTTTGATCATTTTCATCTATTATGGTGTTCACCCTAGGTTCTTCAAACAAGAATATTTTGATAAGTTTTAGTTATTCCATCCATAGATTTTGCTTTAGTTTAGTCTCAAGGTAAGGTAGGCTCTCAACATCAATGAAGCGATAGACTTTATACCAAGGGAAATACCTCTTGAGGGAGAGTAGAGGCTTTCCAAAATCTTCATAAAGTTTTCTTGTTGAGAGTAGTCCCATGAATGAGGGGGAAATTGATACATGGTACGAAATACTAGAAAATAATCCCATGATTTGTTTTGAATCTATATTGCAACAAGGTAAGTTTATTTGAATTGTAGTCTCTCCTAAATATAAGGTTGGAAAGAGTAAAATAACAAGAAATTATATTATTCTATTTATTTATATACAAAGGCTTTACTCGAAAGCCATACATCTCATACAAGATTAATCATGATACCACTCTAAGAAAACAAAGTCATTTAGGGTTGAGTGCTCTCTAGGTAGATTAAAAAATCTCTCCATCACCTAATAGCTAGAAGATTGAGGTCGATTGGAAAATAAAACTTTGTTTGATCAAATGACTTAGGTAACTCTCTTATATATCCATTGAGCCCAAGTCACACTACAAGGATATAGGGTCATAGCGAGACGAGCACTTGCGACACAGATTAGTGGCGTTGGTATTTGTGACGCAAATAGCAATGGTACTGAGAAAAAAAAGTGGGCAAAACCCGAGCGTGACATTTTCCTGCAAAGAGTTTGAGAGAGAGTGAAAGAGAGAGGAGCGAAAGAGATCATGGCTTTGGGAGGGAGAGGAGGAGGAAGAGAGAAAGAGAGAGAAGGAGAGCTTTTCACCACCACTGCCACCGTTGCCATTCATAAAGAAGAGGAGAAAGTGCAAGAAAGAAGAAGAGGGGCCGCCACGAAGAGGAGATAAAGAATCCATCCTTGGGCCTTTGCAGTGAGTATGTTGCCCCCTCTTGGTTTATTCTTGTTCTTTCTTCTTTTCTTTTGTTTTTTTTTCTTGAGAATGAAGTGCATTGAGGGAGAAAGAGAGGAAATGGGAGAGGGAGAAGAAGAAAGGAAAAGGAAGAGAGAACGAGAGAGATAGAGATAGAATAAACATGAAAGATGAGAGAGAGAGAGAGAGAGAGAGAGGAGAATGAGTGCAAAAACACGAGGAGGTGGAGAGAAACAGAGAGAGAGTTTGTCGCGAAGAGGAAACGAAGAATCCATCCTCCTCTTGGTTTGTTTTTGTTCTTTCTTCTTTTTAAAAAAAAAGAAAATGAGGTGCATTGAGGGAGAAAGAGAGGAAATGAGAGATGGAGAAGAAGAAAGGAAAAGGAAGAGAAAACGAGACAGAGAGAGAGAATAAACATGAAAGATAACAAAGAGAGAGAGAGAGAGAGAGAGGGGGGGGGAGGGGAGGGAGTGTAATGAAGCAAATTATTAACATGAGAGTTGAAACCTATTCCAATTATAAACCTTGTAAATACTCAACCAAGAGATATGAGAGCTTTAGGATTTTGTATAAAAGGCAAGAAATGCTAATGAAGCATCATTCTTTGGCATTATCACAATTTTATCCTTTTTGTCTTTCATTTTCTTGTACTTGTTTAACAGCTCATGGCTACATTGTGCTTTGGTAATAGAAGATGTTCCATGGCATGGCCATGTTTGTAATTCAATTTGTTACATTTCTTGCTGTGTGTAGGTTAGAAAAAATTGATTTCCTATTCATTTCCATTGTTAGATTAGTATTTCTTTACATTGGTATCAGAGCATTAGCTTAGATCCTGTTAGAAGTCATTTTCATGCATTAGATTTAGTTGTAGTGACTAGGGAGTGAACCGCAGTTAAAATTTAGTCACATGAGTTAGTTCTTCCATAGCCATGGTCTGACATGGAGATCTGTCACAAACCATGACTAAGATAGAGATTCTTGGCACGAACCTGTGGATAATGGCAAGTCCAGTCAATTTTAGCAATTCTTGGCTCAATTTTGACCCAAAAATGAAGAGAGATGGATAAAACAAGGGTTACATGACTTAGTGTGGGTTTAAACTTGAGTTACTTTTGAAGAACATGGATTCTTCCCTTTCCTTTCAAGTTGTTCTCATGAATCCATGGCCAAAGGCTGATCAAATCTCTTGCCTGTGATCTCTATCATGCCTATGGACTTCATAACCATGATCTTCACCTCTTGAGCTTTCCATGGAGTAGTGGTTTGTTGGCTCATTATGCCTCATTATTTCCTCAAAAATCCAAGAGTGGATAGCAGTGTGAATTGCACATGCAGTACATTTATTTCGTTTCAAAAATGAACTATGGAGCTCAAGTAATCCATGGATAATGCTCAAACACCATTGATAAGTGGTCTACTTCAAACTTGGGCAAGATTTCTTCCTATTCTTGGACTCTTCTCTCTCCCATGAAACCCTATTCTTGATAGTTTTGGACAGCAACAAAGAATCTCTTATTTCTTAAAGCAAATGAAGGGAGTATTGGTAGCAAATCACTCATGGAGCTTGCTTATGCACGTGGCTTAAATTTATTGATAACATTGAAGCAACATTGAAAAATCTTTGGGCATATATTGGTCTATGGAAGCTTTGGACAACATGCATCTTCAATGTCACTGAAATTCTTGATTCTCTTTCCAATTTTTGGAGTTTTCAATCTGCATCGGAGTTATTCATTATTATCTTTCAAGCTCTACATCAAATAGAAGAAGATTATACCTTCATCGACCATACTTGAAGCATTGGGGCAACAATGGAGTTCATATGAGAAGAGTATGAAGCTAGGAGTTTATGTTATATTGAAGCATGCTTAAATTGGGATTTCTTTGGATATTTAGAAGCTTAAGACATGCCATCATTGTGAGAGGTATCTACATCAACTACATTCTTCACTTTCAAGCATAAGAGGTACTTTCAATTATTTTTAATCTCTCCCTTTTGAGTTCAATTACTGAGCTAATCCAATTGATGAAAGAGGGATTAAAATGATTCAAAATTCCAATCATTTTCTGAAATGCACTTCATGAATAATCCATAGACCTACCTTAGTGATTAATCACTGATTGTTTGCTTACATTCATTGAAATAATTACTTTCAATGCCTCTAATTCTCATCCATTTTTCTCTAACCATGACATTGAACTACTTGCCTCTTGTTTCATTGCCATGGATGAAAACTTTTCACAATGGTAAGTGAAATAAAAATTGTAAAGTAGTGAGTCACTGCTATAGATATTCCTTACCTATCCCCATTTCATTTTCAGCCAAATTTCTTCCAAGTTCTTGCATATCATGAAATGGCAATCAAATCCCTTTCAATACATGTATTTCATGTTGTCTTCTTAGCCCATGTCTATACCCACAACAAAAAGTGGATGTGGGCGAGTTGGTAAGACAAAAGAGAGGTGACCCTCCCCTACTGACAAGGACCCTGAAGGGGAGCACAACCCAGCTTGAGAGGGAAATTTTCACACCCCTCAAGTCTCGAATCCCACGCATTTAAAGTTTAGGTGCATGTACCATTTCAAAGGCACAAGAATTCAGCCTTCAGCATAGTGTATTTGGCATAGGTTACATGATGTAAAGGCAAATGTATGGCAACATAATGCAATGCCATTGGCAAATTGGGGACAGAGCTATGTTGAGCAAGATGAATGCTACTTGTGGCATTTGTAACTTGGGTTAGCAATAAATAGTTGGAATAGGGTATTCAAACAAGGTTCTATTGATTGGATCCTTATTTTGCAGCTCACAATGGGATTATTCAATCCTTTGGTTACTTGTAGAGGTTGTAGGAAATTCCAAACAGCTACAGTAAATTGTCTATAGAATTTTTTGTACTCAATCATTTTCAATACTTGATAGCTCATTTGAAAGGGGACATCTAAGCTTTATACATAGTCAAAAAGTTAGTCATTTGGATCATTAGAGCTCAAGATATTTGAGTTTTTGTTCTGTTGTACACCCATGACAAGATGCCACCTAGTATGGCTAAAAATAAAAGAAAGGAACCCATAATGAATACTATCAGTGAACGTTGAAGGGATTATCAGCTAGATAAAGAGCATGAAGCTTCATAAGAGGCTATTTACCATGAGAACCATGATAATGAGGAGCTAGCAAGACATGTTGCAGTAAAAAAACAAGTGAATGGGGTTAGCACTACTCATGTATCTCTACTGATTCTAACAGTTTTCAACAACTCTCCAATGACTTAAAGGACATGAAATTGGGCATTGAGAAGCTCGTGGGCCTCTCAAGTGAGAGGATATTATCTACAACTATTTCAAATGCTCCAAGTCTTCCCATTGTTCAAGAGTAGCCAAAGACCACAACTCCCAAGGTTGTTGGACATTATGAAGTTGGAGAGCCATCAAGAGCTCAAAGCTCTCATTTTTAGCCTCAATTTCAACCCCTAAATCAACCCAAGACCTACACTAGCCCTCATGGACAGGATTTGGAAGATAAGACTCATGCTAACTCAAGTCTTGATGATGACACACATGGACGCCATCCTTTTTACAAGTATTTTTATGGACAACAATCTACTATTCCTAAATCTACACATGAAGAGAAAGCTGAAGAACAAAGGTCTTATCATGGTCAAGCAAGTGGAGGTAATAATTTTCACAGGTAGCACCATTACAATGGATATGGTCATGTAAATTCGGCTCCAAATTCTTCTAGATAGCAACATCAAGTCAACAATAATCATGTAAATAATCAACCTTCTAAACAAGGTCCTCATTCAAATCAGTTTTAGCCTCATCAAATAAGTGGACGATAACTACCAATGAATGCCACAACAAATATACATTCTCCAATGTATGGACATCAAGTCTATGGACAACCTCATATTATTGTGCAACTCTCTCTTTCCACCACAAGGACAATTTAATCAGTCAAATGGGTTTGTACATACTCATGGACAGCAACAACCATATGTTCATGGAGCATGGAGTAATGATGTTCAAAAGAAAAATTCTTTTGGTCCAAACTTTAATCGACAGTAACACAATAATGGCCAATCTCATCAATATGAGCGGGAATACAAGGGGAAAATAACCATTTCTAATTTCAAGGGTGAAAATCCATCCCCTACTGAATTAGAAGAATGGTTTGGCAAGCTTGAGATGTATTTTTCTTGGTATCCTAAACTGGAGAATGCCAAGATTAAATTCACAGCCCTACATTTGGAGGGATATGCACACACATGGTGGTGGTACATGTCAAGGATTGGTAATGAATTCTTGACATGGGATGCATTAAAGAGGGAAATGATCAAAGTTTTTGTGCCTCTTATTGAAAAAGAGAAGTTAGAGAAGAAGTGGTATGCTCTTAAGCAAAGGGGATTAACAATTAGAGATTATTGTAATCAATTCCTTAATCTCTCCATGTACGTGGATGGAGTATCTGAGAATGCCAAGCTAAATAAGTATGTATTTGGGTTTGAATATTCTCTATCTTTGGAAGTGGAAGCTATGAAATCATCCTCTTTACAAGCTGCCATACAATTGGCTGAAAGGTATGGTAAAACATATAAGAGTTTTCAACAAAGAACAAGTCAATATTTTTAGCCAAACCAATCCACTAGAGTAGCTACAAATTTTGGGCAAAAAAACATTGAATTTTAGCAAGGAAGAAAGCCAACAAATGCCTACAATAAGATTCCTACATTTCCTTCTGTATATGGATCAAAACATGGCACTAATTTCAGATTTTATGCTAAAAATAGATCAGATGGAAAGATGACTGAAATAGGTGGCAAAAAGCTCAGCTCCTATGGTGCAAGGAAAGCATGTGTCTAATGACAAGCTAAAGTACTTGTATGTGAAAGGTTTATTCTTCAAATGTGGGGAGAAATGGTCTCCCGACCACAAGACAAAACGCAAAGCCAAGAATCAATTTGTGCACACCTTAGATTAACTTTATGATATTTCTGCATTATGAAAGGTTTTGGATATGGAATGGCATATATTGCTTTATCAATGCCGGTCATCTTCCTTATACTAGAGCCAACATTAAGTAGATATAGTGGATAGAAAATCTAAAAGTTGTTTAATGTTTATTTTGAAGGAATCTATGGTTAACTATACTATTAATGGGTCTAATTTCCATGTATCTAAAGTTGTTATGTGTTGTAAACCAAGATGTTTTAGTTGACATTAATTTTATTGAGTCACAAGAGAAGAAATCCCTTCTCAAACAAATTTTAAAAAAAATAGAGAATAAGAAAAAAAACAATTGTTTGTCATAACATAGAATAAATGGAAAATGATGATGGTCATAATGTTCAAGATCATGAGGTGTATCTTAATCACCTTGTCACGTGTCCTTGCTCTCAATGCAAGCTAGCAATCCGATGAAAGCGTTGCTTGTCTATAGAACACGTACAATGCTTCGATGAGTTCCAATCGAAGATCATTGATCAAGAAATCTCAGACTTTGAGAAAACAATAAGAAAAATGTGTATCAATCATGCCTTATATTTGCAAACTAATTGAATATCATATACAAAAACATTAGACGTGGTCATAAAATGTATACAGGGAGATGACGTCTCATCCCAAGGAGGAATACATGTATTGTGGCCAGTTAGAAGAGTTTGTGGGCATGTGAGGGATGGAGTGCCTGAGCCAATCCACCACTTGGAAGGCATGACCCAATCTACACCGTCAATACCAAACCCTCAGAAATTTCTTAGGCACTTTCCTTTTATCCTGCGTAAACGTCACATGTTTTTTACGTCGGACATGGCGAACTTAATAACATGGCATGCATAGAATAGATCCATAGATGGATTCCAATGAATATCAGTAGATTCATGTGCATGGAGCCACATTGACTCTACCTTTCCCAGGCTTTGCACAAGAGCCAAGGAATCTTTGGCTCGGTCTTGCTATGGATGGTGTGAACCCATTTGGTCTCCACTCAACTTCTTACAATGTGTGACCTGTAGTCATTGTTAACTACAACATGTTGCCATGGCTTTTTACAAAGAAAGGACACTTGATCCTTAGCTTGCTCGTTCCTGGCCACTACAAAGTCAAGAATATGGATATCTATCTTTGTCCATTAGTCGATGAGATTAAGAATTTGTGGAAGGAGGGGGTCGTCATGGAAGATATGAGCAATCGCGATGGTCGTCGATGGTCTGCCACCAATATACGAGTCATTCTCATGTGCAGGTAAGTAGGCTTCCATTCTCATTCGTCATATCTATCATAGCTCATTCAAGTTTGTGTTCACTAAATAGGGGTGTTGGGATAGGTATGGTTACCTCAAGTTATCATGCATGTCCATTGTGTGGGTCATAGTTAATGTAGCTTTTGAAGACATTTTGTAAAGCCTTGGTTGTAATGGACCCCATGTAAAATTGTTATTAATACAAATACAAAGTTTTTGACGCGTCTTATTTTTGTTTAGTCGCTTGATATTTAGCATTTGAACAAATACATGTTGCGCACGAATTCGATAAAGCACTATGTATTAAATTTAGGGTACGAATCGTGTTACGTATAAATTTGACAAATAAACGTAACATTCAAGTAAAAAACAATAGTAAATGACATGTATCACAAACTATATTACACACGAATCCAACAAACATCGGTTTTCATTACCTGAAGAGAAGATTACAAAGTGCAGTACATCAGTGATGCGATATCAGTAGGCAATAAGTACATCTATTCTCTCCTAGGCTTCTTCGAGCTAGGCTCCCCATGGTCAGAGCTATTCTTGATCATAGGCAACAATACATTTTGCCCCAATAGTTCCTGTCTAATGACAGTGGGGTCTTCAACACCGGCAACCATGCCACGGGCCACCATGGAGAAAAGTGGGCCAGACCTAGTACTCGTGAATAAGCAGAGTAGCTTCGAACGTCGAAGCAACACTACTTTCTCCAGGCTGGAGTTGGTCGGGATGGTCTTGAAGGGCCCAGCCTTTGTTAGTGCCCTCAACTTCAAGAAGTTCTCGGCAAAAGCAGGAGAGCATGTCTTATGAAATACAATAATGTCGTTGACAAGCTGCCCAACGTACTCCTTCAATGCCGAGTCTTGCACCCTTCCTTGGCTACCAGATTGGCCACCCTGCCTAGATGAAAACTCATCTATATAGACAATCTCCTGCAACACACAAGTTCAGTATCAAACTCACTATGCATGGAGTGTGCTGAAGATATATAAATCATATTCATATGAAACTTAACCAGTAGGGCCTCTAGGGCACATGTGTTTTTGTCGGGATTGGGCCCCCAGATGTGCCCTGGCCGGAGGCCCACGTCTAGGGGCCTGAATCTGCAAATTCAGGCCCCCAGACGCGAGCCTCCGGCCAGGGCACATCTGGGGGCCCGATCCCGACAAAAACATTACCTTCTATGCATCATCTATCTGCCGCTGTAATGAAGCATCCAGGTCTGCTCCTGCCACTGGGCTGCCCTCGTCTCTCTCCTGGGTAGGCACTGCATAGTCGGGTCGAGGACCAAAAAGGCTTTCCTGCAACCGCTCGAACTACTCATCAGAGATTTGATACTGTGGTGCCGCATCCTTAATCTGCTCCTGGATGCTCACAATGGCAGAGATGTCATCGATGCTCGTGCCATCATAACGAGCCACCTCATCAACATGTGGTGGGGCATCTTGTAAATCAAAATCTATGAAATCACTAGGTGCATCACGCACCATGATACAGTATAGTTCTTCTTCCCTAAGTTCCAACAACTCTAGCACATCCTGCATGAGTAGATATTCCACCCCCTCGATGGTGATAGCATGGAGAGAAGAGAGGCGTGGCTCTTTGCTCGTGGGCATCACATCAGGGTAGGGAGGTGGGTGCACAATAGCCAAGCTCTGTGCTGCCTCAACACTCAGATCGAGAGTGATCTTCTCAGGCTCCCTCTCAAAGTACTCTAGTAGTGGCCGAGAGGGTGCATCGATGTCCTCGTCACTGTCCTCTTGCACCTCAGTGCACATAACATATATGGCAAAGGCGGCATCCCTCTCAATGAGATCCATCATGACGTGGTCCTGTGACGAGGTGGGCACTGCTCTAGCGTGGAGATGTTACCCCACATGCACCAGGGCTTGACTTATCACCTTTGCATGGCTGGATCCGGCACACAAACTATACAAAAAATCCATGGGAACCCACCTGAGAGTGGAATCAGGAATAGAGCAAGTGAGAGGGTTCACTGCATCACAAAACGATGCTAGTATACTAGAGGCAGGGTCTACAGCAGAAAGCGAGCTCTCTAGACTCAAGGTCACGCAAAACCTAGGGTATATTTGGTCCCCTATGTGCGCGTAGCATGTGGAGCTGATCCATGCAGCGAAGGCGGGAGTGGTAGCCATGGCACACAAAGAGAGAAGGAAGGAGAGCACAGGTGTAGGGAAGTGGAGAATGAAAGTGAAAATGAGTTTGGAGTTATAGCTTTTATGTGTCTAGGGTTTTAAATAAAGGTTCTTTATAAAGTTATTAACTCTAAAGTTTCAAATTAAAACTCTTACCTTAGTTTCTTTATTTCAATACTTTAACGTCACTGTTAAAATTACTCATACAAACAAACGCTTCATTCTACATTATTATATCCTCGAATATGTTTGGGTCGCTGAGTATATTCAAGTCTAACGAGAGAAAATATATAATTTTTTAAAGAAAATAAATCTAAAAGGCCTTGAAATTCCCTTTGGATCCAATTTAATATTAAAATTTAAGAAACGAGCAACAGAGATGCGCTATAATATATCATTGTGCAAAGACAATATTCTCTAGATTATAGACCTCTAACCTGCAATTTAATTATGATTTTTAGCTGCATGATTGAGTAATTACAGTATGTATTATCGCACGCTTGGATCACAGTAAACTAAAATTTAAAGTACTCAGAAGTTCAAAAAAGGTATGTATTCGCTCTTTATAAAGTTTTTTTACAAGGATTCCACTATCTCAAGGATAGGTGGAGAAGCACATTGTTTACATGTCATGGATTGCTCACTACGAGTCCTAACTTTTCTATTATCTAACTTGAAATAGAAGTTGTAGAGGGGCTCACTGGACATTAATTGGATTTCTTGTCTCAGAAAATAAATGGGCCAATGACTCTCTGCGCTGACTATGAAAGGATTATGACCACTCCACAAGATTACCACATCTACGAGCGTTGTATGTGTGTCATCTCGGATATCTTGATCCAAGCTGATCCACTTCCCTCGCAAAAGTCGCCATCTTCTATATCGAAAGCGAACGCACAGAATTTGTCTAGCAATGAAATACCTATAATAAAAACAAAAATAATGGTAAGTGATCAATGAGACTAACATAACAATTCATCTAAGCGAGACCTATGTCAATTAAATCAAGGTATGCAAAGTAGTAAAAAAGTTTTAACTGAATGTAATATCAGATTGGTTGACCCTGCACTCAATGGTCTCATCAAAATGTGTTCTTTTGACTTGCCAAGACTCACCCAATAGCTAACTCATCCATTCCTCGGATGGACACTTGCATTGATAAGTAATCTTTGTTTTCTTCAAAACATCACATGAACCAAACAAATGTGCAAAAAATGAGAATGGAATAAACCAACTAAGATGCACATCTTTGGAGCCTGTGGTGGGTTTCATAGCACTATTGATGTCAGATTTTATCTTCGACTTGCAAGCTCCTGACAACTCCAAGCCACCAATGAACCATTCACCACTAGACAGTGGTGGCAATGGGACATGCTGCAATCTCTGGCTTTCTACCACATACAATGAATTATAAAAAAAGATATTTTGAGTGGCAAGTTGACTTGCAGAGGTATTATCGTAGATCAAAGAACCTATCTCTTCATGCCAAACATGTATCTTACCGCTTAAACATTCCACATTCTGCCATTCATGCAAAGTCGATGGATATAGAGCTGTCAATCAAACAAGACTGAATTAGAATACTGCAAAGAATTTTAAAAACAACTCTGATACAAAAGAATAATCAATGATAAAATTTAACAACTTACTGTTTTGTTTATAATTTGCAATGTTGTTCTCGTCGTGTACAGAGATTTGTTTATGCGTATAAACATGTTGAATCAACACTTCTGTTACTGCACTTGTGCCATTAAACACTTTTCTGAACTCTAGAATTCTACCTTTCCAATGTTTGCTAGGGTTTGCAACATCCTTGCGCTTGACCTTGAAACTCCCTCAAGTACTTGGGTGCATCAAAATCCAATCCAACTTATAATACTTATCACAAATCCAATTACCGCCATTATCTTTCCTGTTGAAGACCTCCACTGCAAGTATGCTACTAATATTTTTCCTTCGTGAAGACATCTATAACAACCAAATACAAAAGTTACCTATCAACATGTGTATAATTTGCAAATGTTCTCTCCAAATGAAATTAAATTTAAATGGATCAATTTAAAAAAGAAACATTGTACCTGTGATTTCTTTCACAAAGATCCCTAGATATGTTGAACAAGAAGTTGACTTATAACAAGACCATTGTTCCTTCACTAACAGATTCCTGCAGTACAAAAACAAAAGAAATCTTGGGTCAACGCATACATATAACTTATATAGGCTTTGTCCAAATGCGTTGAAATTTAACCATGGAACAGTAGTAAAAAATGACAATATACCTGTGGCTTTCTCTGCAAAAAATCCCAAAGATGTTGTAGAAGTTGAGTTCTTAATAAATCATTGTTCTTCACCCTCAGAGATTCTTGGAGTAAAAAAACAAAGGAAAGCTTAGTATGCATGTAACTTGTATACATTGTGTCTAAACGAGATAAAATTTAATAGTGGAGCAACAAAAAAACAAGACAATATACCTGTAACTTTGTTTACAAAGAAACCCTAAGATGTTGAAGAAGAAGTTGAGTGTTCAAAATCCCAAAGATGTTGTAGAAGTTTTCTTAATAAATCATTGTTCTTCACCCTCGGAGATTCTTGGAGTAAAAAAACAAACAAAAGCTCAGTATGCATGTAACTTGTATACATTTTGTCTAAACGAGATCAAATTTAACAGTGGAGCAACAAAAAAACAAGACAATATACCTGTAACTTTGTTTACAGAGAAACCCTAAGATGTTGAAGAAGAAGTTGAGTGTTCAAAATCCCAAAGATGTTGTAGAAGTTGAGTTCTTAATAAATCATTGTTCTTCACCCTCGGAGATTCTTGGAGTAAAAAAACAAAGGAAAGCTCAGTATGCATGTAACTTGTATACATTTTGTCTAAACAAGATAAAATTTAACAGTGGAGCAACAAAAAAACAAGACAATATACCTGTAGCTTTGTTTATAGAGAAACCCTAAGATGTTGAAGAAGAAGTTGAGTGTTCAAAATATCACTATTCTTGACTGTAAGAGACTCCTAGAGCATCAAAACAAAAGAAATTGCATGTCAGAGAATGCACATAACTTGCACAGGTTTTCTCCAAACGAGATAAAACTTTACCATAGAACATCTATGGAAGAGAAAAATATACCTGTAGAGTTTTGTGAAGAGAATCTTAGGGCTTTGGTAAAACAAGCTCTGCTCTCATAAAACACATGAAACTCTCTCTGTGCTTGTGCAAAGCAAATGAAATTTTACAGGGTTACAGACAGGGAAAGCAACAGTGAGGTTGTAAAATTTCGTCAGGAAAGAAGAAGCGGGGAAAGAGATATGACAAATTTGAGTTCTGCCTAAGAAAGAGAGGGAAACTGAAAAGGGGAGAAAGAAAAGTCAAACATAAAAAATAAGAAAATGAAAATTCGAGGCACAAACTTCCAAGAAGTGACAACATTGTACTCCCCACATTTTCCCTTATTTTATTGCTAAGGGAAGATTTGGTCCAAGATATGGCTAGAAGATTCATATAACATGAATCTGGAATCCCAGCTCTCTCATTGGTTAGGCCTATATTTTTTTATTCACTCCTTAAGGGGAAAAAAAGAGAGTCCATATTTCTCCTAATGAGGACACACCTCTTTCTTGTTGGAGGTTCATGAACTAAGGGAAGGTTTTCTTGGATGACCTCTAGCATGAATGAACACCCAAAGTTGGTACAAGTTGAAAATGGTCCACACGAAGTCACATCCAAATGAAATGCGACGGTTCTCGATTTTCTATGAGTTGTCATATTGGACCCACTTATAGATCAACCACTTGTTGGATCCCATGAAAATTTTCAAGAATCTAGGTAGCTTACTATGGGATCACATTACAGGAAAGAGAGACACTATAGAGGCACGAATGGATTTGAATGAGGTAAGCAAGATGGAGGCGCTTTGGTCACAGTCAAGTGTTGATGGTCTTGTGCAAATACCTCACGCTCCTTGGGTTTTGTCTACTAAAGAAGAGCGCATTGTGAAGCAAATTATCAAGTCCTATCCGTACTCTGGTAGGTATGATGTGTTCTCTCAGATCCACTTTTTCTAAAGATGACTAACTATCAGGTCTTAAATTCTATGATTGGCATAAGATATGTCAAGTTTGTACTACAAATGGATTGTAAGTGGCCTGTGTATTTTGCTATTTGGAGTCTAGTCGATGTTCATAATGCTTCTTCATTTGTGGCAGTTTTTACTACCAATTGGGATACAAGGATGCCTCACTCCAAAAATACGTGGGGCGATTTACAAGTTGTCAAATTTAGTGCAATGGATCTCGTAGAAGGATATCAAGACATCCTCTATTGAATTCGCAAGGCAAGGAGTAGTGGAGACAGTCTGTCTCTTTGAGAAGTATATGCCCACCAGCATACTCACGATACAAACCCACTTCCTCATGCATCTTGTAGATGAAGTGGAGATTATAAGACCTCTCTATGTGCAATGGATATTCTTCTTGGAGTGCTTCATGAAAACCCCAAAAGGCTTTGTGTGACAAAGAGCTCGGTCATCAAAGGTAGCATGTCTCAAGGTTGGTTGGTTGTTGGAGGCGTTGGTGCATATTTCATAGTGGCTACCAATGGTGGATTTAGACAACAATATGCTATGGTCGCACTGAAGGACGATGATAGACTAACCGAAGATGTGGTGGTTGAAAATGGGGTAGAAAAAAGGATAGATGTTGCAATGGAGGAGAAAGTGAATCATTTTTGTATGTTGCACCATGCATCCATGGAGACGTGGCTCGCTAGGAATGAGCAAGCCAAGAAAGATCGGAAAGAAGTGAGATCAAAATTTTGATGCATTATGCACCATCAACCAATTTGATATCCTGAGGGCGTGGAGGAGATGTTGTGGTTTATGTCTATGCGATGGTTACATGGAGCTTTGATCATAGCCTCTCATGAAGGGGTGGAGGTCTCTAGTGAGGAGTGGGAATTCTTGAGGGGATGTAGTCCAAAGGTGACCACAATGTTTTATAAACTGTCATATCTAGATTTTATATGTAACAACTAATCTAACAATTTCAATGTACAATACAAAATATACAGTGTGGTGTGATCGCGCGCATTACATTTTCGTGTCAAGTACACGAAAAAATGTGCTCCACAACATATTGTGGTGTCATGGCAAAGTTCAAGCAAGAGAGCGGATGGTGAGCCATAGATCCAAACACCATTATAGATAAGATGGAGTATTTTGGGAACTTGCAAAGTATTATCTCAGTGGATTATCCTAGCTTCTCCATGATCGTATTCGACATGTAGTAGTTCAAAATGGTATTGGAAGGAGCCGAGGTAATCGTTTGACAAGGTCCTTCTAGATTTCTCAAAATAGACTCTAAAAAAATATGGATAGATCTGTGCAACATGTTTGTCTTGTCAGCCCATTGTAAACAGGTGCATGAAAAACTTTAATTTTATTATAACACAAATATGTCACAAATGTTGAATCTCTCTTGTATGTGATTTTGAACAAGTAATTTTCTATCCAAACCCCCAACAACCTCGATGGTGGTATATTGTAACTTCAACTCCCTGAAGTGCAAGAGTGTATGATGAAAGCATTGTTCCCAGCATAGATGAGGACAGTATGCAAATGGAGGGGTCGATATTGCAAGGGGTGGAGGTCGAAGATAGCGTGGAGCGTGTAGAGGAGGCAGAATCAGGTAACGATGACGGAAAGACAGGAGACCAAGAATTCTTTGAGAATGAGGTGGACTCATCCTTTTGTGATGACTTGTCTATCGACCTTCTAGTGTAAGCACAGTTGTGTTGACATAGAGCCATAGGCTACATCATACTTACAGCATCCTCCTACTCAATTCGTTGCTTATAAGGGTACTCTAAAATATGCATTTTAAGTAACATCATT
Organism: Lygodium microphyllum; assembly: GCF_053477565.2. Classification (NCBI taxonomy): domain Eukaryota; kingdom Viridiplantae; phylum Streptophyta; class Polypodiopsida; order Schizaeales; family Lygodiaceae; genus Lygodium; species Lygodium microphyllum. The sequence continues at coordinate 52,102,064 of NC_141156.1, forward strand.
TTTTTCAGAGTTATATTACCATGCTTTTCTTGTTTCTTTATATTGATTATGCTAACATCACGATATTTGGAGAGCACGATGAGTCGAGGGATGAGCGACGAGGAGTTGTAGGAGATATTCACATGTATGTCTCCAAATCAGATGGCTCGATTCAGAGATATGGCAGAGCTGTCTTGAACACCATCAAACTGTTCCATTAAATCTACTTTGGCATGCTCGGATGCTTCAATTTTCAGTAGATGAGGTTGATGCTCTAGACTTGGACCAAGACTTGGGCTGAATGGAGGGAGTGGTTTTGGGGGATGTTATGGAGACATGGATGTAGTGAGCCCATGGTTGGATTAAGATACATGTGCTACTCCTTGCTCTCATGCAGGTTCAAGAGAGGGTGGCTCAAGTGGTTGTTGTGGAGGCACTGATGTAGTGTCTTTGTCTCGTCGTTTTGGTGGAGTTGCATCACCTATAGGATTTTTCACACCTATGGGGATGTCTACTTTAGTGACTCTAGCTTTTGCTCAACCATCCACGCAGGTGGCATCCCTATGGGTGCTACTCTGAGAGATACCACCCTCGTGGGTACACCAGATGTATAGGGGTTTCCTAGTTATGCCCAAGAGAGCGGTCATAAGTGGGAGCGGACACATCTTAGACATACCCCCAGAGGGGTACGGATACCTTGTAGATGACAAAATACAAGCCATGATCATGAATGATGAAGGGAGGAGGGTGATATCTCGTATGAGAGAGTTATGCCAAAAAGTTCTTCGGCACAATGTCTTGGACCATTGGAAGAACATACCCGAGGGGAGCAAAGACTACATAGTACCATCCTTGCATGAGGATTTTCTAGTACCCACAGCAATAGAGAGGTTTTCCACATGCTAGATGATGGAGTGCATGTGAGCATATATGTCACACAAATAATCGGGACACACGCAAGGCACTCAAGACTGGCACCTCAAAGCCGAAGCGGTTAGATGCAGATGACTGGCAGAGACTCAAGGAGGAGGCTATAGTTCTCTAGGACATTAGAGACAACAGTGCAAGGTAGCGAGGGCATGACTAGAGGCAAGGGTGGTCCATCATCTTGGGAGTGGCGGCCACAGAACTTATCTGGAGGACTTTGTAAGTTTTTCTTTGTTCTTCTTGCTTTATTTTTTGCATTATCACTTGTACTGACAATCGTATTTCTAACAATTGTATTTTGTTTTCTTTGCATTACTCCATTACAAAACGTGATCCCACCGGGCTAGAGACTCGATATGCAAAGAGACACGGTCTCACTGCATTGATCAATATACTATATGCACGCAGTGCCCCAGTAAGTCACTCATCTTTATTATCCGTAGTTACTATTTTTATTAAAATGCATTATGTTTGGTGGATTGATGTGTATTTCTTGTTTTTTTCTAGACTCCGTTCAATGCTCCTTTGTGTCGGGACAAGCTTTCGCATGGCGAGGATCTATAGCTCGTGGTTGGATTCGTGGAGTGTACATCCTCTTCCTTTTTGGTTCTGTGATTTATACATGCATCTTCTATGTATTATGTTATTATCATCCTTTGTATCTTGCCATGATTCCATGAGTTTTCATCAATGATCTTGTATTTATTCTATGTATCACTCTTGTGGGTTCAAGTACATTTTGCACTCATTTTGACAACCATTGCATACTTAACATGTAATCCATTTGCATTAAAAAAAATTTCTCTGTAACCGTCACTATTAGGGTCACAAATTTCTTACATGTGTCGCTATTGGCATCGCAATACGCATCGCAAACCGTCGTTATTAGCGTTAGTATATGTGTCAATATGTGCATCGATTTTACAACGCACATACCGACACCCATACCGACACCAATAGAATGATGGTTTCACGGAGATGCTAATACACCGACACATTTAGCGACAACAGGGGAAAAGTTTTTTAATGAACATTTTCATCACTTTGAACTTCGGTATGAGGCATGTATCTTGTATGTCATAGTCTCATCCTCATGGTACTTAAGTAGGGCTAGGGAAACTTGGGTAAAAGACAAAAAAGTGGATAATGTTGAGCCTTTTGGCCCAACAAAGTCTCCATAAATCATACTCTAAGTTGTTGACACAATCAACATGGATATAGTAGTTAGAAATAATCATACACCATTCCATATACTGTGTCCATTGGGTAGTCCTAAAGAATTGGTGGCAAGATGGAACAAAGATCCAATTGATCATTAGAAAAAAGTACTCACATAGAGGGAGATTGCACTATGACCCTACTTGATATACCAAGGGGACTAACACACAAAAGTCCTCTTGCACAAGATTTTGAAAGAAGTAAAAGAGTTCTTCTACCTTATTATCTATAAGTTTTTAATGGTATAGTGATTCCATTTTATTCTTAAATAGTTGTACTTAGAATATTTACCATTTCTATGAGAATTTTATTGCTTTATAATTTCCAGAGGTTAATAGTCAATCCTATTTCTTATTTTTTTGTTCTAATACTAGAAGGTATTTTGATTTACAAGGCTTTGGTTGGACTAAAGTGGTATTCAAGTGGAATAGAGGTGGCAGGCTCATCGTGCTCAACATTATATTTGCAATAAGGAATTATTTTTATATTCACTATTGTAATGGAATAATCAAGTTGCCTTGAAATATTTAGATTACATACAAAGGACTTGTGGGGCTGAAATTCAATTTGTTTAGGGTCTACGACTTCTATGAGGTATAAGTATACATACTAAATTTGATTTGTCATCTAACAATTCCCTCATATAAGAGCTTAGGGGCCTTTCATTTCAAAGAACCAAAAGACTTCAATCAATTTTACTTTTCAAAGAATCTCAACTCTCTTTATGTCCCTCTCGATATGCTTTACTTTCTCAACATCACTTAAGTGATTCCCATTCCACAGTTTCTAACTTTCAACTTGGACTCTATACTAATATGGTCCAAGGATGGCTTTGAAAGAAAGCAAGGCAGCATTGCATTGGAAGTAGATACCACTTGATTCACAAGTCAAGCTATATATTGCTTGAAACACCTTGTAGCTCATAAGTTGATCAAAGAGACCTTGAGAGAATTAGAGCTTTAATGAGCTTACTACCATAAGAACTTAATGTTACTTTACTTTAATTTTTAAATAGCAATTAATCCTTACTAATGTAATATCATTCTCTCTATAGAGCATACTAAAATTTATGGTTTTGATACAAGGTGAAATATTACTCAACCCTAAATTGTAAGGGAGGAACATTTAGTAGTCATCTAGGGATTTGATCCTAGCCATCACCATATGTGCTACTCATGAGCATGTGGACTTGGGTGATTAGGTGTTCCCTAGGTCTACCTTTCAAGCAAAGCATCTAGTCTCATCCTAGGAGAATCAACATGTAGGTTCCTAATGATACATCTATGGTCTCTAGTGGCATGGTAGCATCAAGCTAAGACAATCACTATTGCATAAGCCATCAAAGAGGAGGTGGGCAAGTATTACACTTGTTTTAATGAGAATGAGAAACATGGGGGAGCTAAGAATCAACTCCTCTGCCTATGAAAGACAGTCTCACACATCGACCCCCTAAAATAGTGCTAAACTGGTTCTATGACTCAACCCTAGGATGGTTATGATTCACGGCCCTTTCCTAAATTTTTGGAAGAAGCCACTTAGCTAGCCATGTCCACCCAGCCTTAGGCAGTCTTATTTCTACTTTGGGTGAAGATTTTCTGGGCATGGCCCTAGGGAAGGCACAATGCCTTAATCTCATCCAATGAGAGTGATTGAAGGTTCAAACATCATTAGCATTATTTATAAGATTTTGCTTCAACCAAAATCAATAATGTGAATTAAATAAATTAAGAAAATCCTTTCGAGATAATGTTTAGCTTAAATTTGAGGTAACTTTTTCAATGGAATCTCAATAAATTTTTGTTCTAATCAATAATTCTACAATCAACTCTAGACTTGAGTTTAATCTACCTTCAAATACACCAAATTATTGAATGCAAATGAGATTCTAACTATGGAGAAGTAAGAGAAGAAAACTAAGTGATTAACTTACCATTTTAGTTAAGTTATGGATATGCTAAGGCAAATATATATTATTCATAAATGAATGAATTTCAAATAATGTTTATTCTATCATCAAAAATACTAATATAACTCAACTATTTTAACAGTAATTTAAGTAGAAAATCATCGTAAGAGTCTAATAATCCCAAAAATATTTTTAAAATAAATTTATAAAGTTAAATCTAGTTTTTTCTATTCTCTCAAGGTTTCTTTAATAGTTTAGCTAATAAGAAGAGTTTAAATTTAACCTCTAATCCTATTTATTCCTAACTTATTTTATTTTCAAAATTTATTTTTATTTTTATTTGATTATTTTAATAATTACATATAATAAATTTACTTTTCATCTTTAAAATCTTGACCTTTGATATTTTATTATATTCTTATATTATTTTTAAATATTCACTCAGTTATAACATTAGTTAAGAATTTATGGATAAAGGTCATCTAATTATAATTTACAAAGTTTCTTAAGTTAATCTATTCATTTAATTTACCTATTTAAGAGTTTTCTTTAAAAATAATCAACATAAGTCAATTTGATTATTGTATTTTTAGCATTAGAGGTAGGGAAGGGGCCCGCAACTTTGACATGCTTTTGTGGAGCCATGGTACTCAAAGAAGAATGCTATATTGGCATAGCACAAATTGCCACCATCCCTAGTTTGCATATTTTCTCTCTCTTCTTTCATTTCCAAAAATAAAGTAATAAACCCAAGTTGTGTCAATTGCTGTATTTTCCATGATAATCGAAAGAAAATGCTAGATTGATGTTGTGTGAATAGATGCTATCCCTTCTTCGCATATACTCTCTCTCTCTCTCTCTCTCTCTCTCTCTCTCTCTCTCTCTCTCTCTCTCTCTCTCTCTCTCTCTCTCTCTCTCTCTCTCTCTCTCTCTCTCTCTCTCTCTCTCTCTCTCTCTCTCTCTCTCTCTCTCTCTCTCTCTCTCTCTCTCTCTCTCTCTCTCAACTAGAGTCCTCTCCATTACAATGAGTTAATGTGTGGTTTGGGTGGGGGAAGGGGGGGTGAAGCGTGCTTTTATTAAAGAGAAAAGAAGGCTAAAAGAAGGAACATGAAAATCCTTTTTTGTTTTTTTTTCAATAGAAAGGAAGATTGTATATCTTTCTTTTCTTCCCAAAAAGATTTCTAAAGAGGAGAGAGGGCTCTTGGATGCTTGAGAAATTTTAGAGGGGAGGGTTTTTTTAAGATTTGGGACCTCAAGGGCCCGAGGGGGTAAGGGTAAGGGCTTTGTAGGTGTACCATGAGGTCGCCTACAATTGCACCTATATAGGGAGTAATAGGCACTCAAGCTTTGCTTGGGTTATGCTTCTACATATGATTTCCTAGGCTTAGTGGTAAACCTTCACACTACAATGCCACAACGATGTAGTCCTAAGATGTGCCTCAATGTTATCTTTCTATATCATGAGTACAAATGATTCCTTATTAATATATCTTGTGTGCCTTTCCATTGTGCCATTTCTATGCCTCATGACAGATTATGACTTGAAGTTCCATGAAGGTTCGTAACACTCGGTATCTGTAATGGAGGGAAATACTTAGGTCAAGTTGACCTAAGTATAAAAGGGGGAAGGGACACTGCATGGGGACCATTTGATGAATACACATTTGTCCTTTCACCTTCTTCCCTGTCCTTCCATGGCTGCCAGCCATTTCTCTCTCCTCTTCTTGCCTTTCTCTCTCTACTTCTAGTATTTCTCTCTCCTCGTCACCCTCTCTCTCTCTCTTCTTCTTACCTTTCTCTCTCCTCTCCCTCTTCTTCTGTAGTCCTTCTCTCTCTCTTTCCCCTTAGTTAGGACAGTTAGGTATCCTTCATTACAGTATCAAAGCAACTCTAACATGAAGCAAAGTAGCTCAATAGGGGAGCAAGCTCATGGATGCAAAGAATATCCTAGTGCAATGCAATGTGACGACCTTGACATGACTCGACATGATGCGACATGATACAACATGATGTGATGTGACGTGGTGTGATGTCCCACATTGCAATGCCCCCTTGGGTATGATACCTACTTAAAAAAGTTCAAGATGACTATATGGAAAGAACTAAAGCTATGGAGTGACACTTTTTTTAAAGAGGAGGATGAGCTGTATCACCAGCTCAAAACAGCATACAAGGAGTTGCAACTCAAACAGATCAAGCATATGTGGAAAACCATTGAGGAGTTGAAGAAGATGCACCAAGGGACTAAGGTGTTATAGAATCTCAAGGAGAAGGCTAAAGAGTTAGAAGAGGACCTAGAGGAGGTCAACTACTAGTTGACCATGGTGGCTTAAGACCTCGACATGGAGCTACAAGGAGATATGACTACTAGTTGACCATGGTGCGAGAAAGAGCCAAGCTATGGAAAATTGAGGTGGCCTAAGACCTCCACATGGAGCTACAAGGAGATATCATGCTTAGTGGGACTAGAAAACTGATGCCCCAAAGAATATCCAAAAGATTCCCAACCCAAAGGAGTTCAAGAAGAAGAAAAAGAGATAGAATACTATGCGAAGGGAGAAGTATGGAAGATAGCTGTGAGCTCGAAGATAGAAAACATCATGAAGGAGTTATGATACAAGAAGGAAGATGAAGATAAGCAATAAGATGGACAAAGAAGAGGAGAAAAAGATAGAATTTGGCAAACAAGGCCAAGAAGATGAAGAAAACATAGAGAAGGAAGAGAATGAGAATGAGTAGAAGAAGAAGGTGAAACCAAGTGCCAACAAACAGAGGTAGGCCGCTAGAGTCAAGATGAGAAATGAGAATGAGAATGAGGATGCCTTCAAAACCCCCAAGCTAAGCTTGTGGCTAAGGATGAAGCAACCCTTACTTTTGATCTAGGCCACACCCCATCCTAATTGAATCATACCAAAGTGGGAACCAAGTGCACTTCAACAATGGAGTTATTGGCTATGTCTTTAAGCCTAAGAAGGTGAACCCTTACGATCTTGGATATAATGAATCATAGGATGAAGCCTTAAAAAGGGGGGAGCATGAGGGAGTGCTCACAAGATGGTCTAACCAACATGACTTAGTGCTATGGAAGGAAAGCTTGATAGTTGAGCCTTGTAGAACTCTCAAACTCACTCTTAAGGTGAACGTCTTTGGACTATGGAATCTATTAGGATCATACCCATAGCTGGTGAAGATTGAGATCTTGGCACTCACATTGCAAGTAGTGCAAGGAGTTGTCATCGTGATCCTGATATGCCAAGCATTCCAACCATGGACATCACCCCAAGTACTTCAATGGTACCTCTAATTCTATTACCCCAAATCTGATCTAAGTGTGATGGCTCAGTCTTTGCCCTTCTAAAGAACGTCAACTCAATATGAAGCTAAGAAGAGACAAAGAGATCCCATGCACCAAGATTGCATCTTCTATGCAAAAAGGAAATCTAAGCCAATCAGTTTGTCTAAGTTCAAAGCAAGCAAGAAAGATCTGGCAAAGAGTCCAAGGAAAACAACCCCAAGTACTTGACTTGGAGATGAGGGAAAAGTGTCTTAGCAAATGAACCAAGAGACCCAAGTCCCCAAGGCCCAAGGCCCAAGGCAAAGGCATGAACAAAGGGAGGAACTATACAAGGAGCAACCCAATGAACTACCTCCCTTAAGGCATGTCACAACATGGTGACAATTGAGCCACCATACCTTGACCCCAAGAGCCCAACAACTTGGGATCATGCCTATAAAGCTTGGCATGCAATGCTATGAGAGCCAAGCCAAGTAAAGTTAGGACTCTAAAGCCTCCACTCTTCAAATGTAATTGAGTCAAGGGTGGACTAGAATGAAAAAGAATAAAGGAAATGAGTCTAGATGGGCAAACAATGGGAAATACTAGCCAAATTGATAGGAAAATATGTGTAAAGACCCCCAAGTTGTAACACATTAGACATTGACCAACTTGATAGAAAAGGTTGCATTAAGACCTTGCTAGTGAGTCAAGTCCTAAATCAGCAGACACTGACCAACTTGATGGAATTAGCTAAGTTGAGACCCCAAAATGAGACAAGATAAACACCCTTAGATTAGTAAGGATAGCAATCCATTGAGGGAGGTGAGTGTAAGGGTAAGGGCTTTCTAAGTATACCATGAGGTTGCCCCTATAGATATAGCTTTATAGGGAGTAGTAGTCACTCAAGCTTTGCTTGGGTTGTGGTTCTACATGTGATTCCCTAGGCTCAATGGCAAACCCTCACATGTGAGGTGTCACGAGGGTGTAGTCATGAGATGTGCCTCAATGTTGCATCTTTCTATATGATGTATACAAAGGATTCCTCATTGATATATATTGTGTGCCTTTTTGCTATGCCATTTATGTGCCTCCTCATGACAATTATAACTTAGAAGTCTCGTAAATATCTGGTGGGGGAAGGGAGTGAGGGGTTTGGGGTGGGGGAGAGAGAGACACACACAGAGAGAGAGAGAGAGAGAGAGAGAGAGAGAGAGAGAGAGAGAGAGAGAGAGATATATATATATATATATATATATATATATATATATATATATATATATATATATATATATATATATATATATACAAGGCTCTTCCTCTTCTCCAAAGCCTTAAAGGCTTAGCTTTGATTTTTTTCTTTTTTCTTTTTTTTTGCTTTTTTTAAAATTATTTTTATTTTTAAAAAATCATTTAAATTTTTATATTAATATTCATAAAAATATCAATAAAATTAATATAAATTAAGCTAAAATTAAAATAAATCAACAGAATTAAAAAGTTAAAAATTATCATTAAAGTAAGTTAACATACAAGAAAAGTAAAAGAATATTACAAAGTTAATAATGCATTTCAAAATGTTTAAAATTATCATTAAAATAACTTAACTTATAAGAAAAGTAAAATAACATTAAAAAGTTAATAATGCATTTCGAAATTGATAATACTTCAAGATAGATCAAGAAAATTAATAATAATTTAGAATAAGTCAAGAAAAGTAGTAATAAATTTGAATAAGTTATAAAAATTAGTAAATATTAGGAGAAATTTAAAAAAAATTAATAAAGAATAGAATTAATCAATAAAATTTTGAAATGAATCAATATACTTGTGATAAAATTTAAAAAATTTGAATAAAATTCAGATAATTGAAAAAAAGTCAAAATAATTAGAAAAAAATTAAATCATATGATAAAAATTTAAATAAAATAAATAAAATATATTTAAATAAATCAGTTTAAGTGTGTGTCTAAGCGCATGCACATGCACACGTGCATGCACACGCACACACGCACGCATACGCATGCACGTACGCACATATGCACGCACACACACGCACACGCACACACACACACACCATTTGTTTGTATGTGAGGAGGAGAATTTGTCATGGTTATGCACATTTATTAGGAAATTTTAGGTAGCTTACAACTTGTTGGTCCATTTCAACTAGCATCTTCTTGAAATATTCTAGCTTTAATTGTAATATTTCCACACAATAAAAGTCACTTGGTTAGTTTGAAAGTTTGTCAATTAATAAGTTAGTAAGATTACTAACTAAAGACTAACTAAGGTAAAAACTAACTAAGGTAAAAACTAACTAATATTAATTTTTATTAATTTTTATTTACTTAAAATATTTTATTTAGAAAAATCGAGAGTCATAAATCCGATATTTTTCTCAGATTGAAAAGAACCGTAGCCACCCTTCATGTAAATTACAATGTGAACGAGACTTATGAGTTACATTAATCACTAGGTTAATGTGTATAGTTTGGATTGTCCAAAAATATTAGATTTTGGGCAAAACTAGTATATTTTAGATACTTTAGATATTATCCTAAAAAAAGATATGGAGATTTTTAGAACTGGATGTCATTTAAAAGAAAAGACAAGTGATATTTTAGTTAGTTTAGAGATTTTATAAAAAGAAAAAAATAAAGAGAGGATTTGCAAAATCGTGTGTGCCGCAATCGCAATACACAGGTAGTGGACAGCACTTTGAATAGAGAAAAGAAGAAGAAGTGAACTAAGAGCTTTCTAACCAAGTGACTTAAGTGACTTTGGATTTTAACCCCCTTTCGAAGCCAATGGAACCATCAGATTTATGATCTGAGCATCAAATCACTGATCTTTTCAAGATCCCCCTCCACAAAGAGCTCCACTTCTCAACCACAAGCCCTCTTCTCTAATTCACTATAAATATGAGGCATGGAAGAGGCATAAGAAGCATAAGGAGACCCTGAGAGGCTGCGAGAGAGAGGTAGAGAGAAGGATACCCCTCCAAGCGATTGTGAGGAAGAGCTTGAAAGAGGGCTTGAGAGAGAGAGAGAGAGAGAGAGAGAGAGAGAGAGAGAGAGAGAGAGAGAGAGAGAGAGAGAGAGAGAGAGAGCGAGAGAAGAGTCACCCCAAGAGGCTACAAGGAAGAGAATTAGCTCAATTCCCTCTATCTCGATCCTCGACTTAACCATCTTCTCTTACGCTCTCCCATCTTGAATTTATTCCACCATCTTAATCTCTTGAGTCTACTTGCGGACGATGGCCTCCAAGTGAAGAATGTCGCATGCGGATGACAATCCTTCAACCAGTACAACAAGGCTTCGGGCAAAGGCATCACTATCAATCCAACTACGATTCCAATCGTAAGTAATGTATTTTCAAATTGATAGATGCTTGTTTTGATTCTCGTATGAGATACGTTAGGCCCCATACTATCATGCACGAGTATAGGCCATCGAAAATGATAAATTTTATCTCACCTACTCGAAAGATGGAGTTTGTGAAGTGCATATATCAAGGGAAGTTAATTGCACCTGGATGCATATAGGTTATTTGTTGGTAGAGCAATTACAAGGAAGAATTAGCCAAGGGTTATGAATGGTATAGTCATCAAAAGAATGACATTAAAAGATTGGGCATACAAGTGCTAAATTAAAGTATAGTCAAGGGTTATAAATAGCATAATTGCTAAAAGAATATAACATTAAGAATCATGAATAGAGAGTACTAGTTTAAAGTTTAGATACTTCAAATGTACTTAGCTTAAGAGCCCAAATATTAAGAAGAACTATATTCTAGCTCAAGGCAAGGCCTGCTAGAGTCTAATTACTTGAGATAATCTTGTACTTATCTTATCAAGTATTTACACGTTATGTCTATAACATATTTTGATATATGAGAATAATTTCATGTTTGCCTCATGACTTGACTAAGAGCTGATACAATAAATTAATCATAAGGATTAAAACTAAGATGTTTTGAGATCCGTTGGATAACTATAATCCAATTCAGGGTTGGGTTATCGATTAATGTAAGTGACATATAGAACTTACGTCATGAATAGTGTTTGAACCCTTAACATGTGCCTTAGCCAAAGGAAGGAAGTGTTAAGAAACATTTTGCATAGTATCGCTCTTAGATCCCAAGGGAAAGAGCAAATATGCAATGGAAATGTTATGTCCTCTTTTCTTGCATTGTTTGGGAAGAATGCAATTGGTTTTTTTGGTTGATCGAACAACATCCAAAATGCTTTTACATTCAACTAGTTGTTGCTTTATTGTTTGGATGATTATTCCAAGTGCTTGTGATTTATGGTAAATGCATGGCAAGGGTCTGTGATGACAAGTTGCCATGGAAACAAAGGAATGTTTTCTTGGAAAATGATATTAGGACTGAATGCCTTGTTTGTGCTTGATTCTTAAAGGATTTAATTAAGGATATACTGCACGGGTGGATCACCTCCATGATCACACCGTGGATTAACCTGAGAGGGCACTGCTCAATTCATGGGCCGAAGGTCGAGTGGTGAAAATGCCAACCACGGGAATGATGTTTTGCTCCTAGATAGCTTGCGGGTCATATGGAGCTTTGGACACCCCTTGTTAGGTCTAGAATGGAGTTGAAGACCTCCGTGGCCCCCAACATCTGGGCATGTTGGGAGATCCTATTCTAGATAAAGGATTGAGTTTGTGGTGCCATGTGAATTGGACCAGTTACTTCTGCAAGGTAGAAGGGATACTTCTGTTGGACAGAAGTGATACATAATTTCTCCTGTATGGACGGGAGACAAAGATTAACTTGAAGATAAGTTAAGGAACTTGTTTGAACTTGTTTGTCAATAGATTGCTTTGCTCTATTTTTGTGTTTGTGCTATAAGTTATGCGAACGAACCCTATTCCCTAAAAGGCTTAATTAATGAAGCTGACTTTAAGTGTCACACATGAATGTGGTAGGACCTAATTAGAAAACCAAAGCTACTAAGGGAAGCGGGTGGACGGAACCCCCAACGGGTCCGTCCTACGACGACAGGGTGGTCCCAGAGAACTGGGAGGCTTCTCACAAGTTTTTATCATCATTTGACCTTTAGGTACTATTAGGTTAGAACCCGATTCATGCCGTTTTAGGGGACTGGAATGGAACTATGCCCTATGGGCAGAGAGTTTGAGCAGTGCATTCCTCTCGTTTCCCATTCTCTTTGAACTAAGTGTGGCATGGGTTTGCTTTGAATTGGGTATCTCTACATAAAGTAGGATGTCCAAAACCCGACGCTAGAATGCTAACAGGAGACCTTGACAACTAGGAAATCAAATTTCAGGTCGATTCTAGTGGGTTTGGTCATGAACGTTCCATTGCGATGCGGATTTGGAAAACCCTAGGTGACAAAACTCGGAACATTCCCTGGGAGTGCGAGGCAGCAACGCTTAGATTTGTTTCTCGATAGACTGCTAAAAGAGTGCCTGGAAAGCCGATGGGTGGGCACCTCATAGTTGGTATCAGAGCCGAACTTTGTAATGATACGTAATTGATTAATGTATGGTTTGTAGATATATCCTAAACAAAATAATCTAAGCAATATGGCTTGATTGTTAGGCACCTTCTGCACCCACGAATGTTGACATGCAAGAGAAGAACTTCTTTCTCAAGCAATTTAAGGCACCCGAGTTTGATGGAGAAGGGATAGACATCGCAGCAGAGGCAGAGCTATGGATTGAGTTGATGGATGACTATTTCTTTGCTTCAGGAACTACCTCTACCAATCAAGCAATGATAGCCAAACTTAAGTTAGTTGGCCGGGCTCGATTATGGTGGAAGCAATGTTACAAAGATGAAGGTGTTTCTGAAGCCGCTGTTACTTGGGTTCAGCTAAAAGATGATGTACGCGGACGATACCTTCCGCCAACCTACCAGACTTTAAAGATGAATGAATTCTTTAAGCTAAAGCAACTGGAATTAACTTTGGAAGCTTACTACTCAAAGTTTGTAACCCTACTAAAATACGCACCACCTATGGATATTGCGCAGCAAGTATCCAAGTTTTGCCATGGCCTAAACACTCCTCTGAACCACCATCTTGAAGCAATGCGTCCAACGGACTTGCAAGATGCATTACTCCGAGCGAATCCAATCATGCAAGAATTTAAATTGGGAAATTGTAGTAAAGATGACTCCCGAGATTTGGGTAAGAGATGCCATACATGTGGAAAGATAGGGCACATCCGTAGATGTCCCTACCATCAATATTTCCATTGCAATGAACTAGGACATGTCCAAGCAGACTGCCCTGACTTAAGTCCAGAAGTTACGGAGCCTCCAAGAAAACGAAGCTACACAAGTGTAGTCTTCGGATATATAGAGGAATTAGATGAAGACGAAGACTTAGAACCTACTACACCACTTTAGGATTATTAGAAATCCTAGAAATTTTGTCGACATAAAATACAACTTGTATTGGAATAAACTTTACTCTTGTAACTACAGTTAACTTGAGTAATATGAGTTGCATCTATTTTGAGCCTAGAACTTGCAAATGATTAGAGATACTCTGGCAAGGAATGATAGTTATAACGTGCAATGAATTTCTCTTAAGTCATTTCTTCTCAACTAATATAGATTGGCTCTTACCAAAATGTCGAAGCTTGGAAGTATTCTTTATTATTACAAGCAAAGCCAATTGTCCATGGAGCTCAATCTCAAACTAAGGACAGGACAATTTGGGAATGTAGTTTCTAAGATAAAGGACCACTCCAATCTGCTAAAAGAATCCTAGGTCAATTTGGTCTAAAGAAGAAAATCCTACCAAGGACAACCAAGAATCTTGTTATCACAAGTGATAAAGCTCTGCCCTATTTCTATTGTAGGGAGTTAGGTCATTTCAAAAGGGAATGTCCAAAGCACCCTAAACATCGCTGCTCCAAGTGCCACAACATTGGACATAACTATATCAATTGTCCCAACAGAACTCGAAGAGAACTTGAGCTTACAATAAATAAAGTTGTACAAGCTCCAGTGATCTAGAATATACCAAGTGCTTAGGAAAAACCTAGAAGATATCCATGAGATGTAACTACAACAAATTTTCTATTGTAACCAAGACTTCGATATATCAAATACCATAGGTTGTTATTTCAAAAGACCGCATGCCTGTGAGTGATTAGAGTAGCGCAGCAAAAGCATGGTGATCCATACCTCACAGGTTCCAAGATGATACCCCCCTGTTTCTCTCGAGATGAGGACATATTGATTTCTCTAAGGAGAGAAGGATGCAATATTTCCACACAATAAAACTTAGTTGGTTAGTTTGAAAGTTAGTTAGTCAATTAATAAGTTATTAGGATTACTAACTAAAGACTAACTAAGGTAAAAACTAACTAACATTAATTATTAATAATTTTTATTTAATTAAAAATATTTTATTTAGAAAAATCGAGAGTCATAAATCTGATATTTTTCTCGGATTGAAAAGGACCGTATCCACCCTTTACGTAAATTACAATGTGAACAAGACTTATGAGTTATATTAATCACTAGGTTAATGTGTATAGTTTGGATGGTGCAAAAATATTAGATTTTGGGCAAAACTAGTATATTTTAGATATTTTAGATATTATCCTAAAAACAGCTATGGAGATTTTTTGAACTGGATGTCATTTAAAAGAAAAGACAAGTGATATTTTAGTTAGTTTGGAGATTTTATAAAAAGAAAAAAATAAAGAGAGGATTTGCAAAATCGCACGTGCCACGATCACAGTACACAAGCAGTGGACATCACTTTGAACAGAGAAAAGAAAGAGTGAACTAAGAGCTTTCTAACCAAGTGACTTAAGTGACTTGGGGTTTTACCCCCCTTTCTGAGCCAATGGAACCACTAGATTTATGATCTTAGCATCAAATCGCTGATCTTTTCAAGATCCCCCTCCACAAAGAGCTCCACTTCTCAACCACAAGCCCTCTTCTCTAATTCACTATAAATATGAGGCTTGGGAGAGGCATAAGAAGCATAAGGAGACCTCAAGAGGCTGCGAGAGAGAGGTAGAGAGAAGGATACCCCTCCAAGAGATTTTGAGGAAGAGCTTGAAAGAGAGCTTGAGAGAGAGAGAGAGAGAAGAGTCACCCCAAGAGGCTGCAAGGAAGAGAATTAGCTCAATTCCCTCTCTCTCGATCCTCGACTTAACCATCTTCTCTTACGCTCTCCCATCTTGAATCTATTCCACCATCTTAATCTCTTGAGTCTACTTGCGGACAATGGCCTCCAAGCGAAGAATTTCGCGTGCGGATGACAATCCTGCAACCAGTAATAAGGCTTCGGGCAAAGACATCACTGTCAATCCAACTGCGGTTCCGGTCTTAAGTAATGTATTTTCAAATTGATAGATGCTTGTTTTGATTCTCGTATGAGATATGTTAGGCCCCATACTATGATGCACGAGTATAGGCCATCGGAAAGGAGAAATTTCATCTCACCTACTCGAAAGATGGAGTTTGTGAAGTGCATGTATCAAGGGAAGTTAATTGCACCTAGATGCATATCGCTTATTTGTTGGTAGAGCAATTACAAGGAAGAATTAGTCAAGGGTTATGAATGGTATAGTGATCAAAAGAATGACATTAAAAGATTGGGCATACAAGTGCTAAATTAAAGTATAGTCAAGGGTTATAAATAGCATAATTGCTAAAAGAATATGACATTAAGAATCATGAATAGAGAGTACTAGTTTAAAGTTTAAATACTTCAAATGTACTTAGCTTAAGAGCCCAAATATTAAGAAGAACTATATTCTAGCTCAAGCCAAGGCCTGTTAGAGTCTAATTACTTGAGATAATCTCGTACTTATCTTATCAAGTATTTACACGTTATGTCTATAACATATTTTGCTATATGAGAATAATTTCATGTTTGCCTCATGACTTGACTAAGAGCTGATGCAAGAAATTAATCATAAGGATTAAAACTAGGATGTTTTGAGATCCGTTGGATAACTATAATCCAATTTAGGGTTGGGTTATCGATTAATGTAAGTGACATATAGAACTTACGTCATGAATAGTGTTTGAACCCTTAACATGTGCCTTAGCCGAAGGAAGAAAGTGTTAAGAAACATTTTGCATAGTATCGCTCTTAGATCCCAAGGGAAAGAGCAAATATGCAATGGAAATGTTATGTCCTCTTTTCTTTCATTGTTTGGGAAGAATGCACTTGGTTTTTTTGGTTGATCGAACAATATCCAAAATGCTTTTACATTCAACTAGTTGTTGCTTTATTGTTTGGATGATTATTCCAAGTGCTTGTGATTTATGGTAAATGCATGGCAAGGGTCTGTGATGACAAGTTGCCATGGGAACAAAGGAATGTTTTCTTGGAAAATGATATTAGGACTGAATGCCTTGTTTGTGCTTGATTCTTAAAGGATTTAATTAAGGAAGGATATATTGCACGGGTGGATCACCTCCATGATCGCACCGTGGATTAACGCGAGAGGGCACTGCTCGATTCATGGGCCGAAGGTAGAGTGGTAAAAAGGCCAACCACGGGAATGATGTTTCGTTCCTAGACAGCTTGTGGGTCAGTTGGAGCTCTGGACACCCCTTGCTAGGTCTAGAATGGAGTTGAAGACCTCTGTGGCCCCCAACATCTGGGCATGTTGGGAGATCCTATTCTAGATAAAGGATTGAATTTGTGGTGCCATGTGAATTGGACTAGTTACTTTTGCAAGGCAGAAGGGATACTTCTATTGGACAAAAGCGATACATAATTTCTCCTGTATGGGCAGGAGGCAAAGATTAACTTGAAGATAAGTTAAGAAACTTGTTTGAACTTGTTTGTCAATAGATTGCTTTGCTATGTTTTCGTGTCTGTGCTATAAGTTATGCGAATGAACCTTGTTTCCTAAAAGGCTTAATTAACGAAGCTGACTTTAAGTGTCACACATAAATGTGGTAGGACCTAATTAGCAAACTAAAGCTATTAAGGGAAGCGGGTGTGCAGAACCTTGGATGGGTCCGTCCTACTGCAAGGTGGTCCCAGAGAATTGGGAGGCTTCTCACAATTTTTTATCATCATTCGACCTTTAGGTACTGTTAGGTTAGAACCCGATTCATGCCGTTTTAGGGGACCGAAATGGGACTATGCCCTATGGGCAGAGAGTTTGAGCAGCGCATCCCTCTTGTTTCCCATTCTCTTTGAACCAAGTGCAGCATGGGTCTGCTTCAGATTGGGTATGTCTGTGTAAAGTAGGATGTCCAGAACCCGACGCTAGAATGCTAATAGGAGACCTTGACAACTAGGAACCCGAATTTCAGGTCAATTCTAGTGGGTTTGGTCATGAACGTTCCGTTGCGAGGTGGATTCGGGAAACCCTAGCTGACAAAACTCGGAACATTCCCTAGGAGTGCCGAGCAGCGACGCTTAGATTCATTTCTCGATAGACCGCTAAAAGAGTGCTTGGAAAGTCGATGGGCAGGCACCTCACTTTAATATTGAATCGAAGAAGTTGAGCAAGGTGAGATAGTCTTACTCATGTAAGATCTGAAATTGAGTTGTCTTAATGCTTTGATGGTAAGAGGCATTGTAAGAATATTCCATTTAGGGTAGATATTATATCCACTACTTAGGTTCTCTTAGTATGTCCTTAACATTTCTTCTATGATTTGATTGACTAGATCTATTTGGCCATCAGTTTGTGGGTGATATTTGTATTCAAGCATAGATATGTAATAAGAGTTTCAAATAAAATCTTCTAAAGAAGTAAAGAGGGAATCTCAATCATGAATGCCACCTTGTTGGCAACCCATGAAACTTAAATATTTCTCTGTACAAACAACATTGTGATATCTAAAGCCTTGCAGTTTATCTTGATGAGAATGAGATGAACAAACTTTGTCAACATATCATCAATCATAATGATAGAGTTGTATCCTCCCTTGGTTGAAGGCAACTCAACCACAAAATCCATGCCAATGAATTCCTACTTCATGTGGCAAATATCAAGGAGCTGAAATTTTCTTAGCATTTTAACATTTCTCTACTTTCACCCTTTAAGACCTTAGGTATCCAATTACATATTTAGGTACATCACCTCTAAACTTTGCTAATGATAGCTTTTTCTAATTGCATTGAGTACCTTAGCATAGACAAGATGTCTTGAAAATGAAGAGTCATGTGCTTCCCAATGTATATTCTTTTTCAATTCGTGGCTAAAAGAAATGTATAATTTTTCTTAAAGTACACAAGCTCTTTCTTAGTACAAAGGTCTCGATACTTAAGTTGTAACTTAGAACCTTGATCCTTAAGTTGAACATCCCTTCTTAGCTTTCAATATTTAGGGTCCTTTTAAGCTTCTTCTTTTCTCCTAAGGGTGATTGGGTTACTTGGCATTGATATTGTGGCAACTTGAGTGATTCTATCCTTGAGGATTCTTCTATAATAAGAGCATTGAGGAATGCCTTGTGGCATACAACATCCACAACCACATTCTCCTTGCCTAGCTTGTATTTAATCTTGAAGTTTTACTCTTGTAAGGCTTTGTTCAACCTTTGTTATCTCATGTTTAGATCTAGAAATATCCATTCGAGACTTCTTTGATCTTTTATTAAGGCAAAATTTTTAATCAACCAAGTAATGTCTCCATAATTTGAGAGCATGGATCACAACCAACAATTGCAAGTCATGTGTAACCTAGTTTCATTCATGTGTCTTCAACTTCCTTGAGAAATAAGCAACTAGATGTCCCTCTTGCATAAGTATACAATCCAATGTAAGGAAGATTGCATTTGTCATACCCTCAAACCCCTAGTTTAGGTTGTGAATCTTTAGAATGGGAGCTATTACTAAGCTTTGCCTGAGTCTCTCGAAGTTGGGTTGCTCAATTGAGGTCTATATACTATCAATCCTAAGAAACTGTACACTTCTTTGACTGTCATTAAGGGGTAGCCATTCTTGTACATCCTTGACCTTAGCAGGATCTACCACAATTTCTTCATCTAACATTATAAACCCAAGATACTCAATCTATTTCTTAAAGAATATATATTATTTTTTAGCATAAAGCATGTGTGTCCCCATTGTTTCAAGAATAATGTGGAGTGAAAAGTGGAGAGAAGAATAATAAAATAATCGCCTTCTCTCTCCACTTTTGCAATCCCATCTTTTCTTTTTTATACTATCTATAAATGATTTGCTCAAACTCCTTCTATCTCCTCATTCAATAACCCTTTTTAACTAAATTTCATGTTAAAAAAGAAGTTAGTTATGGGAGTGTGGTGCTTGGTTTTCAATGCAAAATGATTAGCACATACGGACTGATTCATTTTCAAAGTAAAAACAAGAAAAAAAAAATTCGGGAGTTCCTTTTAAGATATTTTGGAAATTTTTTATATTTGTGCTTTTGGTCAACAAACAAACCTATTGGTCAAATTTTTCATTTTTTAGACATGTGTTTGGAGGTAAAAGGGTTTTTTTAATCTAAAACCTTTAAGACATTCCTTCACTCTAAGCTTTTCTTCTCCATTTTACTATTGTCTCATAGTGTTATTATGAGGTTTTCTCTGTGTCTATCTAATATACCTCTTGCTCACCATCAATCTATTTGTGTTTGTACACTCTCCATTTACACTCAACTATTTCATTTTCCTTGACATCTCTATGTGTCCTTTCATTCTACCTTTGCTTTTGCCCCTCTAGTCTACCTCATAGATATCAAAACCTCTATCTCCATTAACCTCTCTATATGTCTATCTATGTCTCTCTGGTCTACCTGTATAGAATCAAGCACCTTGATACCATTAACATCTTTGTGTATCTATCTATGCTTTTTTAGTCTACCTCCATAGATATCACATCTATATTTGTTGCGGATAAAGGAACCTAGGACTACATCACCATGTATATACTTTACATACCATGACTGCACACTTGTGCAATGCATGTGGCAAGTGCCCATCACTATCACTTTATTCTTTATTCTTCAATGACTATTGAATAAGAGAAGGTTGGTTGCACATTATGATTGTTGGAGTTTCCACATATAGTGACTATCTCTCTCTTGCTCTCTTGCTCCATTCGCCATAGCTCTTGATTTGCTCTTATTCCCAATTGTTTGCTCTAGTATTAGAGCCAACCATTCAAGGAGCTTCTTCATCCTTTTCTTTAACCCAAATTCAAAGCTTCAACTCAAGGTTTCATAGTACACATTGTGTCTTTCTCCCAAGATATGTATTGAGTGTCTGATAGCCCTTTCATATTTTGGTCATAACTTTTGTATACGACATTAGATTCAGGTGTTCTATAGCTAGAAAAGAAGAGTTTGATAAGATCTATAAATATAAGCACTCACAAAGTTAATTTTGTGTAGTTTTTAGTTCTCTATTTCATATAAAACATAAAAATCCTAGTTTGGATAGCAAATAATCGATTCCATAATGTATGTTTTATGCTTTGGGGATGCTATTTGGGTGCCCGTATGGTATGATTATGCTTTGGGATGCTATTTGGATTATTTAGAGCTTGATTAGCTTAAATTTTTAGAGGTTCCATATTAGTTTGGACAACAAGCATACAACAATTAACTTCATGCTTTGAATGTTTATTATGCTTGCATGGTATTTTGGATATAGTATATGTCTAAGTGATGTCTAGCATTGATATATGACCTCATATATGATTATAACATGCCTTGGCTATTGGATTTAAGCTACATTTGATGTACTTGGGCTTTGGTTAGTTTCTTTGAGCTTTTTCGCTTACTCACTTAATAGATATTAAAGCTTCATTGGACACTTATGCTCTCGGATCTCTATATGGTCAATCTCTATGTGTCTATCCATGCCTTTTTAGTTTACCTCCATTAACATCTACCCAATTGATCCCCTAATTAATAAACATCTTGTTTTCTCAAGAATCAGAAACTTAGTGAAATATGTATGTGAGGGTGAAATTTGATAGCTTGGTTGTACTAGTTGGCGTAATGATCAAGTGAGAGCATGTATTCATAACATGCCATGCAACTACAAAAAATACATGATGTTATCATATCACACCAACTACAAAATACAATGGCTAATAAGAGAAGTGAAATAAATTAAATTAATATTAGGAGTTGACTCTATATATTATTCATTGAGTCTCCAATATCTTGCTATGTAGGAAATATGGCTAGGCAAAAGGTAGCGGCAAGGAAGCTTCCTCTCAGAGCCCCCTATCATGTTTAACTCAATGGGGCATCTACTAGCTTAGATGCCATCTTTGACATAATAATACTTCACAACTTGCCAAAAAACCCCCCTCTAAACCTAGCCTAGCTTCCTTAAGCCACCCTAAGAGGGATCCTCCTCAACATCCCCATGAGAAACACAACTGGAGGCTAGGTACAATGGCCTTAAGAGAAATCAGAAAGTACCGATGCTCTTTCAATCTCATTATCCCAAACACTAGTTTCTCAAAACTTATTTGTGAGATTGTGCAAGATCTATATTTAAAAAAAAGCAAGAAGTTGGTTTTTACCACAAGGTCAAGATACACCTGATTAGTTTATAAAAATTGTATTCATGCTCTTCAAGGGACTGTAGGGGCTTTTTTGGTAGACTTGATGTGACTGATGCTCAACATTTTGCAATACATGCTAAATGCATTACTAGAACTCCCAAAGACTTTCAATTGGTAAGGAATCTCTAGGCAGTGAAGGATACATTCATTCTTATGGAATGAATATTGTTTGTAATATTATCTTTATGGACAAGTGTCCTCCACGTGACTTTGTTTGACTAAAAACTATTGTAATAGCTTTGAAGAATGAACAAAGTCTTTATTTTTTATCTTTATTATCATCTTAAATGTAAGTCTTCTTACTATATTTTGGCTAAATTTTATATTATTATTTATTATTGTCAGTATTAACATCAAATAATGAAATTTTGTATATCCTTGTCTAGTGATAATTAACTAGATCCAAAACTCTTGGATATTTTATTACAAAAAAATTCTAATAATTTCATCTCAATATTTTTCAAGGAATTAGCATTTGTATTTATTGATTTGAGTCTCCATCAAATCGGACTCAAATTTTTTAACTACTTTAATGTTTATTATTGCAAAAATCTTAGTCCCTAAATCTAGTTTTTGGTAAATTATACTTGATGCAATAAAATCATAAATTATTTTAGGTAGTGCAGTAAGTTCCGTGCATCCTATTCCTATTACATCTCATGTAATCGAATTAATCCTTTGAATTTGCAATTAAGAATTTTTCGTTAGTATTTTTTATATGCATGAGATTATATGGAAAAATCCTACTCTTAGGAATGCAATTTTACCAGTTCATGAGATGATTATATATATTTTTTATTTAGTATTTAAAATAATAATCAAATATGGCATTTTAGCTCTCTCATTCTACGATATTGAGTCAAGTTGGTAGTAGCACATTGACATCTCCACCCTCACCCGTGACGTGGTCCCTTATTGTGCCTTTGGCTTACCTTGTGAATGCATTCTTGATATGAATATGAGCTTCTACCCTCAAGATGGGCCATTCTGCAAACTTATGAGCATTCTATGCATGTCGTGTAGCATTCTATGTCGTGTTGAGTTGGTGCCATGACATGTTGAGTTGGTGAAAGTGCAATGTCACATAGTGGATCTAGTGCTCATCTAAGCATTTGGTTATTGTTGGTATTTGCAACTTCATTTGTAGTTCCAGTACTTGTCACTCTATTTGTAGTGGTCGTGCCTACAACGTTACCAACTTATGCTTCCACAGCCTTCATAATTTTCCTCTTTGTGGCCATGGTTTTCGATCAAAAAATTGCAGAGAAGACATTGATAATAGATCTATGGGCCATCTCAGTTAGATCAATAGAGATGGTGACAATAGGAATTGAGAAGAAATCGAGTAGAGTCTTGATTCTACAAGGGAATGAAGGTAGAAGAGACATGATTCAACTTAGAAACGTAGTAGAGTATCCCCCTTGTCTTCACAATAAGAATTGTCTCTCTCTCGCTCTCCTCTTGCCTCTCTCACTCTCTCTTACTCTTCTCTCTTGATTCGAGAAGAGTCTCTTCCCTTGATTTGGCTAACATCTTCTATGGCTTCTCATGCCCCATATTTATAATTTAATTGAAGCGAGGGGAGTCTCATGAGTTGTGGCCAAGAAGAGGAGTTCTTTATGGAGGGTATCTTGCCAATCTGACTATTTGGAAGCTTTTGAGATGCAATCTAATATTTGCAATCTCTTCTTTGAGGTCCAAAGAGACTGGCAAAGATGCCATGACTGATTCACCCGGCTTTCGAGTGATCTTGCTTCAATTTAAGCCTCTTGTCAAACTAAGAAAAGGGGGAGATTGTTGGATTTGTTTGCTAAGATTGAGAAGGGAGATCTCATGTTTTTTTTTTTCCAGTTTCCCAAATCGAGAGGAGAGAAGATGATGGTCACGAATTGACAAAAAGGGACAAAAGGGGGTGGCACAATCAACTCAAGAACTCCTTTGTATTAAGATTTTTAAAAAAATATTAATGCTTTTTATTTTCTATGCTTTAATCCTCCTTAAGTTAAGTCTTGGCTTTCTTAAGTTATTAAACACATTTACTCTACCCTGAACTTACTCGCCATAACTATCACACACATGGTAATTCCCATGTAGAGGTATTCCCAGTCATATTGATCTCAAAAGGTGACGGGGTACAAGATATAGATTATTTTATTCAAGATCCCACTTTTGATAGTCTAAGTTCTTCAAAATTAATGTATGGGAAGTCAAGAAAGTTGAAACATCACATCCTCTTCCCCTTGGAGAAATCAAGATGTCCACATCTTGAATGAAGCTAGGGATATTGGTTACATAGTGATTTTTCATCAACCCAAGTGGCATCCTCTTTGGGAAAGTCTTTCCACTAGATGAGATACTCCCTAAGGGTTTTACTTCTTAGAACCTTCTCTCACTTGTCAAGTATCCTATCTAGTTGATGTCCAAGGACTCCTTGATTTGGCATCACAAGTTGTTGGTCATTAAGTACATGATTAGGGTTAGAAAAATAGGCTTTCAATAGACTGACATGGCATACATTATGCACTATCAAGTTGTTTGAGAGTTCAACTTATAAGCATTAGGTCTTAGATACTTTAGCACCTTATATGGTCCACAATATCTAGGACTTAACTTCTTGAATTCTCCTAGAGATAAGGAACTTTTCTTTAGGCAAACTTGAATAAAAACCATGTCACCCTCTTTGAAAATGCATTATTGGCTTTGTTAATCAACATATTCTTTCTGTCGGTCCTTAGTAACTTGAATATCTTTCCTTATAGACTTTACTTTGCGGATCCATTTTTTCCAACATTTTCTTAGATGCTTCTACCCATAGGGTAGAATTAAAAAAAATTAGTGGCATAAACTTGCCCATACAATGCTTGGAAATGAGTCATTTGAGTACTTTGATGATATAATGCATGTAGGCAAATTCATCTAAGGATAGGTATTGGATTCACCAGTTAAGTTCCCTATTGCAATAATCTCTAAGTATATGTTCAATAACTTGATTGACCTACTCCGTTTGACCATCGATTTATGGATGGTAAGTAGTACTAAAGCAGAGTTGAGTCCCTAGAGCTTCAAACAAACTCTTCCAAAAGTTTAATGTAAAGGGAGAATCACGATCACTAATGATTCTCTGGGATAATCCATGTAGTTTAAAGTTTTCCTTAATGAAATTTTGGCAAAATCAAAATCCTTGTAATTGGTTTTTAACAAGAATAAGGTGTGTAGCTTTTGTCAACATATCAATGACTACCACAATTGAGTTATATCCTCCTTTATACTAGGGGTAATTCAACTATAAAGTCCATGCTCATATATTCCCATTTTATTTGAGGAATGTTAAGTGTCGAGAGCTTGCCTGGAAACTTGACATGTTCAACTTTAATTCGCTAGCAGTTTAGGCATTCAAAACATCCTTAGGTATGTCACCCTTGAATCTCTCACAGTAGAAGCTTTTTCTTACTACATTAAGAGTCTTAGCATATCCAAGATTACCCAAAAATGGAGAAGCCTGAGCTTCCTAAAGTATTTTCTCCGTGAGTTCGTGACTTGCAAAAATATATAGCCTTGTCTTGAAATAGATAAGCTCCTCATTTATGGAAAATACGTGATACTTAGACTTGAGTTTAGGATTTGTATCCTTAATGGGAATTTCTCTTAGCATTCTTTGACAACATAGATCATTCATACTTCTTCTTTGGCCATTTCTATGATAGGGTTATTGGGCATCGAAATCATTGTAGCAAGAGTTTATTCCCTAGAGGATTCCTGTAGGATTAGAGTATTGAGAAATGATCTACGACTTAAGGAGTCCACAACCACATTCTCTTTGCCTGGTCTATATTTGATTTCAAAATCTAATTCCTACAAAATCTTGATCCAATCAGCATTGCCTCATGTTCAGGTCTAGCTGAATGATAATCCACTTCAAGCTTTTGTGACAATGATTAAGGAAAACTTGTTACCAAGCAAATAATGTATCAATAATTTGAAGGCATGAATTACAGCAAGTAATTCTAGATCATACATGGCATAGCTCCTTTCATGGATCTCTAATTTCCTTGAAGCATAGGCTACTGGATGTCCTTCTTGCATGAGCATGCATCCTAACCCAAGGGAGATTGTGTTAATTATGACTTTGAACTCCTTGCTTAGGTCAGGTAGCCTTAAAATAGGGGTAGTTACCAAACTATGCTAAAGCTTTTCAAAGCTAGATTGTTCGACAGACGTCCATATAATGGTGACTTACTTCTTGAGTAGGTTAGTGAGAGGTGCAGTGATCGAGGCATAGTCTTTAATGAAGACTCTATACCAACCCGTTAGCCCTAAAAAGCTTTGCACTTCTTTGACCGTTGTTGGGGGTGGCCAATCATGTACACCAGTTGTGATTCATGGTATTCTTTATTCTTAGAATACATTAAGATATCATCAAAGAAGACAAGGATGTAATCATCGAGATAAGGTCTAAAAATGCCTCGCATTAATCTATTGAAGGTGGTAGGAGCATTTGTTAATCCAAATGACATGGTCTGTAATGACAAGTTGCCATGGGAATAAAGGAATGTTTTTCTAGAGTATGATATTAGGATTGATTGCTTTGATTGTGCTTGAATTTTAATTGGATTAATTAAGGAATGATATTTTGCACGCATGGATCATCTCCAAGATCACATCGCGGATTATCTCAAGAGGGCACTACTTGATTCACAGGCCGATGGTCGAGTGGTGAAAAGGCCAACCGCGGAAATGGCATCTCACTCCTAGACTGCTTGTGGATCAGGTGGAGCTCTGGACACCCCTTGCCTATCTAGAATGGAGTTGGAGATCCCCATGAGCCCAATGTCTAGGAAGTTGGAAGATCCTATTCTAGATAAAGGATGGAAATTTTGGTGCCATGAGATTTGGACTGGGTACTTTTGTTAGACAAAAGGGATACATAATTCTCCTATATGGGTAGGAGACAAAGATTAACTTAAAGATAAGTTAAGGAACTTGTTTGATAAAAGGACTACTTGTTTTGTTTTTGTGCATGTGTTGTAAATTACGTGAATGAACTTTGTGCTCTAAAAGGCTTAATTAATGAAGTTGATTTTAAATGTCGCACATAAATGTGGTAGGATCTAATTAGACAACTAAAGCTATCAAGGGAAGTGGGTGGACGGAATTCCCCGACAAGTCCGTCCTATGGTTGGGCGGTCCCAGAGAACTTGGAGGATTCTCACAAGGATTTACCATCGGATGACTTTAGGTATTGTTAAGTTAGAACCCGATTCATGCTGTTTTAGGGTACCGGAATGGGACTATGGCCTACGGGAGAGAGGTTGAGCAGTACATCCCTCTCATTTCCCATTCTCTATGAACCAAGTGCGGCATGAGTCTGCTTCGACTCTATTGTTCCTACTCAAAGTGGGTCATCTGGAGCTTGATGCTAGCTACTTCCTAGAGACTTAGTTGATAGGAAAGAAACCCTGACTTCAAGTCGGTCCTAAGTGGGAACGGCCAAATACTTCCGCTTTGGGGCAAACTCAAAAAGATCTAGATCGCAAACCCTGTGACATTCCTTACGAGTGCCAGGTGGCACTTTCTAGACTCCCCTCTCGATGGGCTGCTAAGGCATGTCCCATAAGTGGTCAAGCGGACACATTACATTCGTTGAGTGGATCTGCTTCGATCTGGCCATCTGGGAGTTATTTGCCCAACCCAGGTAATTCCACACCTTTCATTGCATGAGTAGGTTGGATTTGGAGCTGCTCGACTAGTAGGATGACCTCCATCGCTTGGTGCGATGAATTTTTTGAAGTCCGGCGAAAAAAACACGTCACATTCGACCCGTTTGAGTGACCGCAATTCTGGGTCGAGTCCTAGAATCGGCCCTCGAATCGCTTGGCCATTCAACCCTCGGCCCTGCAAACTCGACCCACCTGACTCGGCCTCGGCCCACCCGATTTGG
Organism: Lygodium microphyllum; assembly: GCF_053477565.2. Classification (NCBI taxonomy): domain Eukaryota; kingdom Viridiplantae; phylum Streptophyta; class Polypodiopsida; order Schizaeales; family Lygodiaceae; genus Lygodium; species Lygodium microphyllum. The sequence goes on from NC_141156.1 coordinate 52,129,842, forward strand.
CCCTCCGTCCACTCTTCCATCGAACAACTAGACTCGAACTGGCCGAATTTGACATTCGGACCAATTACATTCGACCCTTTCTACTCGGCCCTCAAATGGGCCAAATCGGGCACTAGGCCCCTGCAATTCGAACCTATTGGGCCGAATTTAGATTTTTTCAAATTTTAACCTGAAGACAGTGAAATTGACCAAGAGACCATATAGAGCTGAACCCATATTATAAATCGATCGCGGGGCTGAAACTTAGAGCAAGTAATTCAAAATTTGGCTATAAATGGTCTTTCAAATTCCGCACCTCCCCCAAGTAGGTTGGAGAGAAAATGTGTGCCGTGACAGGTCCTCCAAATTGGACCCTAGTGTAGTAATGGCTCTACACAAGCATGGATTCTCACTTGCAAAAGAGCAACCAAAATCCCGTACCCGAACAAACAGATACCCTAGAACCTCAATGGGCCAATCTAGTCAACAAGGGCAAAAAGGCCACACTACAAAAACACATACATGTTGCAATCGGACTGCATCTAGTCAAAGCGAAAAGCAACAACATCAAGCTACAACATTGAGAATGGCTAGATATGATAGTCCTAATGATAGATGCTCCTTGAATAGCACTGCACAGACGATCCAAGACATTAGTGGAGAATCCACATCTGGTCGTGTAGTTGGGGATCCAAGGGCATTTGTCAGAAGACTTAAATTTACAAGCCAAGACCTAGAAGACGAAGACATAGTACTGCCTTCTTATCTTAGGGTCGAACTCACCGCAAAAAGAGAGCACACTATCAATGCCCTGATTGATGAAGGAGCAGATTTTAATATCTTGACCTATGAAGCATGGACCCTACAAGGCCAATCAAAGCTCACACCGACTAATGCAACTCTTAGCCCTTACGTGGGACACCCACAACCACTCATAGGGAAGTGCAAAATCCTTGCGACAATTGAAACTGAAAGCTCACATCGACTAATGCAACTCTTGGACCCTACAAGGCCAACCAAAGCTCACACCGACTAATGCAACTCTTAGCCCTTACGTGGGACACCCACAAGCACTCATAGGGAAGTGCAAAATCCTTGCGATAATTGAAACTAAAAGCTTGCCTATCCTATTTCATGTTCCTCCAAATAGTGCTAATTACGATAAGGAAACCCTCCTAGGAAGACCCTTCAAAAGGGCAACCAAGTGTGAGGTCGACTATGTAACACAGAGGATACACCTGACACTACCAGGTGTGAGGATAGTCACAACCTTTAGCAAGGGTGACCTCATCGAACCTCAAGGGAAGGGCAAGGAAGGTGCTAACATAACAGTCAAGCCTCCTAATGAGAGCAAGGACTTCTTGGAAGAGTTGATACAAGCACAGGTCGAACAACGAGAACCAGTGAGTGAGACCATGCCTGAAACAAGAAGGTCAGGAGACAATGACAAGGACAGCCTTTGGACTTACAAATATCGTAAAAGACCCCAAAAGAAGCCCAAGCCTTATAGACGAAGGCATCGATGTAGGGTCAGCACAACGCGGCGATGGATATCCAAAGAGTTGCTACGTGCTCAAGGGTATTACACAGGTAACCGATGGATTTGGGTGCCAAAACCCCTACTAAACCCCCTCTGTCGACTGAAGGCCAAATCGTATCAAGAGCAAAGAAGCGTAGGAGGAGATCTAAACAAAAAACCAAGTCTTGAGTCAAAAACATTGGAGTGATCGAACCCCTCATGGTGGTCGAAATCAAGAAACCAAACGGGACTAATCGGAGGGTAGATCCTTAGCCTAGCGTGCTTGACAAGCAGATATCAAATGTAATCATTGAGGATACGCAAAAGCCACTAGTGCCCAAGGAGCCTTTGATTCCCCAAGAGGATAATAGGCATCATAGGCAGCACAGCATTGCTCATGGCAAGGTTAAATGCTCAACAAACCAAATGGTAAAATCATCTAATAGCCACAAGCAAATCTTCCAGCCAGTGTTAGAGCCACTTAGGAGTCCCAAGTCTCCTATACCCTCTTTCCCTAAATGGACACAGGAAGCACAACAGAAGTCATCAAGTGCAGTTGCTCAATCCCAATCTCTATCTCCATCTAAGCTTCCAAATGTCCAAGAGGTGGGACATGATACCATCCGTAGCTCTCGGCCCAAGGATATGCCTATGCAACCTAATATGACTAGATCAACTCATGCTCGATCTACACATGTGAATGCTCAAAGGGCAACAAAAGACACGACCACTTCCGATCGCCCTAGGGACTTGACACCGCAATCCGCCAAGAGTAGCCAGCCCACTAGGCTAGCCGCTACTACTTCCAATCAGGGATCACAGCAGTCACAACCCTTGGTCGTGACAACGCCCCTTGCAGAATGTATCCTTAGTAGTTCGTGTGGGGAGGAGGTGCCGCAACTAGTGTCCTTGGCAACTCCAGTACTTCCAAAGCACCTAAAGCCTAGTCTTGAGGAGAAACCTCTCAAAGATGTGACCAAGGATATGGTACATCTAACCAATCAACCTAGCAAGGTTGTCCATTAGGTCGCAGCTAAGTCCCATGAGGACACACCAAAAAAGGGGAAAGCTGAGGCCCAACCAAGCACATCAACGACTGACCTAGTTCAAGGTCCTGAGTCATTAAGTTATGCACCTTCACTGACCAAGAAAAAGAGGAGAAAATAACAAAAACAATAGCAGTTACAGGTGGTTGTGGACCAAGAGCATTGAGACCAAGAGCGTTGGAGAGTTGAGGAATAAAGCATCGAATCCATCCACCAATGAACCCATTGATGTCTCTCCTAATAGTGGAGAAACCTGAAACACATCCATGTGTTCTGAAAAATCAAAGCAACCGTTACCATCAATGGTTGCTTGCAACACTCAATCCACCGACAAACAGAACTCACATTGACCAATCAAGAGTGGATACAGCACTGTCACAACAGGGTGACAAATCTATACCAGCCACATCTGAGGAGAACCATGAAAAAATAACAGCAAAACCTCAGGATAAATGCACAATCCCTGAGAGCATAAGCAATCCTATCGTTGACCAATCTTGCTCATCTAGGCCTAAGCCCCAAACTATGCTAAAGCCTAGGGAAACTCCTAGAACCTTGCATGAGATACCAACGAAGCAAGCCCTCGTTGAACATAGAAGTGTCACAAAATGATTAACTGAGTTGGATGCTAAACTCAAAGTATTCGCACGTGTCTACGTCTCGGCAGACATGGGCGCATTCCCTAAGGAGCAACTTGAAGAATACTTGTCATTTCCCCTATCCTAGTAGGAAGAGCAAGAACATCTTGACGAGCACTATGACAAGCTCATGCATGAACGCATGCGACTCATCTCAGACGAGGAAGCTGACGAACTATGCTTAACCATAACATTCAATGATGTACTCTGCCAACCAAATCTCTTAGGGATAGAGCAACTAAAGCGAAAATCAAAGGGTCAAAGTCAATTTGAAAAATGTTGGTTTGAAAGCCGCGTTGCAATGGCTGAATTAGAAGCCCAGATTATGATAGTCTCAGAGGAGCGATTGGCCAAATGGTGGTCTCAAAGAGACCCAACCTATGTGGCACTAACTTCCTTTCGAGTGGTGACTACCATTTGAGGTACTGACTTAGCTTAAACTAGCCAAGAGAACCCTCTATCTGATAAGGTTCTCAATGAGGAGGAGTTACATGTTGCCAGTAGACTCAGACAAGGTGCCATGCTACTCGATGTTGCAAAATATCTATTGTTATTGAGTAAGCTACTGCGAGTACTGGATGCGTGTGCCACACTCCAGTACAATCCAGAGTTCTACAATTGGCTTTTATCCTCATGAAGTGACATGGATTCGCAAATATGTATGTAAATAAATAATAAATTTTGTGACCTTGTATAGACAATATCAACACACACAAGCAATGATAGTCAAGCACAAGAGAAGAGTTGGGTTTGATAGGCTAAGCTCCTCAGGTCCTCCTCTCACCACACATTAAGAAGTCATGTGACCATTTTAGCCTCCAGGTGGAGGGCATGCAACCCTCATTACTGCCATAGGAAGCCCTGAGCAACATCTCTGATGGTGTAGACGGGGTACCGTCCCTTTATACACCTTTCTCCCTTTCCGGTCTATCCTTCTGAGGATGAGCCTTGCCCCACTCCATGATAACCAGTCCACACAACTTAGCATAAGCCAAGATCTACTAATGGGTGAAGGCAAAACAAACATCATCATGGGGGCCATCCCTCTACAACAAACACTGCATGCCTCACCTCTCCCCTCCTCGTCATATGTGCTTGATAACCCAATGTATAATCCCTTCCATGCGAATATTTTTATCCTACCTCAAGGTCTAATCCTTGGTTCACATTTTGTAGGTCCCCCTACGGTAGCCGACATGGAGCACCCAATGCAACTATCTTGCAAGGACGATATCCACCGTCGAAGGGAGCATGCAGCACAAGTTCCTCTGCCGGAACACTACGTTCCCACCCTTAAAAGGTATGCAAAGAAATGAGGCCCCAAGCGACACTACCCTAGACATAGGCCAAAAAATCCCTAGGCCAGGGGAATAGAATCTCAAGGGAGCACATGGGCCGTGGCAACACAGATCGTGCAGGCCCCCACCAAACGCTCGGGCACCAGGTGCTCGAAAGGGGAGAGGGCAGCTTGAGACAAGCAGGAACTTGATGCATTGTTCAAAAGCATTCTGGAAACAGTAGTTGCGGCCAGGGACTACACCATTCAGGTCCCAGCCAACATCTTCCTTGCCCAACCTCACAGGAGCCCCTCACTAGTAAAGCCTCAATCACCTGACCACCCGGGCTCGCCTCGCCTCGTGCAAATAGAGTAGCCCCTATGATATATAAGCAGCTTAAAAAAGGCCATCTTGTCATAAATTTTTGTATTTAAATGGTTAAAGGGGCAGGCTTTCTACCTGTATACACGTTACTTACTTATTGCTAATATATGCCACGTCTTTAACAAGCACCGAAATATACATCGCAATCAGCATCATAGGATTTTGATAAATTAATATCTTGACATGATTGCATATGTTCGTTATACTTGATACATGCGACTGGCATATAATCTTATGAAGTGACAAGTGGATGCAGGATGATGCAGGTCTTCGTGCGAACGTGTTCAATGCCTAAGTCACCGCAAGATCACCAACCTCACAAAGAGCCACGACTAAGCCATGCTGCCGAAAGCGATAGTCACCCTTGCGAGTGCCTACATCGCATAGCCCAAAGCATGATCTTAACCACTTCCTCTTTCTAGGTTACACTCTATGCCATGCACTCATGGCACCTGTTTTCCCAATTGTACCAACATCGCACGTTCCAAAGAGGGTTGCAATATCTCAAGTGTATCTCCCCATCTCAACGACTGCTTCTCTAACAACGAGGCTAGGGCACAATCATCACTGTAATATCCATTTCCTAAGCCTTCGAAGCTTGAAATTTCCCAACCCATTGAAAGGCTGATAGCCTCAACATATTGCAATGGTTATACTCAGGCAAGTCCAAAAAAAAAAGGAACAAGAAAATGACATGAAAAAGAAAACGGAAAAGGAAAAAAGAAAAGAAAAGAACAAAAAGATACAAAGCACCCACGATCACCGCACGGCACCTAGAAGTCCTCAAATTAGGTATGTCCAATGACCTTGGTCAGCTAGCTCTGTCCCTAGTCCCCTAGCCCTTTAGCATCACCCACAATTGTTCAGGGCACGTCAAGGGCAGGACATACCTAGGGAGCTTGTCTTACCTATGGTTAGACCTGTCATCCTAACCCATTCATATGATTCCCTCTTGCACTCTGCCTTAATACCATTGCGATCAATTGTGGTAAGCACCGCACGAATGGCCATGAAAAGTACACTGTCCTCATCAAGCAAGTCCAATAGCTCCCAGCTACCAAAAGTGCGGTGTCCCTATGTTCAATTATGCTACGTCGTGCAGTCACAATGCAAAGGATGTCTCATACACCTTCATGTGTACTTCTCAACATGGACAACTTTTCTTCATCCACACATTGTTACGAGAAACCAACCCGCGGTCTTCTAACTACGTAATATCTAAGTATGCACGAGCACTCACATAATATCTACACCAAAATATATACACAGTTGGGTCCTCAAGTGCAGGACAATACTCTCAGCTTGCTTAGAGTTTGACCTATCAAGAATCGCGTGGTGGAGGGGGTTGCTCAAGATGTTGCGCCGAACACACACAAAATGCACAAGGAGAAGCTCACTCAAGAGACAAGAAGAGAGATGGAGGCCAAAACGTTTTCTTGCTGATTTCTTCTTCTTCTTCCACACTCTTTACAATATACACAAAGTATAGATAAGATACAACATAAAAGGAAAGTGGCCTACTAAGTCAAACAATGCATAACCGACTACACTAGTCGACTGGCGCTATAACTATGTAAGCTGTAAATAGGTGTAACAACCTGAATATAATAAGTAATGAGTCAGTGGCCATGTGAGAGTCATAATAACCACCGACGTGCTAAGTGTAGACGTGTGGACCCATCTAACCAGGCGGTCCATCATCAACGTCCGCATGTGTTGAGCTTGTCATCTCAACACTCCCCCTCAAGCTCAACTACATCTCTGCAACTCCAAGTAAGCTTCGAAACTTTTGAAGCTTCTCTGTACCCAATGTCTTCGTGAAGATGTCAGCTATCTGATCCTGTGTGCTGACATACACCAAGTCAATCTCACCTGCTAGTACCTTCTCTCTCACAAAGTGGTAGTGTACCTCAATATGTTTTGTCCTGGCATGGAACACAGGGTTCCTAGCCAACTGTATACTGCTCATGTTGTCACAATAAATGACAACTGGACCTTCCACCTGGACATCCAAATCAGCCAATAGCTTTTGCAGCCATACTACCTCACATGCTGCAACAGCAGCACCTCTATACTCAGCCTCTGTACTCGACAAAACAACTGTAGATTGCTTTTTGCTGCTCCATGCAACTGCTGCACTACCAAGAGAGAACATGTATCCGCTGGTAGATCTTCTATCAGACATACTACCAGCCCAATCTGCATTTGTGTATCCAAACACCTGTACATCTGTACCTGCCTCATAGAAAAGTCCATAATGTAATGTGGACTTCACATATCTCAATATGCGTCTGACTGCATCCAAATGTGGCTTTCTAGGTACTTGCATAAACTGACTCACAAGACCAATAGCGTAGCTCAAGTCTGGCCTTGTAATGGTCATGTAGATCAAACTCCCCACTATCCTCCTGAACATAGTAGGGTCTTCTATCTCATCCCCAACATCAGCACTCAGCTTTACATTCTGCTCCAATGGGACTGAAAGTGGTTTGCATGCAGTCATACCATACTTGGACAACATATCCAAGCCATATTGTCTTTGGAACAGCCATATACCATCATCACATCTGATCACCTCAATGCCAAGGAAGTACCTTAGTTCACCTAAATCCTTCATCTCAAACTTCATCTTCAAACAGCCCTTGACTTCAGCAATCCCACTATCACTATCACCTGTAATAATCAAGTCATCCACATAGATGACTATGATGACCAAACCTGCATCTCCCTTTCTCACATAAAGTGAGTGATTAGCATCAGAAACATAAAAGCCAATATTGACAAGATACTCTCTGATCTTGTCAGACCATGCTCTAGGTGCTTGCTTGAGCCCATAGAGTGCCTTCTTCAACCTGCACACATACGTGGGATGCTCTAAATCTTCATAACCTGCTGGCTGATCCATATACACTTCTTCCTGCAAATCACCATGCAAGAAGGCATTCTTTACATCCATTTGCTGCAACCTCCAACCTTTGGCTGCTGCCAAAGCAATCACACATCTGATAGTTGCCATCCTAGCAACTGGACTGAAGGTTTCACCATAATCTATGCCATATGTTTGGGCATAGCCTTTTGCAACCAGCCTAGCTTTGTACCTGCTAATAGAACCATCTGCATTGTGCTTAATCTTATAAACCCACTTACATCCAATAGCTTTATTTCCCTTCGGCAATGATACTAGATCCCAAGTCTTATTGGCCCCTAATGCAGCCATCTCCTCATCCATTGCTGCATCCCAATGAGCATGACCAACAGCCTCCTCAAAACATGTGGGCTCAACATCCTCAACTAGTTTCACCATATAAGCATAATGGTGAGCTGCATAACCCTCAAAACCAAATCTTTTAACAGGGTATTTCACCCTGCTAGACCTGCGTACCACTGGATCACTCAATGGAGTCTTTGCATTAACACGTGCTCTCTGCACACCTGGAGTCCTCACTGAAGGAATGCCAAGCTCATCATCCAAGCTCTCTGAGCCACTGGAGTCTCCATCAAGAACTGCATCAATGCCTTCTGACACTTTATTCTTTCCTTTGTCTTTACATGTAGTGCTACTAGATGCACTCGAAGATGTAGAGGTACTCCTTAGTCTCCTAGACCAAGGACTACCAGATGATGTCTCTGGTCCACTAAGAATCCGTGATTCTTGCCTTTCAGCCTGCACATGAGTGTCATGACCATCATCAACATCCAATGCATCACCACTAGATGCACACCAACTGCTCATTTCATCAAAGATGACATCCCTGCTCACTTTGAACTTACATGTGACAGGGTTGTAACAGCGATACCCTTTCTGCTCTAAAGAGTATCCAATAAAGATACACTTTTCAGCCTCTGGATCCAGTTTTCTCCGCAATTCATCTGGCACATGAACATACGCAATGCAGCCAAACACTTTCAAGTGTGAAACATCAGGCTTCTTACCTGTAAAACATTCTTCGGGGGTCATACCATGAACTGCAGCTGTGGGAGTTCTGTTCATAATATAAACAGTAGTATGAACAGCCTCAGACCAAAAATGCTTAGGCATATTCTTTTCAACCATCAAGGCGCGTGCAACTTCTGCAATATGCCTGTTTTTCCTTTCTGCAACCCCATTTTGCTGTGGGATATACCTGCATGTGAACTGTCTCTTTATCCCATGAGACCTCAAAAAATCACTGAACTCATTTGAGAGGTATTATCCCCCTCCATTTGACCTCAGGCACTTTACTTTCAAGCATGTTTCTCTTTCAACTACAGCCTTGAAAGTTCTAAAGTGCTCAAGCGCTTCACTCTTTTCCTTCATAAAATATACCCACAGCTTTCTAGAACAATCATCAATGAATGTGACGAAGTATGAACTACCTCCAAGAGATACATTTTGTGTAGGCCCCCAAATGTCTGTATGCACAACATCAAGGATATTTCTGCTTACATCTCTGTCATGTGAAAAGGGTTGTCTTGCCTGCTTACCAAACTGACATGCTTCACATACCTTCTGAAATTCTGCAACTTTAAATGTAGGCAAACCTGTAACCAACCCTTTGGACTGCATTAATTTCAGCCTTTGTACATTTGCATGTCCAATGCGTTTGTGCCAAATTTCAATGTCTGCAACAACACCTTTTCCTTTGGCATACATAGCCGCATTCATAGTAGGAATTCCAGCATCTAGAGTGAACATACATCCAACTCTACTTCCCTTTGCTGCCAACCTGCACTTGTCATTGAAGTCTTCTACAAAGCAGCCCTTTGCATTAAATCTGACTTGTAGCCCTTGCTCTACCATTTGACCGACTGACACCAAGTTCTTTGTAATAGATGGCACATGTAATACATCTGAAAGACTCTTTGTCTTACCATCATGCAAGGACAAGGGAACTTTTCCAATGTGTGAAATTGGGTGGCATGAGTCATTACCCGTCTACACATAACCTGCATTCTGCAAATCCTGCATCTCTCCAAACCATTCTACATGGCTGGTCATATGATTGGATGCACCTGAATCAACATACCAAACATCTTCATGTGTTCCCTTTCCTGTAACAGCATTCATCATATGCTGCATAACGAACAAATGTTCATTTTTGTCTTCATTCTGTCATGAAGACGATGCATAGTTTCCTTGCTGCAATTTACCACTGCGGATATCATCTCTCTTAGCATAACATTGGGCTGCAATATGACCTGTTTTGCCACAGTAGTGGCACACAATACCAGAGTTGTTAGAACCTTTGTTCTGCCATCCATCTCTTCCTCTAAAGCTCCCCTTGCCTCTAAAGTTACCACGACCTCCTGAAACCTGCATATCGCCAAATTGCTGATTCAATCTATTTTGCTGGTTGTCACTACCACGTCCTGTACCACGGCCTCTTGAAGAGAACATGCCACGTCCCCTACCTGAACTGGAGTAGAAAGCTTGGACCTGTTCACCGCTTCTTTCAGATGTCTCACTCTGCATGTTGATCTCTTCAGTGATCATAAGGGAGACCAACTCATCGAAATCTGGAAATGGCTTTCTGACATATACGGAAGTTACAAAAGACTTCCAAGCCTTTTCATTATTAAGTCCACCCAAGGTAGACGACACCAAATCATCATCATCGGGCATTGCATCAATTGCTGTCAAGGCATCTACAATGCTCCTTACCTTCAATGCATACTCATTGATAGACATCTTCCCTTTCTTCAATGTATTCAACTCTTGCTTGAGTGGAATCTTTCGTGCCTTTGTATTTACAGAAAACATACTTTCAAGTATGGTCCAAGCTGCATATGCATTCTCTGCATTTCTAATGTGTCCCAACATATTATTGTCAATTACTGCAGACAACCAATACATGACCTTCTTGTCTTTTGCATTCCATTCCTTTCATGCCTTTGTCTCTTCTGCAGTTGGAGGATCACTCACCTCCGGCTCCTTTTCTTCACCTGAAACGAACTCGTAGAGGCCTTTTCCAATAAGAAAGTTCGTGACACGGAACTTCCATGAAGGGTAGTTGTTCTTGTCGAGCTTCTCAATGATGGGGCTTCCACTATTCTCTGCCATTATCACAAGAATAATACCAAACAGCAAGCAAACCTTCTGCAACCCTCGACCTGTAGTGCACAGCAATACACCAGACAGCCTTTTTCACTGTCTGCTCAACAATACATGCAATCTGTAACCAGTTTGCAGATAAACCTTGTGTTTACTCACTGATAAACACCTTTGATCTTACAGATCTAAAATCTATAACCTGCGCACCCACTTTCGGTCGATACAGCCAAAGTCACAGCATACCCTGAAACTGTTATCTGCAACCTTGCGGCTCTAAAACGGGCCCTGAAACGGCCTCAAATGCCCAAAATAACTGCAGATAAGCCTCCGCCCTAAAGGGCTTATCTGCAGAATATACAGTGCTCTTCGTGCACACCAAATCTCACTGCAATCTGAGATTTTTGCTCTGCCCTGCTTTCGGTGCCTCCACAGGCACTATCCAAGAGAAAGAGTGGAAGGATGGGAGAGCTTCTTACCCGTGGCTTGCTTGCTCGAACCTTGCTTCTTCTCCTTTGCTTCAACCTTCGAAATCAGCCTCTCTCAGTGGTGCGGCTCTAATACCATGTCAAGAATCGTGTGGTGGAGGGGGTTGCTCAAGATGTTGCGCCGAACACACACAAAATGCACAAGGAGAAGCTCACTCAAGAGACAAGAAGAGAGATGGAGGCCAAAACGTTTTCTTGCTGATTTCTTCTTCTTCTTCCACACTCTTTACAATGTACACAAAGTATAGATAAGATACAACATAAAAGGAAAGTGGCCTACTAAGTCAAACAATGCATAACCGACTACACTAGTCGACTGGCGCTATAACTATGCCAGTTGTAAATAGGTGTAACAACCTGAATATAATAAGTAATGAGTCAGTGGCCATGTGAGAGTCATAATGACCACCGACGTGCTAAGTGTAGACGTGTGGACCCATCTAACTAGGCGGTCCATCATCAACGTCCGCATGTGTTGAGCTTGTCATCTCAACATGACCTGTCTCCCAAACTAATTGAACTATGTCTTGTGCACGATAGAGAAGACTAGCACTGCCCCTAGGGAGAGACCACCTATGAGAGGTTTTCAATTGTAGGTATTGAAGACTCCAACGAAAGTGTCATTCGATCTTCATCAATACCCAACTCTTAATTCTTATCCTTTATCATCCTGCAATCCTACCAAGAATCGTCATGTGCAAAATCCCCAACAAACCAACACTTGTGCTGGCCATCAGTGCAATCCCCAACAAAGAACAGCCCTACCACCAACTCCAACGACCCTACCATCAACCCCTAATGACCTTCCTCCACACCACCACCAATAGTTCTCCATGGCAACCACCGATATCCCTTCCACCCACGTCTTCAGTGCATGCCAAAGCCTGCTACCTATAACAGTGAGTATCATGGGACTGGCACTCGTCTAGGAGGGGAGTAATGTTAACCCGTATACGAACAAGGTGGAAAATGTGGAAAAGCTAAAGCAGAAGACAAAGGCCAAGGCAAAGTGAAACGGAAGACAAAGGCTCACAAGGAAAATCTAGAAACACAAGAAGCGTAGAAAAACCCTAAATAAGGGAGAAAGGCGCACAAGGAAAAGCACAAGCCAATACTTTTGTAAAAGAGCGTAAGCGCATCATGATTTAATTTAAGGAGCACCGGGCTCTCACCCGTGAAATTTATAAGGGTAGATAGGCAGTAGGAAGGAAGCTAGGAAGATAGGAGGACAATGGGAAAAAGGGCCTAGGCCACGGCCAGCCATGTAAAAAAGGGGATAAGGGGATGACCGCCCAAAAGGGATTTAGGGTTTTGTATATAAAGTTGAAAAGTGGCTCTCCTCTTCTTCTTCTTCTTCTTCTTTTTCTCTTCTCTTCTCTTGTCTTGCTCGTGGCTATAGAGCTTGAAGCGTGGAGCTTGAGGATGGAGCTTGCTTGAAGCTTGCACTTGGATCGTGGAGATACCGGAGTGCGCAGGAGAGGAGATAACTTGATCAGCATGGAGGTAAGCTCACTACACTCGTAGATATGGATGGCGCGTCAACTATGTGAGGTAGCCATTAGTGCTCGGCTTGGAACGCTTGAAACAATAAGCGGTCCGTGGGTCTTGGCGGTTGAGTGAAAGCTCCCACACACACCAATTTTAATGAATTTCCTTCCAAGACAATCCTTTTCCCTAGAATAACAATATCAAGGCTAAACTTTAGTATAAGTGGTAATAGCTTCCAAAATCCTCTTGGATTACTCTTTCCTTCCAAGATTGCTAAAGGACTTCTATAAGCAAACTTTCATGATAATCTTTTCCTATGTTTTTTTAAAACAGAATTCTATATGTCCTTGTCTAGTGATAATTCACTAGATCCAAAACCCTTGGGTATTTTATTATAAAAAGTATCCTAGTAATTTATCTCAAGTTTTTTCAAGGAATTAACGTTTGTATTAATCGATGGAAGGTTCCATCAGTTTAGTACAAATTGGATTCAAAGTTTTTAACTACTTAAATATTTATTGTTGCAAAAACCTTAGTCCCAAAATCTAGTTCTTGGTAAATCCTACTTAATACAATAATATCATTAATTCCTTCCAGCAATGCAGTAACTTCCATGCATCCTATTCCTAATATATCTCATGTAATCAAATTAATCCTTTGTATTTGTGATTAAGAATTTTCCTTTAGTAAATTTTATATGCATGAGATTATATGGAAAATCCTACTCTTACGAATGCAATTTTACCAATCCATGAGATGATGATCTATTTTCCATACTTAATATTTAAAATAATAGCCAAATATGGCACATGGGGATTTACGATGAGCGGTTCGTTATTGTTGGTATTCAAAGCTTCATTTGTAATTGTGGTGCTTGCCATTCTATTTATAGTGGTTGTACTTGCAACATTATTAACAGCTCTAACTTCCATAGCCTTCGTAATTTTCCTCTTTTGGGGGCCATGGTCTTTGATCAAGAAATTGTAGAGAAGACTTCGATAATAAAGCTATGGGCTGTCTCGATTGGATCGATAGAGATGGCAATGATAGGAATTGAGAAGGAATCGAATTGAGTCTCGATTTGACGATGAAGGTAGAAGAGACAAGATTTGACTTAGAAACATGATCGAGTATCCCCCTTGTCTTCACAATAAGATTTATCTCTCTTGCTCTCTTCTTGCCTCTCTCTCTCTCTTGATTGGAGAAGAGTTTCTTCCCTTGATTCAGAGGCTAACGTCCTTTGTGGCTTCTCATGCTCCATATTTATAGTTTAATTGAAGGGAGGGGAGTCTCATGAGTTGTGTCCAAGAAGAGGAGTTCTTTATGGAGGGTATCTTGCCAATCTAGCTATTTGGAAGCTTTTGAGATGCAATTTGATGTTGTCCATCTATTTTTTTAGGTCTAGAGTGAAAAAAACCCCGTCCCATGTGCCAAAAGTTCCTGTTGCTTGTCTTTCATACCACTAAAACGCCGTGCCTTTGAAAGTAGCAGGAATATTACCAACCAATGCTCAGGGGTTCTAGCATTGTTTTTCATACATGCTATCATAAACTCTACTACATGAAGATCATGGTCTTCATTGTACTCTCCCTTAAAAATGGGAAATGGGACTACATTTGCTAGCTTATCATCAATATTTCCAAGACGGATCTGACTAGGAAAGGGACCTTGAGTCACCATGGGGACTTCTATAAAGAGTGCTACTAGGGTGTCAAAGGAGGCTTCTATTGCTAGCTCGTTCTTGGCTTTGATTTTAGCCTTCTCTCTTCTCACATACCTCTAGATTCTTTCTTGTGCTTGTCTCATTCATCAAGGAGTCAGCTGCACCTAGTTTGTTTGTACTCCACAGAACCTTGAGTGATTAAAATGTTCTAATTGTATTCTTATTTATTGAGTTGTCTACAACAAATAACCATGGAAATCTTTAACTTACGAGTCACATAAACAACAAATAGATTTTCATATATATATATATATATATATATATATGAATCCCTTTCTTGGTTATTTTATAGTTGGCCAAAAGCCCTGATGTAAATATTTTCATTTAATTTCAGCTTGTTCATGAAAAAAAGAGGGATGCATACCTTGCTTGGGTGATGTCCAACTACAATGTAAGGTTAGGCTTTTATATACATAGAAAAAAGAGAGAGGGGGAAAGAGAGATGAGAGAGAGGGAGGGAAGGATGGGTTCAAAAATATTTATGCCAAAAAGGGGGCCACTCTCAACATTTTTAAAACCTTCTCTCTCTCTCTCTCTCTCTTCATAGAGGCGAATTTGAAATTTTTATAACAAAAAGAGGGTTGCTAGCATCCCCGTTTCTAGACAAATAATTTTCAATGCTAGGGGATTGGAATTTGTACCATAGGAGTTGGAACAAGTAGAGGATTAGAAGGACCCTACATGCAGTGAATGATTCTGGCAGAGGGTACATCTACTAGATCTGAATTAACTTCCATAGGAGGAGGAGGAACATGAGGAGACTGTTGTGGAAGTGGAACATGAAGGTTGCTAGCATCCCCCTTTTCAAGATTGTGGGAGAGAAGGAAGGAATCTCACTTGTAGCTTTCTCACTTACACAATGGGGGAATACACACAAAGGTGGAGGCTGAAAATAGTTTTTCTCTTCTTAGTTGTGTAAGCCAAAAGAACTCTCATACAAAGAAATAGAAGAACCCTATATATAGATCTCAAACCAAACTCAACTAACTAAGGTAGCATACTAACTAAACCACGAACTAGAATAGATAAGGATAGCTGTCATCTAGCTATTATTCATGGGCGGTGTACCAACCACATCTGCAACTAACAAGTCGGTGACATAAATGCACAATGGTCACCCTGGCATATCACGAGTGGAGCTCGATATCTCAACACTCCCCGAGCTTAATCCCAATTCCTGCACACCAAGCAGGTCTCTGAACTTGCGCAACTTCTCTACATCCAATGCCTTCGTGAATATGTCAGCTACCTAATCCTCTGTGCTGACATAAACTAGATCAATAAGACCTAGTAAAACCCTCTCCCGCACATAGTGATAATGCACCTCAATGTGCTTTGTTTTAGCATAATATACTAGGTTATTTTCCAAGTGTATACTACTCATGTTGTCACAATAAATGACAACTGGCCCATCTATAGGCTGATGCATATCATAAAGTAGCTCATGCAACCAAACTACCTCACATGCAACCATTGCTGCACCCCTGTACTCAGCCTTTGTACTTGACAAGGCAACTATAGGCTGTTTCTTGCTGCTCCAAGTGACTGCAGCACTTCCAAGAGAGAACACATATCCACTAGTAGATCGTCTATCAGAAATACTACCAGCCCAATCAGTATTAGTGTATCCATGCAACTGTATCTGAATCCTAGTCTCATAAAATAGTCCATACTGCAATGTGGACTTCACATACCTGAGTATGCATCTAGCCACATCCAAATGCGGTTTCCTTGGAGCCTGCATAAACTGACTTACCAATCCAATAGCATAGCTCAAATCTGGCCTGGTAATAGTCATATAAATCAAACTTCCTACTATGCGCTTGTACATAGTAGGGTCTTCCAGAAGCTCACCTGCATCTATGCTCAGCTTCACATTCTGCTCCAAAGGAACTGAAATAGGCTTACAGCCTGTCATCCCATATTTGGACAGCATGTCCAATCCATACTGCCTCTGTAAGAGCCATATCCCACTTGGTGATCTTATCACCTCAATGCCCAAGAAATAACACAGCTCTCCCAAATCCTTCATCTCAAACTTCTGCTTCAATAGCATTTTCACATGAAGGATATCTTCATCACTATCACCTGTGATAATCAAATCATCAACATAAATGACAAGCAGCATAATACCTTTCTCTGTTTTTCTCACATAAAGTGAGAAATCTGCCTTGGAAATCTGAAAGCCAATAGTGACAAGATACTGTCCTATCTTGTCAGACCATGCTCTAGGTGCTTGTTTCAAGCCATACAAGGCTTTCTTCAACCTGTAAAAAAACTCAAGATGAAAAATATGCACATAACCTGGTGGCTGCTCCATATAGACTTCTTCTTGCAAATCACCATGCAAGGAGGCATTCTTTACATCCATCTGATGTAAAGACCATTCCTTTGATGCAGCCATAGCAATGACTGCTCTTACGGTTGCCATCCTTGCAACAACCGGACTGAATGTTTCTTCATAATCAATGCCATATATTTGTGCATATCCCTTGACTACTAATCTTTCCTTGTATCTGTTCACAGAACCATCTGCATTGTGCTTCACCTTATAAACCCACTTACAACCAATTGCATTCTTATCTTTAGGCAAAGGTACCAATTTCCATGTATCATTTGCTTCCAAAGCATCCATTTTTTCATCCATGGCTTTCTTCCATTTTTCTTTTCCCATGGATTGCTCAAAAGAAGTAGGTTCTGGTTCCTGTATCATTTTGACTATATAGGCATAGTAAATGGCTGTAAATCCATCATATTTCAACCTATCTACAGGATACCTAGCTCTGGTAGACCTACGCAAAGTAGACTCACTTCCAGGTGCTCTCAAAACATCCCTGGTCTTCCTTACTCCAGGTGTAACAATAGAAGGAATACCCAACTCATCATCAATGCTCTGTTCTGAGCCACTGGATTCACCATCCACATAAGAGTGACTTGCATTCACATCAAACATGGGTTGAACTACCTTCTCTTTTCCTTTTTGTGATACGTGCATACCACTATCTGCATTGCTTTGAGAAGATTCTCCTAATATCTTGTGACACTGCTAGAGGACACTCCAGGTCCGCTAATATCTTGTGACTACTGCTGTGAATTCTTTGCAGCATTACCATTTTGTGCATCTGCATTATCAATCACATTTACTAGTTTATACCACCTACTCATCTCATCAAAAACAACATCTCTGCTCACTGTAAACTTACGAGTAGAAGGGTTATAACATCTATACCCTTTTTGCTGTAGAGAGTAACCAATAAAGATGCACTTCTCAGCTTTTGGATCCAACTTGGATCTCAACTCATCTGGCCCATGAACATAGGCAATGCAACCAAAAAATTTCAAATGAGAAATATCTGGTTTCCTTCCAGTATACCTCTCCTCTGGAGTCATGCCATGTATTGTTGCAGTGGGAGTCCTGTTCATTATGTAGACTACTGTAGCAACTGCCTCAGCCCAGTAAAAATCTGGCAGGTCTTTTTTATTTAGCATCGCACGAGATACCTCTCCAATATGTCTATTTTTTCTTTCTGCAATTCCATTTTGCTATGGGGTATGACTACATGAATATTGCTGCTTTATGCCATGCTCCTGCAAGAACCTTGCAAACTCATTTGAGAGGTACTCTCCCCCTCCATCTGACCTTAGGCATTTTATTTGCAGGCCTGTTTCTTTTTCAACCATAGCCTTAAGAGTTTTGAAATTCCAAAAAACTTCACTTTTCTTTTTCATAAAATACGCCCAAAATTTTCTGCTATAGTCATCAATAAAAGTGACAAAATAATGACAGCCTCCAATAGATGCAGCTTTAGTAGTCCACACATCAGAATGGATTAATTACAATGGCTTCTTACTCTCTTGAACATGTCTAGGAAATGGTTTCCTTGCATGTTTTCCAAATTGACAGGCTTCACATACCTTATGCATTTTTGCAACCTTGAATTTAGGCAATACTGCAACAATATTTTGGGCTTGCATTGATTTAAGTCGTTGTACATTAACATGACCAATGCGTTTATGCCAGATATCAATATCTGCAACTACACCAGTCCCATGTGCAAACATTGCTACACTCAATTCAGGCATGTCTGCATTGAACGTAAACATTCTGCCCTTCTTCTTTCCTTTTGCTATCAAGCGACCTTTATTTTTCATATCCTCAACAAAGCATCCATGAGGATTAAATCAGCCCTGCAAGCCCTGCTCAACCATTTGACCAACAGAAACTAGATTCTTGGTGATATTCGAGACATGAAATACATCTGACAGGTATTTCTTTTTCCCATCCTGCATAGACAAAGGAATTTCTCCAATGTGCATAATAGGATGTGCAGTATCATCACCAGTCTTCACAAATCCTAGTTTTTCCATTTTCCTTGCATCCTGCATCCATTCTGCATGACCTATCATGTGGTTTGACGTACTTGAGTCAACATACCACACTTCGTTGCTTTCTTCCACACTTGTCACAGAATTGTTCATGTGCTGCACCATAAACAAATGCTCATTTCTATCATCACCATGTCTACTAGAACATGCATGATTCCCTTGTTGCAATTTTCCATTCATGATGTCATTCTACTTTTTATAGCAGTCTTTAGCCATATGACCCATTTTACCACAGTAGTAGCATTCAACATTGCTGTTTGCATTTTGGCCTCTTTGCCATCCACCACGACCTCTTTGGCTCCCGCTACCTCTAGAGTTACCACGTCCTCCTCCATAGGACTGGTTTTCTTGAGTTTGCTGCATATTCTTATTTCTACCACGGCCTCTAGATTGGCCTCCTCTATCTCTGCCTCTACCTCTTCCAGCATTTGAGTAGAAGACAGTTTCTTTTGAATTTCCTCCTGAAGAAGATGCACCACCATTTCTCTGCTCCTCAGAAATTAGAAGAGAAATCAACTCCTCAAAATCAGGAAATCTTTCACGGATGGAAATGGATGTTCAAGATTGTGCATAATCCTTTCCTAGACCATTCAAGGTCACGGAAACTAAATCATCATCTTCCACTGGCAAACCAATGGAAGCAAGTGCATCTGCAATCTTCTTCACCTTCATATGGTAGTCATTGATGCTCATACTTTCTCTTTGCACATTGTGCAACTCTTGCTTGAGCTGCATTTTCTTGGCTTGCGTATTTGTGCTATACATTTTTGACAAAGTATCCCATGCCTCCTTTGGCGTACTTGCATCCTGAATATGTACAATCATAGAGTCTGAAATACTGATAGACAGCTAGTACATAACTTTTATGGCTCTCTCATGCCATCCTTTAAATGCTTGCATTTGCTATTGATTGGGAACATCAGGAAGAACTGGTTCTTCTTCATTTTCTACAACAAATTCCCAATATCCTTTTCCCATAAGGAAATTCGTCATTATAAACTTCCATGCTTGGAAGTTATTCTTGTCAAGCTTTTCAGTGACAATCTGTGAAAGAGAATCAGACGCCATTACAGAACATTGCAAAAAATTCTGTCACTATAAAAAACACAGCTTCAGCCTCACAAGGGAAAATCTGCAAAACTTATGAAAGTGGTATTTGACCACACAGTCACTTCCTAGTGACGATTTTGCATCAACGGGCAACAAGGATGATTGCGTACCTCCCAATGTCTCTGTGCACAGCCATATGATGTAATTTCTACAGTAACTTTTCACCGGCTTGTAGAATAGTGATCGCACAATATAAAACAGTGCCTTTTCCTGAGTGCGCGCAGAAAACTTCCGCCTCCAAAACAGGCCCCGAAATGGCCTTAAATCAAAAAAAATAGCAACCAAGGGCTAAAGCCCTTACCTGTAGCATATACTACCCTCTTGCTACACCGCAAAGGGCATCTCAATCTGAGACAATGCACTCTTGCACTTTCCGGCTGTGCTGCCTATCTATAGAGACTTGCTCCCAAAAGTGAAAAATGAAAGCAACACTGGTCCTCTTACCAGAACACCACGAACTTGGTTTGCTTTCTTGAGTTCTTACCACGAACAAGGCTCTAATACCACGTCAAGATTGTGGGAGAGAAGGAAGGAGTCTCACTTGTAGCTTTCTCACTTACACAATGGGGGAATACACACAAAGGTGGAGGCTGAAAACAATTTTTCTCTTCTTAGTTGTGTAAGCCAAAAGAACTCTCATACAAAGAAATAGAAGAACCCTATATATGGGTCTCAAACCAAACTCAACTAACTAAGGTGGCATACTAACTGAACCACGAACTAGAGTAGATAAGAATAGCTATCATCTAGATATTATTCATGGGCGGTGTACCAACTGCATCTGCAACTAATAAGTCAGTGACATAAATGCACAAGGTCACCCTGGCATATCACGAGTGGAGCTCGATATCTCAACACCCCTTTCTAGCCAAAGAATTTGCAATGCCCTCTCTCTCTCTCTCTCTCTCTCTCTCTCTCTCTCTCTCTCTCTCTCTCTCTCTCTCTCTCTCTCTCTCTCATAGAAGTTGAAATTTATTAATGCCAAAAAAATTTAATGGCCACCCACCTTTCTTGCAAAACTCACACACACACACACACACACACACTCACTCATCTCTCTCTCTCTCTCTCTCTCTCTCTCTCTCTCTCTCTCTCTCTCTCTCTCTCTCTCTCTCTCTCTCTCTCTCTCTCTCTCTCTCTCTCTCTCTCTCTCTCTCTCTCTTAGAAGTTGAAATTTATTAATGCAAAAAATAATAATTGGTGAAGAACACCTTGCCGCAGCACAAAAGGAACCACAAACCGACCAAGAGAGGCTACAAATAGCTTTCTCTCCATGAAAACCTACAAGAAAACCCTCTTTCTCACCAAGAAACCATGATCTCAAACACACAAGGGATAATAACAAACAAAATATTGAACAATGCTTACATCTTCACCCTCTTCTTCTTTCTTTTCCTCACTCTCCATTTAAATTGGCAAATGAAACACAAGAAAGAAAGAAACAAGAACAAGAAATGAGTGTCGTGCCAAATGGGGGGAGAGAGAAATGAACCGTGAAAGGAGAAGATAAAGGAAGAGAGAGGTTGTAACCACCTCAACCTCCCACCTCCCCAAATACCACAACTCAAACCATCTTTCCTTTTTCTTGCATTATGATATTAAAATTGCATACATAGACTAAGGTTTGGAAGACCTCTTAATTTAGAGAATAAGACAAAGGTGTTTACCTTCACTTTTCCTTGATTTTTAAATGTGAGCCTTGGGTGATACATGTTTTTACATTTCTTTATAAATGATTTTCTAACAAGAGGTACAAAAGTAGAATGCCACTTTACAAAACATGTTTCCATGATGAGCATATTTTTGTGCCTATTTTTGCACATATTTCCCAGTTATCAACTAGCAACCATCTTTCTTCCAAAAAATCTTTCAATACCTTCCATCTTCATAGAGAGAGAGAGAGAGAGAGAGCTAGAATGGGGTCACCAAAATCGCAGTTTTTGGCAAAACACTATCAATATCTTCCATATATCTTTCTTTTTTTTTTGGGGGGGGGGTGAATTTGAATTTTTTTTTGCAAAAAATAGGGTTTCCACTAAACCCTCCTCCTAAGCAAACTCTTTTTTCAAAGTCCTCTCTCCCTCCCTCCTTCTCTCTCTCTCTCTCTCTCTCTCTCTCTCTCTCTCTCTCAGAAGAGAGGGAGGAGTTTTGAAATTTTTAAATACTAGAAAGGGAGTTGTCAGCAATCCTTGTTTTAGTAAAACAAATGTAATACCTTCTCTCTCTCTCTCTCAAGAGGGTGGTTTTGGATTTTTTATACAAAAATTTTCAAAACTTTCCATCTATATATATATATATATATATATGTATATATATATATATATATATATATATGTATATATATATATATATATATATATGTATGTATGTATGTATGTATGTATGTATGTATGTATGTATGTATGTATGTATGTATGTATGTATGTATGTATGTATGTATGTATGTATGTATGTATGTATGTATGTATGTATATGTATATGTATATGTATATGTATATGTATATGTATATGTATATGTATATGTATATGTATATGTATATGTATATGTATATGTATATGTATATGTATATATATATGTATATTTATATGTATATGTATATGTATATGTATATGTATATGTGTGTGTGTGTGTGTGTATATATATATATATATATATATATATCTACTCTATCTCTTCTCTCTCCTCTCTCTCATAGAGAGAGAGAGAGAGATGAGAGTCGCTAGATGATTGTTCATGTTGGCTCATCATCTACATTTTATCATACATGTAAACATGTAGTGCTTCTCGTTAGTTTGAAGAGATACATGCATATATATATATATGAGATTCTAGCATCCTAGCTAGATGTAATATCCCCATTACTTAGTTTATTTTAATAAGCAATGTGCATGTATATTCCAAAAATTGATTTATGTTGACGACATTTTTAAAACTAGCTCAAAATATGAAGATAATTGTTATTAGAAGAAAGACTTGGGACACCCTCCCAATACAAGCTTATTAAAACTATGTTTGTAGTATAGAACAACAAAAAGAACTAGCCCAATGGATAGTCACTTGGTAGTTAAGTGCAATTGGGTGAGGACACTATCAAGATGGGTGACCTCCCGAGAAGATTTTCCTACAAGCTGGTGGGAGCTTCTCGCATGCAGCCACAGTGCCAACGAAGCCTGCATAGCATGTTGTTGCCAAGTATGCCAAGGCCAAGATGCCAAGGTCTATGCCTCCTTGGTCGCCACCTTGGTCGTGAGCCTCGGAATGATGCCTGCTCAACAACGACGTGCAGTGCTCACCCATATATTCATCAATTTGTATCTTCACACTGCAAAAACAAAACCCCCTCTCTGGCCTCATCAATGATGTCATAAAAAATGCTAAAAGCAAGTGTTCTCTCTTTATCATCAATGATGTCATCAAAAACACTAAAAAGCATCTTTCCTCCCCCCCCAAATTACTAGTGTCACATCTAAAACACAACAAATCGTGTAGAAGTCTCTCTGATGTTGACGCGACGAAGCTCCGCTGCAATCAGTTGAGCCTCTCTCTCTCTCTCTCTCTCTCTCTCTCTCTCTCTCTCTCTCTCTCTCTCTCTCCACATCTATATGGAAGCACTACTCAAATCCATCAAGCTTCTTCCATGGCTCCCAAGAGACATCAAGATGTTGGGAGAGGTCATGCTTGAAGAACTCCCCAACGCAAGGAAGTAGCCACTACTAAGGGAACTCAACACAAAGTTGAAGCGCAAGCAGAAGTTATCCCTAAATCTATTCAAACCAAAGAACTGGTTATTCCACAACAAATCGAACTTGCGGTCGTGCCCTGTAATCATGATGGATGGCTGAACGGAGATAATTAGGTTTAGTACATAGGAAAAGGGTTACTTTTAAGCTATTAACTCTGCAACTTCCTAATGAGGGAAAAGTTAATGTGTTACATAGATTACAATAAGTTAGAACGTACTTAAACTTACAAAAACATGTTAGTGTTATCAATTGCTTTTTAGAAAGGAACACACGAATTGATGGAGGGGATAGATTCTATGCATCACATACATTGACAAGTGTGTTAAAAATATTTTATGGTTATGACTAATTTTGCATTTGTGAATGATGAATTATGGCTCTTATGATTCCGTGCTTGCACAGACGGATGAGTTGTGGATTGTGGTGGTTCGGGATGTTGGGGTCCCCAACCCAATGCTCCCTAACACTCTGCAGAGTGTGGAAAAACTCACCTACGAGTGGGGGTCCTATGCTCCCCGAGGGAGGTAGGTGTTTTTGGTTTTTGATCACTCAAGCACCTGAGAGGGAAAAGCGCCAAGTGATGTGTCCCTATTATGTAAGATGTCTCCCAAGGCTCAATGCAGCTTAGAGGGCTTTGAGCCAGTAAATTCCTTGCTGACCACGGAGGGAGTGCAATCACATACATCCCAATCCTAAGGGATTGGAAGATCCTGTCCTAGGTTGTTGGACAGTATCTTTCTATGGAAAGACGAATTTTGTACCACTTTGTAGAGGAGTGATAGTTCTGGATGTTACTATGAAATAAAGTAATTGATTTTTGAATTGTTTGTAGGTGCTAAAGATTGAGTTTAACGAACCCAATTTAATGGAATAATAAAAGGAAGCAAATTTTATATGTCCAGATTGCGTGGTAGTATGCTTTGCTAACTAGAAAACTAAGAAAACCCAACCGAGGAAAGTGGGAGGCTTCGATCCTGATGATTGAACGCCTATGGCTAGGTGGACCCAATAAGTCGAGGTAACTTTCCAACACTAGATAGAACTGATTGAATCGTGACCCTCCCAATATCGATAGGATTAGTTACCAAGTTCAACACCGTTTTAGGGGGCTGAAGTTGAGATTTTACCTTATGGGTAGGGGGATCGAGTTACACTCTCCTCCATCTCTCACTCTCTTTGAACCAAGTGCAGTGTTAACCTCACTCCTACCTTTGATTGATTACAAAGTGGTCTTTCTTAGGTGGGAATTAGATTGATGTTAGGGGTGACTTTTTCACACTTCCCCTATGAATTAGAACCAAGATTCCCATGTTCGACTAAGTCCTAGGTTTCTAATGACGAGACTAGATGGTGATGTGCATGGATATAGATTTTGGTCGACTACTAAGAGGACTCCTCTGGGTCTATTGGAGGAGGCACCTCACACTAGATTTCATCTACACTTGCAAAACTAATGCTCATGAACAAGTATTGTCCCTTTATATCCCACTCTCATGCATGAAATACTCCATTGGACTATATGTAATAAATGTGGAATATACTTCATTGAAATATATGTAAGAACAAGCATGTAATAAATAATCTTCATAACGAGTTATATATTGAGCAATTGCCTTGTAAATTGAAAGTTACAAAGTGATAAGCATCCAATATCCAAATCATTAACTTATATAACCAAGGGAAAAGCTACAAGTCTAAAGATATGTACTTATGTGTGTATATGGAGACACTATCTTGTGCATGAGTTTACATATCTCAAGGCTACTATTTGTGTGGTTTTTTGCCAATGAGAATGTATTATATAATGTGATTGTCTCTTTAAGCCTAAGTTTGTGTGCCAAACTTAATTATAAATACCCATTGAAAGACCTCAAATAAGTTATTTTCTTTGTCTCTTCCACCTTGTATTTTTTTCTCACCCTTAAACTGTCTTGAAATTGGCTCTAATATAACCAAGCTCACACAAAAGCTCTATCGCTTTACTATTTATTCTTTGTCACATAGTCTCACCAAATATGGTCTTAGAAGAAAACAATTGTGCACTTGACTTATTTCATTTTTTATTGCATTAACTAAAAATTTGTATATTTCAATCTTAACACTAGTCTTATAGATAACAGAACAGCCACTTTTGTGGCAATTTGAACCCACTATTAAATTTTTTTTAAAGAAGACATTGTTTTAAGGAAATATGATCAACACAAGATAGTAGTTGAAATTTTTTGAAAGGGTCAAAACACACTCAAAATTGTATATTTTTATGTTTACCTTTGAGACTATTTTTGCAAAGATTTGGAAATTTTTAATGCTTCTAAGAAAAACCATCTCAAAAGACATTTTATCAAGCTAAAAATTTCATGAAAAAATATTTGATATGTATAGCATGCATTCTCATTAAAATAGTTTCAATTAGATAAAATTTGTCAACTTTTTAAAGAGCTCAAAAGAGCACTATCGAGTGTTGTTTTGACCCATTTTATTAAAACTTTTGAGAATTCAACTTTTTACAGATAATTAATTTTGACTTTAAACTTAATCCAAGCATTTTATTGTATAATAATGGCAAACTCCCATCCAATTTTTGTATAAATATAGTGAAATAGGACCTGAGCCACTAAAGTGTCTTGCATCCACTTTTGTGGCAAATTATAGGACTAGTGTGAATTGATACCAATACTTACATAGAATATCATAATGAAATTAAGATGTTTTTGAACCATCTCTCTCAAGTCATATTGAATATTTCTCATGGACAAAAGAGAGTAGCTTGATGCTCAAATTATTTTAGTGCATCCAACTCCTCATTTGAGATTGTCAATGTGCTTGAAAGTTTTCTATTAGTTTCAAAGGCCTAAAATAGTTTATTTCCATTGATATGTGTCTCCAATGAATGGATCTTCTATTGACAATCCTATATTTTCATCAACAAATCATCTCTATGTTTTGTTCATAAAACTTTTTGGACAATATTAAAACTTCCCTCTCTATAACAAGATTAAATGTATACCCTTTAAAAACCCTTATAACAAGATTAAGTGTATACCCTTTAAGAACCCTTATAATTTTTTTTGGACAATATTAAAACTTCCCTCTCTATAACAAGATTAAGTGTATACCCTTTAAAAACCCTTATAATAGCCATTATCAAGAAACCTCATCAATGATGAACAGTTATAAAAAGGAAGTGTGCTATATTTGATAATATTTTTAGAATGTAATCTTTCATCCAACTAAAGGCTAAGTATTTCTTTCCTTGAAATCTCAACAAATGCTTAATAGACTCCATTGTTGGGGTTTGTTTTTTTTTCTAATCAATTAATAATCACTTTCTACCTTAAAATGAAGATGATAAAGAGCTTTTTTGCCAACAATACAAATATTATTGGATAAGTGATCCATCGTTAGGAAGTATTTTGAAGATTACTCTCACAAAATTGTGTGAACTCAAAAAAGAAGAAGAAGAATGAGAAAGAGACTAGAAAGAAGGAGGAGAAAGGAAAAAGATAATGAAGATGGAGGGAGGTAATCAAAAGTCAAAAATTCAATTTCAATATTGATGCATGATTGAGATATGATGAAAAAGTGGGATTGTAATTTCCCAATCATTGTCACTTTTATGCAAGCCTATATTTCAAGGCTTGATATAAGCCATGAGTATACTATGATTATGGCATTTTGTGATGTAAAATATGTTTATTTATCAAAAAATAAAAATTGTGAAAAACTACAAGCTATTTTGCCAAATTTTCTCTCTCTAGGATTTCTTATAGGGTGATTTCAAGATCTCAAGACTTCCCCCCTTATGCATTGTCCTATCCTCTGCATTGCCAATTACTTATGCATATTGATTACATCCCCCCTAACAATTCCATGTGTGTTAAGGATGTAGATATAAGAATCTAGAGAATCTATTCGAAAATCTATCTTTGATAGTAGCATTTGGAGTTACATTGTGTTGCTCAAGAGAACACTTCAAGCCTTCTTGCTCCTCGAGATTGGCCATGGCTAATGTGGAGGCTTTTCTCCTTTATTTTTTTGTTTTGGGTTATTGTAGTGGCTAGGGGCAATTCTAGGCTTTAATACTAATGTAAGACATAACTAGTCTTTCTAGCCAATTGATCACATGCCCAATATTATGTGAAACTTTGATGCAATGAACAAATATGAATGCAAAAAGATGAGTGCAAACTAAAATTGAAAAGTACTCAAGAGATTGAGGATGGAGGTAAATGGTTAGGATAAGTAACTTGGGATAGTCCTTGTCCTATTAGCCACATTGGAAAATCAAAGGGGAGAGGAGTGCTTAAGGTGCATGGGGTTTGAGGCCACCACTACCTTATTTATTATTGCACCTATTTGGGATCTCTCTCTCTCTCTCTCTCTCTCTCTCTCTCTCTCTCTCTCTCTCTCTCTCTCTCTCTCTCTCTCTCTCTCTCTCTCTCTCTCTCTCTCTCTCTCTCTCTCTCTCTCTCTCTCTCTCTCTCTCTCTCTCTCTCTCTCTCTCTCTCTCTCTCTCTCTCCATTATTGTAGATGTATCAAAGTAACCACCCTTGCCTCTCAACAATTTGTAATTTAATAATTAATCAAAATTTTAATATATGTATATTATAAATAACAATGTTTTGCAAATATAAGATGAACTAAGTTGTTTTCTTATGTTGGTATCATGAGATTTGGACTACGATGATAATTTCATACTAAGACATACTAAAAAACAAAGAATCTCATGTTGGATTTAGGGTTTTAAAGATGCACATAGATAGCTTGGAGAAGAAGATGCTTGAGAGAACACCACTCAAAGTGTATTGAGAGGTATCCATACCGTAAAGTGAATAAGCATAGATCAATCCAAAAAGGAAGTAAGCCCAAAGCTTTGCAAAAAGCCTTAAAGTTCTTATAACATAAATCCTTTGTGTGGAAGATCTGCAATGTTTGTTGTGTTGGCACATAAGCTAAGTTGATATCTCCTACAAAGAGTGCTCTCCTTGTTGACATAATGATAATGCAACTCAATGTCCTTAGTACGTGCATATGGAACCATAAATATGAAAAATGCCCTATACTTAGCTTCACAACTAGAAGTGGCCTTAATGGGCTTCTTCTTACTCAACCTCAATATATATAAGCTTCCAAGCATGAAACAAAAACCACTTGTGGATACATGAGTGTCACAACAACCAACCTAGTAAGAATTTGAAAAAGCATATAAATCTAGTGGTAAGACCACATGAATCACACATGCATATATCTCTTCTCATACAAAGCTTAGGATGCTTACTTTAAAAAGCATAAAATACTTTATTTTAATATGTACACTTTGTTTTCTTGCCCATTCTTTACAAAATCATAAGCTAAAAACATACACTTTCTTCTAGAATGTAGCTTTGATGTCCACCAACTGATGTAGGTTCCAAAAATTATGAGCTCCTAGTGCACAAATGATATGCATAGTTATCATATGGCAAGTGAGAGAAAATTTCTCATCAAAATCAATTCCCTTTTCTGGAGCACAACCCTCTACCATAAGCCTAGCTTTGGCTTGTGCCTTATAGACCCACTTGGTACCAATGGCATTCTTACCAAGAGAAAATTGTATAAGAACCAAGTACCATATTTGAAAATAGCATTATACTTAGATTGCATAGCATCCATCCAATTTTTTGTGTCTTTTCAAAAGAGAGTCTCATCCTCATCACACTAAGCACCAACAACCAATGACAACAATTTGATGCATAAGAGGTACTATAAGAGCCTAGACAATTATAACTTGTCAATGGTGCATCCACCTTATGGTCGTGTAGTGTTTGTATTAGTCATTTTGGCATAGTCCTAGAATACTCAATCTCTACTCTCTCATCGAGAAGTGCAACATTCGCATCTACATAAGAAATAGGCTAACCTATGGCATCATGAGAAACTTACGTAGGCTAAAAGACTACCTCATTTGGTGCTACATGTGACTATGTGCACTTTAGTGCACCACTGAAAAGAGGTTAAAAAAAAGCGTCATAGATTACCCCAAGAGCATGCATCTATTTCTTTCACACATGATAGTAAAGGAGCATCTTACACTAAGAAAACATCACTGGTAACTAATATACACTTACTTTGTAGATGGTATAATTTATAACCTTTGATTTCATTATTATATCCAACAAAAGTGCATTTTATAGCCTTATCATCCAATCTCTTAATCATACATCATGCCACCTCCATGAGAGATATGTTCTTTCTCTTAACTACACTCTTTTATTGTGTTGTATATGGTAATGCATGTTGGTGTTTTATCCCATGCTAAGCTAGATATGCCTTAAATTCCTTAGGCATATACTTTGGACTCAAAGTGTGTCCCCATTTATTTTATATTTGATTGTATTAGCTAAAAATTTTGTATATATGCATCTTGACTAATACCAATACTATCCAAAGTCTTTTGCACTAGCTCATAATTCAATGATGCCTAGTAAAAGAATCCAAGCATTTTCTCTTTACTTTTTGAACTTCTTCTTAAGAATATCCTTTTGGACTTTACATCTTAAAAAGTTTTGGGCCATGTAACAAAGTGCTTGAAGCACAAAAACACTTTAGACCTATCTTTCAAACTATATGTGCATGCATGCTTAGAGCAATCATCAATGAAAGTTAGAACGTACAAATAGTTTCCAAAAGAGGCTATTTGCATTGAGCCACAAATGTCACTATGTACAAGTTGCGATTTCAAAATGGCACTTAGTAAACCATCTTTTTGAAATGGAGCACACAATACTTTACCCAATATGTAGCATTCATAAATGTGTGTCTGGAGTGCCTTAAGAGTGGGCAATGAAGAGTCAATATGTCATATCATATTTTTGCAAGTGTAGCAAACTAGCAAAATTCAAATGACCACAATGTATATGCCAAAGTTTTGCATCTGAAACTGCCTATGAATTTGCAATTATACATGCCATATCTTCCATGCATTTAACATAGTTATTGAGCTTGTAGAGCCCACAACATTAGTGAAATAGAGGTAATAATGGTATTACCACAAGAGAGATCATGAACCGTACACTAAAAAAGACATCTCTAAGT
Source organism: Lygodium microphyllum (assembly GCF_053477565.2). Taxonomy (NCBI): domain Eukaryota; kingdom Viridiplantae; phylum Streptophyta; class Polypodiopsida; order Schizaeales; family Lygodiaceae; genus Lygodium; species Lygodium microphyllum. The sequence continues at coordinate 52,160,727 of NC_141156.1, forward strand.
GTGAAATTATCATCAGTAATAGTAGTCAACACAAATTTTCCAACTTTTTTAACTAAATGGGAGTTATTGGCACATGTGATAGTAATGGATATTCCTAGATGAATCCTTGAGTCAAGAAGTGTTTTTTCCTAAAATCAAGTCTAAAATAGCCATTGTCCCATTTCAACATCCTACAATACCTGAGATGTCACTACTAAATGTACCAAGAAGTTGGTTTTAGCATAGCATCAAACATATACTTAAAAACCTATCTGAAGGGCCTTTATTAGAGAAATGGGAGAAGAAAATTATTTGACCTTTATTGATGCAAACATGATTGAACATCATCTTAAAGTGGGTAATAGTCTTCCTAAGGAGGAGTTATCAATCCTCCATGACCTACTGATGGTGAAGTTGGATATATTCAATTGGTCTTATAAGGACCTAAAATGGTTTGATCCCATTGTATGTTGGCATGACATCGATTTGGAGCCTAATGCCAAGCCTGTATCGCAATGCCAAAGGTTCATGAATCCTAACTATTCTACTTTGGTCAAAACAAATTTTTTGAAGCTTTTAGAAGCCAAGTTCATCTATCCAATGCCCAATAGTGAATGGATCTCAGCTATAAAGGATGTAGCCAAGGAAATCAAAAGTTACAAATATGTGTAGACTTCTAAATACTAAATTTCAAGACAAAGAAGGACCATTTTTCTACCTCTTTCATAGACCAACTGTTGGACACAGTGGCAAAACGTGAGCTATATCCCTACTAGATAGATTTAGTAGTTAGAATCAGGTGCAGATTGCAAAAGAAGATCAATCCAAGATTACATTTTCTACCAAGTGGGGCATCTATGCCTACAGAGTGATGCCATTTGGGCTTTGCAATGCCCCAACCATCTTCCATTGAGTCATGATGGCCACATTTCAAAACCATTTGCATGATTTGATTGAGGTATACCTAGATGATTTTTGTGAGTTCAACCTACTCTACAAGCATTGGGGATACTTGCAGTAGTGCTTTGATTGATGCCAAGAGTATGGAATCTCCCTCAACCCTAACAACAAGTGCAATCAATCCAAAAAAGATAAAAAAGGTTGTAGCTCTAATCGGACCAACCAATCTCAAGAAATTAAGAGGATTTCTTGGCCATGTGGACTACCACATGAGGATCATTGTGCACTTTGCAACAACAAACACAACCCCCTTGCACAAGCTCTTGAGAAAAGATACAAATATCATTTGGATGGATGATTGTGAAACAACTTTCAACACTCTAAAGTAGTAGCTAATCAAAGCACCCATCTCGTAGCTTGTTAATTGGATGAAGAAATTCCATGTGCACATTGATGCCTCCATCAAAGGGTTAGGTGCAATCCTATGCCAAAAAGGTTCCTCAAAACTCAATCAGCCTATTTATTATACAAGCCACAAAGTCACTGATAGGAAAAGGAACTATACAATTTGAATTGGAGTGCTTGATTATGGTATTTGCCTTGGAAAAGTTTTGGCATTACCTTCGGTCGACGCATTTCAAGTTCTATGTGGATCATAAGGCTCTATCCTTCCTTATGAATAAAGTCCATGTGAAAGAAGGAATGATGAGGTGGTTACTCCTATTCTAGGATATTGATTTTAAGTGGTTACAAAGCCTAGTTACACCCATGTTTTGGCTAATCATCTATTGTAGATCCCTTAAAGTGAAGAAGAGATGTAGGATGCTCAGGGGGTTCACTATATATATATTCCGTATACAACGTGCATTCATGGCCTATTTATAAATATCCTAATCTGTGAATTTTTCTTGAATAAAACACAACCCTTTTCTATTCAATCTATAAGTAACCCCTTTATATGACACCCTTCTGTATGTAAAAAAATAAATAAATATGGTGTTTTGAAAACCCCTTATTTTGAACTCATGTTATATATACTTATATTCATGAGTGACCCCCCCCCCCCCCAAGGTAGAATGATTGTGACCTTCCTGATGCTACCCTATTTATAGTGGAGACTGTAACCCCATGGTATGCAAACATTGCCAACCTCTTGGCTACTCAGCAATATCCTCATAGAATCCTTAGCAAATAAAAAAAGAAGCTTCTATTGAAATTAGCCTCCTACACCCTATTAGGTGACACACTATATAAGAAAGGCAAGGATGAATTGTTGCAAAGAAGTGGCACAAGAGAGAAGGTTGGAATCATGCTAAAAGCATGCCATGATGAGCCATGTAGTTGACATTTTGTAGGAGAAGCAAGCACCAGGAAAGCTCTACTTGCAAGGTACTAGTGGCCTACATTGCACATAAAGATGCTGATGATTCCTACAAGTACTCTAATGCTTGACAGCAAATGCAAAAGCCCACAAAAAATTCTAATGATTTGCCACAACACACGATTTTTTCCCTAAATCCATTTTAGAAATGGGGCATCAACTGATTGTGTGATAAAGCGATGTGAAGCCAAAGCTCTCAAGCACGATGATGGAAATAGCATGGCTTTGTTCCTATACGAGGATATTTCCTATTGAGCTCTTGGGATACTAAACCTCCCACAAAGCCACAATATGACAAAACCCCTTTCAATTGGTATACAACATTGAAGCTATCTTTCCTATTGAGCTCAAATTACCATATTTGCAAGTGGCTATTAAGTAGCACTTAAGAAATGATGAATTCCTACATTACCACCTTCTACATTTGGAATCCTTGGATGAGATTTGAAGGATGGTCTTATAATGCATGGAAGCCACACATAGGCTCAATGCAAAGCTTACCATTATAGCTTTATTAAGCATAAGGAATTCAAGGAAGAAGATTTGATATTGGCATATGATTTGTGCTTCAACAAGATTCCTAGTAAACTTTAGCAACACTAGATTGGTCCCTACAAGATATTCATTGTCAATCCTAACAGCTCCATCCAAGTACAAGCTGTCATGCTTCTGATGATCCCTTCCTTGATTAACGATTATCGCCTAAATAAGTACTTCCTTCTCTAGGGATTCTAACAATCACAATGATCTATATGTTCCCTCTTTAGGTGTCGCATATTGCTACTTTCCATGCTACTGATGATAACTGTCATTATTCTTCTCACAAGGTGACACTATTTTTTTGTTCCCTCCTCTCCAACACCTACCACTTCTTCTTGGATTTCTCCTCCCATCCTATAGACATGGTGAGGTTGGTTTTAACACATAGTGCTACTATTATTTTGAAAAAAATAATTGGTTATGGAGAAAATGACTTCAACCCCTACCATGCTAATCTACTCCTCAAGAAAAGGTGGAAACACCCTCTAGAGTTAAAAAAAAATTTAAAAAGAGAAAAAAAAGGAAAAAAGTCAAATTGTTGTGGGAGAAAAGGAAGAAATTCATTGCCATCGCATGCCTTTATCCAAGAAAAGGTGGCAACAACCAACGATGACATGTACGTTCTTGTTTTCCTATGCACACACACAGGATAGGCATGTATAAACACCACATAACATGTCACTTTGTTTAGTACACTACATTATAAGGCTCTGTGGCCTTCCATCAGTCTTACATCTACACTAGTCAGGTGGGATACACTGATGCACCATCGAATATGTGGGCACTAGCATACTCCCTCTAAACCCTTGACTCTTAACAAATTCTAAACCATGTGTGTGTAAAAGGGTTTCTTCACTCTTCCTAGAGTGATGTCAGCATTCAAAGTGAGTGTCTGATCTATCATTTCACACTGAGTGCTTAGTGAGTTTAAGTGCTAAATTCCTTACTAACAACCACATGGGGGTCTCCAACATCAATGTACCTCCTTGGGTGTTATGCCATAGTCCTTGGCCTGATTACCACATGCCATGATGAGCCATGGTGCCTCCAATATTAGACTCCAATGTCTTGCTCATCAATGAAAAAAGTTGCTAAATGTGCCAAGTTATGCTAACCCTACTCTTACCATTCTATATATGCATGTGTCCCATCATAAGTGTGAGCATTTAGGCCATGTTAGTCATCATAATCTACCCACATCAAGTTTTAAAAGTGTGGAGACACATTCATCTTACAAAAAACCATGTGAATATCCCTTATGGGTCTTTGATCAATGTTGTTCTTATCTACACCCTGTTGGGGTCCCTTCCCCATCTACCAATCATGTCACACCCTGTACCTAAAGTTTCCCCTCGTATCATTCACAATTTTTCTAGTTTTTGTTTATTTCATGTGAATGCACCCTTGCTTCATCGAAACTTGCTTCAAATGTTATAGCACTATTTCTACTTCAAACTGGGTTTTTATAGTTCCTTGTTTCAAGTTACAAATCATCAACTAAAATTTTAAAAACTTTTAATATGCTATTTGGATATATTTTCATACAAACATGTATTTTTTATGTCAAAACTAGGATCACGTTCTTGTCCTAACCATCCCATCCCAGAGACTTTTTCCTTTTTATTGCTTGTCATTCTAACATTTATTTTGTTCCTTAGTATTAATTTTTTATTGTTGATGTGCATTTTTTTCAAGCTTTTTGATGCTTTTCCATGTGAACATGCATGTTTGACACTAGAACTATGTTTTGATTGGCTATATTTGTTTGATTCTTCAACTCGAAAATTTTTCCTTTTTATTATACTTCGTTTTGGCTAACTACTTTTTCATTATTAATTGCCAATAGCTAATGGCATGTCTTTCTCATGCATTTTTTGTCCATTTTCCATATGAATGCACCATTTCAACACCGACAGAGGAACTTGAGGTGCCCATCATGTTTGTCCTACCTGACCTATCCAATTTCATTTTTCTCGCACTATCATTTGACCTACAAATTTTTCACAATTAATTTTTGAATCATTTCACATGAATGCCTTTATTATGTGGTTTTTTCCATTGTGACATGCACAATTGCCTCCAATGTCCCAATTCCATTATGTTAATGCCACTCGCAAATTTTTTGACTACGTCACCATTAATTTTTTAATACTTGCCCCAAGCTCGCCCATTTTTGGGCTATGAGGAATAAGCATCCACTCTTTCATTTTAAAAATAAAATAAAATATTAATTAATTAATTAATTGATTCCCAAAATTAAAAAACCAAAAAAATCCCCACCCCTTTTCCCAACTTCTCGCCCTCCCCTCTCTCTCTTTTTCTTATTTCTTCTTCTTCTCTTTCTTTTTCTCTTTCTCTCTCCTCCTCTCTCACCTACTTGCAACCCACCATCCCGCTCGCCCTCTCTCCCTACCTCTTCCCTTCCTTCTCCCCTTTTTCATCAGACTCTTCTTCTCCCTTCTCTTGTTCCACTCCCCTTGGCCGTCATCTCGAATGCCCAAGGCTTCACCAACCATGACCCTACAATGGTCATCACCACCCTCCCTATTCCCTAGCTCCTCAAATGGTCGCCATTGGCCCTAAAATGTCCCCACCACTACCTTGGCTATATATGTGCCTAATAGCATGCCCACTAGCACCCCTAGTCTACTGACACCTCCCCTCTAATCGCCACTTTTCACACTCACCACTTGTCTATCTCATCGACCACTCCACACCATTGGGCCACCCACCCCTAGTCATTGCTGACACCACTACCACGCCCCTTTCCCTCTCATCACACCTCCCCTCCTACTAGACCTCCTCTCCAGCCTCCCATTCCCACCCCCACCCTCTCTTTTCATCAGAGTTTCCCTCTCCCATTCAAACCCACCTTGCCTCTCCCAAAACCACTTTCTCCCAAACCACTGTCTTTCCTTTTACACCCTATTCACACTTCACCCCTCCTTAGCACCCCCATGAAATCCCCTAGCTCCCCTTCCTCCCCTGCAAAATCTACAAAACAACCACACCCTTGCATCCCTCCATAGGCCCCCCTTCCCTCATAGAAAAACAACAACTCCTACCCCCATGTTTCTCATGATGGTTCACATGTACAAGTGTTGCCTTTGTCACTCCTTCACAATTGTTCTCATCTGCTCGATTGGGAGACTTGTCAAATGTTTTTGGTATGTGGTTTCTCTTGTTGTACGTGCACGTAGTTTCTTGATTGATGTTTATGCGCAAGCCACGCATGTGGCCTTCAACATGTCATGAAGTGGGTATTCACACACTTTCAACTTAGAAGACACCATTTTTGCAACTTAGAAGACACTTTCAACTTAGAAGACATAATTTTTGCAAAAAAATTGTATGTTTTTTGTTGTACCCTTTCGTATAAACATCATTACAATTTTTAGAAAATAAAATAAAAACAAAAACAAAAAACCCAAACAAATAAAAAGTAATAAAATCCCAACAACATGCACACATACACAAATCAATATGCACTAAAATTCAAAAAATACATAACTATCAATTTTTATTTAAAAATAAAAAATAAAAACATACACTTACACATACCATAAACACAAAACCTGATGAACGGTAACTAATTCAAAAGTTAAAAAAAGACAAAGAAACAAAAAGAAAACACATCCACATCAAACAAACACTTCCTTATTAACATATTTAGGTTAAGGATTTTTTATTTTTTTAACACACCAACAATATAACCACACTCCCTTTTCACTTCCCTTTCCACTCCAATTTACACATGAAAACAAAGAGAGAAAAATGTAATCAACAAATATCTCATTATTCCTTCCCCACATTTACACATTTACACTTTTTCATTTTAAAAAAGCACAACCAAAACAAAAATAAAATCCCAAAAACCAACAATAAACATAAAACAAATCAATCACCCCATATTCTTCTTACATAGTCATCCATCTATCCTTTGTTCTTGTGAATTTATTGGAGCAGTGGTATTATTAAGTTGTGTCTTCTTTCTAGTGTGTGCAATTAAACCTTGTGGGTGTCCCACACATTTTGAGATTTATTTCTTTTCCTTCCTCCACATGCACCATGACGCACTATTAATTGTAACAAAATCAAATGTCTATTGCATTACAAAATGAACAAAATGCACCTCACAATTTCAAATTAAAAATGTATTGATTGTTAATCTTGTAAAGGAACCCTCGCCATTGCATGAGCACATTGCACCATCACCCACATACTTTTTTATTTAAATAAACCCTAATATTCACACTTGCACATGTCTCTACAATGCAAACATAATAATTTGTAAATAAAATTAACCACCGCGGTCACATGTGCATGCACTATATACCACGCATCATCTAATTATCAAAATGAATTGCATTGTAGAGACTTTTGGTCAAGTCGAGTCTAAATGGAGATGAAGTGCATTAATTACGATTCATTATGCTTTAATGAGTTAAGTTAACAATGAACTGATGAATAATTTATCACCTAATAAAATGAATTGGTTTTGGCTGGTTTCAAAAGTGTTTTGGAGAGTTTTGGTTGTGATTGAGAACATTTGATTAGCTTGTATTGGTTTTTGGTTAAGTTGTGATGTAGTAATAGGTTTTTTTTATGATGACTAATTGGTTTTGATATGTTGTATCTGTGTCCTTGGGTTTGTTTTTGATACTATCGAGAGATTGAGATTGTGAATGATTAGGTTGGATTTGAGTGGTTTTATTGTGTTATGTTGACCTTTTGTAGTGTTTTGTGAGCTTATGTATGTCTCTATAAATGGTCTGTATGCTTCTATGTATGTTCTATTGAATGGGTTGGTAGCTTGTGAAGTTTTTTCAACTTTGGAATGAGAAGAATATAAGCTCAAAGTAGCTATGAAGAAGTTACAATTAAAGTTTGAAGCTAAAGACTTGGAGTGACTACATCACTAATGAGCTGTGAAGGGACACTATAGAGGCGCTTGTGACCCTTCAAATTAGCTATACCCCTTAGAGGGTGTCTCCATGACCAAGAGAAGGTTTTTGGGCATTCATTCTATTGTATTCTCATATATGAGTATTTGAGAGTATGTGAGAGAGAGATATTGAGTGCAAGATAGTTAATTTAGAGGTTGAATATTGTATATGAGAGAGATTGTGAGAGCAAAAGACATGGATTCATTTTTGAAAGAGATAATATTAAGCTTATGTGATTGATTCCACTCATATGATGGTATATATGAGTTCTTCTTCTCTTTGATTCATGAATAATGAAGATTATGTGATGTTCTATTGAAGATAAATCTATGGGAGATAATGTCTATGTGTTAACCCTCAAACGAACAAGGTGGAAAATCTAGAAAATCTAAAGCGGAAGAAAAGACCAAGGAAAAGTGAAACAGAAGACGAAGGCGCGCCAAGAAAAATATGGAAACACAAGAAGTGCTAAAAAGTCCTCAATCAAGGAGAAAGGCACACAAGAAAAAGTGCAAGTCAATACTTTTGTAAAAGAGCGCAAGGCGCACCATGATTTACTTTTAAGAGCACCTGTGCAAATTGTAAAAGTAGACGTGCAGTAGGAAGAAAGCTAGGGAGATAGGAGGAAAATGGAAAAAAGGGCCTGACTGACTATGTAAAAATGGGGATAAGGGGATGACCACCCAAAAGGGATTTAGGGATTTGTATATAAAGTTGAAAAGGGAATGAAAAGCTCATTCTTGTGTGTGGCCAAAAGTAGCTCTCTTCTTCTTCTTCTTCTCCTTGTTCTTGCTTGCTTGAACTTGTGCTTGAGAGAGGGAGTGTGAGAGTGTGAGGGAGTGAGTGTGTGAGGGTGAGGGACCGTGGTGGAGAAGCTCTCCATCTTCTCCTCTCTTCTTCTCTTCTCTTCTCTTTTCTTGCTCGCGACAATGGAGCTTGGAGCGTGGAGCTTGAGGATGGAGCTTGCTTGAAGCTTGCACTTGGATCGTGGAGCTACCGGAGTGCTTAGGAGAGGAGGCAACTTGATTGGGCATGGAGGTAAGCTCACTACACTCATAGAGATGGATAGCTCATTGGCTATGTGAGAGGTATCCATTAGTGCTCAGCTTGGAACACTTGAACAATAAGCGGTTTGTGGGTCTTGGCGGTTGATCGCCCCTACATTTTGATTCCGTTGCTAGGACCAATGGATTCAAGCCCTGAGAGCTTGCACGCTTCGAATTGAGCATTGAAGTAGGGTTTTTCTCGAAACGGTGCTTGAGGTAGATAGGTAGGAAGCAAGGAGTTTGAAGAGGTATTCAATCTCCTTAGCAAGTAGGTTTTTGGGTTTTTGGATTTGGAAAAGCAGGTTGGATTCGTGTAAGTGTTTTCTTTGTGATTTGGATGCATTAGGATAGGGAAAAAAAAGAGGAAAACATGCATTGGGGTTTCTACTATCATAATAGGGCAAGAGGGTTTCATTTGTTTGCCAATTTGCATTTTGGAGTTTATTTGCTATTCCAGATATACACAATCCTTCATTAGAGTTCATTCTTACATTTTGGAAGTTTGTGCAACCCCTCATAACCAGAATCGTTAAAAACGAGTGATTTTCATCATCGTTGAAAAATCGTCCACAAGAATCAAACACTATTACTGGAGTAGGATTCCAAGAATCAGACTTGGACGCGATCTGATTCCCAGAATCGAACATTGTCCAATTTTCAAACTCGAACGGTTCAATTGCTAGAATTGATCGATTTCCAGACTCAGATCAACCCATCCTGTTCGATCAGACATAACCTATTCAATTTTGAAAATCGAGCACCCCATAGTCGGATGTTCGATTCCCAGAATCGGACATAGAAAAATCAGACACACAAAAATCAGACCGACACTCCAAAAAAACACACGAGAATCGGACACTTCAAATCAGACACCCCATAATAGAATGTTCGATTCCCAAAATCAAATGTACAAGAATTGGACACTTCAAATCAGACACCCCATAATCAAATGTTCGATTCCCAAAATCAAATGTACGAAAATCAAACACCTGTCAAATCAAACACACGAGAATCGGACACTTCAAATCAGACACCCCATAATCGAACATTCAATTCCCAAAATCAAATGTACGAAAATCAAACACACAAAAATCAGGCCAACCGTTCGATCAGACACCCATTTGTCTTGTCAGACATGCACAACAATTGGATCACTCTATAGTCGTGGACCAACCATAGGACTCAAACCCAACTACCAATTAGGCCACTCTTCGAAATCGAACCCAGTCCACTAGACCATTCGACTCTGAAAATCAGACCATCCGACTTTGAAAGTCTGACCACCCAGAATCGAATAATCCGATTCCAGGAATCGAACCAACAAACCAGAACAAGAAAATACAGACTCAGAGACCATATAGAGTCAAAAGCACATTATAAATCTATCACTGGGCTGAAATCTAGAGCAAGTGGTTCAAAACTTGGTTACGAACGGTCCTTTAGATCGTGCATGGTCTTTAGTGTGGCCCCCCTGCGGGCTAGGGGGGGCTACCCCCTCCCGGACCCCCACAGAGGGAGCTCTATCCCCTCTGCACCTCCCCCAAGTAGGTTGGAGAGAAAACACACGCCATGACACGTCCTCCAAATTAGATCCTAGTGTAGTAAGGGCTCTACACAAGCATGGATTCTCACTTTGCAAAACAACAACCACAAGCCCATACCCGAACAAAGGCAAACAGAGACCCTAGAACCTCAATGAGCCAATCTAGCCAACAAGAGCAAAAAGGCCACACCACAAAAACATGTATAGGTTGCATTCGGACTGTATCTATTCAAAGTGGAATGCAACAACACCAAGCTATAACTACGAGGATGACTAGACATGACAGTCTCTTGACAATGGATGCACCTTGAACAGCACTACATAGACAACCCAAGACACCAGTGGAGAACCCACATCTGGTTGTGCAGTTGGGGACTCAAGGGCTTGTATCAAAAGGCTTCAATTTATAAGCCAAGACCCAAAAGATGAAGACATAGTACCGCTTGCTTACCTTAGGGTCAAACTCACTGCAAAAAGAGAGCATAATGTCGATGCTCTCATCAATGAAGGAGAAAATTTTAATATCTTGACCTATAATGCATGAACTCTATTAGGCTAACCAGAGCTCACACCGACTTACAAATAAGAAGATCAGGAGCCAATGCCAAGGATAGGCTTTGGACTTACAAATATCGTAGAAGACCACAAAAGAGGCCCAAGCCTTAAAAATGAAGGTATTGATGGAGAGCCAACACAATGCCATGATGGATATCCAAATCGTTGCTACATGCTCAAGGGTATTATGCAGGCAACCGATGGATTTGGGTACCAAAACCCCCTACTAAGCCACCTCTATCAGCTGAAGGCCAGATCGTATCAAAACCAAAGAAGCCCAAGAGGAAATCTAAATGAAAATCCAAGTCTCGAGGCAAGAAACCAAACATGACTATTGGAAAGGTAGATCCTCAGCCATGCTTAACAAGCGGACATCAGATGTAACCGTCGAGTGTGCACAAAAGCCACTAGTGCCCAAGGAGCCTTTGACTTCCCAAGAGAATAATGAGCACCACATGCACAACGTTGATCATGGTAAGGCTGATTGCTAAATAAAGCAAATGGCAGAATTGTCAGACAGCAATGAGCAAATCTTCCAGCCAGTGCTAAGTCCACCTAGGAGTCCTAAATCTCTTATACCCGCTTTCTCTAAATGGACACAAGCACAATAGTAGTTGTCAAGTACAACTACTCAATCCCAATCTCTATCTCCATCTAAGCTTCCAAATTTCCAAGATGCGGGACATGACAACACCCCTAATTCTCAACCTAGGGATACGCTTGTACAATCGATCTGCACAAGTGAATGCTCAAAGGGCAACAAAAGACATGACTACTTCCAATCTACCTAAGGACTTGACAATGCAGTCGACTAATAGTAGCTGGTCCATTGAACTAGCTGCTACTACTTCTAATCAGAAATCACAACAGTCTCACAGCCTTTGGCCGTGACAATGCCCCTTGCAAAATGTGTCCTTAGCAATTCACATGCAGAAGAGTTATCAGAACCAACATCCTCGAAACCTCTAGAACTTCCAAAGCACCTAAAACCTAGGCTTGAGGAGAAATCTCTCAAAGATTTGGCCAAGGAGATGGCGCATCTGACAAATGAACCAAAGATGAAGAGCATGATGAAGCTTGATCACAAGCTCATAGCCATCACATGTGTATACATCCATGTGGACATGGGAAGGCCAACACACCAGAGTGCACAAAGCTCATAGCTGAACCCCTGACTTGGGATGAGCAACAATATGTTTGCTCCCGCTATGAAGCTATTGCTAAGGAAGTCATAAAGGACATCCCAAAGGCCACAGCTAGAGAATTGTGCTTGATACTCTCACTCTATACTACCCAATGTGAGACAAACAAGGAAAATCTCGAAGCAATCAAATGAAAAGGGAAAGGACAAGGAAAATTTGTGCAGAAATGGTACTCTAACTAGAGTTTGGTAGCCAAAATTTTCCATCAACTAATGACACTTGTTGAGCACAGGAAAGCCCTTTGGACATCAATACATGATCCCATGTACATTGCCCCAACCTCATTAAGAGTGTTGGCAATGGTCCATGAGGTCCAGCTTTCTACCACTATCCAAAAACATCCCTTGCATGATAAACTACTTCTAGAAGAAGATCTACATGTGGCTAGCAAGCTACGAGTAGGGAGCATGGTTCTTGATGTCAGCACATATGTCTTCTGCCTCACTCAAGACCCTGTATTCTTAGATCTCTATGCTTCCCATCAATACAACCCTAACTTCTTTAGCTGGTTTCGTCCAAGCCTACATGATAGGAACCCTAAACCATCTCTTGGTTTTACACTAGAGTCACCCGAACCTCCAGAGCAAGAGAAAAATAGTTCTAAACACAACACCTGCTCTGATAAGAAGTAATGGAGGCATGTTTCAATGGGTAAGGACAAGAGTCTAAAGCAAATGCACAAGAGCAACTACCAATGCAATCGGATGAGGGGCTAAACACAGGGGAATTAGCTAAAGAGCTAGAGTCTCCAAAAAGAGAGGCAATTGTACCCTCACAACCTAGCGAGGCTATCCAACAAGTCGCAGCTATATCCCATGAGGAGACACCAAAAATAGAGAATGTTGAGGCTCGACCAAGCACATCAACGGGGCTAACCTAGTTCAGGGTCCTGAATATTTAAAGGATACACCTCAATTTCCCAAGAAAAAGAGGAGAAAACAACGAAAACAATGGCAATCGCAAGTGGTGGTAGACGCCAAGAAGATTGAGACCAAGGGTGCTGAAGAACTGAGGAATGAAGCATCGAGTCCACCGATAAATAAACCCATTGCCATCTCTCCTAACAGCGATGAAACCTCATACACATCCATGTGTTCTGATAAGTCAAAGAAACCATTACCATCAATAGTTTCTTGCAACACTCAATTCACCGACAAGAGAACTTGTATTGACCAATCAAGAGTGGATACAACACTGTCACAACAAGGTGACAAAACTATACTAGTCACATCATCCGAGGAGAACCATGACACAATAGGAGCAAAGCCTTAGGAGAAGCACGAAAATCCTAAGGAAAAAAGCAATCCTAGCATTGACCAATCCTGCTCATCTAGGCCTGAGCCCCTAGCTATGCTAAACCCTAGGGGAACTCCCATAACCTTGCATGAGATAGCAACCAAGCAAACCTTCATAGAACATAAAAATGTCATAGAGTGCTTGACTGAGTTGGATGCTAAACTCAAATTATTCATACGTGTCTATGTCCTTGCAGACATGGGCACATTCCCTAGGGAGTAGCTTGAGGAATACTTGCCATATCCGCTATCTTGGGAAGAGCAAGAATATCTTAACACACACTATGACAAGCTCCTACATGAACACATGGAACTCATCTCTGACGAGGAGGCTGATGAACTATGCTTAACTATGGCATTCAATGATGTGCTTTTCCAACCAAATCTCTTAGAGATAGAGCAACTAAAGCGACAATCAGAAGGTAGAAGTCAAATTGAAAAATGGTGATTTGAAACCTGTGCTACAATGGCTGAACTTGGAGCCCACCAGATTATGACAATCTCAGAGGAGTGACTGGCCAAATGGCGGTCTCAAAGAGACCCAACCTATGTGGCGCCAACTTCCTTTTGAGTATTGACTGCCATTCAAGGTATGCACATAGTCGAAAAAACTAGCCAAGAGAAATCTTTGGTTGATAAGATTCTCACTAAGGAGGAGCTACATGTTGCTAGTAGACTCGGACAAGGTACCATGCTACTCGATGTTGCAAAATATATGTTGTTATTGAGTAGGTTGCCACGAGTACTAGATGTGTGTGCCATGCTCCAATATAATCCTAAGTTCTACAATTGGTTTTTATCCTCATGAAGTGACATGGGCTTATAAATATGTATATAAATAAACAATGACTTTTGTGACTGTGTATAGATAATACCAAAAAAAAAAAGCAAAGCCAACACACACACACAAGCAATGATAATCAAGTGTAGGTGATTTGCATTGAAGTTGACACTATGGGATTCAGATAAGTGATGTCTTTTTGAGCTACACCTACTCATTATGATTGAAGCATATGACTTGCACGCTCAGGGAAGTTACTATATGTATATCCTCTACATCACGTGCATTCAAGGCCTATTTATAAATATCCTTATCTGTGAATTTTTCTTGAATAAAACATAACCCTTTTCTATTCAATCTGTAAATATTCCCATTATATTATACACTTCTGTATGTAAAAAATGTATAAAATAGAAATTTTAAAATACCTTATTTTGAACTCACGTGATACAAACATATATTCATGAGTAACTTACTCGAGCTTGCACATACTCTCATGAGCTGCCAAGTGAATGCAGGATGACATAGGTCTCTGTACGAAAGTGTTCAATGTCCAAGTCACCACAAGACCACCAAGCCCACAAGAACCATTATGGAGAAAGCGACAGAAATACCAAGGAATAAAGAGTCGTGATGGAAGCCCTGTTGGAAGAGAAAATCACCCCTGCAAAAAGCACACATTGAATTTGAGCATGGCCCAAAGCATAGTCATTGGCTACTTTCCCTTTCTTAGCCAGACTCTACATTCGGCTCACTATAGTTACTACCTTGATTGTTTCGATGTCTCACAAGTTACAAAGAGGTTTGCAAAATCTCAAATGTATCTCTTTATCTCAACAACTGTTCCTCTGACATCGAGGCTAGTAACACAATCATCCTTGTAATATCCATTTTTCACAACCTTTGGATTTCGACATTTCTTAGTCCAAATGAAAGGTTGATAGCCTCAATGTATTGCATTGGTTGTATTCATTTTATCCAAAAAAAGAAAAAAAATAAAAAGAGAGAAATCAACAAAAGAGAAAACAAAAAGAAAAGAAAAGAAAAGAAAGAAAGAAAGAAAGAAAAAAGCACTCACGATCACAACACAGCACCTAGGGGTCCTCAAATTAGGTATGTCTAGTGACCTTGGTCGGCTAGCTCCGTCCCTAGTTCCCTGGCCCTTTACACATCCCCCACAATGGTCTAGGGCACATCAAGGGCAGGGCATACCTTGGGAGCTTGTCTTGCCTATGGTTAGACTTGTCACCCTAAACTATTTGCATAATTCTTTGTCTCACTCCATCTCAGTAGTACCATTGCAACCAACAGTGGTAAGCAAGGCACGAAAGACCATGGAAGTACTCTTCGAATAATACAAGTAGCCACCAGCTACAAAAAGCTAAGGTGTCAATGAGCTCAATTATGCTACATCGTGTTGTCAAAATCAAAAATGATGTTTCAAGAAGCCTTCCTGTGTACTTCTCCTCAACATCGACAATTTTTCCCACCCCATCGAACCCTTGCTTCATCCACCCATTGCTACGAGGAACCATACCATCATTCTTCTAACTATATAATATCTAAGTATGCACATGCACTCACATAATATCTACACCATAATATATATAGAGTTTGGGTCCTCAAGTGCAGGACAATACTCTCAGCTTGCTTAGAGTTTTGACCTGTCTCCAAGCTAATCAATCTACGTCTTGTGCATGGTAAGAAGACTAGCACTACCCAAGGGAGAGGGCACATATGAGAGGTTTTCAATTACAAGTATTGTAGACTCCAACAAAAGTACCGTCAACTCTTCATCAACACTCAACTCTGAATTCTTATCATTTGTCATCCTACAAGCCCACCAAAGAATCGTCGCCCGCCACAGAATCCCCAGAACATCAACACATGTGCCAACTTTTGAGTGCAGCTTCCAACAAAAATCCAGCCCTATCAGCAACTTCAACAACCCTATCACCGACCAATCATGCCAAAAAAGTGTCACCAACTACCTTCATCCGCACCACCAAAACTCCAAGGTAAATCACTGCAGTCCCTTCCACCCACCTCTTTGAAGCCTACTACTACCTATGACAATGAGTGCCATGGGACTGGCACTTGGAGGGGGGTAATGTTAACCGTCAGACCAACAAGGTGGAAAATCTAGAAAATCTAAAGTGAAAGACAAGGCCAAGGGAAAGTGAAATGGAAGATGCAGGCGCGCCAAGAAAAATATGGAAACACAAGAAGTGCTAAAAAGCCTTAAATCAAGGAGAAAGGCGCACAAGAAAAAGTGCAAGTCAATACTTTTGTAAAAGAGTGCAAGGCGCACCATGATTTACTTTTAAAAGCGCCTGTGCAAATTGTAAAAGTAGATGGGCGGTAGGAAGGAAGCTAGGAAGATAGGAGGAAAATTTGAAAAAGGGCCTAGGCTAGCCATGTAAAAAAGGGGATAAGGGGATGACCACCCAAAAGGGATTTAGGGATTTGTATATAAAGTTGAAAAGGGAATGAGAAGCTCATTTTTGTGTGTGGCCAAAAGTAGCTCTCTTCTTATTCTTCTCCTCCTTGTTCTTGCTTGCTTGAGCTTGTGCTTGAGAGAGGGAGTGTGAGAGTGTAAGGGAGTGAGTGTGTGAGGGTGAGGGACCGTGGTGGAGAAGCTCTCCATCTTCTCCTCTCTTCTTCTCTTCTCTTCTCTTCTCTTCTCTTCTCTTCTCTTGCTCGTGACAATGGAGCTTGGAGCGTGGAGCTTGAGGATGGAGCTTGCTTGAAGCTTACACTTGGATTGTGGAGCTACCAAAGTGCTCGGGAGAGGAGGCAACTTGATCAAGCATGGAGGTAAGCTCACTACACTCGTAGAGATGGACAGTGCATCAGCTATGTGAGAGGTAGCCATTAGTGTTCGACTTAGAACACTTACAGTCCATGGGGCTCGGCGGTTGATCGCCCCTACACTATGTTGTGTAAAGACATTGTCATTGTTCCTGCTATTTTGTTTGTGTGGTGCTATAAAGAGATTAATACTACAATTTTTAGTGTTATAAGGCAAATTTTCTTGCAATTCTTTCCCATGTTCTTAGTGTTCTCTAGAGAGATCCACTTAGAGCCCCCATGAGCTATGGTACCACGTTAAATTGGATAGTGCAACATACAAAATCTATGTAAAGAATAGATAGTATATAACAAATTATAGAAGAATTGAGATTTCTTTATTTGCAATCAAGGTGATACAATGATGGATCTATACACTGGTATACTTCCACAATAAAGCTTAGTTTCATTGATCCAATTTGATTCTAGGTGAAGAGCTTAAATCTTGCTAGATGAACTCAAACCACGTAAAAAAAAGTAATGAATTGTATGCTAAGGTTACTTGAGTCTTTTCACTTGAACTCTCTCCCTCATCCCCTTTGCCTTCCCTCCCCCTCACCCTTCCAATTCCTCTCTCTCTCTCTCTCTCTCCAAAACTACAAGCTTAGGACATACAAATATTAAAGGACTACCTCTTATATCTTAGCACTATAATTATTTTGGTTCTAAGTTTGGAAAGCCCCGAACCTCCACAAGGCTTCCCGAACCTATGCCCTCTTAAAACCTCCCTTTTTCAATTAAAACACCCTCCCCTCTCCTCTTTCTTACATGTAATCTCTCATTTTCTCTTTCCCCTCCCCTTTTTAATTAAAAGAACCTCTCTCTCTCTCTCTCTCTCTCTCTCTCTCTCTCTCTCTCTCTCTCTCTCTCTCTCTCTCTCTCTCTCTCTCTCTCTCTCTCTCTCGTAAATTAAAACCCCCTCCCCTCTCTCTCAAGTATAATCCCTCCCTTTCTCTTTCCCCTCCCCTTTTTAATTAAATTCCTCCCCCCTCCCCCTCTCTCTCATGTGTAGGGCCTAGGTTCTCGGGTCTAGGTTCTCTCTCTCTCTCTCTCTCTCTCTCTCTCTCTCTCTCTCTCTCTCTCTCTCTCTCTCTCTCTCTCCTTTAATTAAATCAAACTTCTTTTTAAATCAAAAGTTTCTCTCTCTCTCTCTCTTTCTCAGTTATATTAAAATTTTTAATTTAAATTTTCCTTGTAATTAAATTTTTTTAATTTAAAGTTCTTTGGACATAGGTTTTCAGACACTTTGAGAGGGGAGAAGAAGAAGAAGAAGAAAAATTTCTCTCTCTCTTTCTTAGTTATATTAAACTTTTTAATTTAAACTTTATTTTTAGTTAAATATTTTTTCTTTTTTTAATTTAAAGCTTTTTGGACATAGTTTTTCACACACTTTGAGAGGGAGAAGAAGAAGAAGAGAGAGAGAGAGAGAGAGAGAGAGAGAGAGAGAGAGAGAGAGAGAGAGAGAGAGAGAGAGAGAGAGAGAGAGAGAAGAATAAGAAGAAGAAGAAGAAGAAGAAGGAGACAAAGATGAAGAGAGTGGGGGAAAGCGGAAAGAGAATAGTATTGTTTAAATTAAAGCTTTTTCTTCCCTCCCCTCCCCCCTCTCTCTCAATTGTAGGGCCTAGGTTTTCTCTCCCTCTTGCTCTCTCTCCTTCTCTCTCACTTAGGTTAACTTTTTCATTTAAATTTTTTAATTAAATATGTTAAAAAATTAATGTAGAGTTTTTTTGACAGTTTTCCACACACTTCAAGAAGAAGAAGAAGAAGAAGAAAGTGAAATAGAGGGAGAGAGGAGGAAAGAGGAAAGAGAATAGTTTCTTTTAAATTAAACATCTTTTAATATAATTTTTGACTTAGAGAGAGAGAGAGATAGAGAGGAAATATATAATTTGAAAGAGAAAAAATAGGGGAGAGAAAGGGAATAGAGGAAAGAGAAAAATACAGAGAGAAGACAAATTTATAGAGAGTAAAGAGAGCAAGAGAAAAAGACTTGAAAGAGAAAGAGAGAGGAAAAGAAAAATAACGGGAGAGAGAGAGAAAAATCTAGAGAAATATAGAAAGAGAGCAAAAAAGAAAAAAGAGGAGAGAGGAATAGAGAGAAAGATAATTACAGAGAGAGAAAGTATAAAATTTTAGAGAGAGAGAGAGAGGAAAAGAGAGGAGAGAGGGGGGAGGGGAGAGGGGAGAGGAGAGAGGAGAGAAGAAAAGGGGGAAGAGAGACAAATAGAAGAAAAGCACAGAGAGAAGAAAAGGAGAGAGAGAAAAGAAAAAGAAGAAGAAGAGAGAATTTGAACTAAGAGAGAAAAGATAAAATTAAAAAGAAAAAGAAAACAAAAAATGTAAAGAGAGAGAGAGAGAGAGAGAGAGAGAGAGAGAGAGAGAGAGAAAAGAAGAAGAAGAAGAAGAAAATGAAAAAACAGGAGAGGGAGAGAGAAGGAAACAAGAGGAGAGAGTGGGAGAGAAGAAAAATGGGGGGAGAGAGAAAGACAGAGAAGAAGAGGAAAGAGGAAAAGAGGAGAGAGATAGGGGAAAAGAGGAAAGAAAAAAAATCTTTTTCAACTTTAAATATTTTTTGAGAGAGAGGAAAATGGAGAGAGAAGAAGGACAGAGAGGGAGAGAGAGAATATAACATTTAAAAGAGGGAGAGAAGAAAAAAAAGAAAATTAGGAGAAAGGAAAGAGAAGAAAAGAAGGCACACACACACACACACACACACACACACATACACACACACAGAGGATAAAATTTAAAAGAGGAAGAGGGAGAGGGAGAGAAGAAAAAAAGGAAAATTAGGAGAAATGGAGGAGAAGAAAAGCGGGGTGGAGAGAGAGAGAGAGAGAAAGAGAGAGAGATATAGAGAGAGAGATAGAATAAAAGGATAGAGAGAGAGAGAGAGAGAGAATAAAAGGATAGAGAGAGAGAGAGAGGAAAAGAAGAGAGAGAACATGAACATAAAGAGAGAGAATTATATATAGGAAAAAGATAAAATTTACATTCTTTAATAGAGATTGAGGGGGGAAAAGAAAGTGAAGGAAGAAGAAGAAGAAGAAGAAGAAGAAGGGGGGAGAGACAGAGAGAGAGAGAGAAAAAAAGGGGAGAGAGAGAGAGAGAAGAATAAGAGAAAGAAGAGAGAATATAAAGAGAGAGAATAATAGAGAGAGGAAAGATAACATTTAAAAGAGAGAGAGAAAAGAAAAATTTTAAAAAGAGATTGAAGAGAGAAAGAAGAAGAAGAAAGGAAAAAAGAGGAGAGGGAGAGAGAAGAAAAAGAGAGGAGAGAGGGGGGAGAGAGAGAGAGACAAAAGAAAAGCAGGGAGAGAAAAAAAGGGGGGGAGAGAGAGAGAGAGAAAACCAAGAGAGGAGAAATAATAAACTAAAATAGAAGACAGAGAGAGAGATAGAGAATGAGATATAGGGAATGAGAGGGGAGAGAGAGAGGGTGAATAAAAAAATTAGAAATAGAGAGGGAAAAGAGGATAGAGAAAGATGAGAAATAGATTATTGAGCGAAGTTGTTGTGTGATAGCACATCAACTTTATTTGTTGCTTGAGGGTAGCAAAGCTGCCACGAAGCAGCCTAGCATTCGACATGCGCACACGGAACACTAGTATTTCCTTATGTACCTCCTTCAAGAGTCCCTCCCTTAAACTCACATAGTACCATGCGACAACTAAGAATGACCTTCTCTTGGTACTAAAACTAAGAATGACTCCTTAAGCTCTTTCTACACTTATCACAAACTACATAAGGTTTATATGACTTTAGTTTGCTTTAGAAGCACATGAATTTCTATATTAATGTTTTCCATGAAAATCATGGATGTGAAGGAATCATGAACTTGTCAAGATTATTCATGGCCTCTTTAAAAATTGTGGATTACTAAGACCCCAATGTTGGTATTATATCATGGATGATGATAAGGTTTGAACTCGTAGCTCATATGAATTGCATAGTTTTTAAAGTTGCAAAAGTTGTTCAAATAGGATTAAATTTACCACTTAGTATAGGTTAAGAATGGAAACCTTTATTACAATGTTCAATAATTGTAGATTAATAGTAAATTGTGTTGTTTCTAAATAGTGTACTAGTAGTTTTCATTCCTTTTTTGGCAACTAAAGACACAAGAGTGAAAAGAAGCTTCATTTTTCATGCAAAAGTACTTCAAGGGTTATAAGGTTCGAACTTGTTGCTCAAATGAACTGCATAGTTTTCAAAAGTGTAAAAGCTTTTCAACTAGGATTCAATTTACTATTTAGTATAGGTTAAGACTGGTATACTTTATTACCATGTTCAATAATTGTAGACTAACATTAAGCAAGTTTGTTTCTAAACATTGTATGAGTAGTTTGAATTGTTGCTTTGCCATTCGAGTACACAATCATGGAAATAAGCTTTTTTTTCCATGCAAAATGTATCTTCTCACCTAAATTGAATCTCTTTTTGGGGAGAACAGCTACATGTGGTCATGTTCAGAGATAAAGGGAGACTAGATGATGAGACATATAAATGTATATTCTCTCCATTGAAGAAGGCTACTTAACACATCCTATGGGTGATTGTAATTAATTTAGATAGTATTATTTTTATTTATTTAACTCATTACAAATATAGATAATTGAATCTTGTTATCTCAAATTATTGTGCATGCAAGAGTTTTGAGAGTATCTCCATTTAGCTTGAAACAGGTGTGCACAACATGAGTGAGCGTTGTATTGGTGGAGGGAAGTTGCATGTTGCTTGAGATGTCAATAAAAGAGAATTATGCAAGCTCCATTTGGCTTGAACTAGTGTATGTGGAAGAGTATCTATGAGTTTATAACTTGTTTAGACAATATTTGCATGATGCAACAACTCAAATTATGAGCAGCATTTTGGAAAAAATCGATTATTTAGCAATTGTATTGAAACTAACATTCCTTGAATGAAAACTTTGTGTCAATGAGATAGACATGTTCATTATCTTCTAAACATTTTGATAGTCACATCAATGTGCTCTAGTCATGATGTGTTGTCCATGTGATTTGTCAATGTTTTATGGATGAAAAGAGAACATGTGTAGGTTGACGCCTAAACTAAGTCTTAATGTGTCACTCCTTTCGTTTACAAGAATCCCTTATTTTTTAGATATGTGCCCACCACACAATGTTCTTGAAGAGATCAAAACATATTCTTTTCAACTTTTTGGAGCAAGAGATGTTATCTTCGATTTATTCATGCCTTCATGATCCAAACTCTTGAAATTATTAAGACTCCAACTCAAGTAATGTGTTGATCTAATAGAAAGGGAACATGTCTTTGAATGCCTCTTAAGGATATGATTTTCTTAGAAGTTAAGCAATACCTACTACAAAAAAAATAATGCATGAACGCTTATGATAGAAACCTCATGATGTGCAAGTTTATTCTAGATTTGCTAAGTATTTCCAATCTTGCTAGCATTGTAGTTTTCTCCATCATACATGTGATATGTGCCTTCACTTTCCCAACCAAAAAGTTGACAATGCATATATTATGAAATGTAATGCACGATGTCTTAAGTTTCTTCTCTAGCAATATATGGTGGTTAAAAAATTTAGTGCTTTACCAAACATGGTCCAAGGATGGGTGGTGCACAAGCCTTTAACTAAAAAGGTTGCAAAGATTAATACGCAATGCAAACATGCTACAACACAAATTTTGTTGCCTAAAAGGCATGTGCTCTTGTCAAAAGAATTGGTTTGAGCATATATTACCTTGCAACTTGAAGATGGTTAGCTATCTTGAATGAAGATTTAAAGTCTCATTTTGCAAATTTCTAATGAAAGAAGAACTAAAAGTACAACCATGTCGGGGCATGTAACTTACTTCCATCTTGCACATGTGAGGTAACCAAAAGTCAAATCTTGCAGTTTCCTAACGAGCATGGTAGCTGCTTCTTATGAGATTTTCTCTAGATATGTGTCCTTTTCTGAAGGGGATCTTGCACCACATGGACGCAAGAAATGCATAGACTTTTCTTCAATAAGGGTGCTTGTTGCACGGGACTACTTGTTCTAAATTATTACCATATGAAATGATATGGCATTCTTTTTTATCGAGAATATAGATATGATAGCCTCTTGTTATCTAAATAACGTTGGTTGTATAACATATATAGATATTGTAGAGCTAAGAAAGGCCTTAAAGAGTCTAGAAGAGTTTTTGAAGCACCCATCCTATGAATATGGGAGACACTCTTTGAGTTTGAGTGGGGGTGGGTGAGGGCAAGGTCGAGAAGTGGCGGTTAAAAGGTAGTAAAGGGAAAAGAGGAGATGGTTGTGAAAACAATGGAATAAAAAAAGGTTTTGAAGGACAAGCACACGTGGAACAAAACTAGTTGCAGCTTTATATTCAATAAATGGACACAACCAAAGAAAAGAATAAGAAAAAGAGTGCAAAGGCAAAGCTTGTCTTCATGTGGAAGGCATGTAATGGTTCTTTGAGATGTGGGTAATGGAGGTAAAGGGGTGTAAGCTTATGTGGCAAATACTAGGAATAGGTGATGTCATGTGTGGATTCTTGGGAAAGTCACCTTGAAGGACCAAGTAAGAGGTAAATCAATACCTTATGTAGCTTAGGTAAAGCCATTCACTGAGGATTAGATAAACCATCCAAAAACTTAGTTTTTGAAAGAGAAAATTTGATAACTTAAAAGGATGAACCACTTTATCTTCTAGTTTGAATATGATAGTAGGTGTAGTTGTAGCACTTTAGGCGTAGTTGTTGGTGCTAGAACTCATATGCATAAATGTTAAAATCAATGTATTCTACTCCTATCATGCCTTGGCAACAAGGGGTGTCTTTGTTGGTGTTTAGTTCAATTTTTCTTTAGGTTTCAAAGGGTGAAGGGAGTCATGAGCATGTCCTATCTTAGCATACATAGCTTCTATATAAGTTATAAGTTATATTTGGTGGCAAATTAGCCTAGCTTTTCTTCAAGGAGGGAGGGTGTAGGGAGGAGGAGTAGATTGACCTACTCTAGCATGTCTTATTTATGTACAAGTTGTGTTTAATATCAATTAAAATATTAAAATTGTTTTTATTAGGCATCTTGTGAGCTTTGAGAAGTACTATTCCATTATTCCCTCCATGACCTCAAAGCTTGCAAGGATCTATGTGGTAGGATGCCATGGGAGAAAATGAAAGAGATTGATCAATGCATACACATCAAAATGATCATTACTAAAAGGGTGCCACTAAATAGGCACAAGTTACATCCTTACTTGCTCACTGAAAGGGTAGCCCACAATTTGATTCCACCTTCATGAATGAGGGAATGCACCCTTATATTCACTCCACCCCTTTATTACAAAGAGCCATTGTGTAACTAAAACTCTTGCATATGTTAGTGACCACATAGTAGCTTAATTGTTGATGATATCCTTTAAGGCTAAAGTTCTAAATGAACCCACACGTATTTGACTTTGGATCTACCCTTGCATTCTCAACATGTTTTAAAACATATCGATTGTAAAAAGCATTCATATGAGGAATCTTATCAGTACTACACAAATATGATGTTGCGCCTTTGTGAATCATAAGAAGTTCACATTTAGCTCTTGTAGGACTAACTTTACTTTTTGATGCTTGTTGAAATGCTCCTCGTTTAAAGGTAGCCTAGATTGCTAAAGTAGGATGGAGCTGGAAACATGCGTGAATCCACAATGAAGGATGATGATATATGGCTAAAACAACACTTACGATGATATTGCATAGCTAGTAGGGTCTCATCCATCAAATGATTCCTATGATATTTTATTTGTAGACTAGAGTTGCTTTTCTTCTTTTGTGTTAGACAAGAGCTCTTATCTTTTGATAAGCTTTACGATAAGGCTATGTTAGAGCTTATATCTGTAGGTTATACTTTACCCTAATGGCAAAGATAATGTAAGATTGTTAGACCAAATAGAGGTAGGGCATTTGTACAAAATTTACTAGTGTTAGTCTCTCAAGTGCTTGTCAATTTAATGTAGTTTTCAACTAGATAAAGAGAATCTAGGTATGATCATGATGGCATTTTGGTTGGCACCCAACTTCTAGCTAGTTGCCAACATGCATTTTTTCTAATTAACAAACAATATCTTTAGGATGACATAAGCTATTGCTATGGAAATTTGTACTTGGTTCACTTTAGGGAATATTTCTACTTATTTGAGTGTGATAAATCACTAGCATTGCCACCTATCTCAACACAGAGGGATTAATACTTGATAGTTAGATGGTGGATAAGCATTCAATTGTGTGGTCAACACTTGAGTCTTTTGTGTTACGAGATGACTAAAAAACTAAGAAAAGAAAACATGTTCCTCTTTTTACCCTTAATCGTATCCTTTCTCAACATAATTCAACGGTTTGTCTAGTGGCTTAGTTCTTTGGTTTTTTGAACAACACACGGATGCCATGTGACCCAATGCCACAACCATAAAACATTTTCAACTAGTATAATTTGGCGGTTATGTGTATGTGTGTGTGTGTGTGTATTTATTTGGTACATAGAGGTTTATGTGGCAAGCATGTGTTTTGCTTCACTCTAGCATATACTAAAGCCGTGAAAAAGCCTTAAGAAAGAGGGAAAAGCTTATTGTAAACCCAGATTTATTGCCATATTTTCAAGCCTTAAGAAAGAGGGAAAAGCTTATTGTAAACCTAGATTTATTGCCATACTACTGTGAGGAAGAGATGAAATAAAATAGAGGTTTTAAAGTAATAAACAACCTTGAAACAACCCTCACAAGGGTTTTTAATACGATGCTAACATTCAAAATCAAGGATGAGATTATCGAGAGAGAGAGAAAAGTAATGTGAATAAGAATGATAACTAATGGGAAGTGATACCTTCAAGACTAACCCTTCACAAAGATATTCTAGAAGGGTACGTTTCAAATCAAATGTGATGGCCAATATGAAAATATGGAAATTATTTGTGGAACACTAGATTTTGGGGGGTTTTGGGGGGAGGGACGGAGGGGGGTAAAAGGCCGATGGGGAAGCCATTCGTTGCATTACTATGCGGCGATGGTGACGTGAAGGTCTTTAACTCTCTCTCTCTCTCTCTCTCTCTCATATACACACACACACACACAGGCACTCTCTCCTCGTCAAAGGAGCTGGGGCAGAGCCTAAAGGTAAGGTAAGAAAGAAGAAGAAGAAGAAGAAAGACTCCCTTCTCTCTCTCTCTCTCTCTCTCAGCACATTTTATGGCTTGGCTTCGACGCCTGGTGCTTCCATTACGCAGAGTGTGGAGCTTCTCTGTTGGTCGCCTTCGCAGTCACCGCCGCGGTACTCTCCTCCTCCTCCTCCTCCTCCTCCTCCTTCCTCGCAGATGCTTTGGTGTTTTACATCTGTTCGTTTTCTCTGAGAGACAGACAGACAGAGAGACACAGAGAGAGAGAAGTCCTTGTGTGTTTACCCCCCCCTCCCCAGCCTTACGCGAAGCATCAGTTCCATTTTCTTTTAAACACCCCGGATTAGCTCCCTTTCCTTCCCACCTCCCGTAATTAGTTAGTTGCACCCTTCCTTCCTCTATGTTTTTCCCTCTCCGCCTTCCTCAAGCCCTAATTTAGCTATCTTTCAACACAATTTCCACCTTCCTTTCATCAAACCCCATCACATTAGTTGCATTCCTTCACTTTCTCTTGCCCTCCCTTGTTTTCCTAGGTTCAATTTTATCTAACATCCTTCCTCCACAATTTTCCTAGTGTAGGGTCTTGCATCTTCCAAAATTTGGCTTTTCATTAAGGCAAAAACTGCACACTACACATAGTAGAAAAGGATTTTTGGAATGACCTTAGGCTGCCCATCTAATACACCGGCCACTCTTGGATCTTGAACGCATTCAGAAGTGCCCTAGATATGTGAAATTACTTTGTACATACATTTTGTAATTAACATTGAATGATGGTGCTAATAATGTGCCTCACACATGTAATTAAGTTTGAATTATTGTGCCAGTAATCTTAGTTACTACGCCAATCTTGTGCCTAACACATGCTTGTAACATTGATAGGTCGTGGTTTTGGAAAGCTTTATTACCATGTGCAATCCTGCACCTACGAGGATGTGCATGTTATGTGGTCCATGCTCCACAAGGATCGGCCTTATGAGTCATCCAAGGGCCAAGGGACACTTCTTATCTAGTTAACTTGCCTTAGAAAACTGGCACAATTGAGACCATTACTATTACCATCGTCTTATGTATAGTGAGATCTAAAGATGGGAGTTTTGGATTTATGGTCCTCTCATCTACTCTTGATCTCCTCATAGTATTTCTTCACATATAGAAACAATGTGGCAAACTTATAGTTTTTAAGCACTCTCTAGTAATGAAAAGTAAATTTTACGCCCTCTCCAATGTTTGATGATAATACATGCATTGCTTGTGACCTTGTCTTGATAATTGCATGTTCATAGTTAATAAAGAAGTTTTCATAACTACATGTGCCCTATTTGTATGTGATGTCATCATCATGGCTACATCTTCTAGTGTAACATTTTTGTAAATAAAGGAATTTCTTTCTTGCTTGTGCATATGCAAGTTTACCTAATTGTGAACATGCATATGCCTTGTTGGCACAAGTTCAATTTCACATGTAGATCC
Source organism: Lygodium microphyllum (assembly GCF_053477565.2). NCBI lineage: Eukaryota > Viridiplantae > Streptophyta > Polypodiopsida > Schizaeales > Lygodiaceae > Lygodium > Lygodium microphyllum. The sequence goes on from NC_141156.1 coordinate 52,188,360, forward strand.
ACCTCACCAACAAAAGGACATGATTGAGCTATCCTTTTAATCTAACCCATGTGTTGGAACTCATAATGTCTACATCCATGAATAATTGAAACTCCTATTTAAATTGATCTTTGTTGCTCTTTTTCATCCTACCCTTAATTACTTTTTCTTGTATTTATCTTTTTATTTTCATTTCATGTTTTCTAGTTTGTCTTTGTTTTGTTCTTTGATGATGGGCATGTACTCATTATGTCTTAAGGTAGATAAGTATTGATGTCCTTTCTTCACAAGTTTTCTATCACTTGTCATAATTGCGTTACAAATAATGATAACTAAAGCATATGCTACCCTATGTGGACACACACACACACACACAGATAGAGAGAGAGAGAGAGAGAGAGAGAGAGAGAGAGAGAGAGAGAGAGAGAGAGAGAGAGAGAGAGAGAGAGAGAGAGAGAGAGAGAGAGAGTGTGTGTGTGTGTGTGTGTGTGTGTGTGTGTGTGCGCGCGCGCTTGTGCACGCATGTTTGTGTGTTTGAGATTAGGCTTGGGATAAAAATCATGGTCTAGTATCACCATAGCCACAATCATAATTGGATGTAGTATAGATGTTGAAAATGGAACATCTCATCCCCACTATGTACAATTGGATGTAATATAGATGTTGAAAATGGAACATCTCATCCCCACCATGTATAAAATTTTGACTTTGTATATTGTTTTTTGGTTGAAATCATAGTTTTTAATGTGGTCATATTTTACCAACTTAATGATCAATTTCTAATTGTGCAAGCTTGCCTCAATTTGAGATGGGCTCTCTTGTGAGGTCCAAATGTTTATGTATTAGCATGGTTTGAGTGTTCTAGTAATATAACACTTATCTCAAGGATGTCATAGTCTTAGATTGATTTGCAAAAGAAATTCTCTCCATGTTTGCATATATACCAACATTGGAATTAGAAAAGTATGATTGCACAAGAATGTATATCATAGACATTCACCATGATATTATAACATGGTCTAGTCATGAAAATGGTAGGAGAAATAACCATGTTATAATAAGGTAATAACTATTTGCAAAAATTTGCAATAGAGTTTGTGGTTGGATTTGCTTAAGCTTCTTCAAAGCACAAGTGACCTCTCACTTGAGGATTGCCATTGGGACATTCATGTGTCCTGTAAGTCAAAGAGTGGAAGCTTTCTATATTCTTGACAAATGAGAGTATTGTTTGTTTTGTTTCTCAAAATTTTCAAGAAAGGAAAGAACTTTGCAAGCAAGAAAACAATACATCCTTAATGGCAATCCTACATTTAACATGTTTAGTTTCAAAATAGCTGGGGAGTAAATTTAGCTTAAACTTTACACATTGGTCAAATTGAGAATTTTGCAATGTGCTAGATGCTGTAGCTAGAGTTTTGAATAATCAATGTCTTAGGATCTCATCCACTTAATGATACAATTGACCTGAGGTTTAATATAATAGACATGAATTTTCGGATGTCTTTAAAAAGATCTCATCAAAGACTTGTTTTAAACCTCCTTACAAGTGTCTTGCATCTTATTTTTCACATTCCAACAAGCAATGATGCCACATTATTGACAATTCTAAAACACAACGATGGTTTTCACTAAGTAAAGAAACTACATATCATAATCAATTCATCTCAGGTCATAAATTTGGGTGCATTCCACCCTCCCTAATAAGCATCATTGATCATCATAATAATGCTTTCTTTCTTTTCAATAGCATTCCATTGCACATGATTTGAAGCATTATTTGCATATTGAAATACTCTTTGTAGCATTTTCATGTATAAGAATTTTCATACTATGAAAAGTGTATTTGCAACATAGTTGATATTTGATGTGATAGATATCAATGCTCCTACAATTTTGATGTTTTCTTAAATGTCACTAATTTATGGAGCTGAGAGTACACATTGTTCCTATAGTGCATGTGGTGTTATCATGGTCTCGCCTTACTAGACTCTTTAGTAATATTGATTGTAATAGGATGTAATGAATTGAAAAGCAAGAGGGGTTGCACAAGATTAAAATCTCAAGTATAGCTTCATAATAATGTTTATTGAATTGTGTGGTGATAGTAGTGGATGCTTGTCTGTTTGAAGGAGAATATGATAAGTCCAATATTTGTACAAAGAAGAAAACACGAATATTAAATTGTCAAACTAGTGTCGCCCACATAAAATTAGATCTTACCTACCACAAAATATGCAATAAAATTAGTGTCACCCACATAAAATTAGATCGTACCTACCACAAACTATGCAATAGTTGATTTTGTGCTCTTGATGCTTGCTTTGGCCCATGCATGTGTCTTTAAATTGCTAGGATAAGCCCTTTGGGATCCTTCCTTTCATTTGAAACTACTCCTTTGGGTCTCTTCACTTAATTGATTGTCAACATAAGCCTATTTGGTGTATTCAACGATAACTTAATTTGCAAACTCCAGTAGATATACACTTATCTATGTTGAAATACTAAAGAGATATATCCTTCATAGGCCAATTAACTTACCTCATGAAAGACATTGGCCTTATCAAATGAACCATTTGCATTCTCAAGTAGATTTTTTTGCATTAAATAGTGATTTGAAAGAGTTGGAAAATATTGGTTTTCTGTTTCTCAAACATGTTGTTACCCTTATTTAGTACATACTAGGCGCTCCGCGCCTAGTCTAGGCGCGGGCGCCACGCAGGCCGAGGCGAGGATCCACGCGGGCCACGCAGGCCGAGGCGAGGGCAGCGGGCGAGCGAGGGTGCGGGCGAATCGCGGGCGACGGAGGTGCCGACGCGTGGCACCCCCGCCGAAAGGGAAGGGGGGTCCGGGGCTGCCACGTGGTAGCAGCCCCCGACCTCCCCTTAACATATAGTAAGGATTTTGACACAGTACTTTCCACTATATTTAAAAGTTGTAAGATTCTTAGAATGCACTTTTTCTAACTCTAGTTATGAGTTCTATTTATATGTCTTAGTTCATCATTTATCAAAATAATGAATTGGTTGGGCATGAAAATATTGCCTTGAAAATATGTAATTGCCTAGATTATATACTTCATATTCCATGGGCACATAAAACTAGTTGCTGCTACATCAAAATTATCAAAATCCTTTGATGGTCATTATTTACATTGACTCTCTTCTCAAGGAGTCTGTATTGCTATGGCAAGATTCTTTGGTGGCCTTAATTTGCATGTTCCCTTTAAGTGTGATCACACAACATTCTCAAAACCTCAAATGTTGGTTCATAGGCATACGATCATTGAAGTATACCTTTTGGGAGACATTGGCCCCATGGATGGGAGCATTGGCTCATAGAAATGTTTCGTCATTTTGTTGATACCTTTTTGTCAACCTTAGTCTTGGTCTAGTGTTGGCGTAAAGTGTAATGGAGGTGTACCCTTCTCATTACTAGGAGCTTCTTAGTTGATGTGCTTGCCACTAAAGGGTGTGTTTCAAAGTTTAGAAGGAGGTTGTTCTCAAGTCCACCAACTTAAGTCTTACAAGCACCTAGGTTAGTTTATAAGTTAAGGTTTTGGCTGGGCTAACCAAGTTACCATTAGTTATAGGATTAGTTACAATGTTCCATCATGGTTGCTACTTGGTTAAAGCCACTATATAGCTAGCATGGTTATAATGCCAACCTATCTAGTTTGTTCATGAGAGATGGAAGGCTAACAATACATTGTATAAGTAGAGTAGGTTGCCTTCTCGGGTGGTTCATGAAATGTAAACCCTTACTATCATGTATGTTCAAGGCCTAGTTAAAAACCCCTTATTAGTAAATTATTATGAATAAAATATGTTTTTTTAAATTTCCCATTAAATGATACCCTTTTAGATGTGAAAAATGTCTAAAAAGGAAATTTAAAAATCCCTTTTGTGAACTTGGATAATAGACCTACCCCCCCCCCCCCCCCCCCCACACACACACACACACACACAATGTGCATGTGTGCATGTGTGTGTATGTGCGTGCGTGCGTATGTGCGTGCGTGTGTGTGCATGTGTGAGTGCTCACTTGCCCGTGCACACGCGCACGTGCGCGTGCTTGTGTGTTTGTGTGCGCGCGCGTGTGTGTGTGTGTGTGTGTGTGTGGCCTTTATCCCCACCTTTATCATGAGAAAAGTAGGTGATAAGGAGAGAAGATGTATGACTATACTACTATTGTGATACATATAAAAACAATTACTACATGCCATTCAAATCCCATTTTAGCCTTGCAATATTGACATGTTCTTTATGTTTTTTGGGCTCTTCCTTCTTGCTACTATGCTTGCTAAGTGTGAGGATATGTGTTATATGGGCCATGAGGTTACTAGAGAGAATTCTTTTTGCAAAATTTATGGTAGTTGATGCCACTTTGTCTTTGTTAACTTTGATAATGTCTTATCTACTTGGAAACAATGGAAGAGCATGAGAAGCATGCATGCTTGGTGCTTAAGACCGTTTATAGAACAAGCTTCATGTTAAGAAAAGAAAATGTACCTTTTACACCCTCATATTGCAATTTTCTTTATTTAATTGATAATGGTGGTTTTGATCTTTGGTTGAGGATGTCTTGTATTGGCTAGCTCCAAAGATTGCAAAGGAAATTAGGGATTACCTCAACCTAATATGTTGCTATACACATTCATCAAGGATTACATTAAAATATATGCTCACTTAAAAAAGTTAATCAAGAATTTCCATGGGTTTATAGGTTGGTTTGGAATCTTCATCAAGGATTATGCAGCCTTTTAAAGAAGTAAATTTAAATGGTTGAATCCAATTCATGAACATAGCATTGATGAGCACAAGAGATGCCTTTTCATAGAGTTCATATTTGAGCTTCCTCACTTCATATGCGATCTTGCAATTGGTTGTGTCACATATACCTATACTTCAAGGAACATGAAGCTTCAAACTATGCTTCTTGCCATATTTGTAACTTATTGTAGTTATTAAAAGGCTAAGATAATGTGAAGGGCCACGGATTATTACTTTTGTTAACAATCCATGTAAATTTCACATGGATCTTTACCTAGCCTAGAGTTAACATGATATAAATGAGATGGATAAAGATCTTATAATAATTTTTACATGGATGTTTACCTAGCCTAGAGTCACCACAATTTAAAGGAGATGGATAAATATCTTAGAATAATTGCACATTGGATAAATATCTTATAATAATTTTTACATGGATGTTTACCTAGCCTAGAGTCAACACAATTTAAAGGAGATGGATAAATATCTTAGAATAATTGCACATTAGAGTCAAGATCCATCATTAATCTAATATATATGCCTAGTGAACCCATTTTAGAAGTGGCATAGGAGGCTATGCTTAGTGATCTAGAATATTTGGCATAGGTAATTGTAGTGCAATAAGGGGATTTGTTGATCAAGAGAAAGCAAACATAAAGATATACCATGTTAATGTTGGACACCTCTACTTTCAAAACAAGTTACGTATTCCTTATGGCGTTGATCTAACTAAAAGTATTTTGTATGAAGCCTGTGATTTCTAAATAGTAGGACTCTAGGTATTGAAACATGCTATAAGAAGAAGTTACCATTGACCTAAAATGAATGTTGATGTCCTTTAGTATGTTAGTGTTTATTTTATTGTAAGGCCAATGATGAAAATAGAAAGATGCTTAAAAAACCTCTAACATTGATATTTCCCATGATAAGGGAATATATTATCATTGCTTTACTTGTTGTCTAAAGCGGCTATGATCTTCATCTTAGTTATTGCTAATTATAAGTGACTAAAGTATCACACATTGATACATATTCTAGTGAAGAAGACCTTCATCAAATGTTACCCAAGGTCCTTAAAACTCATAGCTTGCCAAAGAGAATGGTTAGTGAATCATGATTCTTGCTTTACATTCAAATTTTACCAAAAAAAGAAATCAAGTAATAGGCAGTTAAGTATGCTTCAATATTGCCTATCATCAACAAATAGATGGTGAAATAAAAAGGGTTAATTATTGAAGATATTATTTGAGATTATCATAGACATAAGACCAATAATAGGATTGATCATCTTTCCCTAGTTGTTGAACCCACCTACAATGCTTCGTATGTCCACATATTGGCATGTTCCATTGTGTAGTTGTATGGGCATTCCCCTTTAAAGGATATGACAATCTTGAAGCATCCCTATACATAGTCATCTTTCCCTAGTTGAATCCACCTACAATGCTTCATATGTCAACACATTGGCGGACATTCCCCTCTAAAGGACATCAAAATCTTGAAGCATCCCTCTACATACTCACAATTCCCATGCATGTAGACACGCCCCAATGCACTCGATGGGGCTTTTTTGATTCAAGGCCATTGATGATACCATGAGGTTCCCATGATCCTTGTCAACAAAATGTATTTGGTTTGATCTTTGGTCAAGTCTTTTTTTCACCATGAGTGCTCCTCCGAATGTCTCACTAAATGGGCATATGTGCTTGACCTATTTTGCACCCATGCTTATGTATGAGAAAGGAGGATGACATTAGAAAGGCACAAACCTCAACATCCCTTGTGCTTTAGGATAAGTGTCCCCACTAGTTGAAACTTGAGATAGATCAATACACCTTGGCTTAGGTGAGTGCAGAATGAACTGTTTGCTTTTATAGGCAAGAGTTGTCCCATTAGTTAAGATGGATGCAATACACCTTGGGTTATGTGAGTGTAGAATGAGCTATTTGCTTTTATAGAAAATAGCTAAATGGTCGGAGTAAGCCCAAAATTTGTGGTTGGCAGCATCACCTAGCAGGATTAGGAGAGTTTAGAAGAGACTATGGGCCAATAAATTCATTTAATGTTCTAAGATAAGATGTTGATAACATGTCCTATCCATGTTATGGTTAGTATGTCAATTCTAGATACTTAGTGGAATAAGAAGCCTTGAGATTTTGACTAATGATTTGAGGTGGAATTTTATATTCATAAAATGAGCTTGTTTTTATGTATTTCACGTTTATGATAGAATAAAGTTTTTAGGAGAAAAATAGATTAATGTAAACTATGTGGAAATGTATAGATGGTTCCCCATATAAAGAATATTATAGGGATGTTGTTAGTGGCCATGCTATACTTGATGGGGAAAGGGGGTTGGCATGCTAAGACAAGTGTTGAATGTATCTCATTTAGATGACGTGACTATCTAGCAATAAAGATATAACATGTAGGTAGATTCTTACTAGGATAACCACGTTCCCCTCCAACATAGATTAGATTCTTTTTGGACACCTCTATTACATGTAACTTTGGTGGATTAGGGAGAATATTGTGTAGAATAGAATCTGATTGACTACTAAAGGGATGTTGACAAGACCTACATTGAGGCACATTACAATGCACACAAATGACAATAATGATGGAAGTTTTTTTTGTTGGAAACAAAGACACTTTGGAAAGGAGTGTAAAAAAAAGCAAAGTGATATGAAACGTTAGGAGAGTATACATTTGAAATGGTGGGAAAGAGTACTTGTCCCACCATCATTTCATGGTGGGAGAGAGTCCTTCTCAAATAAGTTAAGTAAAATTTTGAGACGTCATGGGATTAAGCAACAACTTGCATGCCAATATGTACCACCAAAAAATGGTGCTATAGAAGAAAAGATAGATTGCAAAATCTCATGTCGTGTCAAGTTAGAAAAATTAACCACTATGGAATTGAACTTGTATGCACTACTATCTACATTGGAAATGGAGCCCCATTTGATATAATTCATGTCATGTCATAAAAAAGAATATTGGCATAAAGGCATGCTTAGAAGTACCCAAATGCATTACACTTTTTCACATTCCTATAGTGAAATAAGAAAAATTTCAAATTTCAAAACACAAAATTGGTCCACAAGTAGCTTTTATTTCAATTTTGGTTGAGTTGAGCTAATGGGTAACTTATATGGAAGACTTTTGGAAGTTTTGCTACCTAATTAACAATTTTCTAGAAATATTTGTGTTCATACATTTTTCATCCTATTCATGCTTTATCATAGATGCATTAGCTCCTTTTTATTAGTGTGCTTACATATTCAACTAGTGATTTGATGTCTAGATCAAACGACATTGCTGTGGCCAAGCCAATACTTGATTTTTTATAAAACCTCTCGTTGATAAAACATTCATGATATTTATGATGTGACTACTTAAGATTTTTTAAAATATATGAGAAATAATTAATATTACTACTAGAATGTTCACAATGCATCATCTAGATGCCTTGGGGTGTTCCAAAAAGGTGTTAATCCAAATCCTTTTCCCACCTTGGCTCTCTTTAGGAGCTTAAAGCTAAGTTTGAAGATATGCCCTTTTTTCCTAAGTCTTCCAAGCATGCCAAGAACCTTGCTAACTATAGTGCCAAAAAGGACTTCAATTCTGATCCTACCACTCTTCTCCATGTTCCTATGTTTCTAGATAGCCTTGATGGTAATAGCACTTCTTTCCCTTGTCATTGAAGAGAGCAATTTTCATCTTCAATATGGTGTTGAGGCTTATCGATTCAACCCATTTTTAAACTCTTCTCCATACAACATCGACTCTTGAGCATTCCTACAAGGCATGTGGGATAGACTCTTTGACTCTTAAACACATTGGGCACCATGGGGATGCTTTAATGACCTTGCCAAGATGGTCCTTTATGATGATCTTATTGGAGAAAACTTTTCATAGAAAAGTGTTAAGCTTGTTTGATGGGGTACTCTTCCATGCCTTCTTTACTCTCCACCACCTCATCTTCCAATGTATTCTTGAGGAGAGTTGGTTTTCCATGCAACTTGTAGCTTGAAAAAGTTTTCATTCTTCTTCTTTTTTTCAAAATCCCTTCTATGATTGGCATGCTCTACCACCTTGTCAATTGGGGTTTCCAATTATTTCAGAGTGGCTTCCTAGCATGAATGCATATAGTTGGCCAACCATCTCTTTTAGTTGAGACTGTTTCTTTAACCTAGTTGACTTTAGTTTGGTTGAGATTGAATTTGGTCACACTACTTTTGTCACTTTCACAAAATCACCAATTGTTGTTTGGCATGGCTCTCACCACAAAAAATCATGACTTTTCCTCCCCAAGGAATTCCTCCTTAAAGTTTGTCTCAATGGGGTTGCAATAAGATGTATAGGTAATCTTGGCATCCTTATAGGCCTTTGCCTATTGCTTACATGTATGGTCTACATAAGCCTTTATTACTTCCATGGATCTATACATACCAAAGAAATTTGATAGAATGCATTGTATCACAACATTCTAAAAATAATATTTCATAATTTAAGCATTTAATAGTAAGATATAGCATGGGCTCAAATTTAAAGTCATTTGGGATGGTAAACACATGAAACTAGAATATGATGGAACAACAAAAGTTATCAAATAGACACTTTTTAATTTAAAAAAAAGTTAGGAAAACATACAAAGTTAGAATGCAATGGAAGAATGGAAGTTATCAAATAGACACTTTTAGCTTTGAGCAAAATTTTGTTAAACCTTTTGGGGACAAGTTGATGGTTGGAAGTTGAAGTTTTGGATGAAATAGTGTCAAATCATAAATGTTTAGATTTCCAAATAGGTTCCATAGAGCCATTTTGGGATTTTCTAGGCAAGTTGAATGTATAGGGTTTTTTTATATGCTAAGTATTGTATTAGTGTCAAATAATAGCCATCTAGCTTTGATGTGTTCATTTGAGGTTCCATCTAGCTTGTTTGGGAGTTTCCAGGGAATTTGAATGCATAGGTTGTTTGATATGCTAAATATTATATTTTTCAATAGTATCCTATGTTTATTAGAGGAAACTTATCATGTCCACATAATGCCTCCAACTTGGCCTCACATGGAGCTTTTTATGGTGGCAATCCTCTATTTTTAGCCCTTTTAATTGTAACTATGGCTCAACACAACTCTACAAATTTGATTTTATTACAATTATTGTGTAGCAATAGACAATATTCATGGATTAGCTCCCTTATGTAAGCATTGTGGCTTAATGCTCTTAAAAGAGCAAATATAGGGTAAGCCAAATTATGTAGTATGTGTGCAAGGAGATACTTGACAAATCCTATAATGACTCTTTCGTAAGGATCAATGAAGCTTGAGCTAACAAAATCATAAAGAGAGAGGTTTCTTGGAACTTACTTTAATTGAGAGCCGCTCAGGACCAGTCCATAGTTTCTAGGAGATTAGCACACTATATTGGCATATGGAATGCTAAAATAGTTATCTTTTTGATGTATCTCATTTGTTGTCATACTCTTTTTCTTTGCCTCTCTCAAAATAAAAATGAGGAAAAGATACAAGTTATGTAGCCAAGGCATAGCCATCATGTGCTTGATTGCTTCCATCAAATGTCTAAGAGGTAGACACAATATATCCTCTAATTCATGAAAGTCAAATCATCCACTTTGCCCAGCTTGATCACAAGGAATTAAGTGCCACATCTTCATTGACTTTGAAGAGGCTCATAGATCATCTAGCACAATTTAGCCCTTATCATCATATGATGTCCCAACATACAGATAGGAACAAGATTTAAGACCAAAGACTTTATCCTTGAAAAATAATCAACTTTAAAAAAATTGTATTTGAAAATTTTCAAGCCTTGATGCTATGAGAAGAGGAGTTGCTGGAGGAGTTCAAGTAGAAGTTGGAGGTGGCCTAAAGAGTAGATGGAGGAGTGTGTGCGAGGAGTGTTTTGAGTGAGTTTTTTTGGACAACCTCCATTTCTTGTTCAACATAGTCCACTTATTCCTCCTCTTCTCTTGGGCATATATCAAGCACCACTATTGCCCCCACTACCACCACCACCACCACCACCACCACTGCCATTGCCACCACCTCCACCACTGCCACTGTCACTACCACCTCCATCCCACTACCACCTTCACCACTTCCACCACCATCATCCCCACCCTTGTTTCTCCCCCTATGTTAAGTACCTTCAAGTATAGGTCTCCCTATATAAATAAATAAATATATATATATCCCAGTCCCATGTCACAATCTCTCTCTCTCTCTCTCTCTCTCTTTGTCTCTCTCTCTATTAGCAACTTCTCACTTTCTCCCTCTCTTACACTCACCCACTCTCTCGCTTGCTATATGTTGGAAGAGAGGGAGAGAGACAGAGTGGATCAGAAGATGAGCCTTAGCTCATTGTTGTTCTTATTTTATTATTCTTCTATCATACACACTGAAAGTGACTTACACACATAGGTATGACTAACCAAGACTAACAGTGGTTAAGTCACTGACTACATCAACTTGTTGAATGTCACACACGTGTACATTTGTATCTAGCTAATGCCAGTCATACACATAAAGATAGACTGACTAAAGCATAGTGAGAGCTTGATATTCTAACACACCCCCTCAAGCTCAAACCATCTGATAAACTCCAAGTAGCTTTGTGAAGTATATGAAATTTTCTTTACCAAGAGACTTGGTAAATATACTTGCTACTTGGTCTTTAATCTTCACATGAATCAAGTCAACTGCCTGATAAGAACCATTTCTCTGATGAAATGGTAGTGAACCTCAATATGTTTGGACCTAGCATGGTAGATAGGATTTCTAGCCAACATAACACTGCTGAGGTTATCACAATGCAATCTCACTCTGCTTTCCAGCTGTATTCCCAAGTTTTTTAGCAGTTTCATCAACCAAACTGCTCTACAAGCTGCTAAGGCAGCTCCTCTATACTTAGATTCTATACTAGACAATGCAACAGTAGGTTGTTTCTTACTCTGACAACTAATCATACTGCTGCCTAATCCAAATGCATGACCACTAGTTGACCTCCTGTCATAAGTACAACCAACCCAATCAGCATTAGTAAACCCTATCAAGTCAAGGGATTTTCCATATGCATAAAACAACCCATAATCTATAGTACCCTTTACATATCTCATGATCCTCTTGACTGCATCTAAATGTGGTTTTTGAGGCTTTTGCATGAACTGACTAATCAGCCCCACTACATAACATAAGTCAGGAGATGGGTAATAGTCAAGCATATCAAGCTGTCCACCATCTGTCGATACATACATGGTCACATTCTCTATGTCATTCCCAACATCAATCTGTAGCTTAACATTTTGATCAAGAGGTGTCTCCATAGGCTTGCATTCAGCCATACCATACTTCTGTAACATGTCATGAGCATATTGCTTCTGTAGCAGCCATATACCTTGAGGTGTAGAGACTACATCAATCCCAAGAAAATACTTCAGCTCACCAAGGTCTTTGACTCTGAATTAAGCTTGTAAACATGATTTAATTTCAACAATGGCCTCTTCATTATCTCCAGTGATGATAACATCATCTACATAAACCACTAGAAACACATATCCATGATCTGTCTTTTTCGTGAACAGACTCTGATCTACATCACCCAATCTAAATCCATGTTGCTATAAATAACTGCTGATCCGAGCATTCCATGCTCTAGGTGCTAGTTTTAGCCCATATAAAGCCTTTTTTAGGTTACATATATGTGTAGGAGAGTCCAGGTGAACATAGCCTTCAGGATGCTCCACATATACTTCCTCAACCAAATCACCATTCAAGAAAGCATTCTTGACGTCCATTTGCCATAATTTCTAGCCTTTGCATGTTGCCAAGGCAATGACAGTTCTGATTTTTGCCATTTTAGCCACCGGACTGAAAGTATCCTCATAGTCAAGGCCATACTGTTGCACATACACTTTTGCAACCAACCTCGCCTTAAAGTGTTCTAACGAACCATCTGACTTGCACTTAACCTTTTACACCCATTTGCAGCCAATGGGGACTTTTCCTTCACGCAACTTAACCAATTCCCATGTCTCATTTTCAACTAGGGCTACATACTCCTCATCCTGGCAGCACACCAGTTATCTCATTTGGAGTTTGATGATGACCTCTCATTTGGACTTATGCATATATCAGGTTTATGACCATATGACCTCTCATTTGGAGTTACATCATGAATTCCTGCTGTAGGGGTTCTATTCAGCACATAGACAAAAATCACTACTGCTTCAGCCCAATAACCATTTGGCAAACTCTTCTCATTCAACATAGCTCTTGCTGATTCCATCAGTACCTATTTTTCCTTTCCGCTACACCATTTTGCTGCGGTGTATAGTTGCAAGTTAACTATCTTCTGATCCCATATTTAGCAAGGTACCTGTCAAAGTAATTAGAGACATATTCTCCACCTCCATCTAATCTAAGACATGAAATTTTACAGCTCAACTCATTTTCAGTATGCTTCTTGAAGTCCTTAATTGCATCAAACACATCATTCTTATTTTTCAGTATATAAAGTCGTGTACTTGCTGAAATCAACAATGAAGGATACATAATAATGAGCACCACCAAACGAAGCATTATGAGACGGACCCCATACATCTGAATGTACCAATTGTAAGGGTCATGAGCTATTTCGTACATGTCTCATAAATGGAAACCGTGATTGCTTTCCAAACTAACATGCATCACATACATGTCCAAAGTTATGATACTTGAACTTAGGAAGTCCAAGCACTATCTCCTTTTGCTGCATAGATTTCAGCTTTTGTACATTCACATGGCCAATCCGCTTATTGCATATCTCAACATCTTGTATAGCACCATCATCATGTGCAAACATGGCTGCTCTCAATTCTGGAATTGACGCATCAAGAGTAAACATTCTACCATCTCTTCGGTCTCTAGCAATCAATTTGCAGCCATTACCATATTCTTCAATAAAGCATCTATCTCTATTAAATCTCACCTGCAAATTCTGTTCTTCTGTCCAATTGACAAAAGATTCTTGGTTATTCTAGGTACATGTAGTACATCATGCAAGATCTTTTTCTTGCCATTAAGCATCAACAAAGGTACAAATCATTTTTTATGCTAAATAGTATACTGGATGTCATCCGCAGTACAAACATGTCCATGTGAACCTACAATCATCTCATCAAACCATTCTCCATGGGGTGTCATATGATTTGAAGCCCTTGAATCCATGTACCATCTCTCATCTCTGTTCTGTTTAGATACATTCTTAAACACATGCTACATGGCAAACAACCTGTCACCCTGATCATTAGGAACTTCGCTAGATGAAGCATAATTTCCATGTTGTCTACCCTTGGCTTTCATGTCAGCATGCTTCTTATGACAATATTTGGCTATATGCCCATATCTACCACAATAATGACAGTCCTTGTCCCTATTGGACTGATCATTTGATTGCCAAAATCCTCCTCTACCTCTAGGGAATCTCCCCCTACCTCGAAAATTGCCAGATCCATGCTGGCCCTGTGTATTCATGCCATGCCAGGCATTCCACTGATGCTGTCCATAAGTATTTCGAGTGTGTCCTCGGCCTTAAAAAGAGCCACAACCTCTGTCGCCTCTGCCACATTGGCTAGAGTAAAGAACAGTGTCTCTGCTTTGAGATGTACTAGAACCTCTATTCAGGCCAAGCTTAACTTCCTCATGCAGCAGCAAAGCAATCAGCTCATCCCAATCAGGGGATTTAGCTCTCACAGAAATAGACGTATCAAATGCTTTATACTCTTTGCCAAGTCCATTCAATGTCACTGCAATCATATCATCCTCAAAAACACTGAAGATCCAATGGTGGCAAGCTGATAAGCTATGTTCTTGATCTTTGTAGTGTAGGCCTGAATGCTTCTGCCATTCCTAGACATGTTATTGAACTATTGCTTCAGCTGAATCTTTCTTGCATGTGTTACATTTCCATAATTCTTCATGAGTATGTCCCATGCATCCTTTGGTGGGGAACTGCATCCAGTAATATGTATAACCATAACATCTAATCTACATAAGGAAAATCAATGTAACACCTTGCATTCTCTCTTAGCCCATAGCTTATGAGTCATTTTCTGATCATTTGTCGGATTCCTTTCAGGCATTTCAAGTTTAGCCTCATCTCCTGTACGTAAGTCCCAATAACCTCTCCCAGCCAAAAAATTCTTTATAGGAAACTTCCATAAAGCAAAATTTTTGTTGTCCAGCTTTTCTCTCACAATTGGAGTGATATTGTCAGTGCCTTGAGCATTTTCCATAGTTGCAACTTAGGTATTCAGTGATGTATATGACTTGTAAGTATCTGACTCCTTTTCCTATAGTTCAGGACCAGTTTCCTGCTATTTAGGACAATTTCTTGCAATTCATGACAGTTTCCAGCATTTTAGGAACAATTTTCTTGCAATTCATGACAAATTTCTACAATTCAGGACAGTTTTTTGCAGTTCAAGAACAATTTCCTGCAGTTTAGGAACAAATTTATTGCAGTTCAAGACAATTTTCTGCAATAATTTTATGCACCAAAGAAACAGGGTATTTCAACCCTTTACAATCTTAGAAACATCCATAAGCATGTGGGATAACCTGTAGATATTTTAGTCAATACATAGAATCTACAAGCACTGTATCTCTATCTCATGTATTCTTACTGGAGTAAAGAGGATATGCAGTCTAAAACCTGCAATCTAACATTCAGGTGCCTTCCTGACATTTAGGAAATCAACTCCTTTGAAATTTTGATGAGTGATAAATGATTCTATTTTCTTCAGGAGTGTAGAGAGGCAATGTCATACACTGCATTTACTGCAAATGACTAGCCAAGTAGATGTTAAGGCATTTGTTTCGTCTCTAGATTTCAATCCTCAGTTGAGTCCAATGCTCTCTTTAGTCTTCCAAGCATTCAACATACATATGTCAGATCATACAAATGACATGAGCTCCAAAATGACACGTAATGCTTCAGTAAGAGACAATGCTTGTTGCCTACATTCAGTGACAGTTTCCAACCATTAAAAAATTTCAAATTTGAATATTTTTCAGCATAAAGTCCCAGCTCCAATGCATGACATCAAGTCCATATGACTTCCTAGCATATACCTATGCTTCAATGGTACTCCTAAACAAGTTTGAGAGCTCCAAGCTCATGTTAGAGGTGCATACATGTTGTAGGTTGTCTGTATACAGTAGACCACTGTTTTTTCACATTTGTAATTAGTTCTTCAAGCTCCTAGAAGAGCTCTCAGTCAAGCTCTCAATCAAGCAATGATGCTATCACTTGCTGTTTATTGTAGTAAATAGCTAGTCTGCACAGGTCTATGCTAAATATCTCAAAATCTGTGAGGAATTTGAAAAAAGTTTCTTCTGAAGAGTTGTAGGTCACATAGAAACAATTAGGAATCTTGGGCCATTTCTCCAAAAACCATTTATGTAGCAAGATATAGCTTCTACAAAAAAACGAGCTATAGGTAGTCTCCTTTGATGACTTTTTCTTCAGATCTGATGTCTTGATGCCAAATGGCCATTGCCAAGCCTTTAGACTTCAGGCATTCAGGCTCTAATACCATGTTGGAAGAGAGGGAGAGAGATAGAGTGGAGCAGAAGATGAACCTCAGCTCATTGTTGTTCTTCTTTTATTATACACATTGAAAGAGACTTACACACATAGGTATGACTAACCAAGACTAACTATGGGTAAGTCACTGACTACACCGACTTATTGAATGTTACACAAGTGTACAACTATATCCAGCTAATGTTGATCACACACATAAAGATAGACTGACTGAAGAGTAGCGGAAGCTTAATATTCTAACACTATCTCTATCTCTCTCTCCTTGTGTCACTCATAAAGACACACATACACACACACACACACTCTCTCTCTCCTTTTCCTCCTCCTCCTCTCTCTCTCCCTCTCTCTAATAGTAACTTCTCTCTTTATCCCCCTCTTACACACACACACACACACACACACACACACTCTCTCTCTCTCTCTCTCATACACACACTCTCTCAATTAGCAATTTCTCTCTCTTCCTCACTTAATTTTGCAAGGATCATGCATATATCACATTGTTACTCTCACATGCATATATACATTCAGGCAACTCTCTCTTTTATGTGTGTGACTTGCTATTACATCCTAATATATCATCACTTCCATTATGCACACTAAGTGAAACTACATCACACATGTTTTTGCTACTTTCAATTGACTGGGTCTATGGGGTTTCCCTCAAATGGGGGTGGGCATATAAAGGAATTGGGTGGATTCCTCTGTATCTTCTCCATACTATCATCCACAAATAGTGTCATTGTTGGCTAATCAATGTCATCAAAATATTTCAAGAAAAGGGGCTTTGTGTAACTCCTTTCAGAAGAAGTGGTTGTGGGAGTTACTATGCACTTGCCTTGTCTATATTGAAATACAAAGGTTGGTGCTTGCTTTGACAACTTCACACATTCACTTCTAAGGAGTTGGAGTAGCTCATGTAAGTTGTCTTCCTTCATTGAGCTCCAAATAGCAATGTCAAAAAATGTGGATATTTCTTTCAAAAACTTTGTGAGCCTTGGCCACAAAATCACCCAATACCTGCCCACTTCCAAGGGCTTCACTAGTAATGATCCCTTCTGTTTGGTTGCCTATGTAGAAGCATCCCATTCACATCAAACACAATTAGTTTTTGGGTTGTGGGAGGTAGCTGTACATGCGCACGTGGAAAGGTGAGTACCCATGTATTGGTATGATGAAAAAGAGCACTACATTACAATCAAATACTATACAAGTTTATGTAAACATGTTACCTTTGCTCTTAGAAATCTTCCATCTTTGGCAAAGTGATATAGACATGCAATTTTCCTATTGCAATTTAGCACTACTAGTGCAAGGTCACCACTACCCACATTGCAATCTAAAATGGTGTCACCTTCTTTTGTATATGTTTGCAAGAACAAGCTCTAAAAATCCCTGCCATGTTGCATGCCACCTATAGTATGTGGTATTCATATAAGGGATTGGGAATCTACTAAATGTCTACAAAACATCTTTGCAGTGGTATTGGATCTCATACTGACCTCTCATTGGGGATTCTGATGTATCTCACACCTACTTATTTGCAATAATGTTATCTTTTGTGAACTTTGAAGGGATAATTCCGTTGTAAGCCAAATCTAAATGCATGTTCACTAGAATATATATCACATGTACCTGCATTTAAAACATGAAATACTAATTTTAACAATTTAACTCACTAAACAAAGCCAACAAGTGTGATACCTAAATAGTATCTAGCATGACCATATCATGACTTTTAAACTCTCACCTCTCTACCTCCAATGGCACGAACATGTGTTTCACAATGAACAACTTGTGCCATGCGTAAGGCCCAACACTTTTGCCCCGACTCCATCTATCGATGTCCATCCTCCACAACTTGCTCGATGAGCTCTACCATGGAATGTGTTGTGGCAAGGAAAAAAAATTCATCCTGTAATCCATGCATGGAACTATCTTTAGGGAGATGAACCACCATGATATTGCATGTTGTATTTGTGGTTTCTTCATCAACATCAACCATCTTGTGTTTGTTGACCTTGTCCAATGCCTCTACCAATCAGAAGAATGCCTCACTTGGCTAATCACTTTGTAATGCATTTCATATCTTGAATGGGTCGTACAAACTAGTATGCCACTCCACTTTCACCATCGTAGTGGAAGTTCCTGCTAAGGTCAAGGATGTACAAGAATGGCTACCCCTTAATGACAGTCAAAGAAGTGTATAGTTTCTTAGGATTGATAGGATATTACCAAGTGTATAATTTCTTAGGATTGATAGGATATAGACCTCAATTGAGCAACCCAACTTTGAGACACTCAGGCAAAGCTTAGTAATAGCTCCCATTCTAAAGCTTCACAACCTAAACTAGGGGTTTGAGGGTATGACAAATGCAATCTCCCTTACATTGGATTGCATACTTATGCAAGGGGGACATCTAGTTGCTTATTTCTCAAGGAAGTTGAAGACACATGAATGAAACTAGGTTACACATGACTTGCAATTGTTGGTTGTGATCCATGCTCTCAAATTATGGAGACATTACTTGGTTGATTAAAAAGTAACCTTAATAAAAGATCAAAGAAGTCTCAAATGGATATTTCTAGATCTAAACATGAGATAAAAAAGGTGGAAAAAAACCTTACAAGAGTACAACTTCAAGATTAAATACGAGCTAGGCAAGGAGAATGTGGTTGTGGATGTTGTATGCCACAAGGCATTCTTCAATGCTCTTATTATAGAAGAATCCTCAAGGATAGAATCACTTGAGTTGCCACAATATCAATGCCAAGTAACCCAATCACCCTTATGAGAAAAGAAGAAGCTTAAAAGAACCCTAAATATTGAAAGTTAAGGAGGGATGTTCAACTTAAGGATCAAGGTTCTAAGTTGCAACTTAAGTATCGAGACCTTTGTACTAAGAAAGAGCTTGTGTACTTTAAGAAAAATTATACATTTCTTTTAGCCACGAATTGGGAAAGAAGATAGATTGGGAAGTACATGACTTTTCATTTTCAAGACATCTTGGCTACACTAAGGTACTCAATGCAATTAGAAAAAGCTATCATTAGCAAAGCTTAGAGGTGATGTACTTAAATATGTAATTGGATACCTAAGGTCTTAAAGGGTGAAAGTAGAGAAATGTTAAAATGCTAAGAAATTTTCAGCTCCTTGATATTCGCCACATGAAATAGGAATTCATTAGCATGGATTTTTTGTGGTTGAGTTGCCTTCAATCAAGGGAGGATACAACTCTATCATTATGATTGATGATATGATGACAAAGTTTATTCATCTCATTCCTCATCTCATTCTCATCAAGATAAACTACAAGGCTTTAGATATTGCAATGTTTTTTGTCTAGAGAAATATTTAAGCTTCATGGGTTGCCAACAAGGTGGCATTCATGATCGAGATTCCCTCTTTACTTCTTTAGAAGAGTTTATTTGGAACTTTTATTACATATCTATGCTTTAATACAAATATCACCCACAAGCCGATGGCCAAATAGATCCAGTCAATCAAATCATAGAAGAAATGTTAAAGACATACTAATGTAGAGAACCTAAGTCGTGGATATAATATCTACCCTAAATGGAATTTTCTTACAATGCCTCTTACCATCAAAGCATCAAGATGACTCAATTTTAGACCTTACATGAGTAAGACTATCTCACCTTGCTCAACCTCTTCGATTCAATATTAAAGGTAGAACATTTCAAGAAGATGCTAGAGGAAATGGACCAATAAGTTGTAACCTACCTAAAATTTCCTAATAAATGTGCATAACCGTGCCAAATTCTCCTCCTCACATACATACTAATGATATGTGTGTGTGTGTGTGTGTGTGTGTGTGTGTGTGTGTGTGTGTGTGTGTGTGTGTGTGTGTGTGTGTGTGTGTGTGTGTGTGTGTGTGTGTGTGTGTGTGTGTGTGTGTGTGTGTGTGTGTGTGTGTGTGTGTGTGTGTGTGTGTGTGTGTGTGCGCGCGCGCGTGCGTGCGTGCGTGTGTGTGTGTGCGTGCGTGCTTAGACACATACTTAAACTGATTTATTTTAATCTATTTTATTTATTTTATTTAAAGGTTTATAATATGATTTAATTTTTTTCTAATTATTTTGAATTGTTCTTAGTTACCTCAATTTTATTCAGATTTTTTTAATTTTATCACGAGTACAGTGATTCATTTCAAAATTTTATTGATTAATTATATTCTTTATTATTTTTTTAATTTCTCATAATATTTACTGATTTTTATAACTTATTCAAATTTATTACTACTTTTCTTGACTTATTCTAAATTATTATTAACTTTCTTGATCTATCTTGAAGTATTATCAATTTTGAATTGCATTATTAACTTTTTAATATTATTTTACTTTTCTTATAAGTTAACTTATTTTAATGATAATTTTAAACATTTTAAAATGCATGATTAAATTTGTAATATTCTTTTACTTTTCTTGTAAGTTAACTTACTTTAATGATAATTTTTAACTTTTTATTTCTCTTGAATTCTTTTGATTTTAACTTAATTTATATTAATTTTATTCATATTTTTATGAATATTAAACTAAAATTTTAAATGAAATTTTTTAAAAATAAAAATAAAGAAAATAGAAAAAAAATCAAAGCTAAGCCTTTAAGGCTTTGGAGAGAAGAGGAAGAACCCTGTCAAAATCTCTCTCTCTCTCTCTCTCTCTCTCTCTCTCCCTCCCTCCCTCCCTCCCTCCCTCCCTCCCTCTATGTGTGTGTGTGTGTGTGTGTGTGTGTGTGTGTGTGTCTCACCCCGAACCCCCCGCTCCCTCCCCCCACCACATCTTTACGAGACTTCTAAGTTATAATTATCATGAGGAGGCACAGAAATGGCATAGCAAAAAGGCACACAATATATATCAATGAGGAATCCTTTGTATACATCATATAGAAAGATGTAACATTGAGGCACATCTCATGACTACACCCTCGTGACACCTCACATGTGAGGGTTCACCATTGAGCCTAGGGAATCACATGTAGAAGCACAACCCAAGCAAAGCTTGAGTGACTACTACTCCCTATAAAGCTATATCTATAGGCAACCTCATGGTATACTTAGAAAGCCCTTACCCTTACACTCACCTCCAGTTCTGCAAGGCTTGACTATCAAGGTTTCCTTCCATAGCACTAAGTCATGTTGGTTAGACCATCTTGTGAGCACTCCCTCACGCTCTCCCTTTTTTAAGGCTTCATCCTATGATTCATTATATCCAAGCTCGTAAGGGTTCACCTTCTTAGGCTTAAAGACATAGCCAATAACTTGATAGTTGAGCCTTGCCACTTTGGTCTAATTCAATTAGGATGGGGTGTGGCCTAGATCAAAAGTAAGGGTTGCTTCATCCTTAGCCACAAGCTTAGCTTGAGGGTTTTGAAGGCATCCTCATTCTCATTTCTCATCTTGACTCTAGCAGCCTACCTCTGTTTGTTGGCATTTGGTTTTACCTTCTTCTTCTATCATTCTCATTCTCTTGCTTCTCTATGTTGTCTTCATCTTCTTGGCCTTTTTTGCCAAATTCTATCTTTTGCTTCTCTTCTTTGTCCATCTTATTGCTTAGCTTCATCTTCCTTCTTGTATCATAACTCCTTCATGATGTTTTCTATCTTCGAGCTCACATCTATCTTCCATACTTCTCCCTTCATATATCTCTTTTGCTTCTTCTTGAACTCCTTTGGGTTGGGAATCTTTTGGATATTCTTTGGGGCATCAATCTTCTAGTCCCACTAAGCATGATATCTCCTTGTAGCTCCATGTGGAGGTCTTAGGCCACCTCAAATTTCCATAGCTTGTCTCTTTCTCACACCATGGTCAACTAGTAGTCATATCTCCTTGTAGCTCCATGTCGAGGTCTTAGGCCACCATGGTCAACTAGTAGTTGACCTCGTCTAGGTCCTCTTCTAACTCTTTAGCCTTCTCCTTGAGATTCTACAGCACCTTAGTCCCTTGGTGCATCTTCTTCAACTCCTCAATGGTTTTCCACATTTGCTTGATCTGTTTGAGTTGCAACTCCTTCTTGTATGTTGTTTTGAGCCAGTGATACAACTCATCCTCCTCTTTAAAAAAAGTGTCACTCCATAGCTTTAGTTCTTTCCATATAGTCATCTTGAATTGTATACCACATATTGCTCTCATGCTACACTGTCCCTCTCAACTTTTTTGGCACATCATGTTTACTTTCAGTTTTTTAGTAGGTATCATACCCAAGGGGGCATTGCAATGTGGGACATCACACCATGTCACATCACATCATGTCGTATCATGTTGCATCATGTCGAGTCATGTCAAGGTTGTCACATTGCATTGCACTAGGATATTCTTTGCATCCATGAGCTTGCTCCCCTATTGAGCTACTTTGCTTCATGTTAGAGTTGCTTTGATACCGAGTGTTACAAACCTTCATGGAACTTCAAGTCATAATTTGTCATGAGGCATAGAAATGGCACAATGGAAAGGCACACAAGATAGGCACTGTAGTGTGAAGGTTTACCAATAAGCCTAGGAAATCATATGTAGAAGCATAACCCAAGCAAAGCTTGAGTGCCTACTACTCCCTATATAGGTGCAATTGTAGGCGACCTCATGGTACACCTACAAAGCCCTTACCCTTACCCCCTCGACCCCTCGAGGTCCCAAATTTTTTAAAAACCCTTCCCCCTCTAAAATTTCTCAAGCATCCAAGAGCCCTCTCTCCTCTTTAGAAATCTTTTTGGGAAGAAAAGAAAGAAATCCAATCTTCCTTTCTATTGAAAAAAAAAAACAAAAAAGGATTTTCATGTTCCTTCTTTTAGCCTTCTTTTCTCTTTAATAAAAGCATGCTTCACCCCCCCTTCCCCCACCCAAACCACACATTAACTCATTGTAAGGGAGAGGACTCTAGTTGAGAGAGAGAGAGAGAGAGAGAGAGAGAGAGAGAGAGAGAGAGAGAGAGAGAGAGAGAGAGAGAGAGAGAGAGAGAGAGAGAGAGAGAGAGAGAGAGAGAGAGAGAGAGAGAGAGAGAGAGAGAGAGAGAGAGAGAGAGAGAGAGAGAGAGAGAGAGAGAATATACACGAAGAAGGGATAGCATCTATTCACACAACATCAATCTAGCATTTTCTTTCGATTATCATGGAAAATACAACAATTGACACAACTTGGGTTTATTACTTTATTTTGGAAATGAAAGAAGAGAGAGAAAATATGCAAACTAGGGATAGTGTCCATTTGTGCTATGTCAATATAGCATTCTTCTTTGACTACCATGGCTCCACAAAAGCATGTCAAAGTTGCAGACCCCTTCCCTACCTCTAATGCTAAAAATACAATAATCACAACGACTTATGTTTATTATTTTAAAAGAAAACTCTTAAATAGGTAAATTAATTGAATAGTTTAACTTAAGAAACTTTGTAAATTATAATTAGATGACCTTTATCCATAAATTCTTAACTAATGTTATAATTGATTGAATATTTAAAAAAATATAAGAATATACTAAAATATCAAAGGTCAAGATTTTAAAGATGAAAATTAAATTTATTATATGTAATTATTAAAATAATCAAATAAAAATAAAAATAAAATTTGAAAATAAAATAATTTAGGAATAAATTGGATTAGAGGTTAAATTTAAGCTCTTCTAATTAGCTAAACTATTAAATAAACCTTGAGAGAATAGGGAAACTAGATTTAACTTTATAAATTTATTTAAAAAATATTTTTGGGATGATTAGACTCTTACGATGATTTTCTACTTAAATTATTGTTAAAATAGTTGAGTTATATTAGTATTTTTGATAATAGAATAAAGATTATTTGAAATTCATTCATTTATGAATAATATATGTTTGCCTTAGCGTATCCATAACTTAACTAAAATGGTAAGTTAATCACTTAGTTTTCTTTTCTTACTTCTCCATAGTTATAATCTCATTCGCATTCAATAATTGGGTGTATCTGAAGGTAGATTAAACTCAAGTCATGAGTTGATTGTAGAATTATTGATTAGAACAAAAATTTATTGAGATTCCATTGAAAAAGTTACCTCAAATTTAAGCTAAACATTATCTTGAAAGGATTTTCTGAATTTATTTAATTCGCATGATTGATTTTGGTTGAAGCAAAATCTTATAAATAATGCTAATGATGTTTGAACCTTCAATCACTCTCATTGGACGAGATTAAGGCATCATGCCTTTCCTAGGGCCACGCCTAGAAAATCTTCACCGAAAGTAAAAATAAGATTGCCTAAGGCTGGGTGGACCTGGCTAGCTAAGTGGCTTCTTCCAAAAATTTAGGAAAGGGCCGTGAATCATGACCATCCTAGGGTTGAGTCCTAGAACCAATTTAGCACTATTTTAGGGGGTCGATGTGTGAGATTGTCTTTCATAGGCAGAGGGGTCAATTCTTAGCTCCCCCATGTTTCTCATTCTCATTAAAACAAGTGTAGTACTTGCTCACCTCCTATTTGATGGCTTATGCAATAGTGATTGTCTTAGCTCGATGCTAATATGCCACTAGAGACCATAGATGTATCATTAGGAACCTACATGTTGATTCTCCTAGGATGAGATTGGATGCTTTGCTTGCAAGGTAGACCTAGGGAATACCTAATCACCCAAGTCCACATGCTCATGAGTAGCACATATGGTGATGGGTAGGATCAAATCCCTAGATGACTACTAAACGTTCCTCCCTTACAATTTAGGGTTGAGTAATGTTTCACCTTGTATCAAAACCATAAATTTTAATATGCTCTATAGAGAGAATGATATTACATTAGTAAGGATTAATTGCTATTTAAAAAAATTAAAGTAAAGTAACATTAAGTTCTTATGGTAGTAAGCTCATTAAAGCTCTAATTCTCTCAAGGTCTCTTTGATCAACTTATGAGCTACAAGGTGTTTCAAGCAATATATAGCTTGGCTTGTGAATCAAGTGGTAACTACTTCTAATGCAATGTTGCCTTGCTTTCTTTCAAAGCCATCCTTGGACCATATTAGTATAGAGTCAAAGTTGAAAGTTAGAAACTGTGGAATGGGAATCACTTAAGTGATGTTGAGAAAGTAAAGCATATCGAGAGGGACATAAAGAGAGTTGATATTCTTTGAAAAGTAAAATTGATTAAAATATTTTGGTTCTTTGAAATGAAAGGCCCCTAAGCTCTTATATGAGGGAATTGTTAGATGACCAATCAAATTTAGTATGTATACTTATACCTCATAGAAGTCATAGGCCCTAAACAAATTGAATTTCAGCCCCATAAGTCCTTTGTATGTAATCTAAATATTTCAAGGCAACTTGATTATCCCATTACAATAGTGAATATAAAAATAATTCATTCTCGCAAATGTAATGTTGAGCACGATGAGCCTGCTACCTCTATTCCACTTGAATACCACTTTAGGCCAACCAAAGCCTTGTAAATCAAAATGCCTTCTAGTATTAGAAACAAAAAATAAGAAATAGGATTGACTATTAACCTCTGGAAATTATAAAGCAATAAAATTCTCATAGAAATGGTAAATATTCTAAGTACAATTATTTAAGAATAAATTGGAATCACTATACCATTAAAAACTTATAAGTAATAAGGTAGAAGAACTCTTTTACTTTTTTCAAACTCTTGTGCAAGAGGACTTTTGTGTGTTACTCCCCTTGGTATATCAAGTAGGGTCACAATGCAATCTCCCTCTATTGGAGTACTTTTTTCTAATGATCAATTGGATCTTTGTTCCATCTTGCCACCAATTCTTCGGGGCTACCCAATGGACATAGTATATGGAATGGTATATGATTATTTCTAACTACTATATCCATGTTGATTGTGTCAACAACTTAGAGTATGATTTATGGAGACTTTGTTGGGCCAAAAGGCTCAACATTATCCACCTTTTTGTCTTTTACCCAAGTTTCCCTAGCCCTACTGAAGTACAATGAGGATGATACTATGACATACAAGATACATGCCTCATACCGACGTTCAAAGTGATGAAAATGTTCATTAAAAAAATTTCCCCCTGTCATCGCTAATTGCGTCGGTATTAGCATCTCCATAAAACCGTCATTCTATTGGCGTCGGTATGGGCATTAGTATGTGCGTTGTAAAATCTATGCACATATTGACATAGATGCTGATGCCAATAAGTATGTGCGTTGTAAAATCGATGCACATATTGACACAGATGCTGATGCCAATAACGACGGTTTGTGATATGTATTGTGATGCCAATAGCGACACATGCAAGAAATTTATGACCCTAATAGCAACGGTTACAGAGAAAAAAATTTAATGCAAATGGATTATATGTTAAGTGTGCAATGGTCGTCAAAACGAGTGCAAAATTTACTTGAACCCAGAAGAGTGATACATAGAATAAATACAAGATCACTGACGAAAACTCATGGAATCATGGCAAGATACAAAAGGATGATAATAACATAGTACATAGAAGATGCCTGCATAAATCATAGTACCAAAAAGGAAGAGGATGTGCACTCCACGAATCCAAGCACGAGTTATAGATCCTCACCATCCAAAAGCTTGTCCTAACACAAAGGAGCATCGAACGGACTCTACAAAGAAACAACAATTACACATCAATCCACCATACATAATGCATTTTAATAAAAATAGTAACTACGGACAAGAAATATGAGTGACTTACTAGGCTGTTGCATGCATACAGTCTATCGATCAATGCAGTGAGACCATGTCTCTTTGCATATCAAGTCTCTAGGCTGGTGGGATCACATTTTGTAATGGAGTATTGCAAAGAAAACAAAATATAATTGTTAGAAACACAATTGTCAGTACAAGTGATTTTGCAAAAAATAAAGCAAGAAGAACAAAAGAAAAACTTACAAAGTCCTCCATATAAGTTCTGTGGCCGCCACTCCCAAGATGATGGACCACCCCTGCCTCTAGTCGTGCCCTCGTTGCCTTGCACTGCTGTCTCCAATGTCCTAGAGAACTATAGCCTCCTCCTTGAGTCTCTGCCAGTCATCTGCGTCTAGCCACTCGGGATTTGAGGTGCCACTCTTGAGTGCCTTGCATGCGTCCTGATCATTTGTGTGACATATATGCTCGCATGCACTCCATCATCTAGAATGTGGAAAACCTCTCTATTGTGGTGGGTATCGGAAAATCCTCATGCAAGGATGCTACTATGTAGTCGTTGCTCCCCTCAGGTATGTTCTTCCAATGGTCCAAGACTTTGTGCTGAAGAACTTGTTGGCACAACTCTCTCATACAAGAAATCACCCTCCTTCCTTCATCATTCATAATCACGACTTGTGTTCTGTCATCTACAAGGTCCATACCCCTCTGGGGGTATGTCTAAGATATGTCCTCTCCCACCTATGACCACTCTCCTGGGCATAACCAGGAGACCCCTGTACATCTGGTGTACCCACAGGGGTGGTATCTCTTGGAGTAGCACCCATAGGGATGCCACCTGCATGGATGGTTGAGCAAAAGCTCCCCATAGATGTGACAAATCCTATAGGTGATGCAACTCCACCAGAATGACGAGACAGAGACACTACATCGGTGCCTCCACAACAACCACTTGAGCCACCCTCTCTTGAACTTGCATGAGAGCAAGGAGTAGCACATGTATCTTGATCCGACCGTGGGCTCATTGCATCCACGTCTCCATAGCATCCCCCAGAACCACTCCCTTTGTTCGGCCCAAGTCTGGAGCATCAACCTCGTCTACTAAAAATTGAAGCATCCGAGCGTGCCAAAGTAGATTTAACAGAACGGCTTGATGGTATTCGAGACAACTCTGCCATATCTCTGAATCGAGTCATCCGATTTAGAGACATATGTGTGAATATCTCCTACAACTCCTTGTTGCTCATTCCTCGACTCATCGTGCTCTCCAAATATTGTGATGTTAGCATAATCAATATAAAGAATCAAGAAAATCATGGTAATATAACTCTGAAAAAAATGATGTTACTTAAAATGCATATTTTAGAGTACCCTTATAAGTGATTCATCAATGAATTGAGTAGGCGGATGTTGCAAGTATGATGTAGCCTATGGTCCCATGTCAACACAACTTTGCATGCACTAGAAGGTCGATAGACAAGTCATCACAAAAGGATAAGTCCACCCCATTCTCAAAGAATTCATGATCTCCTGTCTTTTCGTCATTGTTACTCGATTCTGCCTCCTTTACACGCTCCATGCCATCTTCGACCTCCACCCCTTGCAATATCGACCCCTCCATCTGCAGACTATCTTCATCTACACTGGAATCATTGCTTTCATCATACACTCTCGCACTTCAGGGAGCTGAAGACACAATATACCACCATCGAGGTTGTTGGGGGTTTGGATAGAAAATTACTTGTTCAAAATCACATACAAGAGAAATTCAACATTTGTGACATATCTGTGTTATAATAATTTTTTTTTTCATGCGCCTGTTTACAATGAGCCGACAAGACAAACGTGTTGCACAAATCCATCCATCTTCTTTCAGAGTCTATTTCGAGAAATCTAGATGGACCTTGTCAAATGGTTACCCTCACTCCTTCCAATACCACTTTGAACTACTGCACATCGAATACAATCATGGAGAAGCTACGATAATCCACTGAGATAACACCTTGCAAGTTCCCAAAATACTCCATCTCATCTATAATGGTGTTTGGATTTGTGGCTTACCCTCAACTCTCTTGCTTGAACTTTGCCATGACACCACAATTTGTTATGGAGTGCATTTTTTCGATGTGCTTGACGCGAAAATGTAACGCACGTAATCACGCCACACTATATATTTTGTATTGTACATTGAAAGTGTTAGATTATTTGTCACATATAAAATCTAGATATGATAGCTTATTAAAACATTGTGGTCACCTTTGGACTACATCCCCTCGAGAATTCCCACTCCTCACTAGAGACCTCCACCCTTTCACGAGAGGCTACGATCAAAGCTCCATGTAACCATCACATAGACATAAACCACAGCATCTCCTCCATGCCCTCGGGATATCAAATCAGTTGATGGCACATACTGCATCGAAATTTTGATCGCGTTTCTTCCCGATCTTTCTTGGCTTGCTTGTACCTAGTGATCCATGTGACGTCTCCATGGATGCATGGTGCAACATACAAAAACGACTCACTTTCTCCTCCATTGCAGCATCCATCATTTTTTCTACCCCATAGATGCACCAGGAGGTGGGTTTGTATCGTGAGTATGCTGGTGGGCATATACTTCTCAAAGAGACAAACCGTATCCACTACTCCCTACCTTGCGGATTCAATAGAGGATGTCTTGATCTCCTTCTACGAGATCCATTGCACTAAATTTGGCAACTTGTAAATTGCCCCATGTATTTTTGGAGTGAGGCATCCTTGGATCGCAATTGGTAGTACAAATTGCCACAAATGAAGAAGCATTATGAACATCGACTAGACTCCAAATAGCAAAATACGCAGGCCACTTACAATCCATTCATAGTACAAACTTGACATATCTTATGCCAATTATAGGATTTAAGCCCTGATAGTTGGTCATCTTTAGAAAAAGTGGATCTGAGAGAACACATCATACCTCCTGGAGTACGGATAAGACTTGATAATTTGCTTCACAATGCGCTCTTCTTTAGTGGACAAAACCCAAGGAGTGTGAGGTAGTTGTAGGCGACCATCAACACTCGACTGTGGCCAAAGCGCCTCCATCTTGCCTACCTCCTTTAAACCCATTCGTGCCCCTATAGTGTCTCTCTTTCTTGTGATGTTTTCCCATAGTAAGCTACATGGATTCTTGAAAATATGCATGGGATCCAACAAGTGGTTGATTTGTAAGTGGGTCCAATATGGCAACTAGTAGAAAATCGAGAACCGTCGCATTTCGTTTGGATGTGACTTCTATGGACCATTTTCAACTTGTACAAGCTTTGGGCGTTCATTCATGCTAGAGATCATCCAAGAAAACCTTCCCTTAGTTCATGACCCTCCAGTAAGAAAGAGGCGTGTCCTTGATATACCATCTTCTTCATGGCACATGACCTTCAAGAGTCTAACTATGGCCCACACAATGGACATGCATGATAACCTGAGGTAACCATACCTATCCCAACACCCCTATTTAGTGAACACAAACTTGATGAGCTATGATAGATATGACAAACGAGAATGGAAGCTTACTTACCTGAGCACTCTCCAAATCCTGAAAAGTCATGCATGGTCCACATGAGAATGACTCGTATATTGGCGGTGGACCATTGATGACCATCGCGCTTGCTTATATCTTCCATGGCGACCCCCTCCTCCCACAAAATATTAAGCTCATTGACTAATGGACGGAGATAGACATCCATATTCTTGACTTTGTAGTGGCCAGGAACGAGCAAGCTAAGGATCAAGTGTCCTTTCTTCGTAAAAAGCCATGGCAGCATGTTGTAGTTCACAAGGACTACAGGTCACACATTGTAAGAAGTTGAGTGGAGACTGAATGGGCTCACACCATCCATAGCAAGACCAAGCCAAAGATTCCTTGGCTCTTGTGCAAAGCCTGGAAAGGTAGAGTCAATGTGGCTCCATGCACATGAATCCGCTGATATTCATTGGACTCCATCTATGGATCTATTCTGTGTATGCCACGTTGTTAAGCTCGCCATATCCGATGTAAAAAACATGTGACGTATACGGGGGATGAAAGGAAAGTGTCTAATACCTATGAGTACCACACTTTGGACATGTCTCCATAGTTTTGTACTCTCCTTGAAACAACATGCAAGCATTGACACATGCATGGATGTTGTTGTAGTCCATGTCAAGCTTTCATAAAAACATGTCACGCATCATCATGAGACTTAGGCATGGTATTTCCAAGTGGTAATATATGATACTTTAGCAACCTGAGAAGAAATCATAAAACACTTTGAAAAAGTACAATTCTTTTTAATAACAGTGCTGAAAATAAATCAACGAAGCGCACATAGAATGTACATGAACAACTTGGTCACACTCGCATCGCTCCATTCATATTTTGCTTGCACACTTAGGAGTGCAAGTAGTGTCTTGAGGAGAGATACTCGGCACCCATCATATAATGGTATGGATGATTCCTCTCTTAGAGGATTAGATGTCTCTGTATCCATGGACATCAATGCATCAATCATTACCTCCATCTCAAGCTTGTAGGAAAGTTTGAAAGGCTTCATGTCTCATTTGTTGGTATTGATGGTATAGATTGGGTCATGCCTTCCAAGTGGTGGATTGGCTCAGGCACTCCATCCCTCGCACACCCACAAACTCTTCTAACTAACCGCAATACGTGTATTCCTCCTTGGGATGAGACGTCATCTCCCTATATAAATTTTACTACCACGTCTAATGTTTTTGTATATGATATTCAATTAGTTTGAAAATATAAGGCATGATTGATACACATTTTTCTTATTGTTTTCTCTGAGATTGCTTGATCGATGATCTCTAATTGGAACTCCTTGAAGCATTGTATGTGTTGTATAGATAAGCGACGCTTTTATCAAATTGCTAGCTTGCATTGAGAGCAAGGACACACGACACAGTGATTAAGATACACCTCACGACCATCATCATTTTCCATTTTGTCTACATTACGATAAACAATTGTTTTTTTTCTCATTCTCTTTTTCTTTTTTAAATTTTTTGAGAAGGGATTTCTTTTCTTGTGACTCAATAAAATTAACGTCAACTGAAACGTCTTGGTTTACAACACGTAACAACTTTAGATACATGGAAATTAGACACATTAAATAGTATAGTTAACCATAGATTACTTCAAAATAAACATTAAACAACTTTTAGATTTTCTATCCACTATATCTACTTAATGTTGGCTCTAGTATAGGGAAGATGACCGCCATTGATAAAGCAATATATGCTATTCCATATCCAAAACCTTTTATAATGCAGAAAGATCATAAAGTTAATCTAAGGTGTGCACAAATTGATCCCTTTTCATCCAAATTAAGTCTACCTCATAGGAAAAGCTCCACCTCAACCCCACACGAATCAACCTAAAGCAAGCCTTAATCATGACTATAGTCTCCTACCACGGTTATCTAATATAGGCTTAAGATAACTACTTTGCTATCATCTCTCAAACTTAAGTAGAACATTACATTAATTTAAAGAGAGTGAGAAATGAGGCGAGTAATATGCATCAACCACTTTATTAATAAGGTATAGTCTCAATTGAGGTCCCCTAGAATAACATTGATTTGGATCTAGGATGACACACTAGGATAGTTGACATTCGATCATTCCTAACTTGACCTAATCTAGCATTTCAGATTTTTAATGGAATTCTCCTGGCTAACCAAGACCACTTTGCTATACAAAAAATGCATAGGCAATTTAAACACCCCCTTCACCCCTTTCCCTCAAAGAGTAGCTTTAGTTTTCTAACTAACCTAACACAATTTATCTACCTTTCATTGTGCTCTTCATTTTATGTTCCCTCCCCCTTCTCATATCTTTCTTTCTTTCTTTCTCTCTCTCTTTCTTTGTTGCCCCTCTCTTTGTTTCTCTCCACCCCCTCATGTTTTCTCACTCATTATAGTCTCTCCCTGTAAAGGAGGACTAATATAACAATGGAAATGAATAGGAAATCAAATTATTCTAAGCTACACACAACAAGAAATGTGACAAACTAAATTACAAACATGGCTGCATGCCATGGAACATCTTCCATTACAAAAGCATAATGTAGCCATGGAGTTGTTAAACAAGTACAAGAAGATGAAAGACAAGAAGGATAAAATTGTGATAATGCCAAAGAATGATGCTATATTAGCAATTCTTTCCTTTTTATACTAAACCATAAAGCTCTCATCTCTCTTGGTTGAGTATTTACAAGGTTTATAATTGGAATAGGCTTCAACTCTCATATTAATAGTTTGCTTCATTACAAATCATCCCCTCTTGGAGATGTTTTGTCCTCAAAACTAAATATAATGAGGTAGTAAGCAAGTTTTTAATGAAGAAAATTATGTCCATGAAGATCCATAAGCATGTTGGAGCACTTTATGTGAAGAAACATCAAAATGAACATGAAACAATGAATTGACGGCTTGCTGTCCAAATAGGGTTGCATCAGTAAAATTGCCATAACTTTTGACTAGAGTGCCCAAATTTAGTGTTTGAAGTGTAGAGATGAAATACACAACCTGAGGCATCATCTCATACCATCAAGACCACTTTTTGATGTCAGTAAGAAAATTTAATTAATAATAGTATTTTAAAACAACAAGCTATCCTTGCACAGACTATCATCATTCATCTTGCAAAAGCCATGGAAAATAGTCCAAATAAAAATAGGGTTGCCAAGTGGACTCTTCCATAGGTAGTCCCTTCCATTTGATCAAAAATTTAGTGAGAGTGTGGTTCCTAATAACCTTTTCATGCTTCCCAATAATCTTCTCAGGTTCATAAACAATCAGCCCATCTTCATCAAGTGGTGGAAGCTCTTCAATAACTTTACATCCTGCCCAATATACTTCTTCAATTGTGATACATGAAAAACATAATGTATGCAAGTAGTTGAAGGAAATTGGAGCTTATATGCAAGCTCTCGAATCTTTTCCAACACCAAATATGGGCCATAAAGTCTATGAGACAACTTGTTATTTCTAGCCTTAAGGGATGCATAATGAGTCTTGGGCACCTTCAAGAAGACCCAATCTCCAACATCAAACTCCATGTGCCTTCGTCTATCATCAGCATAGGACTTCATGACATGCCTTTCGTATTTTTTCTTTACATTGCTTCATAAGCATCTCCATTCTTTCTCTAATTCATCCTTCGCTTATGGATTCACATCTTCATGAAACATGGTTGAAGGAATTTGAACCTTGTATCCATAGAGTGCTTCAAAAGGAGCCATCCCAATGCTCATATGATATGTGTTGTTGTAGCAAAATTCAGCAAGGTGCTGCCAATCATCCCAAGATGATTGCGTGTCATGACAATAATGTCTTAAGTATACTTCCACCCATCAGTTAACCCTTTTGGTTTGACCATTGGTTTGAGGGTGGTAAGTTGTACTTGGGGCAAGAGAGTAATGCCCATGGAAGAGAATCTTTATTTTGTTGACATTCCAAGCAATGAGAAACATACTCCTTCACATCTCGCCATATGCCTTTCCAATAGAAACTCTTGTGCACTTTGTCAAAAGTCTTAAAGAGACCAAGATGACCAGCCAAGGGCAAAGAATGCATTTCTTGAAGGACTTTTAGCCTAAAATTTCTTTGAGAGATCAAGTAGACCTTTCCCTTGTACCTAAAAGTCCATAATGCCATTTGAAGTTTGGATATTATTCATTTAACCCTTGCTATAATTTTTGTATTATTGTGGTAGCATGCTCCTCCATCATATATTCCTCTTGTATGTCATTTATCCAATCTTTATATATAGTGGAGATGGTAGATACATTACATGCCCACATCCTAGAGAGTGCATCTGCCTTCTACATTACATGCCCACATCCTAGATACATACATTGTCTTTCCCATTCATGTATGCTATCTCAAAATCATATGATTGAAGAGTTGCCAACCACCTTCTTTACTTAGGAGACAAGTTGGGCTATAAGAGGAAGTACTTCAACACCCTATGGTCACTTTTCCCTTTAAAGTGACTTTTTCACTTTAAAGTGACTTCCATAGAGGTAATGATGTCATTTTTTGACAGCATGTAGCATATCTAGCATCTCTTGCTCATATACATGCATTTGCCTCTCTTTTTCATCAAATTTTTACTCTCATATGCAATGACACCATGTTCTTGGGCTAAAATAACCCCCAATCCTCTCCCACTAGTATCCACATAGATCACAATGCCCTTAGAAAAGTTGAGACAAACCAATATAGGTGCTAAAATGAGGAGTTGCTTCAGCTCATTGAAGCTTTTGTCAGCTATTTCATCCCAAAAGAAAGCTTCTTTCTTTAACCTATCAATGGTATAGCCACATGAGCATAATTCTTGATAAAACTTTGGTAGAAAGAAGAAAAACCAAGAAAATCCCTCGATGAAGTGGTATTTGTTGGAGTAAGCCAATCTTTCACATATTTGAACTTTTTTGGGTCAACCTTGATGCCATTTTCTCCAACAATATGTCCCAAGTATTCTACTTCTTTGGCCATGAATGTACATTTGTTTGCTTTAGCAAACAACTTGTGACTCCTCAATATGTCAAAATCTTCTCTAGCATCTCTAAATTCTCTTCTTTGTCTTTACTATGTATCAATATGTCGTCAAAGAACACCAAAACTATCTTGAACAAAAGTGACTGAAGTATTTTGTTCATTAAAGCTTGGAATGTGGTCGGAGCATTTGAAAGACCAAAGGGCATAACCATGAAATGATACAATCCCCTCTCAATTCTAAATGCAGTCTTGTATCCATCCCCCTCCATGCATATTTGGTGGTATCCCGATCACAAATCGATCTTTGAAAAGACCTTGGCATCCTTCGATTTTTCTAAGAGATCATCAATCCTTGGTATTGGATATCTATTTTTGATAGAGGCCTTGTTCAAGTCCTGATAATCTATGCACATGCAGAATGAACCATCCTTCTTCTTGACTAAGAGAATAGGAGAAGCAAAGGGAGATTGACTTAGTTGTATAAGACCCATTTCAAGTAGCTCCTTTACTTGGCACTCAACTTCTTCTCTTTCTACTTTTGAAAGGCGATATGGAGGCGTATTGATAGGCTTGGTATTTGGAAGCAAGTCAATGGGGTGATCCACTTTACGCTTTGGAGGAAGAGAGGTAGGTGGCTGAAATAAATCATCATACTCTTCCAACAATTTGCAAAGACAAGGATCCATATCTTTTGAAGGAGTAGAGGGCTGATTTGAAGAGGGCCGATCCTTATCAATCTTTGACAAGAGAAGGGCAAACATACATGCCTTTGCATTGATCTCTCTCTTAATCTTCTTGCGGGGCTAATCACCTCTAACTTCTTCTTCTTAATCCCTTGAAGAGTAGCTTACTATCCATGCCATTGAAGTTCCATTTGTAGTCTATTCAAATCCATGGTAAACCTGCCAATACTTTTCAGCCAATTGCAACCAAGTATGACATCAATGGGACCTATCTCTAAGGCAATAAGACTCACCGAAGTGGTATAAGATGATGGGAACATTAGAACAAATTTGATTACTACTCTCATAAGCTCCATTTGCCACTTGTATTCTTAGTGATGAAGGCATTTCTTGTGTATATAACTTCAGTCCATCAAGAGACAGTGTATTAACGAAGCTATGTGTACTCCTTGTGTTGATAAGAATATGAGCAATTCTTCCATTAATGTAGCCTTTAAGGCGTAATGTATTGTCCCCTTTGGAACCATTCCATGCATTACTAGAGATAGAACAAAGCTTCAATGAATCCAAATTTGTCCAAGGATCATCCATGTAGTAACCACCCGAGTCAAATGGAAAACCATCCACAAGGTCATAGAAATATTCATGGCAATCATCATCATGGTCATGCATCTTCTCAAGAGTAGGTAAGCACTCAAGCTGAGATAGATTACTTTCATTTGTCTCAACATCTAATTCATCTTCAAAGATTATGCTCACTTTGATATTCTTGGCTTTGCATTTTGTTTTGTGGTTGGGAGACCATTTCTCCCCACATTTGAAGCATAAACCTTTCACACACAAGTCCTTCAACTTGTCATTAGACACATGCTTTCCTTGCACAATAGGAGCTGAGTTTTTTGCCACCTATTTTAGTCCTCTTTCCATTTGATCTATTTTTAGTATTAAATATGAAATTAGTGCCCTGTTTTGATCCATATACAGAAGGAAATGTAGGAATCTTATTGTAGGCATTTGTTGGTTTCTTCCTTGCTAAAATTCAGTGTTTGTTTACCCAAAATTTGCAGCTGCTCTAGTGGACTGGTTTGGCTAAAAAGATTGCCTTGTTCTTTGCTGAAAACTCTTATATTTCTACCACACCTTTCAACTAATTGTATGGCAGCTTGTAAAGAGGATGGTTTCATAGTTCCCACTTCCAAAGATAGAGAATATTCAAGCCCGAATATACACTTATTCAGCTTGACATTGTCGGATACTCCATCCATGTACATGGAGAGGTTAAGAAATTGGTTAGAATAATCTCTAACCGTTAATCCCCTTTGCTCAAGAGCATACCACTTCTTCTCTAACTTCTCGTTTTCAATAAGAGGCATGAAAACTTTGATCATTGCCCTCTTTAATGCATCCCATGTCAAGAAATCATTACCAATCCTTGACATGTACTACCACCATGTGTGTGCATATCCCTCCAAATGTAGGGCTGTGAATTTAAACTTGGCATTCTCCGGTCTAGGATACAAAGAAAAATACATCTCAAGCTTGTAAAACCATTCTTCTAATTCATTAGGGGATGGATTTTCACCCTTGAAATTAGAAATGGTTATTTTCTCCTTGTATTCTTGCTCGTATTGATGAGATTGGCCATTATTGTGTTACTTTCCATTAAAGTTTGGACCAAAAGAATATTTCTTTTGAACATCATTACTCCATGCTCCATGAACATATGGTTGTTGCTGTCCATGAGTATGTACAAAACCATTTGACTGATTAAATTGTCCTTGTGGCGGAAAGGGAGAGCTGCAGAATAACATGAGGCTGTCCATAGACTTGATGTCCATACATTGGAGAATGTATATTTGTTGTGGCATTCGTTGGTAGTCATTGTTCACTTATTTGATGAGGCCAAAACTGATTTGAATGAGGACCTTGTTTAGAAGACTGATTATTTACATGATTATTGTTGACTTGATGTTGCTGTCCAAAAGAATTTGGAGTTGAATTCACATGACCATATCCATTTTAATGGTGCTGCCCATGAAAATTATTAGCTCCACTTGCTTGATCATGATAAGACCTTTGTTCTTCAACTTTCTCTTCATGTGTAGATTTAGGAATAGTAGATTGATGTCCATAAAAATACTTGTAAAAAGGATGGCATCCATGTGTGTCATCATCAAGACTTGAGTTAGCATGAGTCTTATCTTCCAAATCCTATCCATGAGGGCTAGTGTAGGTCCTGGGTTGATTTAGGGGTTGAAATTGAGGCTGAAAATGAGAGGTTTGAGCTCTTGATGGCTCTCCAACTTCATAGTGTCCAACAACCTTTGAGTTGTGGTCTTTGGCTTGTAGATAATATCTTCTCACTCGAGAGAGCCACAAGCTTGTCAATGCATGATTTCATGTCCTTTATGTCATTGGAGAGTTGTTGAAAACTGTTAGAATTAGTAGATACATGAGTAGTGCCAACCCCAATCACTTGTTTTTTTATTGCAGCATGTGTTGCTAGCTCCTCATTATCATGGTTCTCATGTTAAATAGCCTCTTATGAAGCTTCACACTCTTTATCCAGCTGATAGTCCCTTAAACATTCATTGATAGTATCCATTATGGGTTCCTTTGTTTTATTTTTAGCCATACTAGGTGGCATCTTGTCATGGGTGTACAATAGAAGAAAAACTCAAATATCTTGAGCTCTAGTGATCCAAATGACTAACTTTTTGACTCAGTATAAAGCTTCGATGTTCCCTTTCAGATGAGCTATCAAGTATTGAAAATGATTGAGTATAGAAAATTCTATAGACAATTTAATATAGCTGTTTGGAATTTCTTGCAGCCTCTACAAGTAACCAAAGGATTGAATAATCCCATTGTGAGCTGCAAAATAAGGATCCAATCAATAGAACCTTGTTTGAATATCCTATTCCAACTCTTTATTGCTAACCCAAGTTACTAATGCCACAAGTAGCATACATCTTGCTCAACATAGCTCTCTCCCCAATTTGCCAATTACATTGCATTATGTCACCATACATTTGCCTTTACATCATGTAACCTATGCCAAATACACCATGCTGAAGGTTGAATTTTTGTGCCTTTGAAATGATACCTACACCTAAACTTTAAATGTGTGGGATTCGAGACTTGAGGGGTGTGCAAATTTCCCTCTCAAGCTGGGTTGTGCTCCCCTTCAGGGTCCTTGTTAGTAGGGGAGGGTCACCTCTCTTTTATCCTACCAACTCGCCCGCATCTACTTTTTCTTGTGGGTATAGACATGGCAGATCAATGCTAGGCTAAGAAGATAGCATGAAATGCATGTATTGAAAGGGATTTGATTGCCATTTCATGATATGCAAGAACTTGGAAGAAATTGGGCTGAAAATGAAATGGGGATAGGTAAGGAATATCTACAGTAGTGACTCACTACTTTACAATTTTTATTTCACTTACCATTGGGCAAAATTTTCATTCATGGCAATGAAACAAGAGGCAAACAATTCAATGTCAGGGTTAGAGCAAAATGGATGAGAATTAGAGGCATTGGAAGTGATTATTTTAATGAATGTAAGTGAACAATCAGTGATTAATCACTAAAGTAGCTCTATGGATTATTCATAAAATGCATTTAGGAAAATACTTGGAATTCTGAATCATTTTAATCCCTCTTTCATCAATTGGATTAGCTCAACAATTGAATTCAAAAGGGAGAGATTAAAGATGATTGAAAGTACCTCTTGTGCTTGTAAGTGAAGAATGTAGTTGATGTAGATACCTCTCTCAATGATGGCCTGTCTTAAGCTTCTAAATATCCAAAGAAATCCCAATTTAAGCATGCTTCAATATAGCATAAACTCCTAGCTTCATACTCTTCTCCTATGAACTTCATTGTTGCTCCAATGCTTCAACTATGGTTGATGAAGGTATAATCTTCTTCTATTTGATGTAGAGCTTGAAAGATGATAATGAACAACTCCGATGTAGACTGAAAAATCCAAAAATTGGAAAGAGAATCAAGAATTTCAGTGACATTGAAGATGCATGTTATCCAAAGCTTCCATAGACCAATATATGCCCAAAGATTCTTCAATGTCGCTTCAATGTTATCAATAAATTTAAGCCACATGCATAAGCAAGCTCTAGGAGTGATTTGCCACCAATACTCCCTTCATTTGCTTCAAGAAATCAAAGATTCTTTGTTGCTGTCCAAAACTGTCAAGAATAGGGTTTCATGGGAGAGAGAAGAGTCCAAGAATAGGAACAAATCTTGCCCAAGCTTGAAGAAGACCACTTATCAATGGTGTTTGAGCATTATCCATGGATTACTTGAGCTCCATAGCTCATTTTTTAAATGAAATAAATGTACTGCAAGTGCAATTCACACTGCTGTCCACTCTTGGATTTTCGAGGAAAGAATGAGGCATAATGAGCCAAACCACTACTCCATGGAAAGCTCAAGAGGTGAAGATCAAGGTTATGAAGTCCATTGGCATGATAGAGATCACATGCAAGAGATTTGATCAGCCTTTGGCCATGGATTCATGAGAATAGCTTGAAAGGAAAGGGAAGAACCCCTGCTCTTGAAAAGTAACTCAAGTTTAAACCCACACTAAATCATGTAACCCTCATTTTGTCCATCTCTCTTCATTTTTGGGCCAAAATTGAGCCAAGACTTGCTAAAATTGACTTGAGCCTGCCATTATCCCCACTGGTTCATGCCAAGAATCTCCATCTTAGTCACGGTTTTTGATAGATCTCCATGTTAGACCACGGCTCTGGAAGAACTAACTCATGTGACTAAATTTTAACTGCGGTTCACTCCCTTGTCACTACAACTAAATCTAATACATGAAAATGACTTCTGACAGGATCTAAACTAATGCTTTGATACCAATGCAAAGAAATACTAATCTAACAATGGAAATGAACAAGAAATCAAATTTTTCTAAGCTACACACAATAAGAAATGTAACAAATTGAATTACAAACATGGCCATGCCATGGAACATCTTCCATTACCAAAGCACAATGTAGCCATGAGATGTTAAACAAGTACAAGAAGATGAAAGACAAAAAGGATAAAATTGTGATAATGCCAAAGAATGATGCTTCATTAGCACTTCTTGCCTTTTATACTAAACCCTAAATCTCTCGTATCTCTTGGTTGAGTATTTACAAGGTTTATAATTGGAATAGGCTTCAACTCTCATGTTAATAATTTTCTTCATTACACTCCCTCCCTCCCTCTCGTTCTCTCTTCCTTTTCCTTTCTTCTTCTCCCTCTCTCATTTCCTCTCTTTCTCCCTCAATGCACCTCATTTTCTTTTTTTTTTAAAGAAGAAATAACAAAAACAAACCAAGAGGAGGATGGATTCTTACTTTCCTCTTCGTGACAAACCCTCTCTTTGTTTCTCGCCACCCCCTCATGTTTTTGCACTCATTCTCCTCTCTCCCTCTCTCTCCCTCCCTCTCTCTCTCTCATCTTTCATATTTATTCTATCTCTCTCTCTCTCTGTCTCTCTTCCTTTTCCTTTCTTCTTCTCCCTCTCTCATTTCCTCTCTTTCTCCCTCAATGCACCTCATTCTCAAGAAAAACAAACAAAAGAAAACAAAAAAGAACAAGAACAAATCAAGAGGGGGCAATGTACTCACTGCAAAGGCCCAAGGATGGATTCTTTGTCTCCTCTTCGTGACGGCCCTTCTTCGTCTTTTGTGCACTTCCTCCTCTTCTTTATGAATGGCAACGATGGCAGTGGCGGTGAGAAGCTCTCCTTATATCTCTTTCTCTCTTCCTCTCCCTCTTCCTCTCCCTCTTCCTCCCAAAGCTACAATGTCTTTCACTCCTCTCTCTTTCGCTTTCTCTCAAATTCTTTGTGGGAAAATTCCGCACTTGGGTTTTGCCCACTTTTTTTTTTCTATGAGTACCATTGCTATTTGCATCACAAATACCGACGCCACTAATTTGCATCGCAAGTGCTCGTCTCGCTATGGCCCTATATCCTTGTAGTGTGACTTGGGCTCAATGGATATATAAGAGAGTTACCTAAGTCATTTGATCAAACTAAGTTGTATTTGCCAATTGACCTCAATCTTCTAGCTATTAGGTGATGGAGAGATTTTTTTATCTTCCTAGAGAACACTCAACCCTAAATGACTTTGTTTTCTTAGAGCGGTATCATGATTAATCTTGTATGAGATGTATGGATTTTGAGTAAAGCCTTTGTATATAAATAAATATAACAATATAATTTATTTTTATTTTACTCTTTCCAACCTTATATTTAGGAGAGACTACGATTCAAATAAACTTACCTTGTTGCAATATAGATTCAAAACAAATCATGGCATTATTTTCTAGTATTTCGTACCATGTATCAATTTGCCCTTCATTCATGGGATTACTCTCAACAAGAAGACTTTATGAAGATTTTGTAAAGCCTCTACTCTCCCTCAAGAGGTATTTCCCTTGGTATAAAGTCTATTGCTTCATTAATGGTGAGAGCCTATCTTACCTTGAGACTAAACTAAAGCAAAATCTTTGGATGGAATAACTAAAACTTGTCAAAATATTCTTGTTTGAAGAACCTAGGGTGAATGCCATAATAGATGAAAAAGATCAAAATATCTATCATGAACATCTATGATTGAGTAATTGACATATTTTCTCTCAATAGGATAGTACATTTGAGAGAAGCAAGAGAGACATAATTATATCAATCAAGAATTCCCAAAGTAGCCTATTCAATATTGTATTCTCAAAGTCCATGAGAAGTCTCCAATATAAAAAGAAATTTTTGTAGCTAGTTTTCATGACGAATTTTTCAATCAATGTTACAAAAGCTCTTTTCAAGCTATGAGCAACATAAATATTTCATGTAATAAAACTTGAGTCTTTTGTGGTATGAATAATTATGTGTAAATTCTATAATACTTTTTTAGGTATCCCTCACCTTTAATAAATTTATATGATTTATTGAATATACAATTTTATCTTAAGCAAATAAAGCCTCCTGAATTCAACAATGAGGGTTCCAAAATCAAAGCCAAACATTGAGACTTAGAATAAGAAAATCAAGGACTAATTTTCTACTATTGGGACTTGCATAGCCAATTAGGCTATGATCGCACAACTTGGTCATATTGGAGAAGCTCATCTTTGGTGGAAGAAATGTGCCATGACAATGTCATCATTGAGACATTCTAAACCTAGGAACAAATCAAGTTGGTAGTCTAAGGGAGATACCTATCCCTATCTTACCAAATTTGAAAGATGGATGAGTTCTTTAGCTTGAACTAGCAAGTTTTGATAGTGGAAGGGTACTATTCTTGCTCTTTCCCTCCTAAAATATGCCTTGAAGATGACGGTGACACAAAAATAGCCTAATTTTTCCAAGGCTAGAATCCAAGATTAGAATCCATCAGTAAATGGATAGCTAAAAGCCATGAAGTCCTTCAATCTTAAGGATGCCATGTTGCAATCTCATGGTAGATATATTCCCCAAATGCAGCTTTTGAACAACCATGCACCTTCCAAATTGAGATTTTCCATACCTAAAGAGAGCTAAAGTCAACCTCTAAATAGGCTATCATAATTGGGGACATTGTAATCTTTCCAAATGATTACTAGAACTCGTCCAACAATAACAACCCTAAAACGTGTAATACCAATGCCAATCAAAGGAGCTCAACCCCAATGTTTTTTATGCAACCAACTAGGCCATTTCCAAGCCAAGTGCCTTGCTAGAGAAAATAAAGCCAATGTCAGTCCTCCTCATAACCCACCAAGAAGGGGAAATTTCAACAAAAACATGGTCAGTGGGCAAGGAGGAGGACATGGCATGGGTGGCCATGCTTGCATTCTAGTTGGGGAAGAAGATGAAGACCCTACCATTCAAGAAGAAGTAGAGAGAGGTACCATCCATGCATCCGTAATAAATCATGAGGCTAGACAACAATATTCCATCTTGCAAGTTCCCATAGATCACTAAGATAAATCCTTTCAAATACTCATTGATTGGGGTGTTAGTCATTCCTTCATTGCTCCTAGGTGTATAAAGGAATCACAATTGGAATCAAACCCACTAGAAAGCCAATGGTCGAATTAGCAAATGAAAAGAAAGTATTTTCAACATAGGAAATAAAAATATGGAGCTCAAATTAGGGAATCAATACATAAAGGTAAATTGATAGGTTATGTCCCTAGGAACCTGTGAATGTCTCCTATGTATAGATTGACTAGCTTCTAATTAGGAAAGTATTCATTGTTGCATAGAAGGAAATAATACTTTTAATGACCTTGAAGGAATTTTAGGTTAAGACCATGGTAAAATGGGAAA
The DNA here is from genome assembly GCF_053477565.2 of Lygodium microphyllum. Classification (NCBI taxonomy): domain Eukaryota; kingdom Viridiplantae; phylum Streptophyta; class Polypodiopsida; order Schizaeales; family Lygodiaceae; genus Lygodium; species Lygodium microphyllum. The sequence continues at coordinate 52,232,885 of NC_141156.1, forward strand.
GCCTAGATTACAAATAGCTATGGCTAGCCGATTAATTAAGGAACTAACAAAAGGGTTAACCATTTGACTGATTAAGATGCATAAAGTGAGACCACATAGACCCAAAAGAACCTTCATGGCTTAGTGAATATACTGATGTTTTTCTAGATGACCTAATTGAGCTAACTCCTAGCCGTGAAGTAGATGAAAAAGTTAAATTAACCCTTGGAGCCAAACCTTTTTCAAAAGAGCCATACAAGATGTCCATTTCCAAAGCCATTGAATTAAAAGAAAAAGTAAAGCAACTATTGGAGCAAGGATTCATCTAAGCTAGCAACTCACATTGGGGTGCCCTTGTCCTCTTCCAACAGAGGAAAGATGGGATTCAAGCTTTGCATTGACACCCCTAAAACTATTGTAAAAGAGTGCTAGGATCCCTCCTATTGCAAATTGTAAAGGTAGATGGGTGGTAGAAAGGAAGCTAGGAAGAGATAGGAGGACAATGGGAAAGAAGGCCTTGACTACGGCTGCATGTAAAAAAGGGGATGACTGCCCAAAAGGGATTGAGGGTTTTGTATATAAAGTTGAAAAGTGAATGAAGAGCTCATCCTTTTTGGTGTGGCAAAGTGGACTCTTCTTCTTCTCTCCTTCTCTTCTCTTGCTTGCTTGCTTGTGAGTGCTTGAGGGAGGGAGTGTGAGTGAGTGAGGGAGTGAGTGTGTAAGGGTGAGGAATCTTGTAGGTGAAGCCCTCCACCATCTTCTCTCTTCTTCTTCTCTTATCTTCTCTTCTCTTGTCTCGTGCATGGCTATGGAGAAAGAGGCTTGAGGATGCTTGAGCTTGCCTCATGAATTGTGGAGTTATTGGAGTGCTTGAGAGAGGAAGCAACTCAATCAGGCATCAAGGTAAGCTCACTACACTTGTAGAGAGGGATATCGTGTTGGCTATGTGAGAGATAGCCATTAGTGCTTGCTTGAAACGCTTGAAGGAATAAGCTGCTTGTGGGTCTTGGCGATTGGAGTGAGAACTCCCTTTACATTTTGGTTCCATTGTGCCGGGACAACGGATTCAAGCTTGAGTGCTTGCGCTCTTTGAATTGAGCATCGAAGTAGGGTTCACCCCCGAATTGGTGCTCTTTGTAGGTAGGATATTTGGGAGTTTAATTTTCAAAACAAGTAAGTATTTTGTGTTGTTGGTGATTAGGCAAGTAGGAGGGAGCATTATAGTTTTCTGTTTTGAATTTCTGTTGCATATAGAGTAGGTAGGATCGAGAAAATCGAAGTGGGAAAGCTTTAGGGTGATTGCTATAAAAGAGACCCAAATAGGCCATAGTTCAAGAAAAAGGAAAAAAAGTATTCAAAGGGGTTTAAGTTTTCAAGAGAGTCTTGGCCTTAGTCCGGGAAGGATTTATAGCCTAGGAGAGCAAGGAAAAGCTCCTTTTTTGCAACTGTTGTAGTCAAAGAGAGTGAGAGAGATCTATTTCCCGCATTGGATCAATCAACTCATCTAGGCATTTTTAGCACATCATAGGTATGGACAACTCTTCTCCCTTGTCTATGGCTTTGATCTAGAGGTGCTTGATACGGGGCATGTTGTATTTTATGTGATTCGAACAAATTTTTGTTGCATCAGCCAAAATCATGCCGCCTTCGACGGAGTGACGACGATTCTAGACTGAGTCCTAGAATTAATCCTTAGCCCTCGCATGCTCGGCCATTCGGCTCACTACCACTCGGACAAGCGAACATTCAGCCCAACCGAATCGACCATTCAAACCAATTGGGCATTCAATCCAGTAGACTCGACCTTAGCTGTTCGAATACTCGACCCTCAGACATTTCACTTGGATGCTCCGAATCAGATGTTGGACCAGTTGCATTCGGCATGTTCTCATTCGGCACTCATCCACTCGAACATGCTTAATCAACCATTCCGCCCCTCCAATTCGAACTTGTTGGGCCGAATCTAGAATTTTCCAAATTTTTAACCGAAAGACCTTGGCTGACCCAAACCATTGTCATACGAATCCCCAGGTCGTCATATAGATGCTTAGAACACCTTTCTATCACAAGAAATAGATAGACCATCAAAATAGGGACTCTAGTTGACCAATAGTAGTCCAAGTCACTAAGCAGTTCGAGATTAAGGTATAGACCCCCAAAATAGATCCTGATTGAGTGCAATGACACAGGATGGACCTTAGGACTAGTAAGATTGGCTAGAAACTGGGCTTGTGACTTGTCAGACTGAAATTGTAAATGAGAGTGCAAGAGTTGCATAGTCACATTGCGTTTGCACTTGCATTGTTCTCTAGCACTTGAAGTACAACCAAGGAAATCCAAAAGCTTGATTGCGCACTGTGTATGAAAAGAGTACACTCACACACACTGAGTGACTGTAAATTGAGAATTTCTTGTAATTAACAAGGAAGACACTCAGATGCAATAACCTGAAGGAACCCACACCCATAGGAGAAGACCGTGAGACTCGGCTGGGTGATTGAAACTCGAAGTGTAAGACCCAGCTAAAAACACAACAAAGAAGCCAAGTGCAACAAGGACATCCTCCATCGGAGAAGTGGATCAACTTGACCTAATTTATCGAATTGGTAGATCATGAGACCACAGACATGGCAAAGACAAGCACCAATCATGGATGGGATGAGGAACTTGACTTAGACGGTCTCCCAATAGAAATCCACTGATAGAAATCCAGCAGCTAGTTTCCAATTATGATCTATAGGCCCAGACGTACCACCACGATAGGACATATGAGGATATCATAATGGACCTAAAGAGGAAAGAAGGCTGGCTCAGGAAGTTTTGCACGATGTAATAACTACAATTGGGAGCAGCAAACCAAAAACTTGCAGTAGAGCATAGAAATGTGAGAAATACAGTAGGTGTTAGTGCTAGCAAGTGGAAATAGGATACGTCCTGATGTTGAGAGGGAGAGAGTGCTCTCCACCTTTCACTGAGTGAGCTTCTCATGAGGTGATTGTTATACAACGCTTCCACGGAGCGAAGTGCCATTGCAATGGAAACCTTATTACTTGCAGGATTAGGAGTTACTCAGAGCTCCAAGAGCCAGTCTAAAATCCCGATAGTCGTGAAGCAACTAGACAAGTACTAGCCAACGGCCTCACCGATCTTACTTTGTGCTTGCAAGCTTTTGGTCTATGCTTAGGAGATAAGGGTAGGACTTGCTATATGAGTCTAAGAAAATTGACTTTAACAACCTCAAGAGTCTCTTCATTAAGAGATTCTCTGAGCCTGGGTACTCTGACAACCTGCTAGTGCAACTAATGAATGTCAAGCAGAGGGATAAGGAGGATATCCAAGATTACATGACCCATGTGAGGAGTCTCTTCAAGAGAATCCCTACTGGCAAGTGACCAATTGAGAGAGCAATATCTACAGTATTCATTAATGGAATATGAAGTGAAGAGCTCTACAAGGCCTTGGTCAGAAACTCGAGCTTATAGTGAGACGCATTGATGAGGGTCTTTGAAGAGGCCATGAGAGTGGATGAAGAACTCAATGAAAGAAATTCCAATAGCTTAAATCTAGAAGAGACTACCTTTAGGAACCTCGAGAGGGCTTTAACGACAAGCGAAAGAGTAGGCCAAAGTGCTTAGGGTAAAGGCAAGAGCACTGACTCAAGCTAGGAGCTAGGTGAGATGCAGATGGAGATAACTAGATTACAAGAAGTAATCAGATGAATGACATGCCCTCACATCCAATGTGTGTATTGCAGAAAAAACCACTTGCTAGTGGAGTGTTAGGACCCTAGGTCCTGACCTTGTGCCAATTGTGGTAGGTTTGGCTACGATGCCATGCATTGCAGATTGTCGAGGAGACTCCCATACTTGCAACCATATAATCAACCATACCTAGCAAATAGGCAGCCAAAAATCTTCAAAAGGGAAGCCCCATTGGCACTCCTGCCACCCAATGATGCCAAGCTAGCCATTCCTAGGATGCATGTTGGGCCACCTAAAAGAGGCAACGTAGGAGGGAATCGGATGCAACGGAAGAGGTAGGATGGAGAACAACTAAAAGAGCAAGGACAGACTCTAAAATCAAGTCAAAGGAAAAAGTGCATTTTTAAATACAAGGCATCCCTAAAACTATTGTAAAAGAGTGCTAGGCTCTCTCCTACGCAAATTGTAAAGGTACATGGGATATAGAAAGGAAGCTATGAAGAAGATAGAGAACAATGGAAAAGAAGGCCTAGGCTACGGCCGACCATGTAAAAAGAAGGCCTAGGCTATGGCCAGCCATGTAAAAAAGGGGATGAATGCCCAAAAGGGATTGAGGGTTTTGTATATAAAGTTGAAAAGTGAATGAAGAGCTCATTCTTTTTGGTGTGGCAAAGTGGACTCTTCTTCTTTTCTTCTTCTCTTCTCTTGCTTGCTTGCTTGTGAGTGCTTGAGGGAGGGAGTGTGAGTGAGTGAGGGAGTAAGTGTGAGGGTGAGGAATATTGGAGGTAAAGACCTCCACCATCTCCTCTCTTCTTCTTCTCTTTTCTTCTCTTCTCTTGTCTCACACGTGGCTATGGAGGATGGAGCTTGGAGGAAGAGGCTTGAGGATGTTTGAGCTTGCCTCACGAATCGTGGAGCTATTGAAGTTCTTGAGAGAGAAAGCAACTCAATCAAGCATCAAGATAAGCTCACTACACTCGTAGAGAGGGATAGCGTGTCGGCTATGTGAGAGGTAGCCACCATTGGTGCCCACTTGAAACACTTGAAGGAATAAGCGATCCATGGGTCTTGGAGATTGAGTGAGAGCTCCCTTTATACTTGGCTTATTCCAAAGAAGAAGAAAAACATCTAGACTGCCGTCAACTCATCCTTGAAACCTTAATAAGGATGAACAAGCTCTATGCAAAAAGGAGTAAATGAACCCTCTTCAAAAATATGATTGAGTATCTAGGCTTCATTGTCTCAAGCCAAAGATATCATTGTTAGCCTAGCCAAAGTGAGGGATATTCAAAAGTGGCAACACCTCAAAGTGTTTTAAAAATCCAAGGATTTTTAGGACTCACAAGATGCTACCACATCTTTATCAAGAATTATGTTGTAATATTTCCACACAATAAAAGTTAGTTGGTTAGTTCGAAAGTTAGAACTTAGTAAATTAATAAGTTAGTAAGGTTATTAACTAAAGACTAACTAAGGTAAAAACTAACTAACATTAATAATTAAGGATTTTTATTTAATTAAAGATATATGTTTAAAAAATCGAGAGTTGTAAATCCGATATTTTTCTCGGATTGACAAGGATTGTAGCCACCCTTCACGTAAGTTACAACATGAATAAGGATTATGAGCTATACTAATCACTAATATTAATGTGTATAGTTTGGATGGTCCAAAAATATTAGATTTTGAGCAAAACTAGCATATTCTAGATATTTTAGATATTATCCTAAAAAAATATGAAGATTTCTAGAACTGGATGTCATTTAAAAGAAAAGACAAGTGACATTTTAGTTAGTTTTGGAGATTTTATAAAAAGAAAAATAAAGAGAGGGATTTTTCAAAATCGTGTGCGCCTGATCGCAGTCTATAGACAGAAAACAACACTTCAAACAAAGAAAAGAAGGAGTGAACTAAGAGCTTTCTAAACAAGTGTCTTGGAGTTTTACCCCCTTTGAGAGCCAATGGAACCATTAGATTTATGATCTGAGCATTAGATCACTGATATTTCCAAGATCCCCCTCCACAAAGAGCTCCACTTCTCAGCCATAAAGCCCTCTTCTCTAATTCACTATAAATATGAGGCATGGGGAGGCACAAGTATAAGGAGACCCTACGAGGCTGTGAGAGAGAGGTAGAGAGAAGGATACCCCTCCAAGAGATTGTGAGGGAGTGCTTGAGAGAGAGAGAGAGAGAGAGAGAGAGAGAGAGAGAGAGAGAGAGAGAGAGAGAGAGAGAGAGAGAGAGAGAGAGAGAGAGAGAGAGAGAGAGAGAGAAAGAGAGGAGTCAACCCGAGAGGCCGCAAGGGAGAGAGTTAGCTCAATTCCCTCTATCTCGATCCTCAACTTAACCATCTTCTCTTACACTCTCCCATCTCGGATCTATTCCACCTTGTTAATCTCTTGAGTCTACTTGTGTGGACGATGGCCTCCAAGCAAAGAATGTTGCGGGCAGATGGCAATCCTACAACCACCAACGAAGCTTCTGATGAAGGCATCATTGTCAATCCAATTGCGGTATCGGTCTTAAGTAATGTATTTTCAAATTGACAGATGCTTGCTTTGATTCTCATATGAGATACGTTAGGCCCCATACTATGATGCACGAGTATAGGTCATCGGAAATGATAAATTTCATCTCACCTACTCGGAAGATGGAGTTTGTGAAGTGTATATATCAAGGGAAGTTAATTGCACCTAGTTACATATGGCTTATTTGCTGGTAGAGCAATTGCAATGAAGAATTAGTCAAGGGTTATGAATGGCATAGTTGTCAAAAGAACGACATTAAAAGATTGTGTGCTTACAAGTGCTAGATTAAAGCATAGTCAAGGGTTACAAATAGCATAATTACTAAAATAATATGACATTGAGAATCATGAATAGAAAGCACTAGTTTAAAGTTTAAATACTTCAAAAGTACGTAGCCTAAGAGCCCAAATATTAAGAAGAACTAGATTCTAGCTCAATACAAGGCCTGTTGGAGTCTAATTACTTGAGATCATCTCATACTTATCTTATCAAGTATTTACACATTATGCCTATAACATTTTGATATATGAGGATAATTTTCTGTTTGCCTCATGAGTTGACTAAGAGCTAGTACAAGAAATTAATCATAAGGGTTAAAACTAAGATGTCTTGAGATCAGTCAGATAACGATGACTTTTGCTAATCCAAATTCAGGGTTGGGTTATTGATCAATGTAAGTGACCTATAGATCTTACATCATGAATAGTGTTTGAACCCTTAACATATGCCTTAGCCGAAGGAAGAAGTGTTAAGAAACATTTTGCATAGTATTGCTCTTAGATCCCAAGGGGAAGAGCAAATATGCAATGGAAATATTATATAAACTATTCTAGCATTGTTTGGAAAGAATGCAATTGGTTTTGTTGGTTGATCAAACAACATCCTAAATTCTTTTACATTCAACTGATTGTTAGTTTGTTGTTTGGATGATTATTCTAAGTGCTTGTGATTTATGGTAAATGCATGGCAAGGGTCTGTGATGACAAGTTGCCATGGGAATAAAGGAATGTTTTCTTGGAAGATGATATTAGAGTTGACTACCTTGTTTGTGATTGATTCTTAAAGGATTTAGTTAAGGAAGAATATTTTGCATGGGTGGATCACCTCCATGATCACACCGCGGATTAACCCAAAAAGGGCACTGTTCCATTCATGGGCTGAAGGTTGAGTGGTGAAAAGGCCAACCACGGGAATGATGTTTTGCTCCTAGATAGCTTGCAGGTTAGTTAGAGCTCTAGACACCCCTTGCTAGGTCTAGAATGGAGTTGAAGACCTTTGTGGCCCCCAACATCTGGGTATGTTGGGAGATCCTATTCTAGATAAAGGATTGAGTTTGTGGTGCCATGTGATTTGGACCAGTTACTTCTGTAGGGTAGAAGGGATACTTCTATTGGATAGAAGCGATACATAATTTCTCCTGTATGGGCGGGAGACAAAGATTAACTTGAAGATAAGTTAAGGAACTTATTTGAACTTGTTTTTCAATAGATTGCTTTAATCTGTTTTCGTGTCTGTGCTTTAAGTTATGCGAATGAACCATGTTCCCTAAAAGGCTTAATTAATGAAGCTGACTTTAAGTGTCACACATAAATGTGGTAGAACCTAATTAGAAAACTAAAGCTATTAAGGGAAGCGGGTGGGCGGAACCCCTAATGGGTTTGTCCTACGACAGGGTGGTCCCAAAGAACTGGGAGGCTTCTCACAAGATTTTATCGTCGTTTGACCTTTAGGTGTTGTTAGGTTAGAATTCGATTCATGCCGTTTTAGGGGACGGGAATGGGACTATGTCCTATGGGTAGAGAGGTTGAGCGGTGCATCCCTCTTGTTTCCCATTCTCTTTGAACCAAGTGCAGCATGGGTCTGCTTCGGCTTGGATATCTCAGCGTAAAGTAGGATGTCTAGGATCCGATGCTAGAATGCTGACAGGAGACCTTGGCCACTAGAAGCCCAAATTTCAAATCGATCCTAGTGGGTTTGATCGCGAACGTTCAATTGGGAGGCGGATTCGGGAAACCCTAAGCAACAAAACTCAGAACATTCCATGGGAGTGCCAGGCAATGACGCTTAGATTCGTTTCTAGATAGACCCCTAAAAGCATGCTTGGACAGCCGATGGGGCGAGCACCTCATATTTGGTATCAAAGCGAAACTTTGTAATGATGTGTGATTGGTTAATGTATGGTTCATAGGCATATCCTAAACAAAATAATCTAAGTGATATGACTTGATTGTTAGGCACTTCCTACACCCATAAATGCTGACATACAAGAGAAGAAATTTCTTCTCAAGCAATTTAAGGCACCCGAGTTTGAATGGAGAAGGAATAGACGTCGCAATTGAGGTGGAGATATCAATTGAGTCTATGGATGATTATTTCACTACTTCGCAAACTGCTTCTACCAATCAAGAAATGCTAGCCAAACTTAAGCTAGTTAGCCAGGCTCAGTTATGGTGGAAGCAATGGTGCAATAATCAAGGTATTTTCGAAGCCATTGTCACTTGGGCTCAGCTAAAAGATGCTATAGGCGAATGATACCTTCCACCAACCTACCAGACTTTGAGGATGAATGAAATTTTCAAGCTCAAGTAGCTGGAATTAACCTTGAAAGCTTACTACTCAAAGTTTGTAATCCTACTAAAATATGTGCCACCAATGGATATTGCGCAGCAAGCATCCAAGTTTGCCATGGCCTAAACACTCCTCTGAACCACTTTCTTGAAGAAATGCATCCAATGGACTTGCAAGATGCATTACTCTGAGTGAATCCAATTGTCCAAGAACTTAAATCGGGCAATTATAGCAAAGATGACTCCCAAGATCTGGGCAAGAGATGCCATGCGTGTGAGAGATAGGGCACATCCGTAGGAGATGTCTCTACCGTCAATGCTTCCATTGTAATGAGCTAGGACACATCCAAGCAGACTGCCCTCATCTAAGTTCGGAAGACATTGAGCCTCCAAGAAAACAAAGCTGCACAATTGCAGTCTATGGATATATAGAGGAATCAGATGAAGACGAAGACCTAGAACTGACAACACCTCATTAGGATGACTAGAAATCCTAAAAATTTTGTCAACATGAAATACGACTTGTATTGGAACAAACTTTACTCTTATACCTACAGTTAATTTGCATTATATGAGTTGCATCTATTTTGAGCCTAGAACTTGCAAATGATTAGAGATACACTGGCAAGGAATGACTGTTATAAATTACAATGACTTTTTATTTAGTTGTTCCTTCTCAACTAATATAGATTGGGTCTTACCAGAATGTCAAAACTTGGAAGTATTCTTTAGTATTACAAGCAAAGCCAATTGTCCATGGAGCTTAGTCCCAAACTAAGAAGAGGACAATCTGGGAACATAGTATCCAAGGTAGAAGACCACTTCGATCTGCTAAAAGGATCCTAGGACAATTTGATCTAATGAAGAAAATCCTACCAAGGACAACCAAGAATCTTGTGACCACAAGTGATAAAGTTCCACGATGTTTCTATTGTAGGGAGTTGGGTCATTTCAAAAGGGAATGTCAAAAGCATCCTAAACACAATGCTCTGAGTGCCACAACATTGGATATAACTATATCAATCGTCCCAATAGAACTCGAGGAGAACTTGAGCTTACAAGAAATGAAATTGTACAAGCTCCTGTGATCTAGAATATACCAGGTGCTTAGGAAAAACCTAGAAGATATCAATGAGATGTAACTACAATAAATTTTCTCTTGTAATCAAGACTCGGATATATCAAATACAATAGGTTGTTGTTTCAAAAGATCGCATGCCTGTGAGTGATCAAAGTAGCGCACCAAAAGCATGGTGGGCCAATAACCCACGAGTTTCAAAATGATACCCCAATTTCTCTCACGATGAGGACATCTCGATTTCTCTAAGGGGAGGAGGATATAATATTTCCACACAATAAAAGTTAGTTGGTTAGTTAGTAAATTAATAGGTTAGTAAGGTTACTAACTAAAGACTAACTAAGGTAAAAACTAATTAACATTAATAATTAAGGATTTTTATTTAATAAAAATATATATTTAAAAAATTGAGAGTCATAAATCTGATATTTTTCTCAGATTGACAAGGACCGTAGCCACCCTTCACGTAAGTTACAACGTGAACAAGGCTTATGAGCTATATTAATCACTAGTATTAATGTGTATAGTTTGGATGGTCCAAAAATATTGGATTTTTGGCAAAACTAGCATATTCTAGATATTAGAGATTTCTCTCTCTCTCTCTCTCTCTCCTCTAAGAGGCTATTCATATAGGTGAAAGAAAGAGAAGAGTGAGAGAAGAATGCTTGTCGGGCATGTACTGGATTAATGCAAGATGCTGAGAATTGATATTCTGTGTTGTATAGAGATCAATGGTGGTGGGTCGATGGCTATCCACGCATTCAATTTTCATAATCTGAAACACACAATTTAATGGTATTTCCATTTTATGAAGAATATTTACTTGTTTTTGATAGTTTATTGTCCAAATGAAGTGCATATGGAATGACAATTTGTATAGACCTTGTTTGACATGCTTTTGAGGGGGGCTGCAAGTAATAATATACCGAATTAGTCCAAATCTGTAATTAAATGTGATCATTATTAATAATTAAAAGATCAAAATACTATATTTAAGTGAAAAATAAGGGATTTTTCTATTTTGGGTGAAAAAATCGTGTTTAGGAGAGTTGAAGTGGGTCATAGCAGTCAGCCAAGGGGTGCTTCTTATGTATGTGATGTGAGGTGCTAGATACCAATCTCTTTGAGTACTCCCTATGAGGAGTTGGAAAGGTATATGTTCAACTATAAGCAATACAAACGCATATCTATGTTAGATCAATGTGTATAGCATTTGGACGCTCTTAGTCGTGAGACTGTGAGGTGTTTTGGTTGAGGATAGAGGCTTGGCTAGATCCTTAGAGCTTGTGTCAGGTCCATTTTTGGTCCTGATAGGTGGTGTGTTTGCTGGGAGTTGCTAATAAGTGGTGGTGTCCAAATCTTGGTCAATAGAGACTAGTTGAGTAGTGTGTGCCAAAGGATAATGAAATAGATTCAAAAGACCATCAAGCCGAGCTTCAAAAGTAGGAAAGAGTTGAAAGGGCTAGACAATGGGCCAAGATTATTAGGCGGTATTCTCCTCAACGGAGTGGCTTGATAACCCTACAAGGGAGGGATCTTAGCAACCCTTCTATAAGTAGTTCTTTAAGAGGAGGAGGAAGCCCTAGTCCTTCCCCTCTCCCAGTGGATCAACATACTTTGAGTGGGGTAATGTCAGAGAGAGAACTAGGGAGAGAGAAAGAGGAGAGAGAAGATTGCAGAAGAGAGAGAAAGACTGCAGGAAGAGAGAGAAGAAGAGTGATGAGGAGAGAGAAAGACTAGATTTAGAGAGGGAAAGACAAGAAAGAGGGAGAAGCCATAGAAGCTGTGAGCAAGATGGGAGAGAAAGACTGTAATTGTATTAATGTGTCAAAAAGATGTGAAAAATTACATGTCCTCTCCTTTTATACCAATGTGAGTGTGACATGGCATAATATCAATATTATTTACACTAAATCCTTATTCCCAGCTTCTTACAATCCATCCCTTCCTAAAAAAAATTGCCCTAAAAAACAAACCTAGAAAAAATTGGAAAAAGATGGATAGAACAGAGTACTACTCTGTTTTACAACTTTACAAATGGAAAATGAATGAAGTATGACCAACTACATGAACTGAAATTGAAGAACGGAAGTAATCCTCAGCTATATACATGATTTGGAGTACTTCAAAAGCATATGGAGCCATAAAGTCTTCAACAAATAATCTCAAAACAAAGTAGACAGCTTGCTGTGTAAACAAACCCTATTGGACCAAATTTGCCATAACTTCTAGTAGAAGTGTCCAAATGAGACATACCATATATCAAAACGAAGCTCTTGAAGAGTACTTTAAGCCCATGTAGATTAGCTTAATTTTGAAAATTAGAAATGATAAAAAACTATTCTAAAACAGCATGCCATCCTGAACCTGTCTACATCATCACTAGCTCCATAAGTAATAGGCTTCAGCCACACCAATGTATCCTTCAAGAAAGGAAACTCATCTAATATAGAATCAAGTCTCCAAGAAGCTTCTTCAGGTGGCAAACCTCTCCATTTGATCAAATATTCCATAATAGAATGAGATCGAAGCTTCTTCTCATGCTAACCTATAACAGCCTCTGGGATATACTAAATAAGACCGTCTTCATCAATAGGTGGCAGCTCATCAACTATATCCACTGGATCACCATAAAAGGGCTTGAGCTGGCTAACATGGAAGACATTATGAATCTTTGTGGAAGAGGGAAGCTCTAGTCTGTATGCCAAATCTCCAATTCGCTTAAGGATCCGGTAAGGGCCATAAAACCTATGGGCAAGCTTATTACTAGATCCATCTTTTAATGTAGAGTACTTGGACTTGGGCACCTTCAATAAAACCAACTCTCCTTCTTGGAAATCTAAAGGCCTCCTCTTCACATCAGCATACATCTTCATTTGATCTTGAGCCTTCCTTAGATTCACCTTACATTGTTGAAGAAGGGTCTGCATTCTTTCCAACTCTTCCTTCCCATGAGGATTGATCTTTTCATTAAAGATGACTGTGGGTAAGGATACCTTGTAACCATACAAAGCCTCAAAGGGTGAAACTCCTATACTAGCATGAGTAGAATTGTTATAAGCAAACTCAGCCAAGTGTAACCAAGAATCCCATGAGATTTGGACATCATAGCAAAAATGGCAAAGATAAGTCTCCAACCATTTATTAACTATTTTTGTCTGTCCATCAGTTTGAGGATGATAAGCCGTAGATGGAGCCAATTTAGTGCCCATAGATGTAAATACTGCCTGCCAAAAGTTACTCATAAACTTTGAGTCTCTATCATGGATAATCACCTGCGGTAATCCATGTAGTCTAAAAATCTACTCCATAAACTGACTGGCCACTTGAGAAGCAGTAAATTGAATCTTGGTTGGAATAAAATGGGCTACCTTGGTGAGTCTATCTACCACCACATAAATACTATTCCATCCCTTCTTGGTAGTAGGTAAGCCAGTAATGAAATCCATAGTAATATGAGTCCATTTACCAGTAGGAATAGGTAATGGCTGTAACAAACCTCCTGGCTTATGGGTGCTGTCCTTATTCTACTGACAAGGCATACACTTCATAACAAAGTCCTTGACATCTTTCCACAGTCCTTTCTAATAGAAACTTTTACTGATCCTGTCATAGGTCTTGAAAATTCCTAAATGTCCAACTAGAGGCGAAGAATGTAGCTCCTCCATAATTTTCCGCTTAAAAGAAGAAGTAGAAGGAATAATAATCTTGCCTTTCAACCAAATAAGGCCATTTTTAAGCTAGTAATGCGAGTTTTCTTCCATAAGACCTTACTATAATTTCTGAAAAATATGGCTGAATTCCTCATCTAGAAGATAAGCCTCCTGTAATTCTTCAATCCTTGCATGAGTGATGTCAACCCACATACGAGAAAGAAAATCAGCCACTATGTTATCTTTGCCCCTTGTATGAGTGATGTCAAAATCATAATTCTGTAGTGTAGCTACCCAATGACATTGCTTTGGAGTAAGATTGGACTGAGTAAGGAAATACTTAAGAACCCTGTGATCACTATGTACTCTGAATCGGCTGCCATATAAGTAATGGTGCCACTTTTTAATTGCATGCAAGATAGCCAACATCTCCTGGTCATAAACATTCATGGCCATTTCTTTATCTGTAAGCTTACGGCTCTCAAATGCAATTACTCCATGCTCCTGAAGCAAAACAGCCCCTATTCCACGGCCACTAGCATCACACTATATAGTAAATTCTTTGGAAAAATCCGGGCATGCTAAGATAGGAGCAGAGGTAAGGAGTTCCTTTAACTGGTTGAAGCTGCTATCTGTAAGAGCATCCCAAAAGAAAGCCTCCTTCTTCAACCTATCAGTCAAAGGAGCTACAATTGCCGCATAATGCTTAATAAATTGGCGATAGAATGAAGATAAACCAAGGAATCCTCTAAGAGAGGTAGTAGTAGTAGGCGTTGGCCAATCTTTTATACATTGCACCTTCTTGGGATTAGCCTCTGCATTCCTTTTTCACTGACAATATGTCCCAAGTATTCCGCTTCAGTCTGCATGAAAGAACACTTCTTCTCCTTAGCAAAGAGCCTATGATGTCTCAATACATCAAAAACCCTCCTCATATATGCCAAGTGATCCTGTAAAGTCTTGCTGTAGATCAAAATGTCATCAAAGAACACCAAGACAAACTGAAAGAGGAAAGGTTGTAAAATCTGATTCATCAGGCTTTGGAAGGTAGTTGGAGTGTTTGTAAGCGCAAATGGCATCACTAAGAAATGATAGAGCCCACGATCAGTCCTGAAAGCAATCTTGATCCTATGTTTCTTTATTCAAATGCAAAACAAATATTTGTGACTGCCTCTTGTACTCTCTTTTGAGTTGTTGAATGGTAATAAGCTGAAAATATGATCTACTAGGAATTCCCTGTAAATGGATAAGCTGTCCATTGGAGATAAACTCCATATACAACTGTGAGAAATCCATAGTGATCCTGCCTAGTGTCATCAACCAATCACAACCGAGTACAATATCTATAGGCCCCATTTCCAAAGTGATCAGGTTTACCTTGGCTTCAAAATTTTCAGCCAACTGTAAAGAAACCTATGGGCATATCTGTGTAATGATTTCCTCTTCACCATTAGCCACTTGAACTCTAATGGGCTCTTGTAAATTTGTGGGAACACAATTTAGCTTGTCTATGATGGACTTATTCACAAAACTATGAGTACTGCCACTATCTATCAGAATGAACACTGGCTTTCTACATATGCTTCCCTTCATATGGAGTGTATTAGGGCTCTTAGATCCTGTCCAAGCATCCATAGAAATAGAATAATTAGTGGCAGCAAGTGGCTCATAACAAGTCCCACTGGATCAAACGGAACAATTCCACCTGGATCAAAAGGAAAAGAGTCGGCTGGATCACAAAAATACTCTTTCCTAACTTCCTCCTCAAGATCTTCATTTTCAGCATTAAGTGCCATTGCATTAGCTTCATCCATGTCATCCTCAAAATCCTCAAAAACCAACATACTCTAAAGCTTAGATTTGACATTTTTGTATACACACTTTGAGGCATGATCAGGTGTATACTTTTCCCCACACTTGAAACATAAGCCTTTCTCCTTTCTTTCTTTATAAAGATCCATAGGAATAGATTTAGGATTTGTATTGGCTGGAATGGATTCAAGCTTGCTGTCCCCCTGTTTGAAATCAACTCTTGGACTGTTTGCTGTCCTGAAATTACTTTGAGGTCTAGAAGCATTAAATAGAGGATAAGTTGGTATTCGTAAGCTCCCATTTGGCACATGATTGCTGCCATAAGTGTTACCAACTTGCCCCTGCTTAAAAACAGTCCGTGGTTGTCCAAAACCAGGCTAAAATGAAGATTCTCTTCTATACTTTCTTCCATAGCGCTCCGCAAGCTCAATAGCCTTAAAGAGGGAAGTAGGATTTTGTGCCATAACATCAGCTGATAAAGATGGCTCTAAACCATACATAAACTTATGAAGCTTAGCCTCATCACTGATGCTTTCTACATGCATGGTCAGGTTGAAGAATTGGTTAGTGTACTCTCTTACACTTAGGCCCCTTTGTTCCAAACCATACCATCTCTGTGCTACTTTCTCTTTCTCAAGAGGAGAAACAAATACTTCAGCCATAAGTGCTTTGAAAGCTTCCCAATTCTCTACAAGTATGTTTTCTTTTTTAATATACCTCCACCAGGTATGGGCAAATCCCTCCAAATGCAAGGAAGAAAAATGAATCTTCATGTCATCAGTTTTAGGGAATATGTCAAAGTAGGGCTCCATCTTAGAGGTCCACTCCTCTAAATAAGATGGTGAAGATGACTGACCATTAAATTTGGCTAGAAAAATTTTGTCCTTTAGCTCTCTTTCATGAAATGGTTGCTGTCCCAAAATAGGCTGATCATGATTACCATGTATGGAACCTCCAAATTGAGACGTAAATATTCCAATAGGTGGCTGAGAACTACTATGTAATCTTCCTGTTGGTAGAGAACCCCTAGAAATTTGAGTATTCAGCCCAAAAGCTTGAGAGTTAGCTCCATTCAAACTGCCCAAATAGTCATCATGCCGCTGTGAAGCCTCTCTACTTCATACTGGCTATTTGGAATGCCTCTTCTTCCAATAATCCCATATCCATGACCATTTTGGTTAGATGGCTGAAGTGGGACTGAAGGGTCACTGTTTGAACAAGCTTTCTCCTTAGCTTCTTTTGGTCCCATTTGCATTTGCATCCATTGAGAGAATTGTGCCATAAATTGAGCATTAGATTCCACTAACTTATCAATAGAAGCCTTTGTTTGAGTCGTTGAATCCACCAACTTCTCAATGGAAGACTTCGTTTGATCAGTAGACAAAACCATTTGCTCCATTCTTGATAAGATGGCCTCATGTCGTTCCCTATGTCTTTGTTCATGGACGCCCAAAGTATTATTAAGTATACTGACTTCTCCTTGTTATTGAAGGTCTCCAGGGCTCTCTTGAGGTGTATTATCCAACATGGAATCCCTGATTTGCTGAGCATAATCTTCCTGGGCCTTATTTTTACCCTTATGCCCTGCCATAATAGTACAGTCCTACAGTATCCCTTGTCAAAAAAACGGCTATAACTTTTGCTAGGGAACTCCGATTTCAAATTTTTTAAGTTCAAATCAAAGCTAATACTGCCCTCTTCAAGATGAGCTATAGCACGCTATAAAATATTTAGGACATAAAATTCTGTAGCTGGATTTGTGAGTCTGAACTGTCCAGGCTTGCACCCTGTCTAAACCTGTAAGTGCCCTGTTTTGACCCTGTAATGCAAGATGGTAACCCCAAATGGTTATCAAACCCTATAAAAGGCTGTATAGGACCTGTGGGTATCCTGTAGTACCTACACCTGTACTTCAGTAATGAAGGGAGTACCTATAACCCCCTGTAAGTACCCTGTAAATTCCCTGTTTTACCCTGTTTTGGACCTGTAGGTACTTGAGCCTTTGGGAAATCTTCAATCTTCAATTCTCCACTCACTGTACCTATGTGAGGGATAAAGTGGCATGGCAAGCTCCCTACACGGGCTCCGAATCACCGAGAGGTGGACAAAGTTCCCTCCGGGTCAGTTGGTTGCACCCCTTCAGGATCTTTGATAGTGAGGGAGGGTCACCTCTCTTTTGTCCCACTATCTCCCTCGGCATACACATTTTTCCTCGATGGGTATATCAACATGGCAGTGGCTAGTAATCTAATCAATCAACATGAGATGCATTTCTAAAATATTCATTCAACCTTTCATGAGATGCAATTGAATGGAATCTTGAAAGCTTGGATAGGGGAAGGGTCTTACCAATGCAATTCAATGACTCACTGATTGCTAGTACTTACCCTTTTACACTATTTCAGCTTGGGTAAAGGAAATTCAGCCAATCAATAGATTATAGTAAACAAGTTCATCAATCAATAGATTCAATCAATCGGATTCAATTGTTATGCTAGAAATTTCAGATTGAAGCCTCTAATTCACTGATTGGAACTAGTATGCATAAAGCAAGCATTGCATTCATGAATGGATTGATTCAAGCAAAGGTTGGCTGAAATTTGATGGATATTATTCAATTCTTTAATCTCTCAATCAAATGGATTAAGCTCAGCAATTGGATTAATGAGAGAGATTAAGAATTGAAGAAGAGTACCTTTGACATGGTTGATGATGACTTGATCAATCTTCATATGCTTGATAGAGCCTCTGGTTGTCCAATGTTAGTAAAATAATCCCCAAGGCTTGTGTATTCAGTACTTAAGAATAATCTTGAAGCTTCAAATGCTTGAAATTGAGGCATTAAACCCGTTTCCCCCAAATTTTTGCTCCATGGAAGCTCTTGAGCTTCAATCTTTGACCATTTCGTGCTTAATCCTTGCAATTTGTTGAAGAATCTTTGCTGAGATGATCCACGGGCTAAAAGGGTGAAGAATCTTCAAGAAATTGTTGAAAAATGGAAGCTCGGGCTGAAGCTTTCATGGCTGCCATGGACTGTTCACCTAGGGTTTAGGAGGAAGCTGAAGAACCTTGAATGGGGCTGAATGTTTCCATTTAACCGATGATTTATGCTTGCCAAGGATCAGGGAGAGTGCCAAGGCCTGAGGAGGAAGTATCCAAAGTAGAGAGCAGGCTGGAATTAGCTCAAAAATTGCGCCGCAATTTTCTGGCCTGTTCTTGGCTCCATAGCTGAGCCAAGCTGAAGCAATCTTGTGCTCATTCTGAAGGTAATGAAGTGAGGGATCTATTCCAGGAGATTCTTGGCCAACAAGATCAAAGGTTTGAGAGAAATGAGCAGATCTTGATGCCGAACTTCCATGAAACCTGCAAGAAACTCCATGAAAGGGGAAAGAGAACTCCCTCTTTTCAAAGTAACCACAGTTTGTTCCCAAACTAAGCCCGGTTAACTCTTCTTTACCCTAATTACCTCCAATTTTGCATGAAGTTTGATGACGACCTACCATTTAAGCCATCCTCCGCCATAACTGACCTTGGATATCTCTAGATGTAGTCTCTTACTAATTGTGGATGATCTGCAGCACTCCACTAGTCACTGTCTTGTACAATTTTTGTCTGAAATTGATTTTGATAAAGGAAAATAGGACTGAAAATAGAAGAAAAGAATGGATCAAAGACCAATGCTCTGATAGCACTTGTCAGAGAGAGAACTAGGGAGAGAGAAAGAGGAGAGAGAAGACTGCAGAAGAGAGAAAGACTGCAAGAAGAGAGAGAAGAAGAGTGACGAGGAGAGAGAAAGACTAGATTTAGAGAGAGAAAGACAGGAAAGAGGGAGAAGCCATAGAAGCTGTGAGCAAGATGGGAGAGAAAGATTGTAATTGTATTAATGTATCAAAAAAATGTGAAAATTTACATGTCCTCTCCTTTTATACCAATGTCAGTGTGACATGGTATAATATCAGTATTATTTACACTAAATCCTTATTGAGAGCGGAGTTTTGAGCCCGGGATGTACTTAAAATTTGCCAAAAAATCCAGAATTTAGGGAAAAAATATTTAACATCGAAGGTGGCGGCTCCAACTAAGACGATTTTAAGCATCAAGTGAAAGACAACTTTTAAAAGGCACCCGAGCGACACTTGTGGATTTTTTATACTTTTTCTGACTGCCGTGCGGGATGACGAGACGGACGCGCAAGATTTTTCAGAGGTTGAAACACCGGACGAGGAAGAGGCTACAAATTGGCCAAGATACGAAGAGGTGGACAAAATTTAGGACCAAAGGGGGGGTGCCCTTTGGGACCCCTCCCCCCCCCCCTCCCCCCTCAATTTTTGTGAAGATTTCGTGGAGATGGTGTGAAGAAAAACGTGAGCAGATGGCGCCGATTTTTTCGCCCTCCCCCTCATGGATCATGATTCGGGGTTGCAAGCAACCCATGCAACCGACATTGGGCCTCAACTTCTCCCTCTTGGCTGACTCTATCACCAGTCTTCGCGCGAGATATGGCTATTTGGATGAAGAGATCAGGATCTAGTATTTCTCTCTCCTCCCTCTCTCTCCCCTCTATGGGTTGTTCATGTGTATCATCTTGAAGAAGGAACCGGGAAGGGAGGATGAAGGAATGGTGATGGAGATTGATGAAGATGCTGAAGATTGAAGGGCAGCATTGGATTGAGAGCAATGGAGGCTCCATGTGCTGGTTATGTAGTCATTCAAGGCGTCTCGGGTTACGTAAAAACACAGTATGACCATTTTTATGAAGAAAATGAAGGATTTTTTATAGTTTATGATGATAATTATGTTCTTATTGGATGAAAATTTGTTGTGTGCTAGTTGCATCATGAGTAATTGTTGTGTATCAGAAAATCTTGATTTTTCAATGATTTACATGCTCTATTTAATTCCCGTAAACCCAAAATGCGGTTTTTCAGCGGTAAAATGGTAGTTTTTCCGTTTCGGATGGGTGAAATGTGTTCCCATGGGAGAAAAATGGAAGATAAATTGAATGTTAGTATGCTGAAGTGATTGGAATAAGAAAAATTAGAAAATAGCATATTTTATTGCCAAATAAATCAAGAAAATGAAAAAAAAAGTGAAAAAATAGAAATATGTCTTACAAAAATAAGAAAAAATATAATGATTGTTTGTGGATGTGTGATAGTGGCAAAGCATGAGGTTTAGCCTCAGTTTGCTCTATCTCTTTGTCAAAGTTTGTGATTTATTTCTTTTTATACATCAAAGCATGACAAAATGAACCTCTACACCTATGCAACAAAAGTAATACCTAAACATAGGGGGTTGGGATGTTTGAATGGTGTGATTTGCGTGCTGATTGCTGCTGATTTTTTAATGCATATCATGACATAGAGTTTATGGTACTTTAATAAAGAGGATAGTAGCATGAGTGTTGTCTCGGTGCTATCCTTACATCGCTGCAACGAGTTAGTAAATGCATTGGAAAGGCTGGTTGTGCACCACATGTTTCTGATTGAAATTATGTTTGAGCACTTTAGGAGCATCCATTTTTGCATGTGCATGACGATCATGGTATCAGAATAAAAATGATTGGATGCATAGCACCTGTTTTCAATGACAATGACCCATGCTTGAGTGTGGAAAGGCATCCTAAGTTGTAGGATAGACGTTCGGTTCTTGTGGGATTATTTTGTAAGGACACATGGTATCTCCTGGAATACTTTCGAAATGAAAGAGTGGAGTTTGTTCGTTTGTTCTATATGTTGAGCAGTGCATCAAGGGGCTAATCCCTGCGATGTAGGAGAGCTGTAGTGGGCCGCGGTGTTTCCACCGAGAGGTTGCCTCCCATGTATGTGATTATCGTGGCATTTATTGCCAATGTGTAAGGGTTCTCCCTCTGTTGAGTTTATAGAAAGGAAAATGTTGGACTACAAAACTATAAACGCATAGATTAGGCTTTAGGATAGTTTTTCCTTTAGCAGTAAATAGACGCTCCTGGTCCGTGAGGCCGTGAGGGTGTGTTTGTCTATTATGCGCATGAGGTCCGGCTAGTGCCATAGCCAATGCCGGACCATTTGAGGTCCCATCAGTGGTGCGTCTGCCAAGAGCTGCCAACAAGTGGTGGTTCTTGAATCTAGGGTTTTAGGGACCAAAAGGTTGGTTTATGTCCTTTGACAAGGACCGTCAAGCCGAAATACAAAAAGCAGAATGTGCTGAGTGGGGTAGACAGCGGTTGGAGATT
This sequence comes from Lygodium microphyllum, assembly GCF_053477565.2. Lineage (NCBI taxonomy): Eukaryota > Viridiplantae > Streptophyta > Polypodiopsida > Schizaeales > Lygodiaceae > Lygodium > Lygodium microphyllum. Next base: position 52,254,417 of record NC_141156.1, read on the forward strand.
GTAAGTCGCTATTCTCCTCAAAGGAGTAGTCAGATACGCATAAAAGGCAGTGGTCTTAGTAACCCAACTACTGCACATAGTCCTTTAGGTGCAGGAGGAAGTGCAAGTTCTTCCTCTCTTCTACCAAGTCAAGCCACTTCAAGTGGGGGTGTGATTCCATCAGTCCAAACTCCTATTGTTAATCCGATTGTCTTCATGGCACAACCCATTGCAATTCCTACAGGGACACCGGATCTGCCAGCTTTAGGAGTGCCTTTGCCCATTTTTAATGGGTTAGCTGAAGAAGATGTGGAGTTTCACATTTGTGAATTCCAAAAATTAATGTTTAATTACCACATCCAAGATGAGGGACATCTTATGATGTTCTTTAACATGACGTTAGAAGGAAGGGCTGCACTATGGTATCATAGCATAGAGACTGGAACCACAACCACAATCGACCAATTTTATGCAGCTTTCCAAGGCCCTGAAAGAGGTGGCCAATACTGGTTGCATGTTTTGAATGTAACACGCCAAGACCTCCATGAGAATGTGAAAGCCTATGCCAAGAAGCTTAAGGAAGTGTTTCATAAGTTACAAACTTACATTCCTATTCCGCCGGCTGCCCAATTGCAATGCTTCTTGCATGGATTGGATTTCAATATTCAGGTACAATTGAGCAGTGTGGCTTTGGTTGATATAGACACCGCCATCACGCGGGCAGAAGGAGTAGAATCATGGTTACAATTGGCCTACTCCTCTCGAATAAATCTTAATGCGGGTTTAGTACTTGGAGGCAATTTACCATTGATAAATGGAAGTCAAGGGATGCCTATGAATAACCCTAATGGCAGAGGAAGCATGGTTCAAAATGTACCTTTGCTGCTAGCTCCTCCCAGTGTAACTATGCCTATGGCTAGTCAGTTGGCTCCACCAAATGTTGGAGGCCAAGTTTTGAATCCTAATGTTGTTCCTGTGAGTCAACAACCAAGGCCCAATCAAATTGTTAGGCCAATGGAATGACGGATAGACAATCAAGGCTATGAGTCGAGTGCCTCTAATGTCCTTGGCAAAGTTAAGGATATGATGAATCACTACACTAACATGGTTTCTGAACAATATCGACAAATAGCTGTTGACATCAATTTCTTGAAGAAGTAGCAGAATCTGATAGGGAGTCGACACCCTGAAGAGGGTGGTCCCTCAAGATTCAGTTGTAAGTGGTGTGGCGAACAACATTTCCCTAGAAATTGTCCAAATGTTAAATGTGATATTTGTGGGAGGTCGGGCCATTTAGCCACTACCTGTTGGAGTAAGATTAGTTCCCTCCAACAAGGGAGTAAACAGCCATGTCCAGTTAATCATAGAGCGCAAGGTAATAACCTCCAGCAAAATTATGGATCAAGACAAATACTGCAAAGGGGAAATACCACTATAGAAGAGTTGCCACAAGGCAATGGAGTCAGCCTTATTGAGGATGTACGCGTCAATGGCACTGAAACCTCTAATCTATGAGCCGTGACAAGAGGCCAAAAGGCTAAAGAGGGTGATAAAGACAATGCAAAACTAGTCGAGGGAAACCCTTAGCAAGGGAATAAGAGGACGCAAGTCCTGAATCCTGGCATGGAAGGGAGACCTCTAAGACCTGTTGACAAAAAAGTCGATCCTAAGAAGGATGAGAAAGTGCCAAGAAAGAAGGCAAGAGCTAAAAAAGAAGCACCAAAACCGGTCCCGAGACCAAAAGAAAGAATGGTTTGGCGAGAAAAGAGAGCGTTGGCTACCTATCATGATTTTGATTTAGCAAGTTCCCTTTGCAAAGTCAAACCGGATGTAAACCTCTTACAGTTGATTAAATTATCTCCAGGAGTATGCAAGTAATTCAAGAAGATCCTGCGTATTGGGTATATTCTAGAATCTCTGGGCATAGCATGAGGAGGGGAAGATTGGTTTGATCATGCTGAGAAGAATTGCCCTAGGGTTCCAGCATATGTGGATGGAATATTAGTAGAGCATGCTATCGTAAACACTGGGTCCTCCGTCAATATCATGAGTTCAGAGTTGATGGGTTTAGGCATCCAAAAAGATAGCTCCACCCTTCTTAGAATGGATGATGATAGTCTAAGGCAACCAGAAGATTGCGTTACTAAAGTCCATGTTACAGTTGCAAGTGTAGAATGCTTCTTGGACTTTAAGGTGATAAGATTTGTAGGACATCCTAGCTATCGAGTCTTGTTAGGTAGGCCTTGGATCTTACGAACAGACTGTCAAGTCGATATACCCGCCGATCGAGTGGTTCTAGGTAGAGGTGCTAATCGAGTAATAGTCGATGCTTATCCTGAGTCTCCTCAAAGTGAGAGAGCTCCTTTATCCTCTATTGAATTAGAAACAGCAGATGATCCATCTGGTAGTGAGACATTATCCAGTGATGAATCTAAAGAAGGGTCCACTACAGAGGATATTTATCAGATAACTCTAAATGAGCCAATAGAGCCTCAAGATAGGATAAGAGACGTGGATGTGATTGAGTTGGATCTTGGCACGCCGAATGATTCGCGGCCAATTAAATTAGGTTCCATGCTCAGTTCAGTAGAAAGGGAGGACTATGTGTCCTTGATTCAGGAATTCTGCGACATCTTTGCTTGGAGTTATGACGAGCTGAGAGGTATTCCTCCCAGCTTGGCTGTTCATACTATTCCTGTAAGAGAAGGCAGTCGTCCTCTGCGTCAAAAAGTAAGGCGTATGCCTTTTGAATTGAGGGACGGGCTGTTTGAGGAGTTACAGAAGTTACGGAACGCTGGTTTAATCTTCCCTGTACAGCACACAGAATGGTATTCACCAGTTGCCATCAGGAAGAAGAAAAATAACCAGATCCGACTACTATGTGTAGATTTTAGAGAGCTGAATAAGCATACGGTTAAGGATTACTACCCGTTTCCATTTATTAACCAGATTTTGGATCAATTAGCGGGTAGGTAAATATATTCATTTATAGATTGCTTTGCAGGATACAACCAGATGGCAATTGCAAAAGAGGACAAGTTGAAAACAACTTTCATTATTGTCTTTGGTACTTTTGCGTACCATGTGATGGTCTTTGGATTGTGCAATGCACCTGGATCATGGCAACGAACAACAGACAAGACCTTTGGTGACATTCTCCCCGATGAGTTGAAAGTATTTATCGATGACCTAGGGGCAGTCACTGTAAGGGAAAGGATGTTGATTATCTAAAGAAAGTGCTTTGAGTGTTGCAGACAATTTTGTATCGCTCTTAACCCACAGAAGTGTGTCTTTGGAGTGCCTTATGGGCTATTGCTAGGCCATGTGGTCAGTTCAGTAGAGATCGCAACTGACCTTAAGAAGATCAAGGTTATAGTCGCTATGAGTCCACTACGCACTTCGAAAGAGGTACATAGCTTTCTGTCGTCGATAGGGTACTATTGGAGGTTTATAAATGCCTTGGCAGAAAGGACGTCGCCACTAACAAACTTATTATCCTTTAGCTGTCTATTTGTATGGAGCAACCCTTGTAAGGTAGCTTTCGAGGATGTGAAACAGGAGCTAGTAAAAGCACTTGTTTTAAAAGCACCTAAAAGAGGCGAGGTATTTTACATATTTTGAGCAGCCACCATGCATAGTATCAGCTATTGTTTAGCCCAAATCTGGGAGGAAAAGTGGTATCATCCGATAGCTTTTGCTAGTCGAAAATTGGGCATATCAGAAATTAACTACACCTACATGGAGAAGTTGTGCCTTGCGATGGTCTTTGCGACTAAAAAATTCACGCACTACATCCTCTATGAGAAGGTAGTTTTCTATACGAAGGCGGAAGGGCTTAGATTGCTTATAAATAAGCTGCAACCTCCTGATCGTTTGGCAAAGTGGTTAATCACTTTGCAAGAGTTCGATTATGAGATTAAGAGTAAGCCACCGAGGTTGCAGGGTATTGTGGAAGGCCTTGTGGATTTCGGGGAGCCAAAAGAGACTTTGGTTGAAGGAAGTGATATTTATGAAACGTTTAAAATTGACACAACTTCTATCCCATCTTGGTATGGTGCTATCACGCATTATCTATCAAAGGGAGAGACTGCAGCTAGTTTATCAAAATCTGAAAAGAGGAAAATCAGACAACATGCTTTGAAGTTTTCCTTGATCGCGAGAACACTATATCGGCAGGGTGTTGATGATATCTATCGCCGATGTGTGATGCCTGATGAGATTCCTTTCATCTTGGAAGAGTGCCAAGACTCTGCGTGTGAAGGGCACTTTGCTGGGTAGTTGACGACACAGAAAGCTTTAAGAGCTAGATATTGGTGGCCATCCATCTTCCAAGATTCCTTTGGGTATGTTAAGAGATGTGATACCTGTCAAAGACATGACAGCAGAGAGAATAGGAAACACCCACTTACGCCTATTATGGCTATCCTTCCATTTGAGAAGTGGGGTATTGATTTTGTGGGTCCTATCACCCCGTCATCAACTACTCAGAAGAGGTACATTATAGTAGCAAACTGATTATTTTACAAAATGGTCAGAAGCGCGGGCGACGAGGTAGGACAATGCAAAAGAGACTGCAAGTTTCCTTTTAGAGCAGATTATCTGCCGTTTTAGTCCACCGAAGGAACTAGTGTCAGACCATGGAACCCACTTTTTGAATAAAGTGATCAAAAGCCTGACTGGCAAATCAAGCATAACAAAATGACCCCCTATAATCCGCAAGACAACGAGCAAGTCAAAAGTACTAATAAGTAGCTTGTGGATATCTTGTCTAAAATAGTCTCTGAGAAGAAATGAGACTGGGACAGGAAGTTGTATGTGGCAGTTGGGCATATAATACAACGTTCAAGCGAGCTACTGGCCATACTCCATTTAAATTAGTTTATGGGAAAGAATGTGTGTTACCCCTCAAAATTGAGTTTCCAACCATACGGTTTGCAATTAACCACTCTTTGGGAGATGAGGATGCAGTCTTTGAACGTTTCACGACTATAGCCCACCTGGATGAACTGAAATTGCAAAGCTTATTACACTAGGAGGTAGCCAAACGTCGGATGAAGCAGTTGCATGACCTTAAAGCAAAGAAGTATACCTTTAAAAAAGGCAATTAGTTTTGTACTACGATGTGCGTAGGGAGTTGTTTCCAGGGAAGCTAGAACCTAGATGGGATGGCCCCTACAAGACTGTTAGGATCGATAAAAATAGGTCTATGGCTCTACTAGCTAATCTACAGGGAGTGGAATTTAAAAATAAGGTTAATCTTAATAAGATTAAACTTTATTATTTCTAAGTATGCTAACACGGAGAAATGCATTGCAGGTCCATGCTGGGGCTGATTTGAGACCTGCAAAAGAGCTTAAAGCTGGTTTATGGGGCGGTTAATTCCTTATTTGGAGCACCCATATCTGGAGCAGAGATACCATCATGGGAAACTCATCTAGTGGAGCAAAGGATACAAAGTGATTAAGCAAGAAGATGGAACCTTTGTGTGGGAGATCAAAGTCTTCTTCCATCACTGCTTACGAATGTTGACAAGTATCCCTGTTGAGTTTAATGAAGAAGGTGGGATGGAGCCGTCAGTTCATCCTCTAAACATGTTAAATTTTGACTATCATAATTACAAATAGAGGAGTTTGTGATGGCAGGCTGTATAAACCCATTGTGGATGTACACGTTATATTTTGACGGGGCATCTAGGGGCCCTAATAAAAAAGGGAGTGTTGGAGTAATAATCCAAGATCCCTGACGTAGAGTTATGATTAAGTTAGCTGCTTATCTTGGGGTAGGATTCACTAACGATATGGCGGAGTATAAAGTCTTGATTATGGGACTGCATATTGCCAAACAAGGTGGTATTCGACGGTTGTTAGTAAAAGGGGATTCCCAGTTGATCTTGAATTAGCTAGATGGGACATACACAGTGCGGAACCCCATCCTTTGTATGTATCATCGAACTGCCATGACCCTACTTGAGGAGTTTGAGAGAGTGTCTCTTCAGCTGATTCCACGTTACTGGAATCAGTTTGCGAATTCACTAGCAAATCTTTCTTATAAAGAAGACCTTTTCTTCAACTATGGTCCCAGTTTGGATATTGCTATCAATAATGAGACAGGACCTGGTTGCTTGTTGGGAATGTTATCGGAGCATGCAATATATGGCAGGTGATGGTTGATATGGGTGATGCAAAGAGTAGCCGAGACCCTACTACTGTTTTTAAATTGGACCCATAGGCTGATTAGGCAACATGTTATGCGTACGCCTCTTGCTATATATACAGGAGGGATGGGTCATAACGGTATGCATTTAGTTTAGGGCTGCAAGTCCTATTTTTCCTCCTTGGAAAGGAGTATATTATTGTATATCCATACTATTTCAGGGAGGGATGTGTAGGTGCTATTCTGTTTGATCTCGTTAGGCCAAGAGGGCCAGCTTTGCGAGGTTTTAGATGTTTTATTTCATTAGGCCAAGAGGGCCGATCAGTTTTTGTAGTGAAGTGCTTTATTTCATTAGGCCAAGAGGGCCGATCAGTTTTTGTAGTGAAGTGCTTTATTTCATTAGGCCAAGAGGGCCAGTTATTTGTTTAGTACGGGTGTAGTTAATGGTTTCTTGTTTTAGTCCTATGCTAGACAGGTTTAAGAAGAGCTTGGAAGGAGCCTATGACGGTGGAAGCTTCTTGTGGCCCTATCCAGGTGATATCTCTCCTTTATGAGTACCGTGTTTTTATGCTATATGTGTCTGTGTACTTGTGGGGGATTTTCTTTTCTTGTTGGGGACTGGAAAACAAGGCATGAAGTCCTAGGTTTATGTTAGGTATGTCTGAGGGAGGGCTGAGTAGTTGTTGCCTCCTATAAAGACATTGTCAGGCATCAAAAGACCTGTTTTAGAAGGTAGTTCTAGTGGCCAGCTTGCTAGGCAGTCATTCTAGGAGTTCTTGTTAGTTGTGAGGCAGTTAGAGAAGCCTGCCAGAGGAAAAAATGATGATGATAGAGAGGAAAAAACCTTGAATATCTCAAAAGACAATAAATAGATATATACAAAGGTGTGTAAAAAGGGGTTCTAACCCCTATAAAAATAGAAAAGAAAATAAAGGAAGATTTATAAGCAGTTGATCATCCCCTTGCGAAGGCTTGGTAGGTTCCTGGGGACGAGTGACTCGAGGCCGATGCCTTGTCTTCCTAGAGGTGGCGTCTCGCTGGGAAAGAAGAAATTAAGGAAGGTTGGAGCGAAAATTAAAGGGAGCATTAGAAAAGGATTTAGTGCCACCTTGCGAGGGCTTGGTAGGTTCTTGGGTACCGAGACAGGACCTGAGGCCGATGCCCTGTTCTCCTTGGGTCACTACGCTCATCTCCCTCCTTTTTACACGCCCGAGTATGGAAGAATGAAAACCTAAAAGAAGAAATGTGCTAAAAGAAAATACTTCTTGATCACGCTATAGGAGTCCTCGCCTAGTAGAAGCTCTTGGTTGTGTTGTCCTTAGTTAGGTAGGTAGTTCAGACCACCACTTAGGGTGACCTCTTTGAAAGTTCTTTTTAGTTTGGCCATGTTGGAGCAGTCGGTTATAGTGACTAGCTTCGGACCTTCTATCAGATTATGCTAGGCCTACTCCTTGTGGATTTCATGCTTTGGTTTTGTCAGGGGTAGGGTGAGTATTATGTTGTGTTTTAATATGTACCTATTTTGTATCAGCTTGATGCTTCCTTTGGTTGTTTTGTGCATATCTATTGTGGGATTCGACAAGCTAAGTCACCCTATCCCGTGGTTGCCAATGAGAGTGGAGTTTTGAGACCCGGATGTGCCCAAAATTTGCCAAAAATTTCAAAATTTAGGGGAAAAATATTTCACATCGAAGGCGGCGGCTCCAGCTAGGACGATTTTAAGCACCAAGTGAAAGACGGCTTTTAAAAGGCGCCTGAGCAACACTTGTGGATTTTTGATAATTTTTTCGACTGCCATGCGGGATGACGGGAGCTGCCAGTTAGTGCAGGATGACGAGACGGACGTGCAAGATTTTTCAGAGGCTGAAACAAAGCCTGGACGAGGAAGAGGCCACAAATTGGCCAAGATACGAAGAGGTGGACAAAATTTAGGACCAAAGAGGGGGTGCCCTTTGGGACCTTTAACCGCACCACCCCACCCCCCCTCCCCCCCCCCCTCAATTTTTGTGAAGATTTCGTGGAGATGGCGTGAAGAAAAATGTGAGCAGATGGCACCGATTTTTTCGCCCTCCCCCTCATGGATCATGATTCGGGGCTGCAAGCAACCCATGCAACCGACATTGGGCCTCAACTTCTCCCTCTTGGCTGACTCTATTGCCGATCTTCGCGCGAGATATGGCTGTTTGGATGAAGAGATCAGAATCTAGTCTTTCTCTCTCCTCCCTCTCTCTCCCCTCTATGGGCTGTTCATGTGTACCATCTTGAAGAAGGAACCAGGAAGGGAGAATGAAGGAATGTTGATGGAGATTGATGGAGATGCTGAAGATTGAAGGGAAGCATTGGATTGAGAGCAATGGAGGCTCCATCTGCTGGTTATGCAGTCATTCAAGGCATCTCGGGTTACATAAAAACACGGTATGACCATTGTTATGAAGAAAATGAAGGATTTTTGATAGTTTATGATAATAATTATGTTCTTATTGGATGAAAATTTGTTCGTGTGCTAGTTGCATCATGAGTAATTGTTTTGTATCAAAAAATCTTGATTTTGCAATGATTTACATGCTCTATTTAATTTTCGTAAACTTGAAATGCAATTTTTTAGTGGTAAAATGGTAGTTTTTCCGTTTCGGGTGGGTGAAATGTGTTCCCATGGGGGAAAAATGAAAGATAAATTGAATGTTTATATGATAAAGTGATTGGAATAAGAAAAATAAAAAATAGCATATTTTATTACCAAATAAATCAAGAAAATGATAAAAATAAGGAAAAAAATAGAAATACGTCTTACAAAAATAAGGAAAAATATAATGATTGTTTGTGAATATGTGGTAGTAGCAAAGCATGATGTTTAGCCTCAATTTTTCCTATCTCTTTGGCAAAGTTTGTGATTTATTACTTTTTATACATCAAAACATGACAAAATGAACCTCTACACCTATGCAATGAAAGCAATACCTAAACGTAGGGGGTTGGGATGTTTGAATGGTGCGATTTGCATGCTGATTGTTGCTGATTTTTTTATGCATATCATGACATAGAGTTTGTGGTACTTTAATTAAGAGGATAGTAGCACGAGTGTTGTCTTGGTGCTATCCTTACATTGCCGTAACTGGTTAGTAAATGCATTGGAAAGGCTGGTTGTGCACCACATGTTTCTGATTGAAATTATGTTTGAGCACTTTAGAAGCATCCACTTTTGCATGTGCATGTCGATCATGGTATCGGAACAAAAACGACTGGATGCATAGCACCTATTTTCAATGACAATGACCCATGCTTAAGTGTGGAAAGGCATCCTAAGTCGTAGGATAGACATTCGGTTCTTGTGGGATTATTTGGTAAGGACACATGGTATCTCCTGGAATGCTTTCGAAATGAAAGAGTGGAGTTTGTTCATTTGTTCAACATGTTGAGCAGCGCATCAAGTGGCTAATCCCTGCGATATAGGAGAGCTGCAGTGGGCCGCGGTGTTTCCACCGAGAGGTTGCCTCCCATGTATGTGATTATCGTGGCATTTATTGCCAATGTGTAAGGGTTTTCCCTCTATGGAGTTTATAGAAAGGGAAACGTTGGACTACAAAACTATAAACGCATAGATTCGGCTTTAGGATAGTTTGTCCTTTAGTAGTAAATAGACACTCCTGGTCTGCGAGGCCGTGAAGGTGTGTTTGTCTGTTATGCTCATGAGGTCCAGCTAGTGCCATAGCCAGTGCTGGCCCATTTGAGGTCCCATCACTTATTCCCAGCTTCTTATAGGTAATAGTTCCAATAGTTCGGAGACCCTTAGCAAATCTGGTTGTCTTCATGGCGCAACCCATTGCAATCCTTGTAGAGGGATGCTGCATCTACTAGCCTTAGGAATCTCACTACCTTTTTTTAATGGGTTATTAGAGGAAGATACGGAACTTCATATTAATGAGTTCCAAAAGTTAATGTTCAACTATCAAATCCAAGATGAAGGACATTTGATGATGTTCTTTAATATGACTTTGAAAGGAAGAGCTGTAGTATGGTATCATAGCCTAGAATCTAGAAACATAACTATAATTGATCTATTTTTTATGTCCTTCCAGAGAGAGTTTTCCCCTACTAAAAGAGACAGTGAGTATTGGCTACATGTTCTTAATGTAACATGTCAAGAACCTCATGAGAATGTTCAAGGGTATGCCAAGAAACTGAAAGAAATGTTTTGTAAATTATAGACTTATATTCCCATTCCAACTCCTACTCGATTACAATACTTTTTGCATGGGCTAGACTTTAATATCTAGGTGCAATTGAGCAATGTTTCTCTTGTCGGCATTGATACAACTATTACATGAGCATAGGAGATAGAGTCACGATTACAAGCGGCCTACATATCTAGGAAAAACTTAAACTCGAGTCTAGGGCTTGGAAATAATTTGGCCTTGACTGGTGGAAGTCAAGGAATACCTATGACCAATGTGAATGGGAGAGGAAGCATAATGAAAAGTGTGCCTATGTTACCAACTCCCTCTAATGTGACTATGCTAACAACTAGTCAGATGGCTCCACTGAATAATGGAAGTCAAATGACAAACCTAATGTCATTCCAATAAATCAGCATCAGTAGTCGATCTCTAATAAGCTATGTAGACTGCCTGAACATCAAGTAGACAATGGTAGCTATGAGTCTAGTGCATCAAATGTTCTTAGCGAAGTCAAGGACATGATGAAGCATTATATTGATATGATAATGGAAAAGTATAGACAAATAGCCATAGATATTAATTTCCTAAAGAAGCAGCAAAACTTGATAGGAAGCCAATGCCCTGACAAGGGTCCATCAAGATTCAAATGTAAGTGGTGTGGCAGCCATCACTTTCTGAGAATCTGCACTAATGTCAAATGTGACATACATGGGAAGTTTGATATATTTAGCTAGTACTTGTTGGAGTAAGATTAGATCTCTTCAGAGGGAGTAAGCAACTAGGTCCAATAAACCATTGAGCACAAGGGAACCATCTTCCGTGAGATGAAGGACCAAAAAAAATACCGCAAAGAGGAAAAGCTAGCGTAGAGGAGCTACCCAATGGTAGTGGTGCCAGCCTTATCGAAGTTGTGCATATTAACACCACTAAGGCTTCCAATTGGCGAGCCATTACAAGAGGACAAAAGGTTAAAGAAGGTAATAGGGATAATGTAAAGCCTGTTGAGATAAACCCCAAGTAGGATAATAAGGGGAAGCAAGTCCTTAACCTTGATGTGGGAGTTAGGTCCTCTAAAAGATGCTAATGGAAAAGAAGATTCCAATAAGGTGATGCCACCAAGAAGGAAGGTGAAAGCTAAGAAAGAGGCACCAAAGCCTATTTAGTGACCAAGTCTAGAAAGAATGGTTTGGTAGGAGAAGAGAACCATTGTTAGCTATCATGAATTTGATTTAGCGAGTTCTGTTTGTGAGGCAAAGCTTGATGTGAATCTCATGCAGTTGATCAAGTTATCTCCAGGAGTGCATAAAGAGTCCAAAAAGATTCTTCATAAGTACTGGGTATATCGTTGAGCCCTTGGGAATAGCTTGGGTGGGAAATGATTGGTTTGAACACATTGAAAAGAATTGCCCAAGGGTAGGAGCATATGTTGATGGCATATTAGTAGAACATGCCATTGGGGACACAGGATTCTCCGTCAATATTATGAGTTCAAAATTGATAGAAAAATTAGGATTGGAAATCCAAAAGGATGCCTCCACAATTCTCTAAATGGTTGATGAGAGTTTAAGGCAACATGAAGGTTGCATTACCAAAGTCCACATGATTGTTGCTAATGTGGAATGCATTGTGGACTTTAGGGTTATTGAATTTGCAAGGCGGCCAACCGATTAAGTATTGCTAGGAAGGCCATGGATCTTGCAATCCAACTGTTAAGTTGATGTACCCATAGGTTGTTTAAGTTTTGGTAGAGGTGCCCGACGTGTGATAATGGATGCATATCCTAAATCTCCTTAAAGTGAGAGAGTACCTTTATCTTCATCAAAATTAGATGCATTAGATTATCCATCTATTAGTGGGACTTCGTCAAGTGACAAATCAAAAGAGGGGTCCACTATAGAGGATGTCTACTAGGTGACTTTAAATGAGCTAATAGAAGCTCAACATAGAATAAGAGACATGGATGTGATTGAGCTGTTGAATCTTGGTACATTGGATGATCCATGACGGATTAAATTAGGGTCTATGCTCATTCTGGAAGAAAGGAAGGACTATTGTCCTTGATCTAAGAATTCCATGACATCTTTACTTGGAGCTATGATGAGCTAATGGGTATTTCCCCTAGTTTAGCTGTGTATACCATTCCTTTGAAGGAGGGTAGCCACCTTGTGCGACAAAAAGTGAGGCATGTGCCTTTTAAACTAAGGGACATATTATTTGAGGAGTTGCAAAATTTGTGTAAGACTTGCTTGATATTTCCTATGTACAACACACAAAGTGGTCTTCACTAGTAGTTATTAGGAAAAAGAAAAATAATTAAATTTGCATCTGTGTAGACTTTAGGGAGCTCAATGAACAAACAGTCAAATATTACTATCTGCGACCATTTATTGACAAGATTCTGGATCAATTGGTAGGAAGTGATATTTATTCATTCATGGAATGCTTTGCTGGATATAACCAAATGGTTATTGTAGAGGAATACAAGTTGAAAACAACATTTATTATTGTATTTGGTACCTTTGCATATCATGTTATGGCATTTGGGTTATGCAATGCACCAGGTTTTTGGCAACATACAACTGATAAGACTTTTGGTGATATTTCCCTAAAGGAGTTGAAAATCTTTATTGATGATCTGGGCACAACCACCACAAGGAAAATATAACTGGTTATTTTAAAAAAAAATTTGAGCATTGCAGGTAATTTTGCATTGCTATTAACCCTAGAAAGTGTGTCTTTGGAGTGCCCCATGGATTACTATTGGGCGATGTGGTTAGCTTGGATGGTATTGTGACCGATCCTGAAAAGATAAAGGTTATTGTTGCTATGAGTCTGCCATGTACTCCTAAATAAGTATATAGCTTTTTGTCACATCACTGGAATACTATCGAAGATTTATTAAAGCACTGGCAGAGGGGACGTTGCCATTGATGAATCTACTATCCTTTAACTGTCGATTTGTTTGGAGTGACCCATGTCGAGTATCCTTTGAGGATATGGAGGAATTAGTGAAAGCGCCATTGTCCTAAAAGCACCCAAAAGATCCTGAAAGCTACTACAATGCATAGCATCAACTGTTGTTTAGCCTAGATTTGGGAGGAGAAGTGGTATCATCCAATTGCATTTACTAGTTGTGAATTGGGGATATCTTAGATTAATTACACCTACATAGAGAAGTTGTGCCTTGGGATGGTATTTGTGATGAATAAATTTAGACATTACATTCTCTATGAGAAGGTGGTATTATATATGAAGGCAAAGGGGCTAAGGATGTTGATGAATAAGTTGCAACCACTTGACCACCTGGCAACAAAGTGGTTAATCACTTTGTAGGAGTTTGATTATGAAATCAAGAGTAAGCCATCAAAGTTGTAGGGCATCATCAAATGTCTTGTGGATTTCAAGGAGGAAATTTTGGCTGAAGATAATGACCTTGAAGGTCTATTCAAAATTGATATGACTTCCATTCCATCTTGATATGCTACCATAATGCATTATCTATCCACAAGAAAGAATGGAGCTGCTTTGTCAAAGTCTGATAAGAGGAAAATTAAAAAACGGGCTTTGAAATTTGCCTTGATTGCATGAAAGTTATATCGACATGGGGTTGATAATGTTTATCAGCGATGTGTTATGCCTTATGAGGTTCCATTTATCTTGGAAGAGTGTCATGGCTCTACTTGTGGAGGTCACTTTGTTGGACAGTTGATTGCACAAAAAACTTTAAGAGTCGGAGATTGGTGGCCGCCAATTTTCCAGGATGCATTTGTATATGTCAAGAGATGTGATGTATACCAAAAGACATGATAATAGGGAGAATAGGAAGTGCCCACTCACTCCCATTATGGCTATACTACCATTCGAGAAGTGGGACATTGATTTGTGGATCCTATTACCCCGTCATTCTCTACATAGAAGAGGTATATCATGTTGGCAACTGATTATTTTACAAAGTGGTCAGAAGCACAAGAAGTGAGAGGAAGGATGATGCAAAGGAGATTGCTAGCTTCCTTTTTGAGCAGATTATTTACCAATTTGGTGCGCCAAAGGAGTTAGTGTCATGATCGTGGAACCCATTTCTTGAATAAAGTGATTAAGAGCCTGCATGAAGCATGGTAGATTAAGCACACTAAAATGACACCTTATCATCCACAAGAAAATGGAAAGGTTGAAAGTACCAATAAGAATTACTTTGATGAGGACAATTAAAATTCTAAGAAAATTCAGGTGTTCATAAAATGCTCGAGTCCAAAGTAATGTGAAACAAGATTTCTATGTATTATTACTAGTTAAAAGGGGAAAGAAGCAATAATGTATGAAATGATAAAAAGGGGAAGGTGTGAAAATATAATATCATGCATGACAGTGTTAGTGTAATGGGGTGTGGAATTGAGTGTATTTTCAACTATTGTGAAGCAACCTCTCCTATGTAGTCTAAATCTCATCACTTTGAGGGAGATCGATTGAGAGTACACAACAAACCAGTGCTCCATGTCCTTGATATAACAAACCTCCTCCAACCATTAACTTCTCAATGCAACCACTAGGCCCTATCGCTATGCCCACAAGCTCTCTTCTTGGTTCTCTATACCTAGTTTGCTTAATTTGAGGTCTCCACAAAGCAAGGAATGAGTTAAATCCATCCTAAAGAAGCTGTCAATGTGACGAAGGATGAGGGGATGAAATCTCCTCATAGCATCAACAAGACACCAAGGTCTATGCTCGAGGAGAAGTGGACCAAAATCATGCATGTAAGTAAAGATAGCTACTCTATGGAGCAATTGGAGAGAATCTTGGTCCTCTTTGGTGATGAAAAGAATTCCACAACAAAACCTAGAGATGAGCTTCCATATTGCTACTTTACATGTATCCAAGTTATGTGATGTAAGCTACTTGAATTTTTGCTTTGCATGTATGTTATTTCATGGCTATTAGTTTCTAGAGCTATGGTGCTACACAGAGTTATTTGGTATTTACTTCATTTGGTCTACATTTTATGCATTTAGGACTTCATCCAATCTACTATCAAACATTCTTACCTCTCACACCTATGGTTGGGTGAGTGTTGCATGCCAAATCTTCCAATGGTTTGCATGAATACACTAGCTATGGTCAATGGTGCCATCAAAGCAATAGTATTATATGATCTTGTAGCTTCAATTTCTAAGAGCTTATTACAGATGGTTGAAGGGTTAAAATATGTAGGGAGTGTCTAGTTTTGGACCTTTCTAGGATAACCAGCACCAAATTTGGTGGTTTCAAACTGTGCAAAACCTCTACCAAGACTCTACATTACTAGATGTTTTTGCTTATCTTCACATACATTTGAGCACTTGAAATTTTCATTTTCTTCCACAATCATTATACAATAAGCATTGGTAATTTTATTAAAGAGGGCTAGGGAATATCTAACTCTAGTGTATCAGTCAATTGATATTTTTTAAGAAAAAAATAGGCTATCCACAAACTGAATAAATTTTGCCATATAATAGAGGACTTTGAAGTGACTTAAGAAAATTCGTGAGTGTTGCTACACCCTAGTCTACTCTAACAACGACAAACGTGAATTTTAGAGGTTGTTAATGTGCATTCATGAAGTTTGGCACTTGAAAACTATTTCCCATGGCATTGGAGATACATCCATAGAGAGAACACTTGTGCTCACACCATCAATGAGCCAATCACTAAGGTTGAGGCTTATCATAAAGCTAAAGTGCAACTTGAAGAAGCAACAGAACCCATGTAACCTGAAGACACAATAGTTACATGCCAACTCAAAGTACAATGATTCCACACAACAATGGATTTCTTGAAGCTAACAAAATCATCTTTGGAAAAAGTATGGTTATTTAACTCATTCTGAAATACTTCTACTTGTGGATATTCTATCAAAGATAGTATCAAAGAAGAAATAAGATTGGGATAAGAAGCTATATGTGGCTATGTGGGCATATAATATGACCTTTAAGTGAGCAATTGACCAAACCCCATTCAAGTTAGTTTATGGTGAGGAGTGTGTACTACCCCTAGAGATCAAGTTATCGACTATAAGATTTGCAATTAGAACAAAGATGCACTCTTTGAGCACTTTACAACTTTAGCACACCTTGATGAACTCAAATTGTAGAGCCTGTTACATCAGGAGATAGCTAAGAGTCAAATGAAATAGATTCATGATTTAAAAGCAAAGAATTATACCTTCAAGAAAGGGAAATTAGTTTTGTACTATGATGCACATAGGGAATTGTTTCATGGGAAACTAGAACATGTGGGATGGTCCTTACAAAATAGTTAGAATTAGGAAAAATAAGTCCACAATATTACTAGAAAACTTTTAGGGGGTGGAGTTTAAAAACAAAGTTAATCTAAATGAGATTAAACATTATTATCTTTAGGTATATTGATGAGATAATTGTCTTGTAGGTCAAGGCTAGATTGATTTGAAACCTGCAAGGGAGGCTAAAAGTTGGATAATGGGACAACTAATTCTCTACTGAGAACACACATATTTGGAAAAAAGATACCATCAAGGAAAACTTACTTGGTGGAGCAAAGGTTATAAAGTGATTGAGAAAGAGGATGAGACATTTGTTTGGAAGATCAAAGTCTTCTGCCATCATTGCTTAGGATTTTGATGAGAATCCTTGTTGGATTCAATGAAGTAGGGGGGCTAGAGATTTGGTTCATGAATATGCTAAATTTTGATTATCATACTTATAAATAAAGGAGCCGACAATGGCCAGATACGTGAACCCTTTATGGACATATATGTTATATTTTGATGGAGCATCTAGAGGTCCCAATAAGAAAGGGAGTATTGGGGTAGTCATTAAAGATTCCTAATGTAGAATCATGATGAAATTAGCTATCTACCTTGGGATATGATTTACTAATAATATGCTAGAATATAAAGCCTTGATCATGGGATTGAATATTGCTAAGATAGGTGGTATTCGCCAATTACTAGTAAAAGTGGATTCCCAATTGGTTTTGAATCAATTGAATGGGGTGTACAAAGTATAGAATCCCATTCTTCGTATGTATTATCGCACTGCTATAAACCTGATTGACGAGTTTGAGAGAGTGTCTCTTTAGCTGGTTCCACAATACTAGAATCATTTTTCCAATTCCCTAGCAAATTATGCTTATAAAGAATACCTATTTTTCAAATGTGGTCCTAGTTTAGATATCTCCATTGACGATGAGACATGACCTAGTTGATTATGGGGACTTTTATCAGAACATGCTTTATATGGCAAGTGATGCTAAGTATGGGTAATGCAAAGAGTAGCCAAGACCCATTTACCATTGTTTTCTTGGACTCATAGGGTGATCAGATGACACTTTATGTGTATGCCTCTTGCTATCTATGTAGGAGGTATGGGTCATAACATGATGCATCTAATTTAGGGCTAGAAGCCCTCTTTTCTCCTCAGAATGAAGTGTCTTATTGTATGTTAGTGCTACTCCAAGAAGGGATGTGTATAAGATGTATTGGTTTTTTACATTAGGCCAAGAGGGCCATGTATTTGTTTGGTGTGGGTACATTTAGTGGTTTTTTGTTTTAGTGCTTTACCAGACAGGTTTGATAGCATGCTTGGAGTGAGACGCTTAGTGCATCGATGATTCTTGTGGCCACGTCCAAGTGATCTCCTTCCTTTACGAGTCCTTTCCCTTTGTGCTGGATGGTTATGTATCAGTGGGGATCTTTCTTTCTTTTGTTGGGGACTGACAATCAATGCATAAAGTCCTAGGTTAATTTAGGTGTGTCTAGGGAGGTCTGAGTAGTCGTCTTCCTCCTATAAATACATTGTCTAGCATTCTAAGAACTATTTTAGAAGCTAGTCCTACTGACCTTAGTCTACTAGCCTAATAGGTAGCTATTTCTAGGAGTTATGTTAGTTTGTGAGGCAGTTAGAGAAGCTTGTCAGGAAAGAGAAGAAATAATGCATATATATGAAGACTATAGTATATGGAGGTGTGTGAAAAGGGGTTCTAATCCTTGAACAAAAGACAAAGAAAAAAAATGAAAGAAAATTGAAATGGAAAATCATAATTGCCTTGTGAAGGCTTTGTAGATTTCTAGGGATGAGTTAGAGACACGGAGCCCAATGCCTTGTCTTCCTAGGGGTGATGTCTAATCGGAAGAACTAGATAAAGATGGTGGGAGAAAAAATAAAAGTGAGTGGAAGAAAAAAAGACTTAGTGTCACCTTGCGAGGGCTTGGTAGGTTCTTGGGTATCGAATCAGGACCTAAGGCCAATGCCCTATTCTCCTTAGTGTCACCTTGCGAGGGCTTGGTAGGTTCTTGGGTATCGAATCAGGACCTAAGGCCAATGCCCTATTCTCCTTAGGTCATTATGCTCAACTCTCTCCTTTTTACATGCTTAAGTATCAAGTCCTAAAGTATTTCAAACATGATCAATCAAAAGTATTTGCAAATGAAAGACCAAGCTATAGGAGCTCTCCCCTAGTAGGAGTTCTTGGTCTAGTTGTCCTAGGGTAGGTAGGTAGTTCAGACCACCACTTAGGATAACTTCTTTTGATAGTTCTTTTTAGCTAGTTTTTGTTGGAGCAGCTAGTGAGTGACTAGCTTTGGATCTCTACCAAGTTATACTTGGCCTATCCCTAATGAGTTTCATGCCTTGATTTTTAAAGGGGGGTAGGGTGAGAGCTATTTGTGTGATTTGTTGTGTATTTTGTTTTGTGACAGCTTCATGCTTGTTATGGTAGTTGTATGTGCAAATCCATTCATGGATTTGAAGGGCTGAGTCACCCTATCCCGTGGTCACCAATGAAAGCAGGATTTAAACACCAATAAGTGCTCGATAATTGCCAAATTATGTAAATTTAAAGCAGAATCTAAAGATCGACGAAAGTGGAAGACGTGGATCTGCCAATTTTAAGTGGCCATGGAAGAGGGGAATTAGGATTACTTCAAAATATTGACCTTTGCAGTGGTTCATGATTTTTCATAAATTTTTTGGGTGTCAGATCAAAGAAGGACAAGTTCTTGGCCATTCAAGACTTCAAGACAGATGCATGGAATTGTTCAGACACAAAATCGGGTGTCGGATGAGGGAGAAGCGAGAGGCATAACATTTGAAGGGTCAAAATTGACCAACATGTGAAAAGGTATGGGCCTTTGGGAAACCAAAGGCTCCAAAATTTTACAATTGTGGGGAGTAGGGGGGCGGCATTTTTTGGCATGGGAGGGAAAAAAACAAGGCACCATGGCAATAGGCGACTCGTTTAGAGAGGAGGGACCGTTTGGGACTAAAAAGCAACTAATAGATCTGATGGCATAGGCATGATCTTCCTTCTTTTTCTCCCTATCACCAGTCTCCACTTGAAAAATGGTTGGCCAGATGTGGATATCATAATTCATTCTTTTGCTCTCCTCTCCATCTCTCCTCTAAGAGGCCATTTGTGCGGGTGAAAGAAAGAGAAAAATGGGATGAAGAATGCTAGTTCAGCATGCATCGGATTGTTGCAAGATGCTAAGAATTGATGTTTTGTGCTATGTAGAGATTGATAGCCGGTCTGATGGCTATCCACACATTCAATTTTCATAACCTGAAACATGTAATTTAATGGTTCTATGTCCATTTTATGAAGAAAATTTGCTTGTTTTTTATAGTTTTTGATCCAAATGAAGTGCATATTGAATGAAAAATTGTATGAACCTCGTTTAACATATCTTTGAGGGTTGCAAGTAATAATACATAGAATCTATAATGAAATATGATTGTTATTAATAATTAAAAGACCAAAATACAGTATTTAAGTGAAAAAATAAGGGGTTTTTCCGTTTTGGGTGGGAAAATCATGTTCTTATGGATTGAAATGAAATATAATGATGATTCTCAATAATGTTAATTATGTTGAATGATAAAATTAGAAAATAATATTGATTATTAATAAATAAATAGATAAATTTAAGAAAATCGAGATTTAATGGAAAAAATAGATTTTGTGCACGAGAAAATTACAAAAAATTACCAATGTGTTTATGGATGTATGATGGGTCTAAGGCATGATATTTAGCCTTATCTTAGCCTCATTTCCATTGTATAATACATGATTTATTGTTTTTCAAACAAGAAAATGACATGGGAACATTCTCTACACCTATCATAACAAGCATAACATTAAACGATAGGGAGAGAGGGGGATGTACGAGTGCTGATTTTGGTTTTAAATCTGTTTTATACATTTTATTTTGTATATAGGATGCATTTATTTTTAAAGTTAAAGGGTTTAGTAGCACGAGTGTACTCGGTGTTGTTCACTATACAACAAAGCAAATGCACTAGTATGAAAAGCATGAAGAGAACTGCTTGTGCACTCTGATGATGCTATTTTGAATAAATAAAATGGTTGAGCACAACAGATCATCCACTCTTACATTGCATTCATTACATGGCATTGGAAATATATATCCTAGATGCAGAGCTGTTGGTTTCATAAATGCTGACCCATGTTGAGAGGGTGAGAAGCCCCAAGTTTTAGGGTTAGTACATTCGTTTCTGTGGGAACTAATAAAGTGAGGATACAAATTATCTTTGGAATGATCGATGATAAGAGAGTACTATGTGTCCTAAGTGTTATATGTTTGAATGGTGCATCTTGTGGCTAATCCTCGAGGTGTAGGAGAGATAAAGTAGGCCACAACAGTTAACCAAGGGGTGCTCTTTGTGTACGTGCTATGAGAGGTGCTAGACATTGATCTCTTTGGGTACTCCATATGAGGAGTTGGGAAGGAATTTGTTGGACTATAAATTAAATAAATGTGTGTCTAAGTTAAATTAGTGTGTGTAGCCTTTGGACGCTTCTAGCCACGAGGCCATGTGATGTTTTGGTTGAGCATAGAGGCCTAGCTAGAGCCTTAGAGCTAGTGTTACGCCCATTTTTGGTCCCGACAATTAGAGGGCTAAACATATTATGATGATAGAGGATGAAGAAGAGCCAAGATTGTTATAAGGTGTTCATGTACTTTTTGATAATGATGCAATTGAATTTTCTGATGCTAAAAATATCACTACTTGTGTGATGGAAAACTAATTGTCATGAATGAAGAAGTTATGGTTTGTAGCAACATGCAAAAGGGAGTGTGACAGATACACTATAAATGCAATTATTGGGATCATGTGACTATAGAGAGAATTGTCAAGGTTGGGGATCTTAAAACTCTTATTTCTCTCATTGATTATGGTTTGAAAATCAATGTCATGGTCAAAATTTTGTATGAGAGATAGCTAGTAGAAGTTGATCATGGATGGAGGACGAGGGCTACCAACAATTCTCAAGGGGATTTATATGAAAATTTTCCAAATGTCAAGATTACTATTGAGATGCCTGGGATAAGCATCAATTTTTCATGCAAGATCCATCTTCTTATTCCATTATCATTGGACAGTCATACAACAGTCCTATATGCATGGAGATGAAAGTTTTAGATGATGGATCAACCTATGCATAGATGAGGAGCCAAGATGGTGAAATGATTATTTAGTTTTTGATTGTTTGTATTAATCATGCTAGTAATCAGGATACATTGAGAGATGATCCATTTCCTCCAAATGTAAAAGAGTTCAAAGAGCCAAGTTTTTAGTGAGCTCCATTGTTAAGTGGGACTACAATGATGCTAGATGGAAAAAGATCTCACCTCATATCATCAGATCAAGAACTTTTTCTACTGGATTCATTGGATTTTTAGTAGAGTTCCATATGCTTTTAGAGGGTTGACACTATAAATAGGGTTTCAAAGCAATATGTTTTCATGGCTTAAAAAGACATGAAAGGAAATGTATTATTGGAAGCTATTGAATGTATTTCTAGCATATATGATGGGTTGTCTTATATGGATACATTGGCTGAAATTTTTGCTATGTTAAAATTTGAGAAAAAATCTAAAAATAGCATAATACGTGTATGTTATTTGGATATATACAAGATGATAGTAGATTTTATTATGTAAGGAGGTCTAGCTTAAATGAAAGGGTTGAATCTAAGGTTGATATGAAGCATAAGATTGTGGATAAGAAAGTAAAACCAATGGCATTTCCATTGCCTCTCCATAATGAGGAGATGATTGAGTTGGCTTATTGTTGCAAGATTTGAGGGATCCAAAGAAGATTGGTCACAAATTTACTACAGAATCTTTCAATCAGCTAATAATTAGATGTAATGTGTTTCTTTTGTATGAAAATAAGTCTCTTATAAGGAGATGTTGTTTAGGGATGCATGGCTTTTGCATTTTATCCACATGAGATTGGTTGCATGGATCATGGATCAAAGTATAGTTGCTTCTATCGTTATTTTTACTATTCCACATTGACCATGGCACTTGTAGCCAATTCTAGTGCCAAAATCTAATTTCAAAAAGCTTATTGATCTCTTGAATGAAAAGATTAAAATGTGAATTTTGGAGCCTTCCTCAGCTCCTTACTTAAACAGATGGTTCATTTTGCTTAAGAAAAATGGGACTTTGAGATTTATATAAGATATATAGCTTATCTCAATAAAGTGACCACCAGGAATGTGGGAGCATGTCCTCTTGTTGATGAGTTTGCATAGGCTTTTACTACTAGTAGAGTGATATACTCTTTGGGTGACTTATACTATAACTATGATTAGTTCTAGTTTTAGCAATTGAAAGTAGGGATCTTACTACCATGAAAACCCCATTGGGATTAGTGCATATGCACACTCTACCATAGGGGGACAATAGATTTTGTTGCACACATGATAAATGCAATGAGCAAACTATTGCGGAATCTTATAAATTACCTAACCATGAAATTTTTGGATGATGTGCCAATAAAAGGGTACCTACAAGATGATAAAGATGAGGAATTGAATGAATAGGGATGCAAAAGATTCCTTTTTTATCACGTTTGCTAACTGTGAAAAGATCTTCACTAGGCTAGAAGAGGCGAATCCTACTCTTTCAGGTCAAAAGTCAATCTTTGGGTGAATGAGGTTGTAATTCTAGGACACATCTATGGTCCATATGGCAAAAGGCCATCACCATAGCAAAAGTGGATGTGATTGACAAGATGGAAGATAATTTCTCTTTAGTAGCAAAGACGAGGAGGCTTTTGGGTGCCTATGTATTTTATATTATCTAGATACCTCATTTTGTGCATATTGCATATATTCTCTATTAGTTAACTAGGAAAAGGCTAATAATTCCAATGGGATAGGATGCACATGAAGGCTATGAGGAAGTTCAATAAATGGATGGAGACCACACCTATTTTCCTCTTGAGGTGAATGAATTGTAGTTCTAGGACACATGTGTGGTCCATATGGCAAAAGGACATCACCATAGAAAAAGTGGATTTGATTGACAAGATGGACGATATTTGCTCTTTAGTATCATAGGTGAGGAGGTTTTGGGATCCTATGTACTTTTTATTATTTGGATACCTCATTTTGTGCATATTGCAGATATTCTCTATTAGTTAACTAGGAAAAGGCTAAATTTTCCAATGGGATAGGATGCACATGAAGGCTATGTGGAAGTTGAAGAAATAGTTGGAGACCACACCTACTTTCCTCTTCAGGTGAATGAGGTTGTAATTCTAGGACACATGTGTGACCCATATGGCAAAAGGCCATCACCTTAGAAAAAGTGATGTGATTGACAAGATGGAAGAGATTTTCTCTTTAGTATCAGAGGCGAGGAGATTTATGGGAGCCTATGTATTTTGTATTTTTTGGATACCTCACTTTGTGTATATTGCATATACTCTGCTATTAGTTAACTGGGAAAAGACTAGAAATTCCAATGGGATATGATGCACATGAAGGTTATGAGGAAGTTGAAGAAATGGTTGGATACCACGCCTACTTTGAGGAAAGTTGAATATATTGGTGGAAAACCCATATTTGTTACTCTGGATACAAGCCCTATTGGCATTGTTTGGACTATTGGCCAAGATGATGACGATGGAAATATATATGCACCCTGATGAGAGATAGAGAAGATATCCATAGATAAAGATACAGCTGTGGGGAGTTTTACAACTCTGAAATGTGACAAGGAATACTTTATCAGAGCACTAGTTGATTATGGAGATTGGTTGTTTTCCTCTTTTTGGGATGACTACAAGCTACTCTATGCCTAATATTTTCATATTGCTATGGATTGCATATATAAAATGTATGAACCTTGAATTTTGGTGCATTATAGGGAAGGGTAACCTAGTGATAGACATGTTGTCTAGAGCTACATATGAAGATAAGGAGGATATGATGATTGAAGATGATGAGGCTGAACTTGAAACTACTACACTTATTCTTGATTGCCATGTTTCTTCAATGGAAAATTTTCCAAATAAGCTATATGATGGAGAGTAGTTGTTTTAGGTTGGACAATATTTGAGTACCTTGACAAGAAGGGATGAATGGATTAATGAAGAATTCAAGAGAACATGAGAAAGACATATGGTTATGTTGGAAAAATGAGAAAGAAGGGATGAATGAATAAATGAAGAATTCAAGAGAGCATGAGAAAGACATATGGTTATGTTAGAAAAATGGCTTTTTTTGAAAACACCCAAAGCACAAAAGAGATACTAATTAGCAGGAGATTTAGGTTACTTTTTGGCCTTTTAGTAGCGGGATGAGAAAGAGTGTGCACCACTAATGAGGAGAAGACTTCCGTTACATAACTTTAAAAAAAATCATTTTGGGCTTTTCGAAAAACCATTTTGACATCTTTGAAATGTCTAGCTTTATTGAAATGGCTCAAGTAATTGTCATTTTCCAATAGTAAAGTGGATCAATTATCAATTTTTGGTGAGATTGGCTAGAGTGATTATCATTTTCCAATAGTAATATTTTACTATTGAATTTCAATCATTTCTCTTATTGAAGCAAAAAGAAGGTGGTGAAATCCTATTGTTTGAAATCTTTTGGTGTTCATGTCCTCCTCTCTTCCCTTCGTTTGATAGCCCTAAGAGTTCCTTTTCATTTTCTATCCACTCCATTGGACATTTTTTCTCTCCATATTCTCTCTCTCCATGGAAGTGTATGCTCATTGTCAAAGGCTAACTATTTCCATTAAGTCCATAGACACTTATAATATGCTTGATGAGAAAGATTGGTGGGTTTTCTTGACCATAACAAAGGGATAATTGATAATCATATTAAAAAAAGACGAAAGAGATCCTTGACAGCCAACCCTTTTTTATCATGCTAAAAGGGTAGGGTAATTGATTTTAGGCTTGATGCTCTAAGAGAACAATCAAAGAAGTGTGTGTGCACCATATTTCATGCATGATGAGCTTTACCTTGAGTCCAATGCCTTTAATCTCCCTCGGCATAGACCCAACTCTAAGTGTAATCTAGTTGAGTTTACTTTTTGGTATGAATGAAGGTTAGTGTTTCTTATTCACCTTGTAATTGATAAGGCCATTTGATATTCATAGCCTTGTATCCATCAAGCCTAGAGGAATGGTAGCTACTGAGATGTGTGATAGATGTCTTAGATGTCATGCACACCACCATTGGTGATGAGGAGCTTTACAAGGGGAGAACCAAAGTAGCACTGGCTAAGAGGAGCATATCCTTTTACGATCATTTTTAGGTACCATCTCCTTCCAATGAGCAATAGGGAACCTTGTCTAGCCTTCCCCTTTCAAATTTTAAGAGCAGAGAGTGATCACTAGTATTTTCAAGAATAAGAGAGAGTTACACATAACAAGGTGCAGAAATGCATAAAGCCCAACATTGCAAGTAGACAAAATAAAATATCTACATTTTTGCCTATAAGCCATTTTTGTGGACTTTTTCTTCAACATTGAAGTCTGAACCTCAAGAACCATGTTCTTAGTGAAGTTCCCAAATATAGATATCATCCTAGAGTTTGTGGACATAGGCTAGGATACAAAGTTGCAAGATGAAATCTCTCGCAAGGTGCAACTAGATTCTGTTGTTTCCAAGTATATGATTGTCACTTGAAACTTCATCATGACATTCTCCTATAGAAGATGACACCATGTTTGTAGGAAGTTGGCGTCACTAGACTCAAACATGAGGGAGTTTTTTGGAGATTCAATACTAGACATTGATGTTTGGCTGAATGGTGAACTATTGATCATTATGAAACTAGGGTCAATGTGCACATTATGACAATTGAGGAGGGACCTACATAATGAAGAAATCCAACTTCCTATATCATTTAACTTCTATGTTGATGATAAAAAGGTGCATTGCTATTTGCATTGCACGTTTCTCTTTACATACACACAATCAAATGTTTGCACCACATTATCCCTAATTACTCTCTCTTGATGTCTACTAGGTCCCAAAAAGAAAGAAAAATAGCATTACATGCAAAGAGATAACAAATGATGTCATAGAAAAATAGCATTACATGCAAAGAGATAACAAATGATGTCATGAATTTGTATTATAAAGCCATTAGTTTGACTTGCACACATGTATTAGTAGCGGCCATTACACATGTCTTTTCTACATAGAAACACAAAAAATGTAGGCATATTTTGGACATAAGAAATTGTAATCAACAAGTCTAGCAATATGAATGAGCACCCTTTTTTTAGATTTCCATTTTCTCATTACAATTTAAAATTGTACAATGTGATGAATGGACAAGCCATTGTAAAATTACAAGTCCCCTTGAGGATAGGGGCCAAAAGATTGAGCACAGGGGTGATTGCAGTCCATGCAACGAGATTGTCATGGGTGGCAAGATTAGGTTTGGGGATTGGTAGTGATGTTGGGGTTGGGATTTTGGTGGCCATGAGATTGGGGTTGGGTTTGGGCTTGGAAGGATGAAGGTGGGATGGCATTCTCTATATCATGCCACAAATCTTCCAATATTGACTTGATCATCTCCACCCCCTTGGCCACGCGTTTAGTGCTTGCACCCCACTCTTCACATCTTGTCTCGATTGTAGCCATTCTTTGATATCTTCCATGTAAGCTTCAAATTGTTGTCTAGCCTATTCATATGCATGTATGGCCACCCACTAACACTTCTTTGTTGTAGTGTCATGCATGCGCTTGCACTCTCTCTCTCTATCCACTTTGGTATAACCACCCGCTCCTCATGGCATATACGAAATACAATGAAGTAAAGGGTTGTGACCTTGAACTTTTTAACATTAAAACTAGAGTAGATTTGTATATTAATATCCTATGTGTCAAAAGAAAAGTCACAAAATGCAAGCTTTGATTGGAAAAATAAGCTTATATTGTAGAAACCACTCACATTTGGAAGGTCAAATATAGTGTTGAGGATTAGAAATGCAATGAGGCATGTTCTCCACCCACAACTCATGACTTAATCAATTGTTGTGGGACTCGCATAATTTGGTAGCTCATTGATCCCCACAAGGTCTTGATTAGCAAGAAGGACCTCCATATAGATAGCAAGCTTCCATGTATACTTAGGGACATAGCCTCCAAGTTTATTCTTGATGATACGTTGAAATAACATAAACTGACCTCAACGAATAGACATAGATACTTACTGCTCAACACTTTTGTGGTAGTATTTGCTAGTAGTATTTACAAAGTAACATATGTTTATCTACAAATTGTATAATATAAGACTTTAGTGTTCCCTATTCAAACATCGAAAAATATAAGAATTCCAAAGCACTAGCACCAAATCTAGGATAGAAGAAGCCAATGAACACACAAACAAGCAATGCTCTTGATCAACCACTTAATAGTCATGATAGGAAATGAAAAAAACTTGAAAATCATCAATCCTCATGGTGGGAAATCTTCTCAAAATTATGGGGTATGATTGTCTATCATCTTATAGGGCCCTCAACACTAGCAAATCAAGACAATATACACAATTGTGTAGGACAATGTCAACAAAGATACAACATAGCTATCAAAAACCAAGGGAGGAGGAGGGGGGGGGGAAATTGATCATTAAAGCAACATACCTAATGAGATTGAGGATAAAAATGCACAAAAATCAAATAATAAAAACTTATTAATGTAGGCTAATGAAGATGGAGTTAGTTAATGGCTCTTCATGAGGATGAGAGAGCATGTGAATGTCGACATGGTTGAGCTCAACCTACACTCGATTCCCTCTCAAGGATGTAATGGTCTCTGTCGAGGCCTCTATGCATGACATTATGGCCATGCACTCACCAAGGATATCATCAAGCTCTATCTCAAGAACATGCCTCTCCATTATCAAAATTGGTGGTAGTTGGTGAGCTCTATTGGGGCCAACTACAATAGAGGTGAAGGATAGAGACTATGTGAAAGAGGTGTGGGGTGGCATCTAGTGGATCTTATTTGGGAGAACTTGGGTCTGGGGATGGGGGTCCTTAGTCTTGTGAAGCAAGTACAATTGGGGATCTAACTCGTGGTGTGGGTGCACTTGTGCTTGGGCTAGGGTTGGGGTTGGGGCTTGTGGGCTAGGGGCACTTGGGCTTGGGCCTAGGGCTCACGCTTGGGCTTGTGGTGTAGGGGAAATTGGGTTGGGGTTTAGGGTGGTGGGGCTCCAACTATGGCTCATGGTTGTGGGGCTTAGGCTAGGGCTAGGACTATGGCTTGGATTAGGGCTTTAGTGACTAGAGATTCGGTTGGGGATGGGCAAGTGGGGCTCGGATTAAGGCTTGGGCTTAAGAGCCTTGATGGGTTTGTGGGGCTCAACAAGCTAGGCAGGCTTGTGGAGCTTGGTGGGGGCTATGGATCTATCTGCTAGAGGCTAGGCTAGGATATTGCTCTCGTGCTCTTTGCAAGCATCGATGTAGTCTGGCAAGCTCTCAAGCTCTTCCACTACTAGTGCTCTCTATAATCATATGTCCCTCTCATGTTTATTGGGGGATCTCAGCCTAGCTCATCACATCGGTGAAGAGATGGGACAATAAGAATTTTCCACACGTGATGGTTTGTGATCTCCATAAGATTCAAAAGTGTCTCATATCATAGTTACAAGTGGTGCAAGGTCTTCAAATATCTAGGCATGACCATCACCTTGTGGGCATGGGTTGCGAGAAAAAATGTATCTTCATAAAATTTGACGAGAAATTCTTCAGCAATCTCCTGAAGTGTGAGAATTTCTAAAAAAATCTATCTCATGTCTATAGCCCAATAATCATATATTTCTTGGACCAATCTTTGAAAGGATAGACATGAGATTGCAGGCTACATTTTCCTCTCTATCCCATGTAGCTTGCTAATAACTACATAGTGAGCCCGATATCTTTTGTGCCTTTCACGGGAGGGAGCCAGGCATGCCATGGACCCTAAATCATAGACCCTAAAGAGTGACCATTGAGACACAAAGAATATTGTATTACACATAAATACTAGTTGATGGTGACTCTCAATGACAAGGAAATCAGACAATGGTCACCACTAAGTGATAGAGGATACTCCGTATTAGCAAAGGCTAGCCATGAGCTACTTGGTAGTGACCCTCAATGAAAAGGTTACTAGAGGAGGGTCACCACTGATGATGGGCAACAAAGGCTACCTCTTGGCAAAGGGTAGCCATAAGCCACTTGATGGTGAGACACGATGTGACAAGGACACTAGACAAGGGTTATTATTGAGCGACAAAGGTTGCCCCCCAATAAAGGGTAGTCACATGTTTCTTGTAGTGACCCTCGATGGCAAGGATATTGGAAGAGGGTCACCATGAGTGATAGAGGCTGCCTTTAGATAAAAGGTAGCCATGATCCAGTTGATGGTAACCCTCAATGGCAAGGACACTAAATGACACTCACTATGAGTGATAGAAGGTGCCTCTAGGCAAAGAGTTGCCACAAATTGATTTGGTGGTGGCTATCAAAGACTAGGACATTGGAATAGGGTTATAATGGAGCAATAGAGGCTACCCCTAGGGAAAGAGTAGCCATGAACTACTTGACGGTGACCATCAAAGACTAGGACACCAAAGGAGGGTCACTTGTGTGAGCCATAAAGGCTTTGCTCTTGGGCAAAAAGTGTAGCCAAGAACCACCTTGCAATGGCTATTGAAGATGAAAACACCAAACAAGGGTCACCATTGGATAATAGAGGCTACCCCTAGGCAAAGCGTAGATAAAACTACTTGGCAATGACCATGGAAGACCAAAACATTAGACAAGGGACACCACCAAGCAATAGAGATTTCTCATGGGCAAAGGATAGCCTCAAAGACAAGAACATTGAACATGTAGCGAATATGACATGACAAAAAAGCAAGGCATTGCCAATCAATAGGCTAGGATGGGATTGGTTCTGTCACCATAGATGTCCCTTCTTTTGGGGTGACCTCACAGTGTCAATGGGCCCAATGGGGGGTACGAAGAAAGGTTCCATAGACAACTAGTAGACTCACAACATTGACAAGTTTAGTGGGTCTTATGGAGAGAAAAGGCTCAACTGATAGGTGAGAGTTAGAATATAGGACCATGAAAATGCAAGAGTAAGAAAACAATGAAATGCTTGCAAAGTCCAATTTAATGAAAGAGCTCATGCATTAACCAGTTTAGAGTGTGGGGGTCAAGTATTGACTGCTTTTGCATTAATGAGTTTAGGGTAAGGGGATCGAGTATCGAGTGTTTTACATAAATAGGAGTTATTTCCAAATGATTAAAGCATTTTTTAAGTGTTCCTCCCATGAGGTGTCACAATTAAATGTTTTTATTACTACAAGTATAGAAGACCATTACATTCAATATCTTAAAATTAGTTAGATTTTGTACATATGAGGAAAATCTAGGATGCATACGAGGGAATCTGGGGTGCTCCATCCATGGGGTGTTGCCATTACATAAAATTAGTTAGGCATTTTACATATAGGGGGAATCTAGGATGCATATGGGAGAATTTAGGGTGCTTATGGGGGAACTAGCGATGGGGGAATCTAAGACACATATGGGAGAGTTCGGGGTGCATATGAGGGAATCTGAGATACATATGGGAAAATCCATGCCAATAGAAAATTCAGGATGCATATGGTGAAATCTAGGATGCTTTGGCTAAGGGGAACACACATTAGCTACA
Organism: Lygodium microphyllum; assembly: GCF_053477565.2. NCBI lineage: Eukaryota > Viridiplantae > Streptophyta > Polypodiopsida > Schizaeales > Lygodiaceae > Lygodium > Lygodium microphyllum. The sequence goes on from NC_141156.1 coordinate 52,285,730, forward strand.
CTCATATGGGCATGCTAGGCCTATTGGGGCCCTAAAGCTAAGGCAAGAGAAGCAGGTTCATCATCCCACCTAAAGTTATCATTCACATAGCTTTTGGTGAGTTTATCTTGCTAAAACCTACACAATCTTTCGAGTCGCTTCCTTTTGTTGCTAGTTGACAAGTACAGGGTTGGATTTTTGCATAGTCGGTGGATTTGAAGGGCTTCCATGCAAGCAAAGGAAGGGGTATCCATTGCTAAAAATCCCAAATGTAAGTAAGGGGGGTTGAGAGCAAGGTTAGATCTATCGAGGTATCAATATATAGTGGAGATCTAAGAAGGCTATCATGTAGCACTTAGAACATTGGAGCTAGACAACAATCACTGTTAAGATGAGAGAAAAATTACCCGTCTACTGGTAAATGATGAGCATGAGAGATTGTTTAGGGGGTATATGGAAGAGGGACTAAGTCTCAAGCTATCTATAAATATAATATGAGTTGTAGCTAATGAAAAAGACATGCATCGTCTTCAACAAGACATGTCATTGACACTAAGTTTATAAAAATACCAAAGATGTCAAAAATGGAAACAATAGTAGTCAAAATTAAGCCTTTAGTCTTCATAGGTTAGAGATAAGAGTGAAGTGGTAGCTCACACTTGACTACCACCCATGGACCGCTTATTGCTTCAAGTGTTTCAAGCAAGCAACTAATGGCTATCTCTCACCTAGTTGCATTCTCTCTCAATCCTATGAGTGTAGTAATCTTACCTTGATGCCGATTGAGTAGCATCCTCCCTCAAGTGCTTTGGTAGCTCCACGATCTAAGATGTGAGCTCAAGAAAGCTCAATCCTCTACCTTCAAGCTCCATCCTCCATAGCCACGCACGTACGAGACAAGAGAAGAGAAGAAGAGAGGAGAAGATGGAGAGATTCTCCCACCATGGTCTCTCACCCTTACACACTCACTCCCTCACACTCTCACAGTCCTCTCTCAAACACAATCACAAGGACAAGCAAGGAGAAGAGAAGAAGAGAAGAATAAGAGAGCCACTTTAGCCACACACCAAGAATGAACTCATCCATTCACTTTTTTGGTTTTTATACATGCCCTTATCCCTTTGGGCACCCATCCCCTTTTTACATGACTGGGCATCTTTCCAAGGTATTCTTTTACTATTCCCTTCTACTTACATTATCCCTTCACCTATCCCTGTCTATTCTTTACAATTTGCAGAGTAGGGAGCCGGTGCTCTTTTACAAAATTTGGGGGTGCCTTTGCATTTTAAAATGTGCATTTCCCCTTTGCCTTCTTTGAGGTTGCCTTTGCATCTTTTGTCTTTTCTTCTCTTGTTTTGGGTCTACATTTTTGAATTTTCTTGGATTTATTTTTGCTTTCTTTTTCCTTGTCTCGCACTGGGCTTAACATTACCCCCTCCTAGTCGAGTGCTAGTCGCATGGCACTTGTGGGTAAGGGCTTGCGTGGTTGAAGGTTTGCTTTGTGGGTTGGTGATGGGGATTTTGTGGGGATTGGACATGGGAGAGAAGTCAAAATGGTTGAGGTTGTGGAGATCGATGGCATTTTGAGTGGTTGATAGGGGCCTCCGAGGTCTACCTTACCATGTGGTGCATTGTGTCCATGCTAGTGGAATTGGGAGTTGAGTTGGAACCGCAGGCAAACCTGGGGTATTGTCCCACACTTGAGAACCTAGTTCATGCATAGGGGAGGTGTAGTGAGGGTGTAGTGGGTGTGGCTCCTCAGGGAGACAAGTCTTAACCATAGGCAAGAGCGTGACCTCCCTAGGTATTTCTGCCCTTGATGTGCTCTAAGCATGAAGTGGGGAACAAAAGGGGCTAGGGGATTAGATACGAAACTAGCTAACCGAGTCCACGGGCTAGGGGCTTAGACATAGAGCTAGCCGACCGAGGTCACTAGGGATGCAACTAACTTGAGGACCCCTAGGTGTAATGATTGTGGTACTCATCAAGTGAGATGCGTTTTCATGTTTTCCATTTGATCTTCTTTTTCCTTTTTGCTCTTATCTTTCTTTTTTCCCTTATAAAATCTTATTTTACGCATGCTGCTTTAGTTGCCTATTCATGGGATAAAGGCTTGCTAGTTGTTTTTATTGTAAAAAGATTAGTATCTAAAGATCCATGAAGGGTACTTGGTTGATGGTATTTTTGGCTTCGTTTGTAATCCCCATACTTGCCAATCCATTTGTAGTAATTGTGTATGCAACGTTATTGACAGCTCTTGCCTCTGCGACCTTTGTAGCTTTCTTCTTCAGGGCCATAGTCTTTGATCAGGAGATTGCAAAAAAGGGAAATTTGGCAAAGGAGCTTGGGGATAATTAGATTGATGGAATTTTGATTGATGGGGGAAAAAGCAATCACCAAGAATTTTGAGAAATCGAGAAGAGTCTCAATTCCACAGGGGGGAATAGGATAAAAGGGATGGAGGAATTGAATTCGAGAGCTCACGGAGTATCCTCTTTGCTTCATCCACACATTGTTACGAGAAACTAGTCCACGGTCTTCTAACTACGTAATATCTAAGTATGCACGAGTACTTACATAGTATCTGCACCGAGGTATATACACAGTTTGGGTCCTCAAGTGCAGGACAATACTCTCAGCCTGCTTAGAGTTCGACCTGTCTCCCAAACTAATCAAATATGTCTTGTGCACGATAAGAAGACTAGCACTACCCCTTAGGGAGAGACCACACAACAGGTTTTCAAATTGCAGGTATTGAAGCCTCCAACGAAAATTCAATCGCTCTTTAGCGACACCCAACTCTGAATGCTTATCCCTTACCATCCAACAAGCCCGCAAAGAATCATCATATGCAGAATCCCCAACAAACCTACACTTGTGCTGGCCATCAATGCAATCCCCAACACAGAACAGCCCTACCACCAACTCCAACAACCCTTCCACCAGCCACCTTGGTCACCAACAGGCCCCCAGGACCTTCTGTCACACCACCACCAGGAGCCATTGAGAGTAGTTGGAGCAAGAGGGGAGAGGCCCTTCTCAGGAGTATAGAACAAGAGGGAGTGAGGCAAGAGAAGCACGAGCACAAGAATTTCTCGTCAAGAAGACAAGAGGATTTGATGATTTCCATGAGCAGTTGTAGAGCTAGCTAGATCTCTTAGCTGCCATAGTACTTTCCTTGGAGCAAGATAGGGTTGTGGCTAAGAAAAAGAGTTCTTTATGGAGGGGATCTTGGTAAAATCAGCAATCTGAAGCTGCCACGATGCAATATGATGCTCAGACCACAAATTTGATGGTTTTGTTGGCTCTAAAAGGGGGGTAAAACCTCAAGACACCTGATTAGAATTCTTCCAGATCTCTTCTTCTTCTTCTTCTCCCTATTTGAAGTGCTTTTTGCCACTGTAAACTACGATCGTGATGCATGCGATTTCGCCAATCCTTCTTTTTGCATTAAATCTCCAAAACTGGCTAAAAAGGCCACTTGGTTTTTTAACATGACACCTTGTTCTAGAAGTTTCCATAGCTTTTTAGGATATTTACAATAAATAATATCCAAAATAAAAAAATATGCTAGTTTTGTCCAAAAATCTAGTATTTTTGGACCACTAATAACTAATATGACTCATAACTCTCATTCACGCGGTAACTTCCGTGACGGGTGGCTACAGTCCTTGTCAATCCAAAATATGTCGAGTTACGATCCTCAGGTCTTTTTGCTCGAGATCACAAGTGGTAGATGTTGAAAGATAAGCATATGAAGTCTCCTTACACTGGAGAGGATAAGGGTAGCTAGGTGTAATTGGACTGGAGGATAGGGGAAACCCTAACCCTAACTCCTCCAATGGCTATATAAATAGCCTAAAGTACACACTCAATGTAGAGGAGAGTGTACTAGTTGTACTTTGAAAAACTGACTAAGTAAGATCTTGTTTTTATACTTGAGCTCTCTCTCTTTGTAACGTGCCCGTTGTCTAAGCACGTTTTAGCAGTCCATTAAGAAAAAAATCTAAGTGTCACTGCCCGGCACTCCCACGGAATGTTCCGGGGTTTGTCACCTAGGGTTTCCCGAGTCTGCCTCACAACGGAACGTTCGCGGCCAAACCCACTAGGATCGACATAAAATTTGGCTTCCTAGTTGTCAAGGTCTCTTGACTGCATTCTAGCGTCGGATTTTGGGCATCCTACTTTACGCAGAGATACCCAATCCAAAGTAAATCCATACCGCACTTGGTTCAAAGAGAATGGGAAATGAGAGGGATGTACCACTCAACCTCTCTGCCCGTAGGGCATAGTCCCATTCCGGTCCCCTAAAACGGCATGAATCGGGTTCTAACTTAACAATACCTAAAGTCAACCGGCGATAAATCCTTGTGAGAAGCCTCCCAATTCTCTGGGACCACCCTGTCGTAGGACGGACCTGTCGGGGATTCTGTCCACCCGCTTCCCTTGATAGCTTTAGTTTTCTAATTAGGTCCTACCACATTTATGTGAGACATTTAAAATCAACTTCATTAATTAAGCCTTTTAGGAAACGTGGTTTGTTTGCGTAATTTATAGTACAAACATGAAAACAAAACAAGCAGTCCTTTTGACAAACAAGTTTCTTAACTTATCTTCAAGTTAGTCTTTGTCTCCTACCCACACAGGAGAACAATGAATCCCTTCTGTCCAACAAAAGTACATGGTTCAAATCACATAGCACCAAAATTTCCATCCTTTATCTAGAATAGGATCTTCCAACGCCCTAGGCGTTGGGCTCACGGCAATCTACAGCTCCGTTCCGGACTTGGCAACAAGGGGTGTCCAGAGCTCCACTGACCCCAAGCGACCTAGGAGTGAGACACACTTTCCGTGGTTGGCCTTTTCACCACTCGACCTTTGGCCCATGAATTGAGCAGTGCCCTGTCGGGGTAATTTGCGATGTAATCTTGGAGATAATCCACATGTGAAAATTATCCTTCCTTAATGAATCCAATTAAGAATCAAGCATAATCAAAGCAATTAGCTCTAATATCATCTTCTAGGAAAACATTCCTTTATTCCCATGGCAACTTGTCATTACAGACCCCTGCCATGCATTTGCCATCAGCACAAGCCTTGGAATATTTATCCAAATCACAATGCAACAATGAGTTGATTGAAAGAAAAACATTTAGGGTGTTGTTCAATCAACTAACAAAACTAATTGTATTTTCCTCAAACAATACAAGAATAGGCACGATAATAATTCCATTGCATATTCGCTCTCCCCCTTGGGATCAAAGAGCGATTCTACGCAAAATTTACTTAATACTTGTATGCACAATTCCTAGTGTTATTCTTTTTAGGACTATGCTATTCATAACCCTTAACCAATTGTTCTATCAACGAATAAGCCATATGCAACTAAGTACAATTAACTTCCCTTAATACATGCACTTTGCAAATTCCATCTTTCAAATATGTGAGAAGAGGTTTATCCCTTCCCATGACCTATTCTCATATGTCATAGCATGGGACTAATGTATCTCATGCGAGGATCAAAGAAAGCATCTAAAAATTTAGAAAATACATTACTTACGACCAGAACCACAATTGGATTGACAGTGATGCCTTTGCCTGAAGCTTCATTGCTAGTTGTAGGATTGCCATACACACGTGATATTCTTCGCTTGGCCATCGTCCACAAGTAGACTCAAGAGATTAAGAAGGAAAAATAGATTTGAGATGGGAGATTGTAAGAGAAGATGGTTAAGTCGAGGATCAAGATAGAGGGAATTGTGCAACCTCTCAGGGTAACTCTTCTCTCTCTCTCTCTCTCTCTCTCTCTCTCTCTCTCTCTCTCTCTCTCTCTCTCTCTCTCTCTCTCTCTCTCTCTCTCTCTCTCTCTCTCTCTCTCTCTCTCTCTCTCTCTCTCTCTCTCTCTCTCTCTCTCTCTCTCTCTCTCTCTCTCTCTCTCTCTCTCTCTCTCTCAAGCTCTCCCTCACAATCTCTTGGAGGGTAATCCTTCTCTCTACCTCTCTCTTGCAGCCTCTCGAGGTCTCCTTATGCTCCCTTATGCATCCCCATGCCTCATATTTATAATGAATTAGAGAGGAGGGGATAAGGCTGAGAACAAGAGTGGAGGGGCTCTTGGAAGAATCAGTGATCTGATGCTCAGATCATAAATATGATGGTTGCATTGGCTCTAAAAGGGGGGTAAAACCCCCAAGACACTTGCTTGGATAGCTTTCAGATCACTCCTTCTTTCTCTCCCTGTTCGAAGTGTTGTCTATTGCTTGTAGACTGCGATCGCGGTGCGTGCAATTTTACCAACACTTTTTTTATTTTTTCCTTTTTATAAAATATCCAAAACTAACTAAAATATCACTTGTCTTTTTTTCTAAATGACATCTAGTTCTATCTTTTTAGAATAATATCTAAAATGTACTTTTTTAAAAAACCATCCAAACTACACACATTAATATTAGTGATTAATATGGCTTATAAGTCTCGTTCATGTTGTAACTTCCATGAAGGGTGGCTATGGTCCTTGTCAATCCGAGAAAAATATCAGATTTATGACTCTCAATTTTTTTAACATATATATTTTTAATTAAATAAAAATGATTAGTTATTAATGTTAGTTTTTACCTTAGTCTTTAGTTAGTAATCTTACTAACTTATTAATTGACTAACTAACTTTCGAACTAACCAACTAACTTTTATTGCGTGGAAATATTACACTCTCCCTCTTGTGCACACTCTTTCATGCTTCCAACTCTGATTTGCAACATGGTATCAGAGCCTCCTCTGATCCTTTCAGCTTCCTATACCCTCAGCTTCACTAAATGCACATGATTTTCCATCATCTTCACATTTTTGCTCTTACCTCCATAGCCAAACCTTGACCCCCTGACCTTGGAAGACCTGGAGAAGCCAAAGGAGAGCATTCCAGCTCTTGATCTCAACTAAAGACTTCTTCTCCAATACAGGCAACTTGGCATGGCGCATCAGAGGGTGACATTATGCATTGTGGAGGGCAACGTTGAAGAAAACACAAAAAAATGTGCAGTCTAAGCATCGTGGCATCTCTACGTGTGGCATGGTCTACTGGTGGTGCATTCTTCTCGGCCACCATAGGGATTTCATTGCCCCCCTAGTGGGCCATCTCCCCCTAAGAGGGTTTAGAGAAATTCCATCTTTGCTAGCTACTATAAGCCAAACCCTAACTGTGGGTCTCTGGCAGCCATAGCCAGGAAGCTTCAAGCTTCTTCAACCTTCAAAATTTTCAATGTTTAGTCACTAACAGTGATTTTAATAACTGAATCATCTCTTCCAAAGTTGGTTACTAATTTGGGAACTTCATTTCAGAGGTTCTTTTACTTGGAAGGTCATGATTAAGCTCATCAAGACTGACATCTACCATCTCTAGCAACATAAACTAGAGATGAGTGCTTTTAAGCACTAAGGCACATTGTTCAATCATTATTGTTGTTGGTACTTACACAATTTGAGTTTTTTCATCAGAAAATTAAAACAATTGAGTGCTTTACTTCATTTTGTAAGGCTATGTGTACAAGTATAAACACATAGACCATCCTATCCTAAACTTGTATTGCATATCATGTGTGGTTTTTTTCAAGTATCTTGGTCATTGAATCAGGGGGATGAGTGTCATTGTACTCTCCTCAAAGTCATCAGCACAAGCATTGAAATCATAGACCATCCTTGTCCAACACAAGGTTCATCTACTTAATCCATACTACAAGGAGGAGCCCAAAGTCTAGTCTAGGTTCACATCATTAAAGCCTTAAAAAACCATTAAACCTCGAAAGAAGATTGCACATAATAAAGGACCACCAAAGTCATATTTTGAAATATTACATATGTATGATTTTCAGTCTTTCTCCTCATTACAACTTTGATATCAATTGTTTGTAAGGGAGTCCTTGATTTGCTTATGCATTCAGTGGCAAGGTTGTAAGGGACTAGACACTACGCTTGTCCTAACAAGTGGTAAGACCTTCCCAATGGCCACAACATATGTTGATCTCCACCCTCAAATTCAAAAATTTAATGGAAAATATTTCCATCCTTGGCAAGTCTTGGTCAAATACAAAATGATGGAAAGAGGATATTGGCCCTTCATAAAAGGGACCAAAGTAATTGACCCATCCAATCCCCTTGATGTAGAAGATGATGAACGGGCTCATGCCATCATTATGCTTCATTTAGATGAATCTTTAATTCATCACATTGACCAACTCTCAACTACAAAAGAAAAGTGGGATGAGCTTGAAAGGCTCTACGATGCTATAGGGAAGAACTCCAAGATATTTCTCAAGATTGAGTTTTTAAGCTTGGAATACAAACATGGAGAAGATCTAAGCAAGTTTATTTCACATATGAAGGGGCTTATGGCACAGCTTGCCTCCGTTCAAGCACCTATCCATGATGAAGATGCCATTGCCATCCTGCTAAAGTCTGCGAAGAAGGATTTTCCAACCCTTGTGACTACCCTAACTAATATCATGAACCCAACTTTAGCAAGTACCATCCAGTCATGCCTGGATGAAGAGAAGAGAAACCATACTAAAGGGCCTTCAGCATTTACTTCCCGTGAGCAAGTGTTAGTCCATACAACTTCTACTAAGTGCTCCTTCTGCCACAAAAAGGGGCATATTATGAGCAATAGATGGAAGAAATATCTTGACAAAATGAAGTAACACTCTCTACCTATAACCTTTTCTTGTAGCTTGATTTATAAAGGCATCTCATTGAGAATTAAGGGGAGACATCTTGTTATGTTTTATCCAATGCCACTTGGCATTGAGGGGGGGTGTTGAAAGATAAGCATAGGAACTCTCCTTACACTAGAGAGGATAAGGGTAGCTAGGTGTAAATGGACTGGAGGATAGGGGAAACCCTAACCCTAACTCCTCCAGTGGCTATATAAACAATCTAATGTACACACTCAATGTAGAGGAGAGTATACTAGTTGTACCTTGAACAATTGACTAAACAAGATCTTGTTCTTGTACTTGAGCTCTCTCTCTCTCCCTCTTGTGCACACTCTCTCATGCATCCAACTCTAATTTGCAATAGTAGAACAAGCTGCTTGGTATTTAGCTTCTATAGTGGAAAGGGAAATCCCCTGTTGCTTCTTATTTCTCTAAGAATTCACATTTTTTCCAAAAAGAAAATATTAGTTTATCACTGATAACTTGTGATCAACGTCACCAACCTTGTTAGAGTCTATCCAACCTCATAACACCAAAGCCGACGAACCACTTGTACTTGTTGGATAGAATATGCCAAAGACTGGGGATCCCCTTCAGGTACCATAATATCCTCAAGATATCTTATGAATGAACCTTCTTGGGCTCACTCATGAACCCTACAAGAAAATCAATTGGAAAGCACAAGTCAATCTGAGCATTCAGAATCCAAATCAATAACCTAATCAACTATTGATATCTAGAGGCATGGACTACTAGTGAGTCAACATGAGCTGAAGCCTTCCAATTTGGATCCATGGGAGTAGAACTAGTTTGGCACTTTGTCATCTCAAAAGTAGTAAAGAGCTCTTGCACATACCACTATTGAGAGAAAGATCCCTTGCTTAGTCATCCATATCTCATGACCTAAGGAATACTAAAGAAGCAATATATTTGTCATCTTAAACTTGGCATGAAGTGCTTCCTTAGTTTGCTAGTTCAATGATTATAAGTAGGGCATGAGATTTCATCACCTAGGTACCACACTCCTCAGGCTAATTGGCAACCTCCTTCCTCATGGTGGGGACCTTCATTTGTGTGCTAGCAACCATATTTCAAGTAGTCTTCATCTATATGTTGCTATTCAACTACCCTTTAACTTCATGCTAGCTCCTTCCAATAGTCTATATCCTAGGCTTTGCTACGTTTGATATTTTAGACCTTACAATAGCTACATTTTTGTCATTAGTAGGCTACCTAGTTAGTTTCATATCCTTAGAGCACAAGGTGATTACTAGTCGTCATCTTCATCCACTCTAATAGCCCCAAAGGACTGTGCTTTTTTGCCTCTACAAATTTCCTTCCTTCTAAAACATCCACTTTGACATCCTAATACCTAAAGGACTGTGTTTTTCTCCCTTCACAATGTAGAATCACTTCAAGTGCTGCCATCCGATCAGCCAAGAGAGTGTAGTCATCTTACAGCGCTGAGTTCCATTGCATTTCTTGATTCATTCGGCATGATTTAGTGTTCATTATTATTCATTCGTGACCTTCTTCAATGTTTTTGAGTTTCTTTGTCTCAATGGTTATCATACACTCTATGTTTCTCCCATAAAACCTATTGTTTTGACAATTCATCTTTCTAATAGGTCCTAAGGACTATGTTTCACTCCCTCTACTACTATCCTTCATCTTTTCCAATGTTATCTCCAATATTCTACTTCCCATAGGATTTTATTTTTCACCCTCCATAGAGAAATATTTTATTTATCATTAACACCGCTACTTGAAGGACTATGTCCACATATTAGGTGGAGGGCATGTAGCATGTGTTCTGACCTTGACAAGTAGGGTTAAAACCCTAAACCCGCACATAGTAGGGTTATTGAATCTAAGGTTTCTAACAAAAAAAAAAACATTAGCAAACTATGAATAAGCATCAATTGTTGTTTCTCCTCTCACCGCAACTTTGGATCATCATCCTTTGCAGCTCCAAGTTTTTTTCCTTCATTTTTCAACTTGAGCATCAACACTTTAGACTTGCAAAAAGAGAATGCCTCACTTCTTGTGTCACAGATTAGCAATTGTTTTCACTAGTAAGTAGAATTCAAGTCCCACTACATAAATCACTTTGTGATATGACCATTTTGATACTTTTAATTGCTTAGGATAATTCCAACTTTTAAAAAGAAAGGTAGTATATGTTCTATGAAGATTTACATTTAAGAAAGGGGATACATAAAAAGTCATACATGTATATATCTTATAAGCTTAAATAGGGGGGTATATTAGTCTTACAAGCTTCATAAATAGGGGTTTTTTAGAAGTCCTTGCATATAAGTGACATGTCTTCTTTACTATGAGTGAACCCCCCATAGTCTTAGACATGAAGGGGTGTTAGAGGCACAAATCCCTATGACTTGGATCTCAATAGTTGCCTTAGTTTTTTACTTTAATATATGAATATAGTCATTTGAGATTAGCCTATGTGAGTGTGCCCATGAATGTCATGATACATGTTACCTGTATGCTAGGCACTGATTCTAGTATGCAGGTGGTTGTATTCTAGATGATTAGTCGTATGGATTTTGAATACAAAGGATGGACAACACCATGTCTTTATGGTCATTGTTGGTTGATCTCAATATTTGTGTCATATTCTTTGAGTATTTGAGTGTTGGTGTATAAGTTATGAAACCATAAATGCTTTTTGGTTGTAGCCTTTGAAGTTTGTGCAGGGATTATGTCTATGTTTATGTTATGTAGTTTAGCGCAATCATGTGTTTATGTATTCTCTACTTTGGTTTAGGATACCTAGAACACTATGGCGATCCTTCCAGTTTCATGGAAATCATTTCCTTGATTAAGGCGCAAGCCTAGAATAAATTGTTATTGGATCAGACCACTAGAATGCTAATTGCATTGAGATCGAATCAGGTGCCTTATATGGATAGTATTTATATCAAACAATTATCCTTATTAATCCAATCCTATCCTCACCAAGAGTAGATCCTGACGAGAATTTAGGGAAGCTCTTGCAAGATAGCAACAACAGGTTGCACGGCTAAATGATAGGAGTGGAGTAGAAGGCCTGGACAGACTAGATGAAGAGTAGTTTATTGATGCAAGGCATGCTTCTTTGGAGGGGGTTACCTTTGTGGTTACCTCAACAACATTTCATTCACCTACCACTTCAACCAATTCTCCAAATTTATCAGATGATGAGGTGATATTGCTTCCTGCCAAGTAGGATACACCTCCTAGGTAGGCATTTGAGAGGCAACATATAGTACTGGGGAGAACATTTTTGTTACGAAGTGCTAGAATCCCATCTCAGAGGTCTCTGAACTTTAATCCTTTACCACCTCAAAGGAAGCCCAAGAAGCAAAGCCTAATGAATCCAAATCAGCTTGTTATTTCAAAGGTTCAAGCATCTAAATTTTTAGGCAAGAAGAAGGAAGAACCTGATTGCAATGTGGCACAATTCCAGACAAGGTGGACATCCCAAGTGGATTCAACCAAATGTATGGGGATCAGGTCAGGAAGCAGTAGTTTGCTGCCACCTTGTATAGGGAAAGGCAATGGGCTGGTTTGCTAGTTATGGTGTGGCAATTTTCAATATATATGAGGCTTTAAAAATGACATTTTGAGGCAGGTTTTGTAAGGACAAAACTTTGGGGGATATTCTAAGGAAGATCAAACAAAAGACTATGTTGGTGGAAGACTATGTTGAGAAGTTTAAGAATTTGTTAAACATGTGTTAAATGCTGAAATGTCTTGTTTTTTTTGTTAATTTTTGTTGTTTTTGTGGGCTGAATGGTTGATTTTAGATGATGATTGATTGGTTTGGAAGTGGTTTGAGAGTGTTTTGATAGGGTGGAATGATTTTGATAAGCTTATGATGTTTTTCAATAGAGATATGAGGTTCTATGATGTTCTGTTGATGTCCTAATAGTGTCTAATTAGTTCTAATAGCTTCTATTTTGTTTTGTTTTTATTCTGTATGAAGCATGGAGTAATTATTGATGAAGTTTGAGGTTTTTTGAAAGCTCATTGAATGGCTTTTGATGGTTTTGAATGGTTTTAGTTGAGTTGGATGCTTCTGATGAGCTTCTGTAACCCTCTATTGAGCTTCTGTAGCGCCTCTGTCTCTGTTCTATTCTATTATGTATGCCTCTGTATGTGCACTATTGGATGAGGGTGTAGTATGGAAAAGTTTTCTAGTTTTGGAAATAGATGAATACAAGTTCAAAAGAGCTCAAAGAAGTGGATGAAGTGGCTGCCGAAGACTCAAGTGAAGACTGGAGTGAAGTGACAGTGAGATGAGCTATGAAGAGTCATTGTAGTGGCTCTAGTGACCTTTCATATCAGACATACCTCTTGGGAGGGGTATTCATAGCCAAAAAAGGGCTATTGTGAGTGATTATTGAGTATTTTAGTGAGGATATGATGTACTATTGAGAGAGAGAGAGAGAGAGAGAGAGAGAGAGAGAGAGAGAGAGAGAGAGAGAGAGAGAGAGAGAGAGAGAGAGAGAGAGAGAGAGAGAGAGAGAGAGAGAGAGAGAGAGTGTGTGTGTGTGTGTGTGTGTGTGAAAGATAGCCAATTCTATGAAAAACAATGTATCTACCTATGAGAAATTGTGAGAGAAAGCTATGGAATATTTGAAGATGAATAATATGTGATATCTTTCCATTCAAATTATTGTATTCTCATGTGTTTTTGTGGTCTATCAAAGAATTCTATGAAGAATATTAAAAGCATGATTGATTTTGTTAAAGTTAAAGCTGTAGGAGAATTGTTTCTATAAAATTGCATGAAAATTTCTTGTTAGTGGCATTCTTTTCTTTGTTGTGGATATATCAAATATGAAAAACATGGTTGTTGATGTTACAAGATATTTTTTCTTGTAGTAGAAACCTTGTTTCCTTTGTGTCTCTCTTGGGGCTCCAACAGGCTAGATGCTGATGATACACCTTCAGTGGAAATGTTGATCACTTATTTTATGAAGGGCTTGAGGGGTAAGATTAGGAACCCCATTGCCAATGTGAAGATGGGTCAAAATGATACATTGGACACACTGATCAGGGTTGCTATGAGAGTGGAGAGGAGTCTTAGTACCTCTAGATCAAAGACCCGTAAGGATGAGGATTCTTCAGATTCATATTCTAATGTATATTGCGATTTAGATTCAGATACAGATAGTGATGATGAGGACAATGATTATAGTTCATATTCAACTGATGATTCCAGTGACCGTGATGATGATGAGTTTAGCAGGAAGAAGCATAGGAAGAAAAGAAAAAATCAGGATCAATCAGAACTAAAAAGAGGAAAGCAAAGGATAATGATAAGAGAAAGGCAAAGGACAGTAAGTTGGATTAGAGAATTCAACAAAAGCTGAAGGATTTGGATCTTTCTGATACTAAGAAGAAGGAAAAGTATTGTGAGATATATCAGAGAAAGGGTCATGAGACTCGGACATGTTGGTACAATCCTAATGTTAGGATGGCCTAGTAGATGCCAATGATGCAGCTTGGGTCAAGACCTATTCAACCAACTCCAGTTAATTAGGTTATTACTGATACCATACCTCAGAGTCCCTTCAAGGGACCTAGAAGAATGCAGGCAAGATAGCCTTGGGAAAATTTTCAGCCACAACAACAAACTACCCAAATGGGAGCATGCCACTATTGTGGAGGTCAAGGACACTTTGTTGGACCAAACTATGAACTTTGGGCAAGGCATAGGACTAAGAGAGAAATGCCAGTGGAAAGGTCCCACAATGAGGGCAGACCTATAGGAGCATCTCATCCACATCATCCGCTTACCCCAGTTGTAGTAGTCCTTGTAGAGTTACCTAATCAAGATGAGAAAATGCAATTTTCTGAAGGTATAGGTACTGTTGGCTATAGGAAAATTCAGTAAGAAAAGGTTTAAGAAGGGGCAAAGGAGGTATGAAGTAAGTAACACTAATGTTGTAAGTATACATGTTCATTGTGATTGTTCTAATTGTATTGGTTTAGAGGATTGTCAAGAGGAAGTAATGGTCTTAGCAGTGACTAGAAGTCAAGCTAGTATAAAGCTTGATTGGTAGGAACAACAAAAGACAAGGAAAAAGGCAACAAAGCAGGTTAGGAAGTTGCAAAAACTTGCTGAAGAATTTGAATCTCATCAAATTGATGATGTATGGAATTCAGGTATACAGAGGCCTAAACTGCAAGAGCAACTTTTTGAACACCAAGAATATTTTCCTAAACATCAGAATTGGTTTCCTAATCATCAAGAACAATTCCTTGATAGTATAGTTGCTAGAAAATTACAGTAAGGAGGTTCAGAAGAGCTATTTCAAGCTTTAGCAAAGTGTTATTTGCATTTATTCTTGGAGCGAATTTTGGATTTGATACCAAGATTTAAAGAGAAGTTATTTCTAAAGATTAGGCAAAAGCAATAGGAAGTTCTTCAAATTACAGTAGTTCAAGATCAAGCAGTTCGTGAATGTTAGGCAGTTACACCAACCCAACAAGAACTTGTGGATTACCAAGTGCCTACCATTCAAGTTGAGTATGCATGAAGAAAACATGATGTTGTTCTATTGGATGGGGGTTCAGGAGTTAATATACTCCTAGAACATACATATTTGGCAACCAAGCAAGAGGAGTTATTACCAACCCCATTTCAAGTTAGGATGGTAGATCAAAGGAGGTTATAGCCCTTGGGTATTTTAAGGAATCAACAAATCCGAGTGGCTGTCAGAGTGAGTTTTGTTGTGTTAAGAATAATCAAAGATTGGGGATTCTTATACAATGCTTTTGGGAAGACCGTGGTTTAAATTGGCTAAACTGAAGTGGGATTGGGGGAATAATTATGTGTGTATCTCGAGAGGACTCAAGGAATTTAGATTATCTACAGTTAATAAGGTTATCTTGAAGAGTTCCTCTATACCTATAGTAGCTCAAACTATTAACCTTACAGATGAAGTAGAAGATGATGAGGAGGAATTATTTATTGAGGCACTTTCTTATGTGGTTCCAGTCTTTGAAATAGATGTGGAAAGTATTATTCAAGAGTATCAAGATGCTCTCATAAATGTAGAAATTGAAGCTCTTGAACACCATGCAGTTCAAACTATAATCCAAGCCTAGTCAGGATAGACTTCTGAAGGCCTTCCTAAAGGTGAGGAGCATCCTAAATCCTAGGACAAGTTAGGGAATGAGAAGAATAAATTAAATCAAGACCAAGGAATTAGTCATCTTGAAGCTTTTCAACAAGAAGTACTTGAAAAGCAGCAAACTAGTTCTATGGAGGATAGTTCTAGTGTACTAGATGAAGAGGGGCAGAAAACCATTGTCCAGGTTGAACTGAGATATGAGCATACAATGAGAAGATCTGCAAGGGTAGTTGAGGATGAGGTTCACGAGGTTAGCCTAAATATTGAAGGGGAGCCTAAACCTATCAAGGTTAGTATTTTTGTTAAAGAAAATTTCAAGCAGAATCTTATTAAGATGTGTAGAGAGTTTCATGATAATTTTTACTTGGGATTATATGGATATGAAAGGATTTGACCAGCTATGTGTTAGCACAAGATAAACTTAAAGAAAGATGATAAGCCTATCATTCAAAAGAGGTATAGAATGAACCCTAACTATGCTAAAGAGGCTCAGGTAAGTTACTCATGAATATATGTGTGCATAACGTGGGTTCAAAATAAGGTATTTTTAAAATACCATTTTTATACATTTTTACATACTGAAGGATACAATATAAAGGGATTATTTATAGATTGAATAGAAAAGGGTTATGTTTTATTCATAAAAAATTCACAGATAATGATATTTATAAATAGGCCTTGAACGCACATGATGCAGAGGATATACATATAGTAACTTCCCCAAGTAAACAAGTCAAGGAAGAAATTGACAAGATTTTGAGAGTTGGGTTCATCAAACCGATTAATGAGGTTACTTGGTTATCTCCTATTATTGTGGTTCCAAAGAAGAATGGGAAGATCAAAGTTTGTGTGGACTAAGAAGAATGGGAAGATCAAAGTTTGTGTGGACTACAGGAAATTAAATGCATCTGTTATTACTGATCCTTTCCCAATTCCTTTTACTGCTTCTCTACTAGATGATGTGGCAAGCCCTGAGATGTATAGTTTTCTAGATGGGTTTCCAGGATATAAACAAATCAGGATGCATCCGGAAGATACGGATAAGATAGCCTTTATCACATAGTGGGGAGCATCTGTTAGCACAGTTATGAATTTTGGTTTGAAAAATGGACACTCCTAAGTTTCAGGGAGTTGCTCATAAGACATTTGAGCCATATCTATCAACCTTTATGAGGGTATTTATTGATGATTTTTGTGTGTTTGGTAGCAAGATAGAGCATTTGGAACACCTTAGACTATTTTTTCAGAGATGTAGAACATTTGTAATGTCTTTAAATCCTTTTAAGTCAATGTTTGCAACAAAAAGGGGTGTGCTGTTAGGTCATTTCTAAAAGCTAAGGCTCCAAGCAATGTGCAAGAAGTTATGAGGTTTGTGGGGCAAGTTAAGTGGCATATCAGGTATTTACGGTACCTTTCACATATTTGTTCTCCTCTTACCACTCTAACCAAGAAAGGGATGTAGTTTGTGTGAAGGGAAGATCAGGAGAAATCTTTTAGTATTCTTAAAAATATGTTAGTTGTGGCTCCAATCTTCCAACCTCCAGAATGGGATTTACCTTTCCATGTTTTTGTCAATGCATCTAACTTGGCTATGGGAGCTGTCCTTATGCAGGATCAAGTACTCATTTGGTATAGACCAGTCTATTATGCAAGCAAAAATTTGAGTACTACTGAAAAGAACTATTCTGTCATTGAAAGAGAAGCACTTGGAATGGTTTTTTTTCTGTGCAAAAATTTAGGCATTATTTGTTGGAAAATCGTCATCTTTCATGTGGATCATTAGGAACTCTTATTCTTGATAAATAAACCTCAATTGACAGGTAGATTGGAAAGATGGATGTTGTTATTACCAAAGTTTGATTTCAAGGTTGTTCACACCCGCGAGAAAGAACATGATATAGCCGATTATTTTGAAGTAGGAGTTCCTGATCAGCTTCCTAATGCTAAACTCTTTGAGGTTCAAGTACTAAACTCTGATTCCTGTTATGACCACTTGTTACATTTCCCGAAATCAGGGATTATGCCAACGCACTTTTCATAAGATCAAATAAGAAGATTGGCATTGAAGAGCAGATCATTCAGGTTATTATGAACATAGTGTATAGAAGGGGCATTGATAATGTTTTGAGAAGATGTGTTCCCGAATGTGAGCAACTAGCAGTTTCGCATGAAGCTCATTCTTCTAGACTATGAAGTGGTCATTTTTTTGGGAAATTACAGGAAATAAAAACCACATGCAGGTTTGTGGTGGCCTATGTGTTGAAATATGCTAAAGAGTGTTTACAATGTTTGAAGGAAGGTCAACCTCTTGATAGGGATAGGATGCAGGATCATCCTTTCCTACCACTTGAGCCATTCCAAAAGTGGGGGATTGACTTTGTTGGGCCCATCCAAACTAGCATAAAAAAGTACATGTAACATATATATTTTGATTTGCACTGACTGTGCTACAAAGTGGGTGGAAGCTCAGGCATTAAAGGATAATAAAGCAGCTAGTGTGGCCAAGTTTTTGTATTCTAACATTATGACTAGGTTTGGTTGTCCTATTGAGCTGATCAGTGATCAGGGAAAGCATTTCTTAAATCAAGTTATCAAATAACTGACTATCAGGCATATGATTGTGCATAAGAAATCTACTCCTTATCATCCTCAGGCTAATGGACAAGCTAAAAGTTCTAACAAAATTTTACTTTGGATTTTGAAGAAGATTGTGGAGGCTAACAGGGAGGATTGGGATTCTAAGCTTGATTTAGATTTGTGGGCCTTCAAAATTGCATATAAGGTGACAATAGGACTTACACCCTTTAGATTGTTGTATAGGTTAGAGGCTGTGGTGTGGTGCCCATGGAATTTGTGGTACCAAGTTTGAGAATTGCAATTACACATAAATTGGATTCTCAAGAGTCAGTGCACCATAGATTAGGACAACTCATGAAGTTAGAGGAGGATAAGGTTCTAGCTGCCTACATTTCAAGAATCACCCAACAATGAAGGAGAGCTTGGGTAAACATGCATATCAGAAAGAAAAATTTTTAGGAAGGTGATTGGGTTGTGGTTTATAGTTCCTGACTTGGTAAGTTTTCACGAAAATTAAAACTTTGTTATGCGGGTCCATTTGTGATATTTAAAGATATTGTTCAAGACACATTTTTGCTCAAAGATCTTCATGGCAAGGTGTTGCAACCTGCAGTGAATGGGTATAGAATCAAAAGATTGGTGCAACCTTATTATGCAGAGGTTAATTTAATCTTACCATGGTTTGTCAATGCAATAATGCAATGCAGTGATTACAAGGAGTGGTCTTTGGTGTGTCATTTTGATATGAAAAATGGCACAAAAAGTTTGAACCTCTTTGAAGACTTGGACTAAAAACTTTGAAATGTAGAAGAATCTTTCTTCTTTTGTTGCTTCTTCTTTCTCTCCATCATCATCTCCAAATTGGCTTGCACCTCCTACCATGCCACACACTCAATGGAAAACCTCAGCCAAGTGGTGGTCTATGAAGAAACACGTTTGCAACAAGGAGGATGCCCAGTTGGAGAGTAGGAGCAACATGAAGTGGTAGCAACACCGAAGGCATCACCACATGTACTTAGTTGTAGTGCTGCTTCAACACCCTTTGTGGATTCTACCTTGGCTTTGGACCTTGATCATGCCCCCACTAAGGCGTGGCTAGAAAAAAATGGTTTGTGTTAGCTTGCATGTCTTCCTTGGAAAATGTGAGCACCTAATCTTCATGCTTCTTTGCAACTTGACGTCCTGAGGCAATCTCAGGGAAAGATTGCTGGCCAACTTGAGCTTACTACAACTTTGGTTAGTCATGTTTTTGCAGTGCCCATGAATGTTAATCCAACTTTGTGGAGGTTATCGAATGAGAAAATGCATGAAGTATTTGGGGAGGTTACAAGTCCACGCAAGGTATATGTTATGAAGTGCATTGATGCTGATCGAAAAATGCATCTCCAATAGTTTATGGAGAGGTTTATGATGTTTATCAAGATGGATTCTATTTCTTAGGAAACCTATGGGTTGATTTATTATGTTGAGAATGTTGATGCCAAATTGGGAAGGGGTCATGTATGATAGGCTGATAACAGAGATAAAAGTGCTCAAGACCAAGAAGGTTTTCCATAAATCTCGCATGGGTTGTTTTTTGGCCACCTTGTATGAGTATGCTTTTGTGCAATTTCCTGGCTTAACTATGGATGTTTTATTGACATGGACTCCTAGTACTATGTCTTGGGATACATGGAATGCTAGTAATGTGATAGAAGACACTAATAATGGCAATGCTAGTGAGGATGGCATTGATCTTTTTGGTGGTGATAAAGATAAATTCTCTATTTATAAAGATTTGGTGCAAGGAGGTTATCAAGAATCGTATGCAAAACCGGTTGCTACGGACCTTGATAAGGATCATGGGAAGCAAAGGCATGATGATCATGTGGAGCATTTGGAACTTGGGTCAGTCATCACTGGTATATTAATCCTATATATCATGTGCGTTCATGGCATGTTTTATATATCCCTATGTAGCCTATTTTGTGATATTTTCTTGACCCTTATGTGACTTTTTACCATACTTTATAAATCTCTTACTGTAAGTTTTTTTTTTCATAAAAGAATTCAACAAATCCTTATGTAATAGATAAAAATGCTAGCTCTATCATAGAATTGATCACAAACTAGTTGAGGCATGACTTCAAGCTATTCTGTGGAAGGGTGCAAGCATATTAATGGTTCTCACCATTGAACACCATAAAGGGCATGTCTAAAGAAGATATGACAAGTGGGCACAATGTGCGGTCACTTAAAATGCATTCTAAACTTGATAAACTCATTAAAACAGCCCCATAACATATACGATCCCAAATATTCCAAGCTTTCATAAAAAAGAAAGCAATCCTAGAAAGTTTTAACACATTTTAGCATTGCCTAAAATTCACAAGCTATGGTGTACATGTGCTAGTAAGCTAATTGCTCAAGCCTACCTCAAAGTGAGTGAGAAGTGAGCGAGAAGTGAGCCTTGTGGTTCTTTAAACATGAAAATTAAAATAGAAATAAAATAATATATAGTTTCACCATCATAATACTATCTTTGAGCTCTCATACATTGCAATATTGATCTTAGTCTTGTCTTTTAGTGATAACATTGGACTATATCATTGCATCTTTTGTATCTAATTCATCTTAAATAATTGTCTCCACCAATTCTACAAAAGCATATCAATAACAAATGCACACACACACACAAATTCTAAATATAACAAGAAATAAACACTCAAAAATTTTTTGTTAGTTAATATCAAGTCTTACCAAAATCCAAAGAATATGAGTTTAACTTGTAGCTAAAAAAGATAGCTATATTGAAGGGAAACATATATTGCCTTTCCATAGTCCACAACTAAATTCTAGAATTATTTGCATGAAGATGTAACTAAAAGCACGATGTTTTATATTTGCATCTATATAATATTTATCTCATTTTCTTTTATAAAGTAGATATGGCTATACAAAAAATGTGTATATACAAAATTTTCCTCTAGGTCATGCATTCTACTTAGCACCTCAACATTGTTGAAGCTAGAGTTCATTGTCATTTTCAAATATGTTGATGCATCAGCGTAATCAGCTAGTTATATTCCTGAAGCAAAGATAAAAATAGAAGAAATAAAAATCAAGGAAAATGCTAAGAATAAGCTTAATAAGACTTTATTTTTAGTCATTTTATGTAGCAAGCAACATTATAGGAGAGAAAAGTGATGTTCATTCACCTATCTCAACGGTCCTTTACAAATTCATTAAAGATCTTCCAATCATTTTCATCAAGTTCATATTTATTATTGTTACAATCATATGTGAGATTTGCAAGGGCAATGATACTTTCAATATCCACCATATCAAGGTTTGTCAAATCATATGTAAAACTCCTCGGCCCCTTTGATTTTTTATACCATCCAAGTTGAACCTCCACCCACGATGGTCTATCTGAGAGATTAAACCCTCTTTTGTACTCCACATAGGCACCACTAACTTTTCTTCTCATCTTTCAAACTCATCCCAAGTACCACACACTTTGAGTTTTATTTTTTCTCATACCTTTTGGAGAGACTCTGGCTTTGATGACCTTGTGATCTTCCCATTGGTATTCTCTTCTTGGAAGGATACTACACAATATGAACCAATGCCAAATAGATTATCGTTTGTTTGAGTTTGATATTTCTCCTCCTTATTGTAATATACTCGTTGTTGTACCCTTGAAATCCTATCTTTGGACAGCATGGGATTACCATTAATTTGACTTGCCAATGTAGACTTAAAAAGAAATCTAATATTCTCAAGCTCCACTACTGGGTTCACTTTATCTTTTTTCTCATAATTTTCATCCAACATAGAATCTACTACATGTCTTATTTCACTTGTAAATGCATCCTCCTTTGAATCCATTACATCATCTGCAAGAACTGAAGATTCCTCATCTGTATCAAAATCTTGCAGGCTTGAATTGGCAGAAGCCTAAAAAAAGCCCTCAAACCAAGGCTCCAACCACCATTTCTTATCCTCTTTACCCTTTGGCTTCATTTGCAAACCTTCATAGATCTACTGAGCAATTTTGTAATCCCCTTTTCAAGGCATCAATGATCTTTTCATCAATTGAAACACATTTATAATCACCTAGATTTGCTTTTTTCATATTCTCTTTGAGATTTAAATTTTTTCATATATGTTCTTGTTTCTTATGGGTCTGTGTAAATTTCACACCATCCTCCTTGCATTCAAAATGTGAAAGACTATTCAGGATTCCTATACTATACAACATGTCCATTAAGTCATAAGTGTGCTCTTGCCCAACCATGCTGCCAACTTTGCTGAAAAATATTTCAACTGCATAAGATCCAATAAAATGTATTGGAAGTGTAATATCTCCGCACAATAAAAGTTAGTTGGTTGGTTCGTAAGTTAGTTAGTCAATTAATAAGTTAGTAAGATTACTAACTAAAGACTAACTAAGGTAAAAACTAACTAACATTAATTATTGATCATTTTTATTTAATTTAAAATATTTTATTTAGAAAAATCAGGAGTCGTAAATTCGATATTTTTCTCGAATTGGTAAAGACCGTAGCTACCCTTCACGTAAATTACAAGGTGAACGAGACTTATGAGTTATATTAACCACTAAGTCCATGTGTATAGTTTGGAAGGTCCAAAAACATTAGATTTTGGGTAAAGCTAGTATATTTTAGATATTTTAGATATTATCCTAAAAGAAAAAGATATGGAGATTTTTAGAACTGGATGTCATTTAAAAAGAAAAGACAAGTGATATTTTAGTTAGTTTGAAGATTTTATAAAAAGAAAAATAAAGAAAAGTGACTGGCGAAATCGCGCGCGCCGCGATCGCAGTTTACAAGCAGTAGACAGCACTTCGAACAGAGAAAAGAAGAAGGAGTGAACTGAGAGCTTTCTAACCAAGTGTCTTGGAGTTTTACCCCCCTTTCGGAGCCAATGGAACCATCAGATTTATGATCTGAGCATCAGATCACTGATCTTTCCAAGATCCCCCTCCACAAAGAGCTCCACTCCTCAACCACAAGCCCTCTTCTCTAATTCACTATAAATATGAGGCATGCGAGAGGCATAGGAAGCATAAGGAGACCCCGAAAGGGTGCGAGAGAAAAAGATATGGAGATTTTTAGAACTGGATGTCATTTAAAAAGAAAAGACAAGTGATATTTTAGTTAGTTTGAAGATTTTATAAAAAGAAAAGTAAAGAAAAGTGACTGGCAAAATCGCGCACGCCGCGATCGTAGTTTACAGGCAGTAGACAGCACTTCGAAAAGAGAAAAGAAGAATGAGTGAATTGAGAGCTTTCTAACCAAGTGTCTTAGGGTTTTACCCCCCTTTCGGAGCCAATGGAACCATCAGATCTATGATCTGAGCATCAGATCACTGATCTTTCCAAGATCCCCCTCCACAAAGAGCTCCACTCCTCAACCACAAGCCCTCTTCTCTAATTCACTATAAATATGAGGCATGGGAGAGGCATAGGAAGCATAAGGAGACCCCGAGAGGCTGCGAGAGAGAGGTAGAGAGAAGGATACCCCTCCAAGAGATTGTGAGGAAGAGCTTGAAAGAGAGCTTGAGAGAGAGAGAGAGAGAGAGAGAGAGAGAGGAGTCACCCCGAGAGGCTGCAAGGAAGAGAATTAGCTCAATTCCCTCTATCTCGGTCCTCGACTTAACCATCTTCTCTTACGATCTTCCATCTTGAATCTATTCTACCTTCTTAATCTCTTGAGTCTATTTGCGGACGATGGCCTCCAAGCAAAGAATGTCGCGTGTGGATGACAATCCTGCAACCAACAACAAGGCTTCGAGCAAAGGCATCACTGTCAATCCAACTATAGTTCCGGTTGTAAGTAATGTATTTTCAAGTTGATAGACGCTTGCTTTGATTCTCGTATGAGATACGTTAAGCCCATACTATTGCACGAGTATAGGTCATGGGAAAGGATAAATTTCATCTCGCTTACTCGGAAGATGGAGTTTGTAAAGTGCATATATCAAGGGAAGATAATTGCACCTGGTTACATATGACTTATTTGCTAGTAGAGCAATTACAAGGAAGAATTAGTCAAGCGTTATGAATGGCATAGTCGTCAAAAGAACGTCGTTAAAAGATTGGGCATAGAAATGCTAGATTAAAGTATAGTCAAGGGTTATAGATAGCATAATTGCTAAAAGAATATGACATTAAGAATCATGAATGGAGAAGTACTAGTTTAAAGTTTAGATACTTCAAAAGTACTTAGCCTAACAGGCCAAATACTAAGAAAAACTAGATTCTAGGTCAATGCGAGGCCTATTGGAGTCTAATTACTTGAGATCATCTCGCACTTATCTTATCAAGTATTTATATGTTATGCCTATAACATGTTTTATATAGGAGGATAAATTTCTATTTGCCTCATGACTTGACTAAGAGCTAGTACAAGAAATTAATCATAAGGGTTAAAGCTAGGATGTCTTGAGATCCGTTGGATAACGATGACTTTTGCTAATCCAAACTCAGGGTTGGGTTATCAATCAAGGTAAGTGACCTATAGAACTTACATCATGAATAGTGTTTGAACCCTTAACATATGCCCTAGCCGAAGGAAGGAAGTGTTAAGAACATGTTTCCATGGTATTGCTCTTAGATCCCAAGGGAGAGAGCAAATATACGATGGAAATGTTATATCGTCTATTCTTGCATTGTTTGGAAAGAATGCAATTGGTTTTGTTGATTGATCGAACAACATCCTAAATGTTTTTACATTCAATTGGTTGTTAGTTGTTGTTTGGATGATTATTCCAAGTGCTTGTGATTTATGGTAAATGCATGGCAAGGGTCTGTGATGACAAGTCGCCATGGGATTAAAGGAATGTTTTCTTGGAAAATGATATTAGGCTGAATGCCTTGTTTGTGCTTGACTCTTAAAGGATTTAATTAAGGAATGATATATTGTACGGGTGGATCACCTCCATGGTCGCACCACGTAGTAACCCGAGAGGGCACTGCTCGATTCATGGGCCGAAGGTCGAGTGGTGAAAAGGCCAACCACGGGTATGATGTTTCGCTCCTAGACAACTTGTGGGTCAGTTGGAGCTCTGGACACCCCTTGCTAGGTCAAGAATGGAGTTGAAGACCTCCGTGGCCCCCAACATCTGGGCATGTTGGGAGATCCTATTCTAGATAAAGGATTGAGTTTTGGTGCCATGTGAATTGGACCAGTTACTTCTGCATGGCAGAAGGGATACTTCTGTTGGACAGAAGCGAAACATAATTTCTCCTGTATGGGCGGGAGACAAAGATTAACTTGAAGATAAGTTAAGGAACTTGTTTGATCTTGTTTGTCAATAGATTGCTTTGCTCTGTTTTCGTGTCTGTGCTATAATTTACGTGAACGAACCTTGTTCCCTAAAAGGCTTAATTAATGAAGCTGATTTTAAGTGTCACACATAAATGTGGTAGGACCTAATTAGAAAACTAAAGCTATTAAGGGAAGCAGGTGGGCGGAACCCCCGATGGGTCCGTCCTATGGCAGGGTGGTCCCAGAGAATTGGGAGGCTTCTCACAAGTTTTTATCGTCATTCGACCTTTAGGTATTGATAGGTTAGAACCCGATTCATGCCGTTTTAGGGGACCGAAATGGGACTATGCCCTATGGGCAGAGAGGTTGAGCAACACATCCCTCTCGTTTCCCATTCTCTTTGAACCAAGTGCGGCATAGATCTTCTTCGGGTTGGGTATCTCTGCCTAAAGTAGGATGTCCAATATCCGACGCTAGAATGCTAACAGGAGACCTTGACAACTAGGAACCCAAATTTCAGGTTGATCCTAGTGGGTTCGGTCGTGAACGTTCCATTGCGAGGCGGATTCGGGAAACCCTAGGCCACAAAACACGGAACATTCCTTGGGAGTGCCGAGCAGCGACGCTTAGATTTGTTTCTCGATAGACCGCTAAAAGAGTGCCTGGAATACCGATGGGCGGGCACCTCACAGTTGGTATCAGAGCGAAATTTTGTAATGATACGTGATTGATTAATGTATGGTTTGTAGACATATCCTAAACAAAATAATCTAAGCAGTATGGCTTGATTGTTAGGCACCTTCTGCACCCACGAATGTTGACATGCAAGAGAAGAAATTCCTTCTCAAGCAAATTAAGATACTCGAGTTTGATGGAGAAGGGATAGACATTGCAGCAGAGGCAGAGATATGGATTGAGTCGATGGATGACTATTTCTTTGCTTCGGGAACTGCCTCTACCAATCAAGCAATGATAGCCAAACTTAAGTTAGTTGGCCAGGCTCGATTATGGTGGAAGCAATAGTGCAAAGATGAAGGTGTTTCTGAAGCCGCTGTTATTTGGGTTCAGCTGAAAGATGTTGTACGCAGACGATACCTTCCGCAACCTACCAGACTTTGAAGATGAATGAATTCTTCAGGCTAAAGCAACTAGAATTAACTTTGGAAGCTTACTACTCAAAGTTTGTAACCCTACTAAAATACGCACCACCTATGGATATTGCGCAGCGAGTATCCAAGTTTTGCCATGGCCTAAACACTCCTCTGAACCACCGTCTTGAAGCAATGCGTCCAACAGACTTGCAAGACGCATTACTCCGAGTGAATCCAATCGTCCAAGAATTTAAATCGGAAAATTTTAGTAAAGATGACTCCCGAGATCTGGGTAAGAGATGCCATACATGTGGAGAAATAGGGCACATCCGTAGGAAATGTCCCTACCGTCAATGTTTCCATTGCAATGAGCTAGGACATGTCCAGGTAGACTGCCCTAACTTAAGTCCAAAAGATACAGAGTCTCCAAGAAAATGAAGTTACACAAGTGCAGTCTTCGGATATATAGAGAAATCAGATGAAGACGAATACTTAGAACCTACTACACCACTTTAGGATTATTAGAAATCCTAGAAATTTTGTCGACATGAAATACAACTTGTATTGGAATAAACTTTACTCTTGTAACTACAGTTAACTTGAGTAATATGAGTTGCGTCTATTTTGAGCCTAGAACTTGCAAATGATTAGAGATACTCTGGCAAGGAATGATAGTTATAATGTGCAATGAATTTTTCTTAAGTCATTTCTTCTCAACTAATATAGATTGGGTCTTACCAAAATGTCGAAGCTTGGAAGTATTCTTTAGTATTACAAGCAAAGCCAATTGTCCATGGAGCTCAGTCCCGAACTAAAGACAGGACAATCTCGAAATGTAGTTTCCAAGATAAAGGACCACTCCAATCTGCTAAAAGAATCCTAGGACACCTTGGTCTAAAGAAGAAAATCTTACTAAGGACAACCAAAAATCTTGTGACCACAAGTGAAAAAGCTCCGCGTTGTTTCTATTGCAAGGAGTTAGGTCATTTCAAAAGGGAATGTCCAAAGCACCCTAAACACCGATGCTCTGAGTGCCACAACATTGGACATAACTATATCAATTGTCCCAATGGAACTCGAAGAGAACTTGAGCTTACAAAAAATAAGTCGTACAAGCTCCAATGATCTAGAATATACCAAGTGCTTAGGAAAAACCTAGAAGATATCCATGAGATGTAACTACAATAAATTTTCTATTGTAACCAAGACTCAAATATATCAAATACCATAGGTTGATTTTTCAAAAGACTGTATGTCTGTGAGAGATCAGAGTAGCACAGCAGAAGCGTGGTATTCCATAACCCACATATTCCAAGATGATACCCCCTGTTTCTCTCGAGATGAGGACATCTCGATTTCTCTGAGGGGAGGAGGATGTAATATCTCCGCACAATAAAAGTTAGTTGGTTGGTTCGTAAGTTAGTTAGTCAATTAATAAGTTAGTAAGATTACTAACTAAAGACTAACTAAGGTAAAAACTAACTAACATTAATTATTGATAATTTTTATTTAATTTAAAATATTTTATTTAGAAAAATCAAGAGTCGTAAATTCGATATTTTTCTCGAATTGGTAAAGACCGTAGCTACCCTTCACGTAAATTACAAGGTGAACGAGACTTATGAGTTATATTAACCACTAAGTCCATGTGTATAGTTTGGAAGGTCCAAAAACATTAGATTTTGGGTAAAGCTAGTATATTTTAGATCTTCTAGATATTATCCTAAAAGAAAAAGATATGGAGATTTTTAGAACTGGATGTCATTTAAAAAGAAAAGACAAGTGATATTTTAGTTAGTTTGAAGATTTTATAAAAAGAAAAGTAAAGAAAAGTGACTGGCGAAATCGCGCACGCCGCGATTAGTTTACAGGCAGTAGACAGCACTTCGAATAGAGAAAAGAAGAATGAGTGAATTGAGAGCTTTCTAACCAAGTGTCTTGGAGTTTTACCCCCCTTTCGGAGCCAATGGAACCATCAGATTTATGATCTGAGCATCAGATCACTGATCTTTCCAAGATCCCCCTCCACAAAGAGCTCCACTCCTCAACCGCAAGCCCTCTTCTCTAATTCACTATAAATATGAGGCATGGGAGAGGCATAGGAAGCATAAGGAGACTCCGAGAGGCTGCGAGAGAGAGGTAGAGAGAAGGATACCC
Source organism: Lygodium microphyllum (assembly GCF_053477565.2). Lineage (NCBI taxonomy): Eukaryota > Viridiplantae > Streptophyta > Polypodiopsida > Schizaeales > Lygodiaceae > Lygodium > Lygodium microphyllum. The sequence goes on from NC_141156.1 coordinate 52,314,661, forward strand.
CTCCAAGAGATTGTGAGGAAGAGCTTGAAAGAGAGCTTGAGAGAGAGAGAGAGAGAGAGAGAAGAGTCACCCCGAGAGGCTGCAAGGAAGAGAATTAGCTCAATTCCCTCTATCTCGGTCCTCGACTTAACCATCTTCTCTTACGATCTTCCATCTTGAATCTATTCTACCTTCTTAATCTCTTGAGTCTATTTGCAGACGATGGCCTCCAAGCAAAGAATGTCGCGTGTGGATGACAATCCTGCAACCAACAAGGCTTCGAGCAAAGGCATCACTGTCAATCCAACTATGGTTCCGGTTGTAAGTAATGTATTTTCAAGTTGATAGATGCTTGCTTTGATTCTCGTATGAGATACGTTAAGCCCATACTATTGCACGAGTATAGGTCATGGGAAAGGATAAATTTCATCTCGCTTACTCGGAAGATGGAGTTTGTAAAGTGCATATATCAAGGGAAGATAATTGCACCTGGTTACATATGACTTATTTGCTAGTAGAGCAATTACAAGGAAGAATTAGTCAAGCGTTCTGAATGGCATAGTCGTCAAAAGAACGACATTAAAAGATTGGGCATAGAAATGCTAGATTCAAGTATAGTCAAGGGTTATAGATAGCATAATTGCTAAAAGAATATGACATTAAGAATCATGAATGGAGAAGTACTAGTTTAAAGTTTAGATACATCAAAAGTACTTAGCCTAACAGGCCAAATACTAAGAAAAACTAGATTCTAGGTCAATGGGAGGCCTATTGGAGTCTAATTACTTGAGATCATCACGCACTTATCTTATCAAGTATTTATACGTTATGCCTATAACATGTTTGATATAGGAGGATAAATTTCTATTTGCCTCATGACTTGACTAAGAGCTAGTACAAGAAATTAATCATAAGGGTTAAAGCTTGGATGTCTTGAGATCCGTTGGATAACGATGACTTTTGCTAATCCAAACTCAGGGTTGGGTTATCAATCAAGGTAAGTGACCTATAGAACTTACATCATGAATAGTGTTTGAACCCTTAACATATGCCCTAGCCGAAGGAAGGAAGTGTTAAGAACATGTTTCCATGGTATTGCTCTTAGATCCCAAGGGAGAGAGCAAATATACGATGGAAATGTTATATCGTCTATTCTTGCATTGTTTGGAAAGAATGCAATGTGTTTTGTTGATTGATCGAACAACATCCTAAATGTTTTTACATTCAATTGGTTGTTAGTTGTTGTTTGGATGATTATTCCAAGTGCTTGTGATTTATGGTAAATGCATGGCAAGGGTCTGTGATGACAAGTCGCCATGGGATTAAAGTAATGTTTTCTTGGAAAATGATATTAGGCTGAATGCCTTGTTTGTGCTTGACTCTTAAAGGATTTAATTAAGGAATGATATATTGTACGGGTGGATCACCTCCATGGTCGCACCACGTAGTAACCCGAGAGGGCACTGCTCGATTCATGGGCCGAAGGTCGAGTGGTGAAAAGGCCAACCACGGGTATGATGTTTCGCTCCTAGACAACTTGTGGGTCAGTTGGAGCTCTGGACACCCCTTGCTAGGTCAAGAATGGAGTTGAAGACCTCCGTGGCCCCCAACATCTGGGCATGTTGGGAGATCCTATTCTAGATAAAGGATTGAGTTTTGGTGCCATGTGAATTGGACCAGTTACTTCTGCATGGCAGAAGGGATACTTCTGTTGGACAGAAGCGAAACATAATTTCTCCTGTATGGGCGGGAGACAAAGATTAACTTGAAGATAAGTTAAGGAACTTGTTTGATCTTGTTTGTCAATAGATTGCTTTGCTCTGTTTTCGTGTCTGTGCTATAATTTACGTGAACGAACCTTGTTCCCTAAAAGGCTTAATTAATGAAGCTGATTTTAAGTGTCACACATAAATGTGGTAGGACCTAATTAGAAAACTAAAGCTATTAAGGGAAGCGGGTGGGCGGAACCCCCGATGGGTCCGTCCTATGGCAGGGTGGTCCCAGAGAATTGGGAGGCTTCTCACAAGTTTTTATCGTCATTCGACCTTTAGGTATTGATAGGTTAGAACCCGATTCATGCCGTTTTAGGGGACCGGAATGGGACTATGCCCTATGGGTAGAGAGGTTGAGCAACGCATCCCTCTCGTTTCCCATTCTCTTTGAACCAAGTGCGGCATAGATCTTCTTCGGGTTGGGTATCTCTACGTAAAGTAGGATGTCCAATATCCGACGCTAGAATGCTAACAGGAGACCTTGACAACTAGGAACCCAAATTTCAGGTCGATCCTAGTGGGTTCGGTCGTGAACGTTCCGTTGCGAGGCGGATTCGGGAAACCCTAGGCGACAAAACACGGAACATTCCTTGGGAGTGCCGAGCAACGACGCTTAGATTTGTTTCTCGATAGACCGCTAAAAGAGTGCCTGGAACACCGATGGGCGGGCACCTCACAGTTGGTATCAGAGCGAAATTTCGTAATGATACGTGATTGATTAATGTATGGTTTGTAGACATATCCTAAACAAAATAATCTAAGCAGTATGGCTTGATTGTTAGGCACCTTCTGCACCCACGAATGTTGACATGCAAGAGAAGAAATTCCTTCTCAAGCAAATTAAGGTACCCGAGTTTGATGGAGAAGGGATAGACATTGCAGCAGAGGCAGAGATATGGATTGAGTCGATGGATGACTATTTCTTTGCTTCGGGAACTGCCTCTACCAATCAAGCAATGATAGCCAAACTTAAGTTAGTTGGCCAGGCTCGATTATGGTGGAAGCAATAGTGCAAAGATGAAGGTGTTTCATAAGCCGTTGTTATTTGGGTTCAGCTGAAAGATGTTGTACGCAGACGATACCTTCCGCAACCTACCAGACTTTGAAGATGAATGAATTCTTCAGGCTAAAGCAACTAGAATTAACTTTGGAAGCTTACTACTCAAAGTTTGTAACCCTACTAAAATACGCACCACCTATGGATATTGCGCAGCAAGTATCCAAGTTTTGCCATGGCCTAAACACTCCTCTGAACCACCGTCTTGAAGCAATGCGTCCAACAGACTTGCAAGACGCATTACTCCGAGTGAATCCAATCGTCCAAGAATTTAAATCGGAAAATTTTAGTAAAGATGACTCCCGAGATCTGGGTAAGAGATGCCATACATGTGGAGAAATAGGGCACATCCGTAGGAAATGTCCCTACCGTCAATGTTTCCATTGCAATGAGCTAGGACATGTCCAGGTAGACTGCCCTGACTTAAGTCCAAAAGATACAGAGTCTCCAAGAAAACGAAGTTACACAAGTGCAGTCTTCGGATATATAGAGAAATCAGATGAAGACAAATACTTAGAACCTACTACACCACTTTAGGATTATTAGAAATCCTAGAAATTTTGTCGACATGAAATACAACTTGTATTGGAATAAACTTTACTCTTGTAACTACAGTTAACTTGAGTAATATGAGTTGCGTCTATTTTGAGCCTAGAACTTGCAAATGATTAGAGATACTCTGGCAAGGAATGATAGTTATAATGTGCAATGAATTTTTCTTAAGTCATTTCTTCTCAACTAATATAGATTGGGTCTTACCAAAATGTCGAAGCTTTGAAGTATTCTTTAGTATTACAAGCAAAGCCAATTGTCCATGGAGCTCAGTCCCGAACTAAAGACAGGACAATCTGGAAATGTAGTTTCCAAGATAAAGGACCACTCCAATCTGCTAAAAGAATCCTAGGACACCTTGGTCTAAAGAAGAAAATCTTACTAAGGACAAACAAAAATCTTGTGACCACAAGTGATAAAGCTCCACGTTGTTTCTATTGCAAGGAGTTAGGTCATTTCAAAAGGGAATGTCCAAAGCACCCTAAACACCGATGCTCTGAGTGCCACAACATTGGACATAACTATATCAATTGTCCCAATGGAACTCGAAGAGAACTTGAGCTTACAAAAAATAAGCCGTACAAGCTCCAATGATCTAGAATATACCAAGTGCTTAGGAAAAACCTAGAAGATATCCATGAGATGTAACTACAATAAATTTTCTATTGTAACCAAGACTCAAATATATCAAATACCATAGGTTGTTTTTTTCAAAAGACTGTATGTCTGTGAGAGATCAGAGTAGCACAGCAGAATCGTGGTATTCCATAACCCACATATTCCAAGATGATACCCCCTGTTTCTCTCGAGATGAGGACATCTCGATTTCTCTAAGGGGAGGAGGATGTAATATCTCCGCACAATAAAAGTTAGTTGGTTGGTTCGTAAGTTAGTTAGTCAATTAATAAGTTAGTAAGATTACTAACTAAAGACTAACTAAGGTAAAAACTAACTAACATTAATTATTGATCGTTTTTATTTAATTTAAAATATTTTATTTAGAAAAATCAAGAGTCGTAAATTCGATATTTTTCTCGAATTGGTAAAGACCGTAGCTACCCTTCACGTAAATTACAAGGTGAACGAGACTTATGAGTTATATTAACCACTAAGTCCATGTGTATAGTTTGGAAGGTCCAAAAACATTAGATTTTGGGTAAAGCTAGTATATTTTAGATCTTTTAGATAATATCCTAAAAGAAAAAGATATGGAGATTTTTAGAACTGGATGTCATTTAAAAAGAAAAGACAAGTGATATTTTAGTTAGTTTGAAGATTTTATAAAAAGAAAAGTAAAGAAAAGTGACTGGCGAAATCGCGCACGCCACGATCGTAGTTTACAGGCAGTAGACAGCACTTCGAAAAGAGAAAAGAAGAATGAGTGAATTGAGAGCTTTCTAACCAAGTGTCTTAGGGTTTTACCCCCCTTTCGGAGCCAATGGAACCATCAGATCTATGATCTGAGCATCAGATCACTGATCTTTCCAAGATCCCCCTCCACAAAGAGCTCCACTCCTCAACCACAAGCCCTCTTCTCTAATTCACTATAAATATGAGGCATGGGAGAGGCATAGGAAGCATAAGGAGACCCCGAGAGGCTGCGAGAGAGAGGTAGAGAGAAGGATACCCCTCCAAGAGATTGTGAGGAAGAGCTTGAAAGAGAGCTTGAGAGAGAGAGAGAGAGAGAGAGAGAGAAGAGTCACCCCGAGAGGCTGCAAGCAAGAGAATTAGCTCAATTCCCTCTATCTCGGTCCTCGACTTAACCATCTTCTCTTACGATCTTCCATCTTGAATCTATTCTACCTTCTTAATCTCTTGAGTCTATTTGCGGACGATGGCCTCCAAGCAAAGAATGTCGCGTGTGGATGACAATCCTGCAACCAACAACAAGGCTTCGAGCAAAGGCATCACTGTCAATCCAACTATAGTTCCGGTTGTAAGTAATGTATTTTCAAGTTGATAGACGCTTGCTTTGATTCTCGTATGAGATACGTTAAGCCCATACTATTGCACGAGTATAGGTCATGGGAAAGGATAAATTTCATCTCGCTTACTCGGAAGATGGAGTTTGTAAAGTGCATATATCAAGGGAAGATAATTGCACCTGGTTACATATGACTTATTTGCTAGTAGAGCAATTACAAGGAAGAATTAGTCAAGCGTTATGAATGGCATAGTCGTCAAAAGAACGATGTTAAAAGATTGGGCATAGAAATGCTAGATTAAAGTATAGTCAAGGGTTATAGATAGCATAATTGCTAAAAGAATATGACATTAAGAATCATGAATGGAGAAGTACTAGTTTAAAGTTTAGATACTTCAAAAGTACTTAGCCTAACAGGCCAAATACTAAGAAAAACTAGATTCTAGGTCAATGCGAGGCCTATTGGAGTCTAATTACTTGAGATCATCTCGCACTTATCTTATCAAGTATTTATATGTTATGCCTATAACATGTTTTATATAGGAGGATAAATTTCTATTTGCCTCATGACTTGACTAAGAGCTAGTACAAGAAATTAATCATAAGGGTTAAAGCTAGGATGTCTTGAGATCCGTTGGATAACGATGACTTTTGCTAATCCAAACTCAGGGTTGGGTTATCAATCAAGGTAAGTGACCTATAGAACTTACATCATGAATAGTGTTTGAACCCTTAACATATGCCCTAGCCGAAGGAAGGAAGTGTTAAGAACATGTTTCCATGGTATTGCTCTTAGATTCCAAGGGAGAGAGCAAATATACGATGGAAATGTTATATCGTCTATTCTTGCATTGTTTGGAAAGAATGCAATTGGTTTTGTTGATTGATCGAACAACATCCTAAATGTTTTTACATTCAATTGGTTGTTAGTTGTTGTTTGGATGATTATTCCAAGTGCTTGTGATTTATGGTAAATGCATGGCAAGGGTCTGTGATGACAAGTCGCCATGGGATTAAAGGAATGTTTTCTTGGAAAATGATATTAGGCTGAATGCCTTGTTTGTGCTTGACTCTTAAAGGATTTAATTAAGGAATGATATATTGTACGGGTGGATCACCTCCATGGTCGCACCACGTAGTAACCCGAGAGGGCACTGCTCGATTCATGGGCCGAAGGTCGAGTGGTGAAAAGGCCAACCACGGGTATGATGTTTTGCTCCTAGACAACTTGTGGGTCAGTTGGAGCTCTGGACACCCCTTGCTAGGTCAAGAATGGAGTTGAAGACCTCCGTGGCCCCCAACATCTGGGCATGTTGGGAGATCCTATTCTAGATAAAGGATTGAGTTTTGGTGCCATGTGAATTGGACCAGTTACTTCTGCATGGCAGAAGGGATACTTCTGTTGGACAGAAGCGAAACATAATTTCTCTTGTATGGGCGGGAGACAAAGATTAACTTGAAGATAAGTTAAGGAACTTGTTTGATCTTGTTTGTCAATAGATTGCTTTGCTCTGTTTTCGTGTCTGTGCTATAATTTACGTGAACGAACCTTGTTCCCTAAAAGGCTTAATTAATGAAGCTGATTTTAAGTGTCACACATAAATGTGGTAGGACCTAAATAGAAAACTAAAGCTATTAAGGGAAGCGGGTGGGCGGAACCCCCGATGGGTCCGTCCTATGGCAGGGTGGTCCCAGAGAATTGGGAGGCTTCTCACAAGTTTTTATCGTCATTCGACCTTTAGGTATTGATAGGTTAGAACCCGATTCATGCCGTTTTAGGGGACCGAAATGGGACTATGCCCTATGGGCAGAGAGGTTGAGCAACACATCCCTCTCGTTTCCCATTCTCTTTGAACCAAGTGCGGCATAGATCTTCTTCGGGTTGGGTATCTCTGCCTAAAGTAGGATGTCCAATATCCGACGCTAGAATGCTAACAGGAGACCTTGACAACTAGGAACCCAAATTTCAGGTCGATCCTAGTGGGTTCGGTCGTGAACGTTCCATTGCGAGGCGGATTCGGGAAACCCTAGGCCACAAAACACGGAACATTCCTTGGGAGTGCCGAGCAGCGACGCTTAGATTTGTTTCTCGATAGACCGCTAAAAGAGTGCCTGGAATACCGATGGGCGGGCACCTCACAGTTGGTATCAGAGCGAAATTTTGTAATGATACGTGATTGATTAATGTATGGTTTGTAGACATATCCTAAACAAAATAATCTAAGCAGTATGGCTTGATTGTTAGGCACCTTCTGCACCCACGAATGTTGACATGCAAGAGAAGAAATTCCTTCTCAAGCAAATTAAGATACTCGAGTTTGATGGAGAAGGGATAGACATTGCAGCAGAGGCAGAGATATGGATTGAGTCGATGGATGACTATTTCTTTGCTTCGGGAACTGCCTCTACCAATCAAGCAATGATAGCCAAACTTAAGTTAGTTGGCCAGGCTCGATTATGGTGGAAGCAATAGTGCAAAGATGAAGGTGTTTCTGAAGCCGCTGTTATTTTGGTTCAGCTGAAAGATGTTGTACGCAGACGATACCTTCCGCAACCTACCAGACTTTGAAGATGAATGAATTCTTCAGGCTAAAGCAACTAGAATTAACTTTGGAAGCTTACTACTCAAAGTTTGTAACCCTACTAAAATACGCACCACCTATGGATATTGCGCAGCGAGTATCCAAGTTTTGCCATGGCCTAAACACTCCTCTGAACCACCGTCTTGAAGCAATGCGTCCAACAGACTTGCAAGACGCATTACTCCGAGCGAATCCAATCGTCCAAGAATTTAAATCGGAAAATTTTAGTAAAGATGACTCCCGAGATCTGGGTAAGAGATGCCATACATGTGGAGAAATAGGGCACATCCGTAGGAAATGGCCCTATCGTCAATGTTTCCATTGCAATGAGCTAGGACATGTCCAGGTAGACTGCCCTAACTTAAGTCCAAAAGATACAGAGTCTCCAAGAAAATGAAGTTACACAAGTGCAGTCTTCGGATATATAGAGAAATCAGATGAAGACGAATACTTAGAACCTACTACACCACTTTAGGATTATTAGAAATCCTAGAAATTTTGTCGACATGAAATACAACTTGTATTGGAATAAACTTTACTCTTGTAACTACAGTTAACTTGAGTAATATGAGTTGCGTCTATTTTGAGCCTAGAACTTGCAAATGATTAGAGATACTCTGGCAAGGAATGATAGTTATAATGTGCAATGAATTTTTCTTAAGTCATTTCTTCTCAACTAATATAGATTGGGTCTTACCAAAATGTCGAAGCTTGGAAGTATTCTTTAGTATTACAAGCAAAGCCAATTGTCCATGGAGCTCAGTCCCGAACTAAAGACAGGACAATCTGGAAATGTAGTTTCCAAGATAAAGGACCACTCCAATCTGCTAAAAGAATCCTAGGACACCTTGGTCTAAAGAAGAAAATCTTACTAAGGACAACCAAAAATCTTGTAACCACAAGTGATAAAGCTCCGCGTTGTTTCTATTGCAAGGAGTTAGGTCATTTCAAAAGGGAATGTCCAAAGCACCCTAAACACCGATGCTCTGAGTGCCACAACATTGGACATAACTATATCAATTGTCCCAATGGAACTCGAAGAGAACTTGAGCTTACAAAAAATAAGTCGTACAAGCTCCAATGATCTAGAATATACCAAGTGCTTAGGAAAAACCTAGAAGATATCCATGAGATGTAACTACAATAAATTTTCTATTGTAACCAAGACTCAAATATATCAAATACCATAGGTTGATTTTTCAAAAGACTGTATGTCTGTGAGAGATCAGAGTAGCACAGCAGAAGCGTGGTATTCCATAACCCACATATTCCAAGATGATACCCCCTGTTTCTCTCGAGATGAGGACATCTCGATTTCTCTGAGGGGAGGAGGATGTAATATCTCCGCACAATAAAAGTTAGTTGGTTGGTTCGTAAGTTAGTTAGTCAATTAATAAGTTAGTAAGATTACTAACTAAAGACTAACTAAGGTAAAAACTAACTAACATTAATTATTGATAATTTTTATTTAATTTAAAATATTTTATTTAGAAAAATCAAGAGTCGTAAATTCGATATTTTTCTCGAATTGGTAAAGACCGTAGCTACCCTTCACGTAAATTACAAGGTGAACGAGACTTATGAGTTATATTAACCACTAAGTCCATGTGTATAGTTTGGAAGGTCCAAAAACATTAGATTTTGGGTAAAGCTAGTATATTTTAGATCTTCTAGATATTATCCTAAAAGAAAAAGATATGGAGATTTTTAGAACTGGATGTCATTTAAAAAGAAAAGACAAGTGATATTTTAGTTAGTTTGAAGATTTTATAAAAAGAAAAGTAAAGAAAAGTGACTGGCGAAATCGCGCACGCCGCGATTAGTTTACAGGCAGTAGACAGCACTTCGAATAGAGAAAAGAAGAATGAGTGAATTGAGAGCTTTCTAACCAAGTGTCTTGGAGTTTTACCCCCCTTTCGGAGCCAATGGAACCATCAGATTTATGATCTGAGCATCAGATCACTGATCTTTCCAAGATCCCCCTCCACAAAGAGCTCCACTCCTCAACCGCAAGCCCTCTTCTCTAATTCACTATAAATATGAGGCATGGGAGAGGCATAGGAAGCATAAGGAGACTCCGAGAGGCTGCGAGAGAGAGGTAGAGAGAAGGATACCCCTCCAAGAGATTGTGAGGAAGAGCTTGAAAGAGAGCTTGAGAGAGAGAGAGAGAGAGAAGAGTCACCCCGAGAGGCTGCAAGGAAGAGAATTAGCTCAATTCCCTCTATCTCGGTCCTCGACTTAACCATCTTCTCTTACGATCTTCCATCTTGAATCTATTCTACCTTCTTAATCTCTTGAGTCTATTTGCGGACGATGGCCTCCAAGCAAAGAATGTCGCGTGTGGATGACAATCCTGCAACCAACAAGGCTTCGAGCAAAGGCATCACTGTCAATCCAACTATGGTTCCGGTTGTAAGTAATGTATTTTCAAGTTGATAGATGCTTGCTTTGATTCTCGTATGAGATACGTTAAGCCCATACTATTGCACGAGTATAGGTCATGGGAAAGGATAAATTTCATCTCGCTTACTCGGAAGATGGAGTTTGTAAAGTGCATATATCAAGGGAAGATAATTGCACCTGGTTACATATGACTTATTTGCTAGTAGAGCAATTACAAGGAAGAATTAGTCAAGCGTTATGAATGGCATAGTCGTCAAAAGAACGACATTAAAAGATTGGGCATAGAAATGCTAGATTCAAGTATAGTCAAGGGTTATAGATAGCATAATTGCTAAAAGAATATGACATTAAGAATCATGAATGGAGAAGTACTAGTTTAAAGTTTAGATACATCAAAAGTACTTAGCCTAACAGGCCAAATACTAAGAAAACCTAGATTCTAGGTCAATGGGAGGCCTATTGGAGTCTAATTACTTGAGATCATCACGCACTTATCTTATCAAGTATTTATACGTTATGCCTATAACATGTTTTATATAGGAGGATAAATTTCTATTTGCCTCATGACTTGACTAAGAGCTAGTACAAGAAATTAATCATAAGGGTTAAAGCTTGGATGTCTTGAGATCCGTTGGATAACGATGACTTTTGCTAATCCAAACTCAGGGTTGGGTTATCAATCAAGGTAAGTGACCTATAGAACTTACATCATGAATAGTGTTTGAACCCTTAACATATGCCCTAGCCGAAGGAAGGAAGTGTTAAGAACATGTTTCCATGGTATTGCTCTTAGATCCCAAGGGAGAGAGCAAATATACGATGGAAATGTTATATCGTCTATTCTTGCATTGTTTGGAAAGAATGCAATTGGTTTTGTTGATTGATCGAACAACATCCTAAATGTTTTTACATTCAATTGGTTGTTAGTTGTTGTTTGGATGATTATTCCAAGTGCTTGTGATTTATGGTAAATGCATGGCAAGGGTCTGTGATGACAAGTCGCCATGGGATTAAAGTAATGTTTTCTTGGAAAATGATATTAGGCTGAATGCCTTGTTTGTGCTTGACTCTTAAAGGATTTAATTAAGGAATGATATATTGTACGGGTGGATCACCTCCATGGTCGCACCACGTAGTAACCCGAGAGGGCACTGCTCGATTCATGGGCCGAAGGTCGAGTGGTGAAAAGGCCAACCACGGGTATGATATTTCGCTCCTAGACAACTTGTGGGTCAGTTGGAGCTCTGGACACCCCTAGCTAGGTCAAGAATGGAGTTGAAGACCTCCGTGGCCCCCAACATCTGGGCATGTTGGGAGATCCTATTCTAGATAAAGGATTGAGTTTTGGTGCCATGTGAATTGGACCAGTTACTTCTGCATGGCAGAAGGGATACTTCTGTTGGACAGAAGCGAAACATAATTTCTCCTGTATGGGCGGGAGACAAAGATTAACTTGAAGATAAGTTAAGGAACTTGTTTGATCTTGTTTGTCAATAGATTGCTTTGCTCTGTTTTCGTGTCTGTGCTATAATTTACGTGAACGAACCTTGTTCCCTAAAAGGCTTAATTAATGAAGCTGATTTTAAGTGTCACACATAAATGTGGTAGGACCCAATTAGAAAACTAAAGCTATTAAGGGAAGCGGGTGGGCGGAACCCCCGATGGGTCCGTCCTATGGCAGGGTGGTCCCAGAGAATTGGGAGGCTTCTCACAAGTTTTTATCGTCATTCGACCTTTAGGTATTGATAGGTTAGAACCCGATTCATGCCGTTTTAGGGGACCGGAATGGGACTATGCCCTATGGGCAGAGAGGTTGAGCAACGCATCCCTCTCGTTTCCCATTCTCTTTGAACCAAGTGCAGCATAGATCTTCTTCGGGTTGGGTATCTCTACGTAAAGTAGGATGTCCAATATCCGACGCTAGAATGCTAACAGGAGACCTTGACAACTAGGAACCCAAATTTCAGGTCGATCCTAGTGGGTTCGGTCGTGAACGTTCCGTTGCGAGGCGGATTCGGGAAACCCTAGGCGATAAAACTCAGAACATTCCTTGGGAGTGCCGAACAGTGACGCTTAGATTTGTTTCTCGATAGACCGCTTAAAGGGTGCCTGGAACACCGATGGCCGGGCACCTCACAGTTGGTATCAGAGCGAAATTTTGTAGTGATACGTGATTGATTAATGTATGGTTTGTAGACATATCCTAAACAAAATAATCTAAGCAGTATGGCTTGATTGTTAGGCACCTTCTGCACCCACGAATGTTGACATGCAAGAGAAGAAATTCCTTCTCAAGCAAATTAAGGTACCCGAGTTTGATGGAGAAGGGATAGACATTGCAGCAGAGGCAGAGATATGGATTGAGTCAATGGATGACTATTTCTTTGCTTCGGGAACTGCCTCTACCAATCAAGCAATGATAGCCAAACTTAAGTTAGTTGGCCAGGCTCGATTATGGTGGAAGCAATAGTGCAAAGATGAAGGTGTTTCATAAGCCGTTGTTATTTGGGTTCAGCTGAAAGATGTTGTACGCAGACGATACCTTCCGCAACCTACCAGACTTTGAAGATGAATGAATTCTTCAGGCTAAAGCAACTAGAATTAACTTTGGAAGCTTACTACTCAAAGTTTGTAACCCTACTAAAATACGCACCACCTATGGATATTGCGCAGCAAGTATCCAAGTTTTGCCATGGCCTAAACACTCCTCTGAACCACCGTCTTGAAGCAATGCGTCCAACAGACTTGCAAGACGCATTACTCCGAGCGAATCCAATCGTCCAAGAATTTAAATCGGAAAATTTTAGTAAAGATGACTCCCGAGATCTGGGTAAGAGATGCCATACATGTGGAGAAATAGGGCACATCCGTAGGAAATGTCCCTACCGTCAATGTTTCCATTGCAATGAGCTAGGACATGTCCAGGTAGACTGCCCTGACTTAAGTCCAAAAGATACAGAGTCTCCAAGAAAGCGAAGTTACACAAGTGCAGTCTTCGGATATATAGAGAAATCAGATGAAGACGAATACTTAGAACCTACTACACCACTTTAGGATTATTAGAAATCCTAGAAATTTTGTCGACATGAAATACAACTTGTATTGGAATAAACTTTACTCTTGTAACTACAGTTAACTTGAGTAATATGAGTTGCGTCTATTTTGAGCCTAGAACTTGCAAATGATTAGAGATACTCTGGCAAGGAATGATAGTTATAATGTGCAATGAATTTTTCTTAAGTCATTTCTTCTCAACTAATATAGATTGGGTCTTACCAAAATGTCGAAGCTTTGAAGTATTCTTTAGTATTACAAGCAAAGCCAATTGTCCATGGAGCTCAGTCCCGAACTAAAGACAGGACAATCTGGAAATGTAGTTTCCAAGATAAAGGACCACTCCAATCTGCTAAAAGAATCCTAGGACACCTTGGTCTAAAGAAGAAAATCTTACTAAGGACAACCAAAAATCTTGTGACCACAAGTGATAAAGCTCCGCGTTGTTTCTATTGCAAGGAGTTAGGTCATTTCAAAAGGGAATGTCCAAAGCACCCTAAACACCGATGCTCTGAGTGCCACAACATTGGACATAACTATATCAATTGTCCCAATGGAACTCGAAGAGAACTTGAGCTTACAAAAAATAAGCCGTACAAGCTCCAATGATCTAGAATATACCAAGTGCTTAGGAAAAACCTAGAAGATATCCATGAGATGTAACTACAATAAATTTTCTATTGTAACCAAGACTCAAATATATCAAATACCATAGGTTGTTTTTTTCAAAAGACTGTATGTCTGTGAGAGATCAGAGTAGCACAGCAGAAGCGTGGTATTCCATAACCCACATATTCCAAGATGATACCCCCTGTTTCTCTCGAGATGAGGACATCTCGATTTCTCTCAGGGGAGGAGGATGTAATATCTCCGCACAATAAAAGTTAGTTGGTTGGTTCGTAAGTTAGTTAGTCAATTAATAAGTTAGTAAGATTACTAACTAAAGACTAACTAAGGTAAAAACTAACTAACATTAATTATGGATCATTTTTATTTAATTTAAAATATTTTATTTAGAAAAATCAAGAGTCGTAAATTCGATATTTTTCTTGAATTGGTAAAGACCGTAGCTACCCTTCACATAAATTACAAGGTGAACGAGACTTATGAGTTATATTAACCACTAAGTCCATGTGTATAGTTTGGAAGGTCCAAAAACATTAGATTTTGAGTAAAGCTAGTATATTTTAGATATTTTAGATATTTTAGATATTATCCTAAAAGAAAAAGATATGGAGATTTTTAGAACGGGATGTCATTTAAAAAGAAAAGACAAGTGATATTTTAGTTAGTTTGAAGATTTTATAAAAAGAAAAATAAAGAAAAGTGACTGGCGAAATCGCGCGCGCTGCAATCGTAGTTTACAGGCAGTAGACAGCACTTCGAACAGAGAAAAGAAGAATGAGTGAATTGAGAGCTTTCTAATCAAGTGTCTTGGGGTTTTACCCCCCTTTCGGAGCCAATGGAACCATCAGATTTATGATCTGAGCATCAGATCACTGATCTTTCCAAGATCCCCCTCCACAAAGAGCTCCACTCCTCAACCACAAGCCCTCTTCTCTAATTCACTATAAATATGAGGCATGGGAGAGGCATAGGAAGCATAAGGAGACCCCGAGAGGCTGCGAGAGAGAGGTAGAGAGAAGGATACCCCTCCAAGAGATTGTGAGGAAGAGCTTGAAAGAGAGCTTGAGAGAGAGAGAGAGAGAGAGAGAGAAGAGTCACCCCGAGAGGCTGCAAGGAAGAGAATTAGCTCAATTCCCTCTATCTCGGTCCTCGACTTAACCATCTTCTCTTACGATCTTCCATCTTGAATCTATTCTACCTTCTTAATCTCTTGAGTCTATTTGCGGACGATGGCCTCCAAGCAAAGAATGTCGCATGTGGATGACAATCCTGCAACCAACAACAAGGCTTCGAGCAAAGGCATCACTGTCAATCCAACTATAGTTCCGGTTCTAAGTAATGTATTTTCAAGTTGATAGATGCTTGCTTTGATTCTCGTATGAGATACGTTAAGCCCATACTATTGCACGAGTATAGGTCATGGGAAAGGATAAATTTCATCTCGCTTAATCGGAAGATGGAGTTTGTAAAGTGCATATATCAAGGGAAGATAATTGCACCTAGTTACATATGACTTATTTGCTAGTAGAGCAATTACAAGGAAGAATTAGTCAAGCGTTATGAATGGCATAGTCGTCAAAAGAACGACATTAAAAGATTGGGTATAGAAATGCTAGATTCAAGTATAGTCAAGGATTATAGATAGCATAATTGCTAAAAGAATATGACATTAAGAATCATGAATGGAGAAGTACTAGTTTAAAGTTTAGATACTTCAAAAGTACTTAGCCTAACAGGCCAAATACTAAGAAAAACTAGATTCTAGGTCAATGCAAGGCCTATTGGAGTCTAATTACTTAAGATCATCTCGCACTTATCTTATCAAGTATTTATATGTTATGCCTATAACATGTTTGATATAGGAGGATAAATTTATATTTGCCTCATGACCTGACTAAGAGCTAGTACAAGAAATTAATCATAAGGGTTAAAGCTAGGATGTCTTGAGATCCGTTGGATAACGATGACTTTTGCTAATCCAAACTCAGGGTTGGGTTATCAATCAAGGTAAGTGACCTATAGAACTTACATCATGAATAGTGTTTGAACCCTTAACATATGCCCTAGCCGAAGGAAGGAAGTGTTAAGAACATGTTTCCATGGTATTACTCTTAGATCCCAAGGGAGAGAGCAAATATACGATGGAAATGTTATATCGTCTATTCTTGCATTGTTTGGAAAGAATGCAATTTGTTTTGTTGATTGATCGAACAACATCCTAAATGTTTTTACATTCAATTGGTTGTTAGTTGTTGTTTGGATGATTATTCCAAGTGCTTGTGATTTATGGTAAATGCATGGCAAGGGTCTGTGATGACAAGTTGCCATGGGATTAAAGGAATGTTTTCTTGGAAAATGATATTAGGCTGAATGCCTTGTTTCTGCTTGACTCTTAAAGGATTTAATTAAGGAATGATATATTGTGCGGGTGGATCACCTCCATGGTCGCACCACGTAGTAACCCGAGAGGGCACTGCTCGATTCATGGGCCGAAGGTCGAGTGGTGAAAAGGCCAACCACGGGTATGATGTTTCGCTCCTAGACAACTTGTGGGTCAGTTGGAGCTCTGGACACCCCTTGCTAGGTCAAGAATGGAGTTGAAGACCTCCGTGGCCCCCAACATCTGGGCATGTTGGGAGATCCTATTCTAGATAAAGGATTGAGTTTTGGTGCCATGTGAATTGGACCAGTTACTTCTGCATGGCAGAAGGGATACTTCTGTTGGACAGAAGCGAAACATAATTTCTCCTGTATGGGCGGGAGACAAAGATTAACTTGAAGATAAGTTAAGGAACTTGTTTGATCTTGTTTGTCAATAGATTGCTTTGCTCTGTTTTCGTGTCTGTGCTATAATTTACGTGAACGAACCTTGTTCCCTAAAAGGCTTAATTAATGAAGCTGATTTTAAGTGTCACACATAAATGTGGTAGGACCTAATTAGAAAACTAAAGCTATTAAGGGAAGCGGGTGGGCGGAACCCCCGATGGGTCCGTCCT
This sequence comes from Lygodium microphyllum, assembly GCF_053477565.2. Taxonomy (NCBI): domain Eukaryota; kingdom Viridiplantae; phylum Streptophyta; class Polypodiopsida; order Schizaeales; family Lygodiaceae; genus Lygodium; species Lygodium microphyllum. The sequence goes on from NC_141156.1 coordinate 52,331,607, forward strand.
ATGGCAGGGTGGTCCCAGAGAATTGGGAGGCTTCTCACAAGTTTTTATCGTCATTCGACCTTTAGGTATTGATAGGTTAGAACCCGATTCATGCCGTTTTAGGGGACCGGAATGGGACTATGCCCTATGGGCAGAGAGGTTGAGCAACGCATCCCTCTCGTTTCCCATTCTCTTTGAACCAAGTGCGGCATAGATCTTCTTCGGGTTGGGTATCTCTACGTAAAGTAGGATGTCCAATATCCGACGCTAGAATGCTAACAGGAGACCTTGACAACTAGGAACCCAAATTTCAGGTCGATCCTAGTGGGTTCGGTCGTGAACGTTCCGTTGCGAGGCGGATTCAAGAAACCCTAGGCGATAAAACTCAGAACATTCCTTGGGAGTGCCGAACAGCGACGCTTAGATTTGTTTCTCGATAGACCGCTAAAAGGGTGCCTGGAACACCGATGGCCGGGCACCTCACAGGAAGCATCTTATCTAGATGGAAGTCTCTAAAATATTTTATGAGCAATACAGCAAAGTGGCATGAGAGTTGTACATCTAAGAATTCCTCTTTATGAATAAAATTCTTTGATAATGTACATAGAGGTGAGCTCACGCTCAACCGTCAAGACCCATGGATCGCTTATTATTTTAAGCATTTCAAATGAACATCTATGGCTATCTCTCACCTAGACAATGCACCTTAGATCCTACCAAGGGAGTGAGCTTACCTTGATGCTCAAATGAGTTGTATCCTCCCTCAAAGCACATCGGTAGCTCCACAATTCATGATGCAAGCTCAAGCAACCTCAAACCTCCACCTTCAAGCTCCATCCTTTATAGCCACACGTGAGACAAGAGAAGAGAAGAGAAGAGAAGAAGAGGGGAGATGATAGAGAGCTTCTTCTCCTTAATCCCTCACCCTCACACACTCACTTCCTCACACTCTCACACTCCCTCTCTCAAGCACACACAAGTAAGCAAGAAAGAGAGAAGAAGAGAAAAAGATGAGTCCACTTTGCCACACACCAAAGAATGAGCTCATCGTTTACTTTTCAACTTTATATACAAAACCCTAATCCCTTTTGGGTAGTCATCCCCTTATCCCCTTTTTTACATGGCCACTGGTCATGGCCCTTTTTCCCATTGTCCTCCTATCTTCCTAGCTTCCTTTCTATCGCTCATCTACCTTTACAGTTTGAACAAGAGGGACCTGGCACTCTTTTACAAAAAGTTTTAGGGGCACCTTGCATTTAAAAGTGTGATTTTTCCTTTGCCTTAGCCTTTGAGATTTTCCTTCCGCTTTCGGCTCTCTCTCTCTCTCTCTCTCTCTCTCTCTCTCTCTCTCTCTCTCTCTCTCTCTCTCTCTCTCTCTCTCTCTCTCTCTCTCTCTCTCTCTCTCTCTCTCTCTCTCTCTCTCTCTCTCTCTCTCTCTCTCTCTCTCTCTCTCTCTTTGTGTTAGTCCCCACTCGCCCGAATGAGAGAGAGAGAGAGAGAGAGAGGCGCACCTCTCTCTCTCTCATCCGGGCAACTAGGGACACACTAATTAACATGCGGAGAGAGACACTTTGGCCCTACACGGAGAGAGAGAGAGAGAGAGAGGCAACTGAAGACAAAAATGTTGACTATGGGATTGCAGACAAAAATGTGCTGTGAGAGAGAGACAGCGAGAGACATAGAGAGAGGATATTGACTTGCCTGCAGCGTACTGCCTGCTCCTGACTCTCTACTCCTACCTGTTGCCTTCCTGATCATGTGTCCTATTTGGCTCCTACCTACTGCCCATGAGAGTGACAGTGAGAGTGAGAGGAGAAGGTGGTGGAAAGAGACCATGTTTCTCTCTGCCCCCAATCATCTGACATAAATGGCCACTTAAGTTTTCTTCTGCCCCTAATCATGTTTGCAACCAATGCCACTTTGGTTTAGTTTGGGAGCTAGGTTTAGGAGCACCGTGGTGCTTCGACACTTTCCTGAACCTGTCTATGCAATAGATAATAAACAAAAATAAACTAATCTAATGCAAGCAACAAAATTAAACCAACATAAAAAGCTAACTAACTAACTAGCTAAATTAAACTAACTAATCTAATAACTAAAGTAAAAAAACTAAACTGACTTACTATTTAAAGATAACTCCCGGTTAACTATCTCACTAAACTAAACAATCAATAAACCAGAACATAAAGTAAATCAAATCAAACAAAAAATTGGAATAACCAAATAAAATAACTAAACTAAACTAACATTCTCTAATCAATTTAAAGTAAACTAAAAAGAAGATTAAACTAACTATAAACTTTCTCTACTAACCAACTAAACTAAACTAACTTACAATTTAAAGTAAACTAAAACAAAAAAATAAACTAACCCTAAACAACTATATGCACTAACTTACCAACTTACTAACTTACTAATCTAATCAACTAACCACAAACAATAAAAACCTACTAACTTACTAAACCAAAACAACAAAATTAAACCACCCGTAAACTAAACTAAACTAAACCAAATAATCTAATGTAACTAACTTAACTAACTAACATAAAAGACTTAGTAATCTAAATAAATAAACACAAAAAACACACATATACACACACACCCTACAAACGGGAAAATACTATTATTATCTCTCTCTATCACTCTCTCTCTTACTTACACATACACACACACACACACTCTATATATATATATATATATATATATATATATTAAGTAACTACTATATCTAGAACTAACTAAATATCTATTCCTAACTATATATTACTAATTAACTATAACTCTCCCTCTCTCTCTCTCTCTCTCTCTCTCTCTCTCTCTCTCTCTCTCTCTCTCTCTCTCTCTCTCTCTCTCTCTCTCTCTCTCTCTCTCTCTCTCTCTCTCTCTCTCTCTCTATAGATTACTAACTAACTAACTGTCTATTACCAACTAACTATATGTTACTAACAAATAAACAAACACACACACACACACACACACACACTCTCTCTCTCTCTCTCTCTCTCTCTCTCTCTCTCTCTCTCTCTCTCTCTCTCTCTCTCTCTCTCTCTCTCTCTCTCTCTGTGTTAGTCCCCAGTCGCCCGGATGAGAGAGAGAGAGGGTGCCCCTCTCTCACTCTCTCTCATCCGGGCGACTAGGGATACACTAATTAACACGCACAGAGAGAGAGAGAGAGAGAGACTGTGCCTCTCTCTGACGGTAGATGGCGAGACTTTGTGGCCCTACACGGAGAGAGAGAGAGAGAGAGAGAGAGAGGCGGTGGAAGAAAAAAACGTTGACTGCGGGACTGGAGACAAAAACATCCTGAGAGAGAGAGAGGACTGACATGCCTGCTCCCTACTGCCCACTCCTGATTCTCTGCTCCTGCCTACTGCCTACTTGCTCTTGTGTCCTATTTGGCTCCTGCCTACTACCCATGAGAGTGAGAGTGAGAGTGAGAGTGAGAGGACAAGGTGGTGGAAAGAAACCAGGTTTCTCTCTGCCCCCAATCATGTGACATAAATGGCCACTTAAGTTTCCTTCTGCTCCCAATCGTGTGAGAAACTAATGCCACTTTGGTTTAGTTTGGGAGCTAGGTTCGGGAGCATCGTGGTGCATTGACACTTTCGCGAACCTGTCTATCCAATAGATAATAAACAAAAATAAACTAATCTAATGCAAGCAACAAAATTAAACCAACATAAAAAGCTAACTAACTAACTAACTAAATTAAACTAACTAACTAATTTTAACTAACTAATCTAATAACTAAAGTAAACCAACTAAACTAACTTACTATTTAAAGTTAACTCCTAGTTAACTATCTCACTAAACTAAACAATCCATAAACCAGAACATAAAGTAAATCAAATCAAACAAAAAATTGGAATAACCAAATAAACTAACTAAACTAAACTAACTTATCATTCTGTAATCACTTTAAATTAAACTAAAACAAAAGATTAAACTAACCCTAAACTTTATCTACTAACCAACTAAACTAAACTATTCTATAATTTAAAGTAAACTAAAATAAAAAAATAAACTAACCCTAAACAACTATGTGTACTAACTTACTAACTTATTGACTTACTAAGATAATCAACTAACCACAAACAATTAAAACCAACTAACTTACTAAACCAAAACAACAAAATTAAACCAATTGTAAACTAAACTAAACTAACCAAACTAATCTAATGTAACTAACTAAACTAACTAACATAAAAGACTTAGTAATCTAAATAAATAAACACAAAAAACACACATACACACACACCCTACGAATAGGAAAATACTCTCTCTCTCTCTCTCTCTCTCTCTCTCTCTCTCTCTCTCTCTCTCTCTCTCTCTCTCTCTCTCTCTCTCTCTCTCTCTCTCTCTCTCTCTCTCTCTCTCTCTCTCTCTCTCTCTCTCTCTCTCTCTCTCTCTCTCTCTCTCTCTCTCTCTCTCTCTCTTTGTGTGCCATTGACGCCGCTTCCCCACTCGCTTCCCCAGTCGGTGGACACGCGGTTGACGTCGCTCCGTAGTCTCTCAATGAGAGAGAGAGAGTGACGCCATTGACATCCATTGACGTCTCTCTCTCTCTCTCTCTCTCTCTCTCTCTCTCTCTCTCTCTCTCTCTCTCTCTCTCTCTCTCTCTCCGCCTTCAGCCAGATGAGAAAGAGAGGCATCACCATCTCCGTTGGCCAGCACCTCCATGAATGGAGCAGTTCCTTGTCAGCATCCCCGTCAGCCCAAACCAGAAGCAACACAAAACGCTATGCGTCGCTATCTCCGTCGGCCAGTAATTACGTCAGCCAATGCCTCGTCCTCCGACTAGCAACAGTAGTTGCTACCTGTGGCCTCCTCTGCCTCCTTCACCTCTGTTCTCAAGCTCTCGGACATAGCCTCGGCCCTCCATGGATTCTCCACCAAGAGCGTGCCTCCTCGCCTCCCAGCATTAACCCACAAGGAGCGGCCTCTCATGAGCTCTCCTCTCTCTCTCTCTCTCTCTCTCTCTCTCTCTCTCTCTCTCTCTCTCTCTCTCTCTCTCTCTCTCTCTGTGTTAGTCCCTATTCGCTCAGATGAGAGAGAGAGGAGCGGCCTCTCATGAGCTCTCCTCTCTCTCTCTCTCTCTCTCTCTCTCTCTCTCTCTCTCTCTCTCTCTCTGTGTTAGTCCCTATTCGCTCAGATGAGAGAGAGAGAGGGGCACCTCTCTCTCTCCTTCTCTCATCCAGGCGATTGGGGACACACTAATTAACACGCAGAGAGAGAGAGAGAGAGAGAGACTGCACCTCTCTCTAACTGCAGACGGCGAGACACTATGGCCCTACGCGAAGAGAGAGAGAGAGAGAGAGAGAGGCGACTGAAGAAAAAAACATTAACTAAGGGACTGGAGACAAAAACGTCCTGTGAGAGAGAGAGAGAGAGGACTGACATGCCTACTATATGCTCCTAACTCTCTGCTCCTGCCTCCTACCTGCCTGCTCCTGTGTCCTGTTGGGCTCCTACCTGCTACCCATGAGAGTGAGAGTGAGACTGAGACTGAGAGTGAGAGGAGAAGGTGGTGGAAAGAGACCATGTTTCTCTTAGCCCCCCAATCATGTGACATAAATGGCCACTTGCGTTTCCTTTTGCCCCCAATCATGTGAGCAACTAATGCCACTTTGGTTTGGTTTGGGAGCTAGGTTCGAGAGCACCGTGGTGCTTCGACGCTTTCCCGAACATGTTAAAAAGCTAACCTTCTAACTAACTAATTTAAACTAACTAATCAAATGACTAAAGTAAACAAACTAAACTAACTTACTATTTAACTAACTAACTTACTAGTTAAATTTAACTCCTAGTTAACTATCTCACTAAACTAAACAAACAATAAACCTGAACATAAAGTAAAGCAAATCAAACAAAAAATTGGAATAACTAACTAAACTAAAATAATTTATCATTCTCTATCAATTTAAGGTAAACTAAAACAAAAGATTAAACTAACCCTAAACTTTATCTACTAACCAACTAAACTAACTTATAATTTAAAAGTAAACTAAAACAAAAAATTAAACTAATCCTAAACAGCTATATGTACTAACTTACTAATCTAATCAAGTAACCACAAACAATTAAAACGTACTAACTTACTAAACCAAAATTAAAAAATTAAACCAACCGTAAACTAAACTAAACTAAACTAACTAATCTAATGTAACTAACTAAACTAACTAACATCAAAGACTTACTAATCTCAATAAATAAACACCAAAGACACACATACACACACACACACACCCTACGAACGGGAGTACTCTCTCTCTCTCTCTCTCTCTCTCTCTCTCTCTCTCTCTCTCTCTCTCTCTCTCTCTCTCTCTCTCTCTCTCTCTCTCTCTCTCTCTCTCTCTCTCTCTCTCTCTCTCTCTCTTAAACAGACACACACACACACACTCTCTCTCTCTAACTATATATATTAAGAAACTACTATATCTATTGCTGACTAAATATCTATTACTAACTATATATATTACTAACTAACTATAACTCTCTCTTTCTCTCTCTCTATAGATTACTAACTAACTAACTAACTATTACTAACAAACTATATATTACTAACACACACACACACGCGCGCACACACGCACACACACACACACTCTCTCTCTCTCTCTCTCTCTCTCTCTCTCTCTCTCTCTCTCTCTCTCTCTCTCTCTCTCTCTCTCTCTCTCTCTCTCTCTCTCTCTCTCTCTCTCTCTCTCTCTCTCTCTCTCTCTCTCTCTCTCTCTTTGTGTGTGCCGTTGACATCGCTTTCTTAGTCGCTTCCCCAGTTGGCGGACACGTGGTTGACGTCGCTCCCCAGTCGTCAAATGAGAGAGAGAGAGAAACGACACCATTGATGTCCGTTGATGTCTCTCTCTCCCTCCCCACATTCTGTCGAATGAAAGATCTCTCTCTCTCTCTCTCTCTCTCTCTCTCTCTCTCTCTCTCTCTCTCTCTCTCTCTCTCTCTCTGTGTTCTACCAAATGAGAGAGAGAGGCATCGCCTCTCTCTATCTCTCTCCCCATTCTACCAGATGAGAGAGAGAGAGGCATCGCTATCTCCGTCAGCCACAGCACCTCCATGAATGGAGCAGGTCCTTGCCGGCCCAGACCAACACCAACACAGAATGCTAGGTGCCGCCATCTCTGTCGGCCAATGCCTCGTTGTTCGACTAGCAGCAGTAGCACGAGCCTCCCGGGGAGCAAACCAACAACAGCAGTAGTTGCCACCTGCGGCCTCCTCCACCTCGTTCACCTCCGTTCTCAAGCTCTCGGACATAGCCTCGGCCCTCCATGGATTCTCCACCAAGAGCATTCCCCCTCGCCTCCCTGCATTAACCCACAAGGAGTGGCCTCTCGCGAGTTGTCGCCTCTCTCTCTCTCTCTCTCTCTCTCTCTCTCTCTCTCTCTCTCTCTCTCTCTCTCTCTCTCTCTCTCTCTCTCCCTCTCCCTCTCTCTCTCTCTTAGTCCCCAATCTCCCGAATGAGAGAGAGAGAGAGAGGCGCCCCTCTCTCTCTCATCTGGGCAACTGGGGACACACTAATTAACACGTGGAGAGAGAGAGAGAGAGAGAGATTGTGCCTCTCTCTAAAGGCACACCGCAAGACATTGTGGCCCTACACAGAAAGAGAGAGAGAGAGAGAGGCGATTAAAGACAAAAACGTTGACTACGAGACTGGAGACAAAAACGTGGAAAGCACTGGCGTGTATTCAAGTTATTTAGAAGAAATTATCATTTTGATGGGTGAGCATCTTAGGCGTGGCGCCAAAATTTATTTTGACATGCTTATTTATTGAAGTGCCTGACATTTATTTATTATTTTGTATGGGCATGGGTGTACGATTTAAATATTTGTTATTAGACAATTGTGTTTGGGCACAGCGTGACTCTTTGGGCGCCCAATCGCTTTAATTCTTTAGTTGGACAAAAGCAAACACAAAAGCTAAAGCATGCTAATTGTAAATTGGGCTACTTTTTGAGCTTGGAGATGAATAATATATCAAATACATGCTTTGTGGAGCACTCACACAAGGCATAGGGGGAGATTGTACTAATTGGTCTTCTTGCTTCATGTCATGCAAGTCTTCTCTCTTGTTTTTTGTGCAAAAGTAGAGTTCTTTTGTTCTTGGGACCTTTCGGCACTTGCTACGTATGCATACAACATCCGATCTATGCACCAGAGGATGAGAATACAAATGCACATGTATTTTTTGGAAAAGATGAATGAAGTGATGGAGAAGTGTGGCCACCCAATCACTAATTTTTGAGGATTCATGGTAGATGAGATAGCCTCCAACAACTGGAATGCCATCCATGTAGTGTTCAATGGTGGTTTGGACAACATAATGCAAGGAAGGGAGAGGTTTTGCTTATTTCATTGGGAACAAAGTCTCCAAATACATGCATCACAGTATGTACGCAAGAGTTTTCAAGACGAGCATAAGCATTTGTGCCATAGGTGGAGGTGTGTAGCCATGGAAGATGAAGCAACAACTAATGTATGCAAATTGGCTAGCCAAGAAGGGATTCAAAGAATCTATCAGTTTGTATGAGGCATGTGTCAGTTACTGGCCAATGCTCTACAATAGAGTACAAAACGACATGCATTCATTGGCAAAAAGTTCAATGTTGCAGGACCCAGTGTAGATAAGTTTTTGAGTCAACTATAGGAAGGAATTAGGCCCACAACTTGATAGCAGTATGGATAGTTGACGATGTGGCAATAGAAACTGAATTGCATCGACATCCTAATTTTAGAGGGGACAATGTGATTGTAGCAACGAAATGAAAGGTTGATGGGAAAGTTAGAAAGAAAATTCCTCTCACAGGCTTGAGTATGTGATTGAAAACATACCTAGAAGAAAGGGTGCAAGAAAACTAAACTTTGAGGACCCTTTGCCTTCCAACCAGTTTAGGGCAGTATTACCAAATTCTTCAAAGGAAATGGTGGTGGACATAGTCCTTCATGACACCATTTGGGCTATAAGAAGAATTCTAGCTCGCAGTTGTGTGCAATGTCAAGTGTGGTTCGGAGATAGACACAAAAAATGTAAAAAACCAATAAAAAACACGGCACAGGGTGCCTGCACCTTCATTTTGGGGCATCTAGCTCAAGAGGAGAAGCTAGCAATCAACATGGAATTCGGCACCAATTCATATGGTTCTGCAATGATAACGTGGACAATGCATGGAACATTTGTTATTCCATTCATCACATACCACCCAAAGTTCCACACGTATGGCTAGTGGCACAAGGCACAATTTGAAAGTACAAGAAATCCACATGTTGGAGCGTGTGTCAAGATTGTGGGAGAGAAGGAAGGAGTCTCACTTGTAGCTTTCTTGCTTGCACAATGGGGGAATACACACAAAGATGGAGGCTGAAAACAGTTTTCCTCTTCTTAGTTGTGTAAGCCAAAAGAACTCACATACAAAGAAATAGAAGAACCCTATATATAGGTCTCAAACCAAACTCAACTAACTAAGGTGGCATACTAACTGAACCACGAACTAGAGTAGATAAGGATAGCTGTCATCTAGCTATTATTCATGAGCGGTGTACCAACTGCATCTGCAACTAACAATTCGGTGACATAAATGCACAACGGTCACCCTGGCATATCACTAGTGGAGCTCGATATCTCAACACTCCCCCTCGAGCTCAATCCCAATTCCTGCACACCAAGCAGGTCTCTGAACTTGCGCAACTTCTCTACACCCAATGCCTTCGTAAATATGTCAGCTACTTGATCCTCTGTGCCGACATAAACTAGATCAATAAGACCTAGTAAAACTCTCTCTCGCACATAGTGATAATGCACCTCAATGTGCTTTGTTCTAGCATAATAGACTGGGTTATTTGCCAAGTGTATACTACTCATGTTGTCACAATAAATGACAACTGGCCCATCTGTAAGACTGATGCATATCATAAAGTAGCTTATGCAACCAAGCTACCTCACATACAGCCATTGATGCACCCCTGTACTCAGCCTCTGTGCTCGACAAGGCAAGTGTAGGTTGTTTCTTACTGCTCCAAGTGACTGCAGCACTCCCAAAAGAGAACACATATCCACTCGTAGATCATCTATCAGAAATACTACCAGCCCAATCAGCATCAGTGTATCCATGCAACTGTATCTGAACCCCAGTCTCATAAAATAGTCCATACTGCAATGTGGACTTCACATACCTAAGTATGCGTCTAGCCACATCCAAATGCGATTTCCTTGGAGCCTGCATAAACTAACTTACCAATCCAACAGCATAGCTCAAATCTGGCTTGGTAATAGTCATATAAATCAAACTTCCTACTATGCGTCTATACATAGTAGGGTCTTCTAGAAGCTCTCAGCTTCACATTCTGCTCCAAAGGAATTGAAATAGGCTTACAGCCTATCATCCCATATTTGGACAACATGTCCAATCCATACTGCCTCTGTAAGAGCCATATCCCACTTGATGATCTTATCACCTCAATGCCCAAGAAATAACGCAGCTCTCCCAAATCCTTCATCTCAAACTTCTACTTCAATGGCATTTTCACATGAAGGATATCTTCATCACTATCACCTGTGATAATCAAATCATCAACATAAATGACAAGCAACATAATACCTTTCTCTGTTTTTCTCACATAAAATGAGAAATCTGCCTTGGAAATCTGAAAGCCAATAGTGACAAGATATTGTCCTATCTTGTCAAACCATGCTCTAGGTGCTTGTTTCAAGCCATACAAGGCTTTCTTCAACCTGGAAACAAACTCAGGATGAACAGTATGCACATAACCTGGTGGCTGCTCCATATAGACCTCTTCTTGCAAATCACCATGCAAGAAGGCATTCTTTACATTCATCTGATGTAAAGACCATCCCTTTGATGCAGCCATAGCAATGACTGCTCTTACGGTTTCCATCCTTGCAATCGGACTGAATGTTTCTTCATAATCAATTCCATATGTTTGTGCATACCCCTTGACTACTAATCTTGCTTTGTATCTGTTCACGGAACCATCTGCATTGTGCTTCACCTTATAAACCCACTTACAACCAATTGCATTCTTATCTTTAGGCAAAGGTACCAATTTTCATGTAGCATTTGCTTCCAAAGCATCCATTTCTTCATCCATGGCTTTCTCCCATTTTTCTTTTCCCATGGCTTGCTCAAAATAAGTGGGTTATGGTTCCTGTATCACTTTGACTATATAGGCATAATGAATGGCTGTAAATCCATCATATTTCAGCCTATCCACAGGATACCTAGCTCTAGTAGACCTGCGCAAAGTAGGCTCACTTCTAGGTGCTCTCAAAACATCCCTTGTCTTCCTTACTCCAAGTGTAACAATAGAAGGTATACCCAACTCATCATCAATGCTCTGTTCTGAGCCACTAGATTCACCATCCACATAAGATTGACCTGCATTCACATCAAACATGGGCTGATCTTACTTCTCTTTTCCTTTTCGTGATACATGCATACCACTATCTGCATTGCTTTGAGAAGATTCTCCTGATCTCAATCTGCCTGTCCATGGAGAAGAATGTGAACCACTGCTAGAGGACACTCCAGGTCCACTAATATTTTGTGACTGCTATTGTGAATTCTGTGCAGCATTACCATTTTGTGCATCTACATCATCAATCACATTTACTGGTTCATACTAGCTACTCATCTCATCAAAAACAACATCTCTGCTCACTATAAACTTACGAGTAGAAGGGTTATAGCATCTATACCCTTTCTGCTGTAGAGAGTAACCAATAAAGATACACTTCTCAGCTTTTGGATCCAACTTGGATCTCAACTCATCTGGCACATGAACATAGGCAATGCAACCAAAAATTTTCAAATGAGAAATATCTGGTTTTCTATCAGTATACCTCTCCTATGGAGTCATCCCATGTATTGCTGCAGTGGGAGTCATGTTCATTATGTAGACTGTTGTAGCAACTGCCTCAACCCAATAAAAATCTGGCAGGTCTTTTTCATTGATCATGGCACGAGATACCTCTCCAATATGCCTGTTTTTTCTTTCTGCAATTCCATTTTGTTGTAGGGTATGACTACATGAATATTGCTGCTTTATACCATGCTCCTGCAAGAACCTTGCAAACTCATTTGAGAGGTACTCTCCCCCTCCATCTGACCTTAGGCATTTTATTTGCAAGCCTGTTTCTTTTTTAACCATAGCTTTAAGAGTTTTGAAATGCCCAAACACTTCACTTTTCTTTTTCATAAAACACACCCAAACTTTTCTGCTATAGTCATCAATAAAAGTGATAAAATAATGACAGTCTCCAATAGATGCATCTTTAGTAGTCCACACATCAGAGTGGATTAATTCCAATGGCTTCTTACTCTCTTGAACATGTCTAGGAAATGGTTTCCTTGCATGTTTTTCAAATTGGCAGGCTTCACATACCTTATGCATTTCTGCAACCTTGAATTTAGGCAATCCTGCAACAATATTTTGGGCCTGCATTGATTTAAGTCGATGTACATTAACATGACCAATGCGTTTATGCCAGATATCAATATCTGCAACTACACCGGTCCCATGTGCAAACATTGCTGCACTCAATTCAGACATATCTACATCCAACGTAAACATTCTGCCCTTCTTCTTTCCTTTTGCTATCAAGTGACCTTTATTTTTCATATCCTCAACAAAGCATCCATGAGGATTAAATCTGACCTGCAAGCCCTGCTCAACCATTTGACCAATAGAAACCAGATTCTTGGTAATATTCGGGACATGAAATACGTCTGACAGGTATTTCTTTTTCCCATCCTGCATAGACAAAGGAATTTTTTCAATCTGCACAATAGGATGTGCAGTATCATCACCAGTCTCCACAAATCCTGGTTTTTCCATTTTCCTTGCATCCTGCATCCATTCTGCATGACCCGTCATGTGGTTTGATGCACATGAGTCAACATACCACACTTCGTTGCTTTCTTCTGCACTTGTCACAAAATTGTTCATGTGTTGTACCATAAACAAATGCTCATTTATGTCATCACCCTGTCTACTAGAAGATGTATAATTTCCTTGTTGCAATTTTCCATTCATGATGTCATTCTGCTTTTTATAGCAATGTTTAGCCATATTACCCATTTTACCACAGTAGTAGCATTCAACATTGTTGTTTGCATTTTGGCCTCTTTGCCATCCACCACGACCTCTTTGGCTCCACCTGCCTCTAGAGTTACCACGTCCTCCTCCATAGGGCTGGTTTTCTTGAGTTTGCTGCATATTTTGATTTCTACCATGGCCTCCAGATCGGCCTCTTCTACCTCTGCCTCTACCTCTTCCGGCATTTGAGTAGAAGACAGTTTCTTTTGAAGTTCCTCCTGAAGAAGATGCACCACCATTTCTTTGCTCCTCAAAAATTAGAAGAGCAATTAACTCCTTAAAATCAGGAAATCTTTCACGGACGGAAATGGATGTTCGAAACTGTGCATAATCCTTTCCTAGACCATTCAAGGTCACGGAAACTAAATCATCATCTTCCACTGGTGACCCAATGGAAGCAAGTGCATCTGCAATCTCCTTCACCTTCATATGGTAGTCATTGATGCTCATACTTTCTCTTTGCACATTGTGCAGCTCTTGCTTGAGCTGCATTTTCCTGGCTTGCATATTTGTGCTATACATTTTTGACAAAGTATCCCATGCCTCCTTTGGCGTACTTGCATCCTGAATATGCACAATCATAGAGTCTGAAATACTGATAGACAGCTAGTACATAACTTTTATGGCTCTCTCATGCCATCCTTTAAATGCTTGCATTTGCTGTTGATTGGGAACATTAGGAAGAACTGGCTCTTCTTTATTTCCTACAATGAATTCCCAATATCCTTTTCCCATAAGGAAATTCGTCATTTTAAACTTCTATGCTTGGAAGTTGTTCTAGTCAAGCTTTTCAGTGACAATCTGTAAAAGAGAATCAGACGCCATTACAGAACACTGCAAAGAATTCTGTCACTGCAAAAAACACAGCTTTAGCCTCACAAGGGCAAATCTGCAAAACTGAAGAAAGTGGTATTTGACCACACAGTCACTTCCTAGTGACGATTTTGCATCAACAGGCAACAAGGATGATTCTGTAACTCCCAATGTCTCTGCACACAGGCATACAATGCAATTTCTACGGTAATTTTTGACGGACCTGTAGAACAATGGTCGCACAGCATAAAATAGGGCCTTTTCCTGAGTGCGTGCAGAAAACTTCCGCCTTCAAAACAGGCCCTGAAATGGCCTCAAATCAAAAAAACAAAGCATATACTGCCCTCTTGCTACACCGAAAGGGCATCTCAATCTAAGACAATGCACTCTTGCACTTTCTAGCTGTGCTACCTCTGCAGAGACTTGCTCCCAAGACAGAAAAATGAAAGCAACATTGGTCCTCTTACTAGAATACCACGAACTTGGTTTGCTTTCTTGAGCTCCTTACCACGAACAAGTCTCTGATACCATGTCAAGATTGTGGAAGAGAAGGAAGGAGTCTCACTTGTAGCTTTCTTGCTTGCACAATGGGGGAATACACATAAAGGTGGAGGCTGAAAATAGTTTTCCTCTTCTTAGTTGTGTAAGCCAAAAGAACTCACATACAAAGAAATAGAAGAACCCTATATATGGGTCTCAAACCAAACTCAACTAACTAAGGTGGCATACTAACTGAACCACGAACTAGAGTAGATAAGGATAGCTGTCATCTAGCTATTATTCATGGGCGATGTACCAACCGCATCTACAACTAACAAGTCGGTGACATAAATGCACAAGGGTCACCCTGGCATATCACAAGTGGAGCTCGATATCTCAATAGCGTGGTGGGTTTATTTTTACAAAATGTGGCATAAGAAGTGGATGGTAATGAGGGTTCATGTAGATATTGGAGAGGTGTTTCATAGGTAGTAGGAAAAAGCATAGACTCGACATTAGCTCTAAATGCAACTGTGAAGGGCCACACATTGGTAAAGCCCTTGAAGCATGAGCTTTTCAAACTAGAGACACCTAATTCAAGTGACTTGCAAGAGTGTTATGATGTGCACATTGCAAAAAACCCAATATGTAATTGCTGAGATTTCATGGACCATGTAGCAGAAGGAAAAGTATATTTGGCATATAAGCACTTGTACTATGTGTACCTCAAGTATTTGGAGTGGATGTAAATGTAAACATGTTTATACATCAACCCATGCTTATGGAAGAAAACTTGCACTTATATTTAAAAGTAGAAAACTTTTCTAGCACCACACATACACTAACCAACAAAGCAACACCAATGCTATCTCTTAGCACAATGCCTTTTTTTAAATCAAGAAAATACTATCATACAATTCACTTGGTTAGCTTATATTGAAAATTAGACAAGCTTTTGGTGACCTTCTCTCTCTTCATTTGTCAAGAAATAGCAATATTGCCAAAAGTTAAACTAATATAAATGTACAATTGGATTGCTTATATGAATTTTATTGTATTGAATTCATTGGGGGGGGGGGAGAGGGAACTATCAATCCATTGGAATTAAAGTTCTAATAATATAGAGTGGCTGCACAAGTATTCACATTATGATAATGAGAGAGAGAGAGAGACAGACAGAGAGAGAGAGACAGAGACAAAGACAAAGATAGCCATGATCTATCATTCTAGGGTGATCACACGAATGTATCCATGTTGGTGTGCCAGAGAGAGAGAGAGAGAATCATTTACATGACATAGAGTGCTATTCAAGTGGGTGTTTTGAGAGAGAGAGAGAGAGAGAGAGAGAACCATTTACACAACATGGAGTGCTATTTGAGCAGATGTTGAGAGAGAGAGAGAGAGAGAGAGAGAGAGAGAGAGAGAGAGAGAGAGAGAGAGAGAGAGAGAGAGAGAGAGAGAGAGAGAGAGAGAGAGAGAGAGAGAGAGAGAGAGTGTGTGTGTGTGTGTGTGTGTGTGTGTGTGTGTGTGTGTGTGTGTGTGTGTGTGTGTGTGTGTGTGTGTGTGTGTGTGTGTGTGTGTGTGTGTGTGTGTGTGTGTGTGTGTGTGTGTGTGTGTGTGTGTGTGTTCTTTGCACATCACAAAGAGAGAGAATGTAGACAAAGAGTGAGAATGTAGAAAGAGAAAAGGGAAATATACACATAGAGAGGGAAACTAAGAATGAGAGATGAGAAAGAGAGGAAGAGAGTGAAGGTAGTGGTGGTGGCAAGGGGCATAGAGAAAGAGAGATAGACAAAGTGATGGAGGTAGCGATGGTGGTGGTGGCAGTGGTGGCAGTGGTGGTAGTAGTGGTGGTGGTGGTGGTGGTGTTGGTGGTGGTGGAGGTGGAAATATATAGGGGTGGAATATGTAGACTATGTGAAACAAAAAATAATGGTTTCCCATAAAATCTTGCTCAAATGCTTACTCAAAAAGTTTACTTTTTGCCCTCCTTCTATGTGTGTGTGCACCTCTCTCTCTCTCTTTCTCTCTTTCTCTCTATCTCTCTCTCTTTCTTTGTGTTGCCTATCATAACCAAGCACTTATACTTTATGTGCATACATACATGTGCAAGTGAACCGCATGTGTGTACACACACACACACACACACACACACACACACACACACACACACACACACACACACACACACACACACACACACACACACCATATTTAGATATATCCAAAATAACTAACATTTAGTTAAGAACAGTGTTAGGGAAAAAATGAAGGGCCAAAGATGTTGAGAGTGCCTTCAAATTGCAATTGCACACCCAAACACGATGGCGGTCTCTTTAGCCTAGATTAGAATATATCTAGCTATACTGCATGCCCATGACTCTCTCTAGCCTAGGTTGGAATACATCTAGCTATAATATATGTCAATATTTAAAATTACAATCTCTTACCCTCTCCAATAGCAACAATCCAACTTTGAGGCATTTTGTGTAGTCAAATTTCATGCCAAATCCTTTGTGACCACACATCATCTTACACATGTTAATAATTGTAAAACACATCAAGCTACTCTTTTCTCTTGACTAAGAACCAATCCAAAGAAACATGCAATATAAACAATACACATATATTAATAAATTCATATCGTAATTGAGCATACTATACTTCACCAACTCTCTTATATAGACCCACAATATGGATGGCCCACCATATGTAAGGAAGGACTTGAAGCCTAGATCCATTATATGACACATTTAGAATAAACTAAGTAAATAATAGAAGTGTGCCACTTCTACCTGAGAGAGTGCATAGAGGGTATGCTTGCATGCAAAGTGACTTGGATGGCAAGGCAAAAATTACACTTCAACACTGCATCTTCTTTTATTTACTTATGGTATACATGGCATTGTCCTTAATGAGGAAACAAAAGCATAAGGACACAACATGTTTTGATTGATCACATTTCCTTTTCAAAAATTAGTCATTTGAGGATTGAGAGGTAAGGAAATAGAAAAGTAAACCAACGGGAATCCAAACCCATTACACTTATTCATTATTATTTCGAATAGTACTAGATAAATGAATTGGCATATCAAATGTGAGTGAGCCATTAAAGCTCTTGTGCCATCATATGCACTAAGCGAAGTGTGCACCACCTCTTCTTCTCATCACTTCTCACTAGAAACCTATTACATTTCTGTGAAATAGGGCACTACAATGCAAAATTGTGCTAATATGATGGTTTGGTACTAAAATTGATGTATACTTAGCTTGAATATGGAAGTTGGGCTCTGTATTGTAGCTTTGACTTTCCCTCAATCTAGAGACCATGTTGGTGAACTCTAAATTCTCCATTGGTAGGTAGGATTCGGTTGAGCTAGACCCTTTGAATCCACAAAAAGTTTACATGTTGCAAGGTCATAAGGGGAGAAGAAGGGAGAAGGAATGGAGAAGGAACATGTGAAATGGTTGCTTCTTCTTCTTCATATTCTTCTTCTTTGTTATCTTGTTCTTTTGCTTGTGCATTCCCTTATACTCTTCTTCTTGGAACTTGTGAAATGGCTGCTTCTTTTCTTGTATTCTTCCTATTTGTTGTCTTGTTCTTTTGCTTGTGCATTCCTATGTCTTCTTCTTCTTCTTCTTCTTCTTCTTCTTCTTCTTCTTCTTCTTCTTCTTCTTCTTCTTCTTCTTCTTCTTCTTCTTCTTCTTCTTCTTCTTCTTCTTCTTCTTCTTCTTCTTCTTCTTCTTCTTCTTCTTCTTATTATTATTATCAAGCTTCAGATTGTGATTCTCAAGTTTCATTTACTCGTGCAACAAAATTGGATGGAGAGACGGGAGAAGGAGCTTGTGAATTTGCTATTGTTGCCAGCTTCTTCTTCTCCTCTTGCTTCAGCTTCTCAAGCAACTTATTTTTCTTCTTCTTTTTTATTATTTTTTTTAATGATATGTGAAATGGAGCTTTGCATCCCGAAGAAGAAAAAGGTATGGAAAAATCTCTCCATACAATAGATACAAACCCCATTGGTAAAGTCTGCTTGCCTTCATTTTCTCATCCACCCTACCTATGGCGGCCACATCCTCCCCTCCAATGGCTCCCCATAACACATAAAATTATATTCCATTGGTTTTCTATGTGGAGAGAGAGAGAGAGAGAGAGAGAGAGAGAGAGGTGCTCATTTTTTCATTGTCTATAGCTTCATATATAGTAATTAGTAGCTTAGATGGCCACAAATTGATGTACTTACATTATTCTAGCTCAAATGGCCACAAATTGAGGCTATAAAAGAAAGACCCCTCTAAAGCCATTGTCAATCTATCTTTCAACCAGTCAAAGTTCTTCTAGCTACCCTAAGCTCTTCACCTATCACCTGTTTGGATTGCCATCTAAGCTTCATAGTGGAAGCACATGGGTGGACAGAGCCATCTTTGTATTAGTTCATTTGAAATTAATGTAGTCTTTATTCTTCTCATATTTGCTATGCATTCTCTACTTCTTACTCAGATTCTGTCCATTGTGTTGTGTAATTTATACATGGTATCAGAGCCCAGGGGCTTTTAGGAGTAAAGAGTACCTGAGAGACAAGGGCTTCAACATCAAAGCGGAGAAATGCCATTTGCTGCATCAAGTAGTGGTATTGGTGCATCAGATGTTGGTGCTACTATATTGGCAGTTCAAACACTGAGGATTCATCCACCAACCTCTAATGAAGGCAAGTTAGATGGTACAAACTATACTTTGTGGAAGTTCAAAATCACAACTATCCTTGATTCTTATGAGCTTCTGGAGATGGTGCTAGGGATTGACCCAGAACCACAACCCACCCATGACCTATTGAATTCAAGTATTATGATTCCTCCAAATGCAAATCTTCTATGAGCTTGGAAACAAAGGCACACAATTGCATTATGTGCCTTAGTTACAAGTTGTTTTGACCTTGATTTAGTATAGACAACCAAGGTATCAAAGGCTTGGAATGTACTAACGAGTCAGTACAAAACACAGAATCCAACAAGGATTTAGAACTTGGAGAATCAACTAGTACTTAGAAGTTTGCTAAAGGAGAGATAACTCAAGCATTCATCACTCAGATTAGGAATCTGCATAACTAGATAGTTGGTGCTGGGATACAAAAGGCTAGTGAAAAGCTAGCTTGGAGGTGTCTTCAAATTGGTCTACCAAAGTTTGATGGATTGGTGACTGCCCTAAACACTTAAATGAGACCCCAAGCTTTCATGTTTGAGGAATTTTGCACACTACTAATGGAGGAGAAGTTAAGGCTTAAAGCCAGAGAAGGTAGTAGTAGTGGAGATACTGCATTCTCCACCAATGTAAAAGGATTTTGCTTACATAGTCAATATAGCCTTGATGACTAAGATTATGAGAGAAGTAAAGGAACCAACAGATTTGGAAGAAACACTTGTTGATCCAACATGGAGAGTAGCTATGCAAGCTGAATATGATAGCATAATGAAGAATGATACTTGAGAGAGCTAGTGGATCATCTAGAAAGGAGGAAGATTATTGCTATCAAGTGGGGCTAGAAGGTAAAGTACAAAGCTAATGGCAGTTTAGAAAAGTACAATTAAATATTAGTTGCAAAGGAATTTTCACAAGTTGGAGGATTTGATATTCAAAAATCATTTGCTCCAACTATTAGAATGACCACTATTCGCATAGTACTTGGAGTGATTGCTCATAAGAAGTGGCTAGTTTACCAAATGGATATTAAATTAACATTCCTGAATGGTAACCTCAAGGAGGAGGTATACGTTACTCAACCACCATGATTTGCAGCCTCCCATGCTGAGAACAAAGTTTGTAAGTTGAAGAAGACATTGTATGGGTTGAAACAAGCCCCTAGAGCATGGTACCAATAAATTCTTTCTAAGTTTGAATTTCAAAAGATGTGCCTGAGTAGATGCTGACTTGTATGTTGATACATATGTTGAAAAACTTGTAGTGATTGTCCTATATGTGAAAATCTTCTTATTATAGGTGACTATGAATATATGATTCATCAAACATAAAAGGCTTTGAGCTCTGAGTTTGAAATGATAGACTTGGGCTTGTTGCACTATTATTTGTGGATTAAAGTCTCGAAAAAGTGCACGGAAAAATATACATCTCTCAAAATAAGTATGCATGAGAGATCTTAAAAGCATTTGCAATGATCGAAAGTAAGGAGATAGCTACACCTATGGATATCAATGTAAAGGTATCCATTAAGGATACATTAGCACTAGCAGACATTGGGAGGTACAAGAGCTTAATTGGCAGCCTCATCTAATTGTGTAACACCATGCCATATATCAGTTTTGATGTGGGCAGGTTCTCAAACAAACCCTAAGAAAGTCATGGGAAATCTAGGATGTGGGTGCTCAGACTTGAAGGGAACTCTTGACTATGGTATCACATACAGTTTTGGAATTCCTCTTATGGGGAATTGTGACTTAGATTGGGCATGTGACAATGATTCCTGGAAATCAATTTTTGGATATTATTTCTCTTTAGATTCAAGAATCTTCTCTTGGATCAGTTGGCCAACTGTAGCTAAAGTGGAAGGTTGTGCATCCATTACAAGCTATTTTGAAAGTAACTTGGTAAAACAAGGGCTAATCAGACATAGGAGAGGAACAAAATGTGATTACTTTTCAAAGAGAGATTATTCTTTCCCCTTTCTTTAAGCTATTGTGAAGCTTCCATGGAGTTTTTAGTAAAGATATTCTTCTCCTTCACTAATGTTTGTTTTCCTTCAACAATGGCGTACATAATGGCCTTCTAGACTTCAAAGCCTACAAGTACCACACAATTTTGCTGATTGTGTGGATAGCCACATATGCAAGAAGACAGCCTAAAAATTGTGCTCATTTTTTAGTCTTGTTCTTCATAAAATTTTCAGCTCTTGAATGACATTGATGGTTCCAAAAATGCATATGAGGTGAAGTTCACCAAACTCAACAATTACTATTTAGATTTGTACAAGGTTTAGTCGGCAATGGTAATGTACTACAATATGTCTGTTGAGGAATGTAATGGAAAATTGCAATTTGTTATAAAATTAGATGAAAGTGAGGTAATCAAAGGAGTAAATCTTGAAAGAGTTAGTATAACTCTGATGAATAGAGATTTACAATTCGACAAGAATAACCCAGGGAACTTTAGTGTTCAATCCGAGCGCCATGTGTGGTAACTTGCTGCATTTGAAGTTCCTAAGGAAACATTTGAGGTGTTGCAGCAGTTATTTATGCACACAAGCATTCCAAGCATCATCGATCATTAGGAACATGTTGAGATTCTCTCGGTTGGAGGGTATGGTCAATACTTGGTTGAATGGCATCTTGCAAGAGTCTTGAAAACTTTAAAATGCATGTGTGGAATCTTCAATGGTGCAAATACAAAGAATCCATGCCTATATTCCTTGACAGAGAGAGTGGAAGGAAAGGATGGAAAAAAGAAATGGCAAAGGGTGACAAGCGCTGCATTGACGTGCATTAGAGAAGATCCCACTTGGAAGCCCATCTTCAACATTCCATTGGATCGTATTCACATTTGTTCATTGCATGCTTTTGTGAGAATCATGGAGAAACTTGTATATGAGTACATTTTCTTTGCTTATAGGATGCAACTAGAAAAATAAGCCATTGCAACGTGTAGGAATATGGAGCGAGTGCTATCAAAAATTGCTCTACACAAGCATCAAGTGACGATTGAAAAAGATGAGAAGAGATTAGGAAAATCTAGTAACTTGCCAAAAAAGACTTCCTTTGGAGGAGCAAAGGCTAGGAAGTTTCTCTCAGCACCCATCAATGAGGAAGGGAATGTCATGGTTCGTAGGCCGCAGGATACGATGGGTGGAAAAGGTTACACTTTGCAGTTCCTGATGGAAGTAATGGAGGAAAAACAAGGTTGGCCAAAGCTAAGGTTTGGATAGGTCTTAACAAATTGGCTCCCTTACTTTGCAAGATGGTGTTTAACAATGAAGATAAGTAAGAATTTATCAATGTTGTGCATAGCTTCTACGAAAACATGGTGGAAGAGTGGGGCAAAAGCTCTATCACACATTACATGGTGCGTACTAAGTTAATATTTTAAAATTGTATGAATTGTATAAACTGTTGAGCATAGTTTTACTCATGTGTGATACGTGTCTTTGTAGCGTATCCTTGAGGCACATGGGCCATACTTTGCAGAAAAGGAAAGCATTAGAATTTGGTCCACACAAGGGGTGGAAAATTGACATTAGATAGCACATGGTGCATACCAAAGAAAAACCAATCATGGTGGAGGGGTGAATGGTAATAATCCAATTCAAATCCAATTGCTATCTTGGTGGTATAGGATTATCGTAGCGGATGAAGCTAAACTCTCGAAAAAGAGAGCAAATGAAAGTACTGATGAATCGGTTGCAGACATGATGTAATCACGTCATGTCACTAAAAGAGTGCGTTATGAAGCCTCAAGTGCCAAAGAAAACCATGTCAAGTGGCTAGAAAAAAGGCTTTGAGAAGGCAGAAAATGGATTTGAAGAGAGATAAGATAGTAAGATGAACAATGTGTTCAGTGTGAATGCAATTCATAGTTTAAGAGAGAAAGAAACAGTGTGCATCTATATAAATGAGTCTTACTATTTAGGGTTATATAAAAGAGGGTTTCACTTTCTATCTTATTCATTGAGTTCTCACATCTCTTGTGCAGGAAAGATGGCTAGGTCCAAGGTAGTTGCCAATAAGCTTCCGCTTAGAGCCCCATATTATGTTCAATCCCTTAGAGTATCTACAAGCTCAGATACACCCCCTTCTCAACCTAGTCCAGCTTCTTCAAGCCGCCCTCACAAGGATCCTCCTCAACATTCCCATAAGAAACACAAGTGGAAGCTAGGTACAGTGGCCTTGAGAGAAATTAGGAGGTATCAAAGCTCTTTTGATCTCATCATTCCGAAGGCGAGCTTCTCAAGACTTGTTCGTGAGATTGTGAAAGACCTCTATCGCACAGAAAGTAGGAGGAGGTTTTTTGCACAAGGACATGATAGACCTGATCGCTTCACAAAAGAATGTCTTCATGCTCTATAGTGTACTGCAGAGGCCTTTTTAGTTGACTTGATGGATGTTCAGTGTTGTGAAATACATGCGAAGCGCATCATTGTAACTCCCAAGGACTTCCAACTTGTAAGAAATCTTAAAGCAGTGAAGGATGCATTCATTCCAATGGAATGAACATAGTTTGTAATGTTATCTTTTTTGGCATAGTGTTATCCTCGTGCATTGGACATATGACTATGTCCCAGTGCAAAACTATTGTATGCGCCCTTAAAATATGAATTAAATTTTTACTATTGTCCTTTGCTCTCAACTTTGACTATGCATCTTTGCTGTATTTTCAATTCTTACTTACAGTTTTTGTTAGCAATGTCAATTTCAATAAGAAAAACATGCAAAAGTTTACCATTTCTTATTGCAAACTTTACTCATGATGTCGCTGTATAGTCTATGTCGTGCGAAGTTTATAAGGGCTAGTAGTCGCGATGTTAATTTCTCAATTATCAATCCATCCATAATTTTGGTGTGGGATATTTTTTAAAATACTAAACTATATTGAAATGCGATGAAACTTCACACGCACACTCATTAGGTGGCCAAGAGCCCTTTTTTTTTTTAAAAAAAAATTGACTACAGACCCCTCGCTCAAAGTCTGGCATTTAGAGCCCACGCCAAACTTCAGACTAGGGGTCTGCAGGCAATTTCTTTTCAAAAAAAAATTGGGGCTCTTGCTACCTAAGGAGTGCGCGTGTGAAGTTTTATTGCATTTCGATAAAAGGTTATGGATTTACGATCACACAATGGACAATGCATATGAAGTTACATTAACCCGATTTTGGGGTTTAAATAGGTTAAAAGTTCATTCTTCTTCTCATTTTCACATCTTGCTTTCTTTGCTTCCTCCATTCTCACACTCCCAACATGTGTCTCTTCTCCATCTTGCCCTCCTCGAGCTTGCGTGGCACGCACCAAGCAAGCATGTTGCCGTTTTGGCCTCGGGAAGACCTCATGCCAAGGCCCGCCACCTGGAGCACAAGGTGAAGCCTCCTCTAATGCAGCAATAGGTGCTCCCCATAGAGCACAAGGACCACCACAGAAGAAGAGGAGATGGAAATTTGTTCAAAGGTTTATTTGCAAATAAACTACTTACTGATTTATTTGCAAATTGGTTGTAGATTGCATGTATTGTTGAGCAGACAGTGAAAAAGGCTGTCTAGTATATTGCTGTGCACTACAGGTCGAGGGTTGCAGAAGATTTGCTTGCTGTTTGGTATTAATTTTGTGATAATGGCAGAGAACAATGAAAGCCCCATCATTGAGAAGCTCGATAAGAACAACTACCCTTCATGGAAGTTCCGTGTCACGAACTTTCTTATTGGAAAAGGCCTTTACGAGTTTGTTTCAGGTGAAGAAAAGGAGTTGGAGGTGAGTGATCCTCCAACTGCAGAAGAGACAAAGGCACGAAAGGAATGGAATGCAAAAGACAAGAAGGTCATGTATTGGTTGTTTGCAGTAATTGACAATAATATGTTGGGACACATTAGAAATGCAGAGAATTCATATACAGCTTGGACCATACTTGAAAGTATGTTTTCTGTAAATACAAAGGCACAAAAGATTCAACTTAAGCAAGAGTTGAATACATTGAAGAAAGGGAAGATGTCTATCAATGAGTATGCACTGAAGGTAAGGAGCATTGCAGATGCATTGGCAGCTATTGATGCAATGCCCAATGATGATGATTTGGTGTCATCTACCTTGGGTGGACTTAACAATGAAAAGGCTTGAAAGTCTTTTGTAACTTCCGTATATATCAGAAAGCCATTTCCAAATTTCGATGAGTTTGTCTCCCTTATGATCACTGAAGAGATCAACATGCAAAGTGAGACATCTGAAAAAAGTGTAAACAGGTCCAAGCTTTCTACTCCAATTTAGGAAGGGGACGTGGCAGGTTCTCTTCAAGAGGCCGTGGTACAGGACGTAGTAGTAACAATCAGCAAAATAGATTGAATCAGCAATTTGGCGATATGCAGGTTTCACGAGGTCATGGTAACTTTAGAGGTAGAGGGAGCTTTAGAGGAAGAGGTGGATGGCAGAACAGAGGTTCTAACAACTCTAGTATTATGTGCCACTACTGTGGAAAAATAGGTCATATCGCAGCCCAATGTTATGCTAAGAAAGATGATATCCGCAGTGGTAAGTTGCAGCAAGGAAACTATGCATCGTCTTCACGACAGAATGAAGATAAAAATGAACGTATGTTTGTTATGCAGCATATGCTGAATGCTGTTACATGAAAGGGAACACATGATGATGTTTGGTATGTTGATTCAGGTGCATCCAATCATATGACCAGCCATGCAAAATTGTTTGGAGAGATGCAGGATTTGCAAAATGCAGGTTATGTGCAGACCGGTGATGATTCATGCCACCCAATTTCACACATTGGAAAAGTTCCCTTGTCCTTGCATGATGGTAAGACAAAGAGTCTTTCAGATGTATTACATGTGCCATCTATTACAAAGAACTTGGTGTCATTCGGTCAAATGGTAGAGCAAGGGCTGCAAGTCAGATTTAATGCAAGGGGCTGCTTTGTAGAAGACTTCAATGGCAAGTGCAGGTTGGTAGCAAAGGGAAGTAGAGTTGGACGTATGTTTACTCTAGATGTTGGAATACCTACTATGAATGCTGCTATATATGCTAAAGGAAAAGGTGTTGTTGCAGATATTGAAATTTGGCACAAACGCATTGGACATGCAAATGTACAAAGGCTGCAGTCCAAAGGGTTGGTTACAAGTTTGCCTACATTTAGAGTTGCAGAATTTCATAAGGTATGCAAAGCATGTCAGTTTGGTAAGCAGGCAAGACAACCCTTTTCACATGATAGAGATGTAAGCAGAAATATCCTTGATATTGTGCATACAGATATTTGGGGGCCTACACAAAATGTATCTCTTGGAGGTAGTTCTTACTTTGTCACATTCATTGATGATTGTTCTAGAAAGCTGTGGGTATATTTTATGAAGGAAAAGAGTGAAGCGTTTGAGCACTTTAGAACTTTCAAGGCTACAGTTGAAAGAGAAACAGGCTTGAAAGTAAAGTGCTTGAGGTCAGATGGAGGGGGAGAGTACCTCTCGAATGAGTTCAGTGATTTTCTGAGGTCTCATGGGATAAAGAGATAGTTCACATACAGATATACCCCACAATAAAATGGTGTTGCAGAAAGGAAAAACAGGCATATTACAGAAGTTGCACGCACCTTGATGGCTGAAAAGAATATGCCTAAGCATTTTTTGTCTGAGGCTGTTCATACTGTTGTTTATATTATGAACAGAACTCCCACAGCTACAGTTCATGAGATGACTCCTGAAGAATGTTTTACTAGCAAGAAGCCTAATGTATCGCACTTTAAGGTATTTGGCTGCGTTGCATACATTCATGTGCCATATGAGTTGCGAAAGAAACTGGATCCAAAGGCTGAAAAGTGTGTCTTTATTGGATACTCTTTAGAGCAGAAAGGGTATCATTGTTATAACCCTGTCACATGTAAGTTTAGAGTGAGCAGGGATGTCATCTTTGATGAAATGAGCAGTTGGTATGCATCTAGTGGTGATGCATTGGATGATGATGATGATCATGACACTCATGTGCAGGCTGAAAAGCAAGAATCACGGACTCTTAGTGGACCAGAGACATCATCTGGTAGTCCTTGGTCTGGGAGACTAAGGAGTAGCTCTACATCTTCAGGTGCATCTAGTAGCACTACAGGTAAAGACAAAGGAAAGAATAAAGTGTTAGAAGGTATTGATGCAGTTCTTGATGGAGACTCCAGTGGCTCAAAGAGCTTGGATGATGAACTTGGAATTCCTTCAGTGAGGACACCAAGTGTACAGAGAGCTCATAATAATGTAAAGGCTCCATTGAGTGATCCAGTGGTACTCAGATCTAGCAGGGTCAGATACCCTGTTAAAAGATTTGGTTTTAAAGGTTATGCAGCTCACCATTATACTTATATGGTGAAACTAGTTGAGGATGTTGAGCCCACTTGTTTTGACGATGTTGTTGGTCATACTCATTGGGATGCAGCAATGGATGAGGAGATGGCTGCATTAGAGGCCAATAAGACTTGGGATCTAGTATCATTGCCGAAGGGCAAGAAAGCTATTGGATGTAAGTGGGTTTATAAGATTAAGCACAATGCAGATTGTTCTATTAGTATGTACAAAGCTAGGCTGGTTACAAAAGGCTATGCCCAAACATATGGCATAGATTATGATGAAACCTTCAGTCCAGTTGCTAGGATGGCAACTGTCAAATGTGTGATTGCTTTGGCAGCAGCCAAAGGTTGGAGGTTGTAGCAAATGGATGTGAAGAATGCCTTCTTGCATGGTGATTTGCAGGAAGAAGTGTATATGGATCAGCCAGCAGGTTATGAAGATTTAGAGCATCCCACGTATGTGTGCAGGTTGAAGAACGCGCTCTATGGGCTCAAGCAAGCACCTAGAGCATGGTCTGACAAGATCAGAGAGTATCTTGTCAATATTGGCTTTTATGTTTCTGATGCTGATCACTCACTTTATGTGAGAAAGGGAGATGCAGGTTTGCTCATCATAGTCATCTATGTGGATGACTTGATTATTACAGGTGATAGTGATAGTGGGATTGCTGAAGTCAAGGACTTTTTTATGAAGAAGTTTGAGATGAAGGATTTAGGTGAGCTAAGGTACTTCCTTGGCATTGAGGTGATCAGATGTGATGATGGTATATGGCTGTCCCAAAGACAGTATGGCTTGGATATGTTGTCCAAGTATGGTATGACAGCATGCAAACCACTTTCAGTCCCGTTGGAGCAGAATGTAGAGTGCTGATGTTAGGGATGAGATAGAAGACCCTACTATGTTCAGGAGGATAGTGGGGAGTATGATCTACATGACCATTACAAGGCCAGACTTGAGCTATGTTGTTGGTCTTGTGAGTAAGTTTATGCAAGTACCTAGAAAGCCACATTTAGATGCAGTCGGACGCATATTGAGATACGAGAAGTCCACATTACATTATGGACTTTTCTATGAGGCAGGTACAGATGTACAGGTGTTTGGATAACAGATGTAGATTGGGCTGGTAGTATGTCTGATAGAAGATCTACCAGTGGATACATGTTCTCTCTTGGTAGTGCAGTAGTTGCTTGGAGCAGCAAAAAGCAATCTACAGTTGCTTTATCGAGAACAGAGGCTGAGTATAGAGGTGTTGTTGTTGCAGCATGTGAGGTAGTATGGCTACAAAAGTTAATGGCTGATTTGGATGTGTAGGTGGAAGGTCCAATTTTTGTCATTTATTGTGACAACATGAGCAGTATACAGTTGGCTAGGAACCCTATGTTCCATGCCAGGACAAAACATATTGAGGTACACTACCACTTTGTGAGAGAGAAGCTACTAGCAGGTGAGATTGACTTGGTGTATGTCAGCACACAGGATCAGATAGCTGACATCTTCACGAAGGCATTGGGTACAGAGAAGCTTCAAAAGTTTCGAAGCTTACTTGGAGTTGCAGAGATGCAGTTGAGCTTGAGGGGGAGTGTTGAGATGACAAGCTCAACACATGCAGACATTGATGATGGACCGCCTAGTTAAATGGGTCCACACACCTACACTTAGCACATCCGTGGTCATTATGATTCTCAGATGGCCACTGACTCATTACTTATTATATTCAGGTTGTTACACCTATTTACAGCTGGCATAGTTATAGCGGCAGTCGACTAGTGTAGCCGGTTATGCATTGTTTGACTCAGTAGGCCACTTTCATTTATGTTGTATCTTATCTATGCTTTGTGTACATTGAAAAGTGTATGTAAGAAGAAGAAAAAACCAGCAAGAAAACGTTTTGGCCTCCATCTCTCTTCTTGTCTCTTGAGTGAGCTTCTCCTTGTGCATTCTATGTGTGTTCGGCGCAGCATCTTGAGCAAGTCCCCCCACCACACAATTCTTGACATGGAGGCCCTACAAATAGTTGTAGAGGGGTTTCTCATCAACTTGTTTGATGATACACAGCTTGCGGCCATCCATGCAAAGCATATCACAATCACAGATAAAGACATGGACTTTATCATTCTACTTCGCCATGGCAAGGGGACTCCTCCATAGGTTATGAGATTAATTATGCAAGGTTTTGTAATGAGTATTATAACACTATTGTTTCTTGAAACGCACAACTCTTAATTTTTGTTTAATGTATGAACACATCAAAAGTAGTAATACGTACAAATATGAGTTATGTTATTACTTATGCACAGTCGAAAGTGCAGTACTATGCGTTGAATTATGTTGACGTATGCAAATGTGTCATTCACGTATCACACATTATCGTCACATTTACACAATCGCAAGTGTAGTACTATACATTGAATTATGTAAACGTATACGAATGCGTCATTCACGTACCACACATTATCGTCACACTTACATGAATCACACATTTATTCAAGAAATATTTATTTATAGGAAAAAAGTAAAATATATTATATTCATCAAGAAAAATACATGCGATGGCTCATAGTGATGGTAGATACAAAAAGTCAATAGCCAACAAGAACTCTCAATTGTTCCTTGACTTTTTCATCGGTGGAGAGGAGGGGCCAGCTTCCGATGAAAATATAAGTTCCTTCTTTTCTTCAAAAATGATGCGCTCCCCCTTCAGCTCTTTCTCTAGGAGAAGCAGATTTGACACTTTAGCAAGGTCACCTAATGTAGCAAACACACACATTACTCCACCATGCATTTGGTCAAACAAGTAAAGACGCTTTAACTGCTTGATTAGCACCACCTTCTCCAAGCTAGATGTCACAAGTATCATTCGAGAAGGTCCAAACTTGGTCAAAGCTCAAATTTTCATGATTATTTCTTGTCCTCATGGTGAGCAATTCTTATGGAAGACCACCAAGTTTGCAACAAGGTTGCCAATGTACTCCTTCAGAGCTAAATCCTTCCATCGATCCGCATGATGCCGAGCTCTTCCTTGTCTTGATGAAAAATCATCTATATACATTATGTGTCCTGAATGACAAAGTCAAATCAAAATATTTAGCGACTAACCTAGAGTTATCAGAAAGTGACAAAACTTGACGGTAGGGTGCGTCGGGTCCCCTGGAGTCCACCGGTGAAATCTTGGCAAAAAATAATGCTTGTAACTACCTTGTCATCTGAAGTCTGGTATCTGGGGCCACTTTCTGGCCCAGAAAGTGGCCCTAGAGGCCATGCTTCGGACAGAGAAGCTACAAACATTACTTTTGGCCAAGATTTCACTGGTGGACTCTTAGGGACCCAACGCACCCTACTATCAAGTTTTGTCACATAAAAATATATGGTAGTTAGAAATATTACCTTCTCCAAATCATCTTGTATCTTCATTTCCACGTGTGTCAGCAAGGCATCTCTTTGGGTAGAGGGATCTATAAACTCCTTGGTAGGAAGATGGGGCCTTGGTCCAAACAGATCATACTGTAGTGCTTCAAATTCAGCATCCGACACAAGATAATCTTCTTCAACCGAGGTAATATGCGCATGTGCTGTTATGATGGCACTCATTGTATCTAAGCTTGTGCCATCATATCTTCCAATCTCTGCCAACATCAGATGCACATCCATGTAATCATAATCGATGGAGAACAACTCTTCTTCCTTCATTTCCAAGTATTGAAACACATCTAATAGAAGGGAGTATTGTATACCATCTACTTCAATTGGTGTCAAGGAGGCAAGGTTGGGTTTGTCGACTTGTGGTTGTTTTGAAGAAGATGGCACCATGGGAGCCAACCCTTGCTCTGCCACCACCCGATGTTCCTCTTCAATATTTATGAGCTCTTCAATTGGTTCTTCTTCCGCATATGTGATAGCAACAACATGTGGAGTTGTATCTTCATCGCTCTCCTCCTCTAGGGGTGTATCCAATGCAAGGAGAGGTAAATTGCTAGTGCGCAATTACACTCCACAAGATCCAAAGGTATTGTACCTGGTGCACTACCCATGGGAACAGTGCATACTCTGTGTGAAGGATCCACGTGGGTCAGACACCTATTCACCACTTTTTGGTGATTCTTCCCTTGCCTGAAATACCATGAGTTGTTCCAAAGGCACGCACTAAGTCATGTCGGATCCCTCGATGCAGTGTTTGCAGGTACTAATGGTTCTCACAAAGTCTTCCAAAATCTGAAGGGGGGATCCAGTGATGAGAGCACGCTTTCAAGGTTGAAGATCTTAGAGAAAACCTGAAATATCTCATCACCCTCGCTGGCAAAGATAGTCTCGTGGATCCACTCATCAAAGTGTGCATGAGCATCCATTATAGCAGGTAGAAGGGATGCGGTGGATATAAAGAGATGAAGAGATTAAGTATGAAATGAAACAATGAAACAAGAACTAAACTAGTTCTATCTAAAAAAACCTTAAGTTTTAAACTATTAATGGCTATTCATATATGATATTTAGTTATGGCTTTACTTACGTCTTTGTAAAGTTTACATGCATATGTAAATGTGTTGATGTGAAAAGTGTATAACAAGTGTATGAATTTGCACGAATACCATAATTTTTAAATATTGCAAGTTTGCAAGCGACAATATTCTATTGGCCAAAAAATTTTGAGAATTTTTAGGTGTTGGATATTACAACTTTTGGTGTTTGGAATTTTAGGGAGACTCTACAATTTCTAAAATATGTGGAGCCCCACACTTTTCATTGGTAACAGTATCCTCAGCTTGGCTTCGAATTTTCCTACCATCTAGTTTAAAATAGAAGCTAACATGTGGATTCTGCATTAACATTGTAATTTCCTAGCGCATTATACTCAAGGCTGATTATATTACTCAAAAAAATTGATTACAATGGAGTGCTCATGCTCAACAGACTAGCTGGAGCTGATGCAAAGTCACAAATACATCATATATACAAGCCTCTCAAGGAGGTCTAGGGGGGATGGGGGTAAGAAGCTATGGATGGGGGGTGTATCGCAATCTGGGGTTGCTTGCCTGCATCACGAAAAATAGGTCTTGACAGTCCCAAGTATGCATGAAATGATAATGGAGCTCCTGACGAGCCCTAGACTTGCCCTACACACCTGATCCCATCAGCTACGAAGGGAGTGGATGATGGAGGTCAAGACCTCCGCTAAGGTCGCATGTATTGAAAGTCTCTCTCCGTCGAAAGCCTCTTGACAACGCGCCTTCTAGATATGCCATCCAATGAGACTCCCTATGATCTCCCTTACCTCAAAGTGGTCTGTTGTGTGCTCCAGTATGACAAATAGGTAGAGCCTCCAAACCAACCATTGCACACGACTTTGCCGCCTTGATGATGAATGTCGTGTCCTGCATATCATTGGCATAGTATACTTCAAGTCTTTGATGTTTGGACTCCCAAATGAAGCTCTATTTTCCATTCTTTTGCTCTCTTGCAACCCTAACAGTGCAATCCATGGGCACCCATAAAAGCTTTGGCTTAAGTTTTAATTTCTCTTCAATTTATTGAATACTCTTCATCATTTCAACTATGGGATTAATTTCAATAAACATTCTTAAAGAAATTACAAGGATTGAGCAAAAATGATCAAATATTCTACCTCAAAAGCTTCTATAAGTCAATATTTTGGAAAAACAAGTTCAATGCTTCAATTTTGAGTTTCTAAAGTTCCAAGATTGCTTCTAAGAATTAAATGAATAAGGACTGAAGGTTTATTTTAGCAACATTGAGCAACTAGAGGCTTCATCAAGCATTTGGAGATCATTCAAGCCTTCATCAAGCTAATAAGAGGTATTTCTCTTCAATTCTTAATCTCTCTCATTTATCCAATTTGGTGAGCTTTATCCATTTGATTGAGAGATTAAAGAATTGAAAATTTTCCATCAAACATCAGGCCATCATTGGTTAAATCATCCCATTCATGGAGTGCATTGCTTACCCAATTAGAATAGTGAATTAGAAGCTCTTGCTTGAGTTTTCAGCATTCACAGGGGATTCACTAGTAGTAATAAGGAGACGTCACCTGCATGCAAGAAATATATGAAAATACCCCTTATCTACCCCCTATTTATGGGACCTTACCTTATAAAATGTACATTCCTTCCCTTAAATAACCCCCTTCCCTTACATTCACATGGAACCATACGGTAAACCCTAGTGGACCCCCTGGGCCAGCATTATACATTCATTCCCAATGGTTAAAGCCCAACAGAAATCAATTAGGTTGCTTACTCTAATCCATTGTTTTGTCGACAATTGTTCAATTGATGGAAAAAATATCATAATTCATTATAAAGGATAAGTTAGCAGTGAGTCATTGTGTGGTAAGCACCCTCTCCCTATAAATTTTACCAATTTCAATCTTATTACATTTCATGGAATAAACTGAATGGAAATTTCAGTCATGCATATCATGCTCATTGATTAGAGTAGCACATCATTTCCATGATGATATTCTCACCAAGAAAAAAGGTGGATGTCAAGGGAGATAGTGGGATAATAGAGAGGTGACCCTCCCCCACTATTAAAGATCCTAGAGGAGTGCAACCGACGACCGACTCGGCAAAAAGCCATTTTATCCCTCACACAAGCATTGTGAACTTGAGAATTAAAGATTGAAATACTCTCAAAGAGT
The DNA here is from genome assembly GCF_053477565.2 of Lygodium microphyllum. Taxonomy (NCBI): domain Eukaryota; kingdom Viridiplantae; phylum Streptophyta; class Polypodiopsida; order Schizaeales; family Lygodiaceae; genus Lygodium; species Lygodium microphyllum. Next base: position 52,365,688 of record NC_141156.1, read on the forward strand.
CAAGTACCTTGAAGATCAAAATAGGGTGAAATAGGGTTTTAACAGGACACTGTAGGGTATATATAGATATTTACAGGTACCATCTTCATCATTGGAGTATAGATGCGGGTACTACATGTTGCTTATAGGTTCTATCAAGCTTCCCATAGAGTTTGGAAAGAAGAGAGAGAAGCCATAGAAGCTATAAATAAGAAGATGAAGTAAGAGACAATAAATATATTAATGTTCAAAAATATGTGAAAATTTACATGTCTCACCCCTTTATACTTATGTCAGTGTGACAAGGTATTATAAATAATTCCAAACTAAACATGTCTTGTTTCTAACTTCTTGCAATCCATCCCATCCCAAAGGTTTTTTCCGACAAAAACAAGCTTATACGAGTTAGAAAGGATGGATGAAACAAAGTACTACTTTGTTTTCAGCTATACAAAGTATGGAAATGAATGAAAGATTGAATATATATGGACTGAAATAAAGACATGAAGATAAGCCTCAACTATATACATGGTTTTGATACCTTTAAAAGAGTTTGGATCCTTTTAGTCTTCAAAAAATAGACTCAAAATTAAGAGAACAACTTGTTATAAAAAGTAGGCCTTGCTAAACAAAATCTACTCTTCTAATAGAAGTATCCTGATGAAGCACGCCACATGTCAAAATGTAGCTTTTGAAGAGTAATTTGACACTATGTAGGCGGAATATTTTTAAAATTTTGATAGAATAAAAACTGTTCTAACACATTGCTATCAGGATCCTATCTACACTATAAGTGGCTCCATTGAAGTTATGCTTCAGCCATCAATGCATCCCAAAATTCATCTAGTATATATTCGAGCCTCCAAGAAGCTTCTTTAGTTGGTAAGCCTCTCCATCTAATTAAATATTCAATAATAGAACGAGAGCAAAGCTTCTTCTTACGTTGACTTATGATAGCCTCAAGGATGTACCGAATAAGTCCTTCTTCATCTATAGGTGGCAGCTCATCAATGTATCCACACGAGCACTATAGAAAGGCTTGAGCTGACTAACATGGAATATATAATGAATCTTAGTGGAAGAGGGTAGGACCAATCTGTATGGCAAGTCTCTAATGTGCTTCAAGATCCTGTAAGATCCATAAAACCTATAAGCAAGCTTGTTACTGGATCCATCCTTCAAGGACGAGTAACAAGACTTGGGCACTTTCAACAAAACTAAATCTCCTTCTTGAAACTCTAAAGATCACTTCTTCTCATTTGCACACATGATCTTAGACCTTTCTAAGGTTCATCTTACTTTGCTGTGAAGAAGGGTCTATATTCTTTCCAATTTTTCTTTTATGTGAGGATTGATTTTTTCATTGAAAATGACTATGGATAAGGGCACCTTATAACCACACATAGCCTCTAAGGGAGAAACTCCAATACTAGTATGAGTGGAGTTATTGTAGCCAAGATCTCTTAGTTATAGACATTCATAGTCATTTTCTTATATGTAAGCCTGCAACTTTCAAGGGCAATAACTCCATCCTCGTGTAACAAAGTTGCCCCTATGCCATGGCCACTAGCATCACACTATATGGTAAACTCTTTAGAAAAATCCAGGCTTACTAGAATAGGAGCAAAACTAAGAGTTCCTTTAACTCATTGAAGCTACTATTTGCAAGTGCATCTTTAAAAAAACCATCCTTTTCAACATGACAATCAAAGGAGCTACAATAGTCTCATAATGCTTAATGAGTTGGCAATAAAATGATGATAGACCAAGAAACCCTCTATGTAAATTAGTGATAGTAGGTGTTGGCCAATCTTCAATACATTGCACGTTCTTAGGGTTAGCGTATATACATTTTTCATTGATAATATGGTCCAAGTAATCCACCTCAATCTGCATGACAGAGCACTTCTTCTCCTTAGCAAAGAGTCTGTGATGCTTCAGTACATCAAAAACCTTTCTCACATGTGATAAATAGTCTTGGAGAGTCTTGTTGTAAATCAATGTATCATCAAAGAAGACTAGGATAAACTAGAAGACAAAAGGTTACAAAAACTTGTTTATCAGCCTCTAGAAGGTAGCTAGAGCATTAGTAAGCCCAAATGGTATCAGTAGAAAATGGTATAGCCCACGATCAATCCTAAAGGAAGTCTTAACTACATCACCCTCTTGTATATGGATCTAATAATACCTTGACCTCAAATCAATCTTGCTAAAGAATCTAGCCCCCTCGAGCTCATGAAGCAAGTCATCAACTCTAGTTATTGGATACTTGTTTTTCATTGTGACCTTATTTGGATCCATGTAATCAAAACGCGTCCTGAAGGATCCATATTTCTTCTTCAATATGTACATGTACTGACATGTATATACCCTGCAATGTCTTTTGTAAACCCTATTTTACCTTGTTTTGATCTTCAATGTACTTGAGTCTTTGAGAATGCTTCAATCTTTAGTTTTCCACTTGCAATACCTGTGTGAGAGATAAAATGGTAGGACAAGCTCCCTACACTAGCTTCGAATCACCGGGAGATTCTTCACCTTACCGCATCTTTAATCTTATTAGTGAAAAAGAAAGATGGATCCTTCAGGACATGTATCGACTACATGGATCTAAAAAAGGTCACAATGAAGAACATGTATCCAATACCTAAAGTTGATGATTTGCTTCATGAGCTCAAGGGGGCTAGATTCTTTAGCAAGATTGATTTGAGATCATGGTATCATTAGATCCATATGCAAGAGGGTGATATAGTTAAGATTGCCTTTAGGACTTATCATGGGCTATATCATTTTCTTGTGATGCCATTTGGGCTTACTAATGCTCCAGCTATCTTGTATAGTTTGATGAACAAGATTTTGCAACCTTTAATCTTCCAGTTTTTCCTAGTCTTCTTTGATGATACATTGATTTACAACAAGACTCTCCAAGACTATTTATCACATATGAGGAAGATTTTTGATGTACTGAGGCATCACATACTCTTTGCTAAGGAGAAGAAGTGCTTTGTCATGTAGATTGAGGTGGAGTACTTGGACTATATTATCAATGAAAAAAGTATATCTCTTGACCCTAAGAAGGTACAATGCATTGAAGATTGGCCAACACCTACTACCACTACTTTACATAGAGGGTTTCATGGTCTATCGTCATTTTATCGCCAACTCATTAAGCATTATTTTGACTATCATGTTGAAAATGAAGGTTTTTTTAAAGATGCACTTGAAGATAGTAGCTTTAATGTGTTAAAGGTACTCCTTAGTTCTGCTCCTATTCTAGTAAGCTTGGATTTTCTAAAGAGTTTACCATATAGTGTGATGCTAGTGGCCATGGCATAGGGAAAATTTTGTTACACGAGGATGGAGTTATTCCCCTTGAAAGTTGCAAGCTTACAAATAAGAAAATGACTATGAACTTCTATGACCAAGAGATGTTGGCTATCTTACATGCGATAAAGAAGTGGCAGCATTATTTATATGGTAGCTGGTTTAGAGTTCAAAGGGATCACAGGGTCCTAAAGTATTTCCTCACTTAGTCCAATCTCACTCCTAAGCAACACAGGTGGATAGCTACTCTGTAAAATTATGATTTTAATATCACTCATAGGAGGGGTAAAGACAATATAGTAGCTAATTCTCTTTCTCACATGTGGGTATGTAAAGTTTTAGCTATGATTGAGCTACATGGTGACTAGATTGAAGAATCACAAGAAGCCTATCTTTGGATGATGAGCTCGACCATGTTTTTCACAAATTATAGCAAGGTTCAATGGAGAGCACATTATCAGCTTAAAAATAGCCTAATATGGTTAAATGGCAAGATTGTTATTCCCTCTACTTCTTCTTTTACATAGAAAATTATGGAGAAGTTACATTCTCTTTGCCTTTAGCTAGACATTGTTGAGTGCTAAAGTGACTTGATTTTTGGGCTAATTTTTGTTATTTTTGTGGGTTGAATGGTTGATTTTGTATGATGATTGATTGTTTTGGAAGTGTTTTGAGAATTTTTTGGATGAGGTTGATTATGTTTTGGAAGCTCATGATGATTTATAGTAGAGATATGATGCTATGTGATGTTCTGATAGCTTCTGATAGCTTTTGTTTTGTTTTGGTTTTTTTCTTTATGAAGCATAGAGTAATGATTGATGGAAGTTGAGAATATTTGAAATATCATTGAATGGTTTTTGATAGTTTGGAATGGTTTTAGTATGAGTTAAGTGGTTCTAATGTTTTCTATTGACCTTTTGTAATCCTCTATTATTGAACTTTTATAGAGCCTCTATTTCTGTTTTTGTTCTGTTCTGTATGCTTCTGTAAGTGTTTTATGGAATGTATGTGTGACTTTGGGAAAGTTTTCTAGCCTTGGAAAGAGGTGAATGTAAGTTTAAAATATCTCAAGGAAGTAAAAGAAGTAGCTACTAAAGACTCAAGAGAAGACTTGAGTGAAGTAACAGTAATGAGCTATGAAGAGTTACTGTGGTTGCTCTGGTGATCTTTCATATCAGACACACCTCTTGGAAGAGGCATCCACGACTAAAAAATGATTATTATGAGTGATTATTAATTATTTAGAGGGGAGATGATGTAATATTAATTGAGAGAGAGAGAGAGAGAGAGAGAGAGAGATAGAGGAGAGCCAATTCTATGCAAAACAATATATCTACATATGAGAGATTGTGAGAGAAGACTATGAAGACAATGAAGATGAATACTATGTGATTTATTTCCATTCAAAGTTGTGTTTCTCTTGTTTTATCTTTGTTGGTTAATGAATTCTATGAAAAATATGAAGAGAATGATGGATTTGGTTAAAGTTAAAGCCGTGGGAGAATTTTTTCTATGAAGCTGCGTGAAGATTTCTTGTTTCTAGTGTTGTTTTCTTTGTTGTGATCATATAAAAGATGAAAAAGATGGTTGTTGATGTTACAATATATATTTTCTTGCAGTAGAAACCCTATTTCCTTAGTGTTCCTTTTGGGGCTCCATGTTTTTGGTGCATAGCCGGGGAAAACTACCATCAACAAGCATTAAAAGAGGCTAAAAATGAAGGAAATGAAATTGCCAAGAAAAGAAGAATTCAATGGATGTTTGCAAAGTTTATTCTTCCACTGAAGAATTGGAGATTCTTATTGCTAAAGCCACTTTCCACAAGAAGTTCATCCCACAATGGTGAAGACATATTACCATCATGATGTAGGCTCTATGTGGTGAACTATTTCCTCTTTCAATTGAAGCAATAGAGACGTGCATCTTGGTGGGAAATTGTTTGGAAAAATTTGAAGTGCAGAAAGAGAGAGAATGACCATCTATGGAAGATTTGGCATTCATTGAGAAGTTTTCAAACATCATCAAGTGGGAGATCGTGAAAAAGCTTCAGGAGTCGTGGTCAGTGGAGGTTTATGAAAATAAGAAAGAAAAGAGTTGGCATTTGTTCGTGGATCCTCAACAACAGGACACGTGGGATACGTGGTGTACTGACAATCTCCTATTTGTCCAATTAGCAACCCACTGGAAGTTGGTGGATAGAGTATTTTTCACAACATACACTAGGTGAGAAGAGAGAAGGCAAAAATCAAGGCCGAGAATGAGCTTGCAGCAGAAGGCTCCTTTGACGCCTTAAAAGCACTCTTTACAGAAGTCCCCATGTTGACTCAAGGTTCCTTTCCTAGTCAAATCCATCCTGTAAATATTGATGATAGGCCAACAAATGTAGTCCCATTGCCCATTTTTAAGGAAGAGTATAATGAAGATCTTGATCTTCATGTAGCAAAGTTTATGGTAGCATGTTTGGCTAACAATGACAGAATCCTTGAGCATTGGTTAGCAATATTCCCTGCCACTTTCAAAGGAGCGACGTTTCAGTGGTATGAGAGACAAGTAGTAGGAACTTTTTGCACATGGGACGCCTTCCTCACTAAATTCAGGCGTGAAGGTTTTGAAGAATAGATAAAGAGGAGTTCATGAACCTAAGTCAGTCCTCTGGAGAAAGAGTAGAAGCTTATGTCTCATGAATAAAATCCATAGTGAAGAGATAGACCAACCATCATTTGGATGAAGGCATCCAGAGGGAGTTTTCCTCATAGGCCTACAAATAGAAGTTTGCAAGTTCATGGAATTGAGAAGACCACTTAATCTAGAAGTTGCAGTGGAAGGTGCAAGACTATATGACGAAGTTGAAGCAAGGTTGTCAATGACCTCAAGAAGAAGATTTTTACCTCCTCTCATTTTAGGAATGGTTTACCCAGCAAATGCAATCCCAGGGATAGTTCCCTACCCCTACCCCCATATACTAGCAGTGCCGCAGTATAGTGCACCTAATCCATAGTGAGCTGCAGAGGACAGTGCCTCAAATGATGGTTCAACCACAACAACAATGGCCTCAAAGAGTTCCTTCAATGGAAACTCAACAACAGTGGAATTCTACCCACTGGAATCAACAACCCCAAGTCTCAACAGGAGCTTTGAATCAAAACCAGAATAGAGGATCCTCTGGATCAACCCAACTAGTATATGTAGTAATAACAGAAGCTTCCCAAAAACCCTACTACATGTACTCAAGGAGGCAAAAATCTGAAGTACTACGTATCCAACTCTTGTAAGTATCAAGAAAGAGCTTATGGATGCAGTTATAGAACAACTATAGATACTAAAGGTGAATACTGCCAATATATCCACTCCTATAGGGAGGTGGGAGAGATGTGATGCATTCTAATACATGGTGCGGAAAGTGCCATCAAGCGGGACATTTAGCCATTGAATGTACTAAAAAACCAACCATTCCTGGAGCCTTCTGTTCATACTGTTTGAGGAAAAACCATATGGAGGATATCTACTCTCTGAAAGAGATACATGAATGAAGAAAGAAAGATGAAAACGCAAGATTCAACTTGTTAGAATCCAAAATGACAATTTAGGACATTGGACTAAAGCCTAGGGAGTTTGGTTCTAATTTCGGTCCAAGGAGATTTTCCTCTCAGAGTTACAGAGGATGATAGTCTAGCGGTGGCTAGAGATCAGAGGTGGAGTGTTACAGATACGGATGAAAGGGTCATATCTCGCTGCATTGTCCAAACCCTAGAAGGTGTGTGGATTACAAGCCCTTATGCAGTCGATGCAAAGGAGAAGGCCACACACTACAAAATACTGTCCAAGTCCAGCTCTTGTGAAAGCTACTTCTGATATCCAATAGAAGACCCAAGAACCTGCTTCCAATTTGGTGGAACTGGAAGTTGCTGCAATAACATGTGCAAAGAAAGGAGAACCCATAGTTCCAAAAGAGAATGTTTTCTCTACCAAGACTATGAAGTTGAACCTTCTTGGGGAGAAAAATAATAATTCAGTACGAAATGATATAGTAAGACAATTGTAGGGATAGGGCCAGAGGTCCAGGAGATAGAGGATGCTAAAGTACATCCTCAGGGAGAAGAAGCACAAATGTTGCCACTCCTAGAAGAAATAGGGAAGATAAAAGTGGGTGTGGCCCCATTCCCCAAGCAATTGGAAAAGCCTATGAATGCTATCAAAGAATACGATTTGATCAAAGACCTAGACACTTTTAAACCAAACTTAACATTCTGAAAATTGCTGTTGTTGTCTCCTAGCTGTCGAAATAAATTCAAAAGCATACTGACAAGAAGATGAGGACTAAGAATTGTTCCCTTCATGGGGACCAAGTCCAATATATCCTCAGAACCCATGAAAGAAGTAGATGTAGCTAACGCCTTCTTGGATCCTGAAACCCTAGAGATTGCCATATGGATTGAAATATGCTTTATAACAAACACATTGATTGATGGAAGCTTATCAGTAAACATAATGATGGTTGTGACAATGAAGGATCTAGGCTTGCAAGGAATGCAACCTACGCAGTGGGTTATTAGGTTGGCAGATCAAAGCAGAATCAAACTGTTGGGTATTCTCTTGTACATAAAGACAACTTATTGGCTAACATATCTAGTGGTCAAACCAAATTCCTATGGGACCTTATACCCTTTGCTGTTGGGAAGACCTTGGCTTTTTGAAGTAAGAGCAAGGATGGACTGGTTCAAAGGACCCAACAAAGTGGTGTTGAAGTTGTATGGATCGCAAAAAGACAATGGATTCATATCCATTGAAGTCTTAATAGACTCCTCCAATGAAGTAACAAATGGTACATCAGGAGACGAAGAGGCTGTCAAACAGATCTTTCCCAAGAAAACATAGGCACAGTCCTTAGTAGTGGGCACTGTAAGCAAACTACCGAAGAAAGAAAAGTCTTTGTCCATGGGAGAATACCTCCTGCATGAACCCGAATTGACTTTTGAAATCACCTCTAATAGCGAAATAAAAGCATGGATGTATTGTTATCCCTGTAATATGGCAATTGCCGAGATAAAACCAGAGATAGAGATAGGAGTAGAGACAGAGACAGAAGCATAAGCATAAGCAGAGGACATAAGAGAGAGCTTGTTCTTCTCTTACAGAGCCCCCATAGAGATAGAAACAAAATCTGAAGAGGAGAAGGTGATAATGGAGAAGAAGACTATGTAGGTGAGCTAGAAGAGTCTATCCTACTCATAAAAGGTAGAGATAAGGAAGAAGATCTTGCAATTCTTAAAGCCTTAGAAGCAAAAGATCCCTTTCTGTTTGACAGAATGATTATGGTACCCTTTGGCCTAATTAATGAGTCACGTCATCAACAAAGCCTCTATAAGAAATGGATTAAAAAGAATAGGCATTCCTTCAGCAATGGCTCTTGTCGCCCAAAGCTACCCTTCCTCAAAGAAGATGATAACAATGCACATTGCCAACAACCCCCAGTTTGGCAGTTTAAATGGAATGCAGAAGGTTCTTGCTATGTGATATTCTTGGATTCATCCTTAGAAGACAAATCCTTGAGCCAAGAAGTAGTTCATCCCCAACCCAAACCCGAAACCTCAATGATACCCTTTTAGCCTTCCAAAGAGTGAGCTAAGCCTCCATTAAAAGAGGACACTAGTTCTAGTGCATCATCAGAAGAGGAGATTACTCCCTTGAAGGAGTCGGGATCTCTACCCAAAAGCAGTCCGTGGGACATATATCCGTGAAATGAAAGGTGAAAAGAATTGACATTTGTGAATGATGATGATACTGAATGTCACCTAAAGGTGGGTCTAATCTTCCAAAAGAAGAACTACTGGTCCTGTGAGACCTACTAAAGGAGAACTTAGACGTGTTTGCATGGTCGTACAAAGATTTAAAGGGGATTGATCCCATAGTATGCCAACACCACATCGACCTAGAGCCTGATGCAACTTGTGACGCAAAGATAGAGGCATATGAATCCAAATTATTTTGCCCATTGTGGTAGTACCCACGAAGAACGAGAAATTGTGAATATGTGTGGACTTACAAAAGTTGAATTCCAAGATGAAGAAGGATCATTTTCCTATCCCTTTCACAGACCAACTGTTGGACACAAAGGCAGGCCATGAGCTCTATTCCCTCTTGGATGGATTCACCAGATACAACCTAGTTCAAATCGCAGAAGAGGACCAATCCAAAACAACCTTCACAACAGAATGGGGAACGTATGCTTACAGAGTGATGTCATTTGGGCTTTGCAATGCTCCTACTACTTTCCAACTAGTGATGATGGTTGCCTTCCAAAACCATCTGCATGATTTCATTGAGGTATACCTCGATGACTTTTGTGTCTATAGCCTAATCCATAAGCATTGGGGATACTTAGAGCAGTGTTTTGACAGATGTCGAGAGTGTGGGATCTCTATCAATCTTGACAAATGTGTATGTGGTATCTCATCTCAAGAGTTCTTCTAGGCCACATTGTCTCTGCACAAGGGATAGCAACAGATCCTGCTAAGATTGAGAAGATTGTTGCCTTAACAACCCTAGCCAACCTAAAGCAATTAACGGGATTTCTTAGCCATGCGGCCTATTACAGAAGATTCATTGAGCACTTTGCGACTAAGGCATCCCTTTGCATAAACTCCTCAGAGAAGATACCAAGTTTACATGGACTAATGATTGTGATGTGGCGTTCAGCACCCTAAAGCAGTGTTTGATTGAAGCACCCATCCTGCAGCCTCTTGATTGGGCAAAGGAGTTCCATGTGCATACTAATGCATTAGTTGAAGGCCTAGGGGCAGTCTTATGTCAAAAGGGCTCTTCTAAGTTAGATCAACCTATCTATTATGCAAGTCGAAAAGTAATCGATAGAGAGTGAAACTACATAGTGACAGAGCTTGAGTGTCTAGCAATGGTATTTTCCTCGGAGAAATTCTGACACTATCTACTGTCGACGCATTTCAAATTTTACGTGGACCATGAAGCCTGTCCTTCCTGATGAATAAGGCCAATGTGAAGGGAAGAACAATGAGATGGCTCCTTCTGTTTTAAGAGTTCAACTTTGAAGTGGTTTCCAAACTTGGTCGTTTTTATGTGTTGATTGATCATCTGTCGCAAATCCCTCAAAGCAACGAAGAAAACGAGCAAGATAATCTAGACCTTGCTAATGCTTTCTTGTTTCTAGTCAAAATAGTTACCCCATGGTACATTGACATAGCCAACCTCCTGGCAACCTAATAGTACCCCCCGGGTATTTTGAGCCATGAGAAGAAGAAGCTTCGATTGAAATCAGTCCCGTACACCCTGTTAGAAGATGCTCTGTACAAAGGCAAGGACAAAGTCTTGCGAAGATGTGTGGTAGGAGAAGAGATTGATATTGTATTGAAAGCATGCCATGATGGTCCCTATGGTGGACACTCGAGAGGTAACAGTCCGAAAGGCCTTACTTGTTGGATATTGTGGTCAACCCTTCATAAGGATGCATATGATTACTGCAAATGGTGTGATGCTTGTTAGCGAATGGGAAATCCTACCAAATCTAGTGCCATGCCTTTGCAACCTACTCTTTCCCTAAAGTCGTTCGAGAAGTGGGGAATTGATTTCATGGGCTCCATTGATCCACCAACCAGAAGGAAACATAATAGATACATTTTGGTCTATATACAGACTACGTAACAAAGTGGTGTAAAGCTAAAGCTCTAAAGTGGGACGATGGCAATAGCGTGGACTTGTTCCTATACGAGAATATCATCACCCATTTTGGCAGTCCCCTAGAGCTCATCAATGATCAAGGAACCCACTTTCTTAACAAGATTATGGAAGAGTTGACTTTGTGCAAGATTCATCATCGTAAGTCCACATCCTATTACCCTAGAGCCAATGGCCAAGTCAAAGTTACCAATCGCATCTTATACTCGATTCTGACAAGAATGATAGCCGCATATCATCATGATTGGGATGATCGACTTACAAAGGCCTTTGAGCATATAGAACCTCCATAAGGTGACTACAGGATAAACTCCTTTCCAGTTGGTATATGGTGTTGAACTCAAGTTACCCTCTCTGTACATGGCCATCAATGAACGTTTGGGAGCGAGTACTTGTAACGCCGTCTCTTACACTTGGAGTGTCTCGATGATATCCGTAGGATGGCCCTATAGTGCATGGAAGTCAGGCAAGCTTGCAAAAAGGTCTATCATGACAGCATCATCAAGCATAAGGAGTTCAAGGAAGGTGACTTAGTCCTAGCTTATGATTCATGATTTGGCAAGTTTCCATGCAAGCTTCAACAACGCTAGATAAGCCCTTATAAGGTACTTGCCGTCAATCCTAATGGTTCTCAGTCCAAGTTCAAACAGTCGATGCTTCAGATGATCCCTTCCTTATTAATGGCTATCGACTCAAGAAGTATTACCCTCCCTGTTGGGAATCCTAACAATCACTATCGATAGCATCCTCATTCTTTGTACAATGGTCGAGACGACTTTATCTAATGCTCTTGATAATCCTCTTGCTAATCCTGATGATATGGTTTTGTTATGATAGCCCTTTACAGCCACCTTCTCCTCGTCCTTGGCTTCCTTTCCAAATGATATAGCAGAGGTGGCAAGGATTCTGATACATGGCGTTCCTGCCATTCTACTCTTCAACAGCAGGCCAAAATAAATCAATAAATATATCGATCATGGGTTTCTCATATGCAATCCAAGCACCGAACTTGTTGGCTACCTCCTAGGATATTCCTCTTCATCAACCAATCCACGTTGACAACATTAACTAGACAAAGTTGATCCTCATCGACAATCCTAGAGCATTGAGAGCTTTCATCCTAATAGAATGGGGATGTGAGTATGGGTTGCTCTCTGTATTTATCAATAGAGTGTGAGACAGAGGGTGGGATGAGTGACCAATCCTTTCCCTTGATATTCAATAGAGAGGTAAGATGTGTGAATGGAGCGTTGCAAGCATGGGAGATGGGCCTCTCAATGCACAAAGCACAAACTTGTTCCTGTGCACGACACTATAAGGCTCCATGGCCTTTCTTATTGCACCGTATGCTGGCACATGGCAGGATGCACAATTGCACCATCAATTGTTCACAAGGTATACACCCCCTGCACAAGTGATAATGAGGATTACATCAAGGGGTTTTAGGAATGGGCTACCCTCCTGTATTTATCAACAAAGCGTGAGACAGAGGGGGGATTGAGCGTGATTGATGTTTCCTCAAACACTTATTGAGAGGTGCGGATTGAGGGACGTTACGACCCTTGGAGTCAGGTATGTTCCCATTTTTCGCACACACGGGATGGGTCCCTGCCATCACCATAGGACACGACACCCTATTTGATCCACTACACTACAAGGCTACCCGGCTTTTGTGCTTGCACCTATGCCAGACGAGGTTGGACTCACTAATGTACCATCAACTGTGCACACTGGCATACTTCATCTAAACTGTCTCCCTTGTTGATTTCTAAACTAGGTGTGAGATTTGGGTTTTCATCATTATTCAATCGAGTGATGTCCGTAATGGGGTGAGTGCCTGTTCTTTCTTTTCATTTAAGTCGTGAGTGAAGTGCAATATCCTTCGCCATCAACGATTTCCTACAATTCCCTCAACAAAGTTGCCTCCCTAGGTGCTTTTGCGTGGTCCTTTCCCCATTGGATGTGTGTTGTGAAGACACCTTGGTACCTCTTGCAGCAGAGCCGACAATGACATAGGACGCGACATCGACAATCGACTTCACTTCTTAACAACATGGATCACATTTTTCTAACCCTAAACCTTCTGTTTATTAGTGAGGGTCATGTTTTAAGTGTTGGGATGTCAGTGGTTAGTCTAATGTGGGTTCCCAGGTCCCTGTTGCATAGTTCATCCTTCCCATTCAGGTCTTAAGTGTGGGGACGCATCCCTACACGTCTACAATGCATACCCTCCTACATATCTCGATTCATATCATGAATCTATACCATGACCCTATTTTACCTTGATGGGGTCCCTTTCCCACCCACTTGACCTCTCTCACCCCACTCTCGAGGACCTTCCTTCCCCGTTTCCTTTTATTCCTTCTTTTGACATTTTTCAAGTAAATGCACCCTATGTTCATCAAAACCCACATCCCACTTTATACCCATGTTCTTCCCTTTGAATTTTACACTTTTTATTTTTACAGCCCTTTGTTCCAATCAACGGTTCAAAAGTTATTAATTTTTGACGAATTTTATGTAAATTTGACGTGTTACCATGTGAACATGCCTTTTTTGCTTCAAAAGAGCCAATAGATGTGACAACTCTAACCTATACCTTCCACTTGGCATTTTTCCTTTTTACCACCAATCATTCTGAGGTATGGTTTGTGTGTTATTAATTTTTGCGGATTTTTGTGTCTGTTTCGTGTGTATTTTCATCCTTTTTCCATGTGAACCTACCCTATTCTCCTCAGAATTTTATTCTAATTTGATAGCCTTGTCCGACCCACTTTCTTGCCCATTCTTCATTTATCCTCTGCCCTATTCTAACCTTTGGATTTTTGGTTATTAATTTTTATGTGTTTTCGAGCTCCGTTTTATAGTTTTTTCCATGTGAATGTCTCCTCATGTCCCTAGACATGCGTTATGACCTGATAGCCCTATCACCCACACTTGTCCTGACATTTTTACTTTTTTTTGTCTTTTTTTCCGATGTATGAATCTCCCACAATTAATTTTTTAGTCTCATTGCGTGTGTATTTTTTATTGTTTTTCCCATGTGATCACACTTTCCTTCCCCCTGGAACCGCATTTTCCCTTATCCATTTCGTCGGACACCTCAATGTGGACCTTTTTCCTATTCATCTCACCAGGTTTTAACCTACATATCCCTCTGTATTAATTTTTACGTTCTATTTCAGGTGAATTTTTGGGGGTTTTTCCATGTGAACAGGTCCTATCCCTATCGGAACCACGTTTTGACGTGATAGACCTGTTTGACACATCGTCTTGCACAATTTTTCTTTTTTCTACACTTTGTTCCGATTGATAAATGTTTTGGACTTAATATTCGTTTAACATTGCGCCCTTTTTTTCGTGCTTTTGATGCGCATGCAACATCTATTCTATTGTCCTCCATCCCTACGCGTGGCCAAACCCTCTTCCGTTCCCGGCAACACAAATTTTTTTACCCCCGCCTGTGCCAATGCACGGGATGAGGGAGGTTGCTTGACAAAAAAAGTTAAAAACCAAAAAAAAAAACCAACTTTTTCTTAACCCATTTGCCCTCCCCTCTCTCCTTTCTCTTCTTCTTTTATTTCCCTCTCTCTCTCTCTTTCTTCTTCCTCCCCCGACCCCTCCTTGCTTCTTCTCTCTCCCTCCCTCTCTCCCTACTTCTTCTTCTTCTACTTCTTCTTCTTCTTCTTCTTCTTCTTCTTCTTCTTCTTCTTCGCCTTGGTGCTATAGCCCGCCGCCGCTAACGTTCACGTCGTTGCCACCTTGCTGCTACCCCCCATCGCCTTAGGGGCGTCCTCCACCGCCCTAGGCCATAGTCCCACCATCCTAGTGGTGTCCTTCGCCGCTCTGGCCATTGCCCTTCCGCCTTGGGCCATTGACCCACCACCCTAGTGGTGTCCTTCGCTGCTCCCGTGCCATACCCGCCATCTAGGGCCTCCTGTCTCTGCCATTCCGCTGCCACCCCACCCCACCACTCCCCCCCCACCCCACCGCCCCCCTCATAGCCCCTTTTCCCACCATCCCTACCCGTAGCCCACCCCAACACCCCCCTTATACCCCCTTTTCCCACCACCCCTACTTGTAGAAACCCCCCCCCCCCCCCCACACCACCCCCCGCATAGACCCCGTTCCCACTACCCTTACCCCTCCTAAACCCCCTTTCCCACCCGGATTTCCCCCCAACCTACGAAAATGAAAAAAAAAAAAAAAAACCCAAACACCCACCCCCCATTGGCCCCCACTCTTGCCTACAGTCCCACCCTCGCATCGGGCTCCCTGGTTGGCCCCTGTTCACATGCAGGGCGCCCTATTTGCCTCAATTTTCTGCGTGTTTTGGTTATTACGGGAGTTCGCATGCATAGTCAATGTTCTTGTGCTGCGTCCGAGAGTTGTTTGCAAGCATTCACACACGAGGACGTGCATCCTGACATTTTCATGTGGTGGTGCGTGCTTATCCGTTTTCACACAGCTGTTCACATGCAGCCCCAAGTACCTATTTTTTATTTTTCGAAACTCGATAAAAACTTGAGGAAAAACCTAAAAATCCTAAACATTTCATAAAAAATTAATTAAAAAACAAAAAATGGTTGAAAATTTCTTTGACAAATTGAAAACTTTTTTAGATATATTCCTAGTTGTAATGCAAAGAGTTAATTGCAAAAAATTATAAATATTCAAAATCCATTGCAAATTGAACAAAAGTAATTAAAAATTTTAAAAAATAATAAATAATTTCAAAAAAATCAAAAATCCCACCAACTCATTTGATTATTTTTGGAATGTTCCATAAGCCAAAAATGCTTTGCCAAATGGTAAAAGTATTATTTTAAGGTAAAAATGCTAATTAAATACCTAAATTCATGAAATTTTATTTTAAATTTTGAAAATAAGTTTAAAAATAATGGATAAATTCAAAAAATTTGTTGAAACTTAATGGTTTAGTTTTCACTTATGGTCAATTGCTGAAACCTTATCATTAAAATTTAAAATTTATTCATGTGACCAATTTAACCAAATTTCTTTTTTTTTAAATCAATCCATACCTGAAACTTTTTTCTATGTGTGGTTCACACCAACATCTCCCAATAACATGTTTTTAGCTTAAATATCCCCACTTAATAATAATCAAAAAATAATAATAAATAAATATATAAATATATCACATTTATTTATTTATTTATTAAAAAGAATAACCAACAAAAATAACCAAACAAACCATTATGTTTTTTTTTTAACATAAGGTGTTGGTTTTGATTTTTGTACGCTTACTCTATCGTCACATCTTTTCCAGTTAATGGCCTTTGTCTTTTTAGACTCATTGCATCTTGGGACTGATACATGCGCATTCAATTTTATTGTATACACACCCTTGCCAAGTATTTCTTTTTCTATTTCTTTTATTTTTGGTTACCCCAAAATTAATTGTTAAAAGGAACTTTAATCACAGACTTTTTCACACACGCTCGCGCCAAACACACATTTTTTTAATAATTTAAAATCCATCCGCTGTTCACTTAGCATATGCTTCATGCGCTATAGACACATCTAAGTTTATTTGAGAATGAACCCGTCGAAGTGTATGCACTAAACAAAAAGTACTAAACGCACACTTAACTTTTAATCAATCAATTTGCATTTAGAGACCAAAGTCAAGGTTCGAAGTCGGGGTTACGATAAAGAAACATTGTTTTATACACTTAATAATTTTTAACTAAAGGATAAGAATGAACCATCGTTTTCTTTTTAAGACTTAACACTTAATAAAATTTCACTCATTTTTAAAAAATTTCTTAAAACGAACCATTCATTAAACTAATTCCCTTCACTGCACATTCCCTTTTTAAGTGCACTTTGTGGGAAGGGCACGTGCAGACTTTCAAGTTGTTTCTATTGTCAAACCTGATTATAGAAGTTTTGGTATGTCATGTGTGGGTTGTTGTTGTATTATGGTTCGGTTGCTAGGATACAATTAAGGGGATGGTATGTAGTTTTCTTTTCTACCCGATACGGGGATCCAGGGTGTTTGATTGTATTGCATCACATGAAGCTTTCAGTCGCACGTGTGTATAGGCCATGCCGATTTGTTTAAAAATGATGTGAGATGCTTGGGGTGGTCAATCGATCATTCACGTCTATGTGTGTCTATTCTGGTTGATCTCTTATTTATGGTTATCCTCTGTTGTTTTGCAAGCATTCGTTGTGATTGTCTGTGTGTGTGGTGTGTGTGATCCATCTGAATGGTGCCTCATACTCCTCCTCCAATCCAGTACATCCCATTGGTGTCTCACGACTATTCTTTATTACTAGAGTCCAAAATTATTAGCAAAGCATGCTTAGCCAAGTTTGTTGCACTCTCATTGCCACTCATGTTGGAGGATATTGATATTTGTGATCAGTTTCTAGCCTCTTATAGTAAGAGATTTGGCCCTGTCAGAGGAACAATTGTCCAATTGATGCCTAAAAGTTTGGGCAAGGATTTGTCTTTACCCTATCGGGGAGACTCTTTCCCTACTGCTAGACAATTATTCTCGAATGAGGATATCCTTAAATTGTTGCAGAAGTAGACACAAGATGTGTTGGATCCCAAGAAGGTTCTTACTACTTCTGGCATTGGTGTCTCCATGATCTCTAATTCTGTGTGTAAGCAATTATGCCAATTTCTCTAGGATAGGTTTATACCTGCCAAGACACCCTCTAATTACCTTTCAAAGGAGTTGTTTACAACTTCCAGAATGGTGTTGAAAGGCCTAACTATTGATTGGAGTTCCTACCTTTTGTCAAAGATGGATCAACACTTTGTTAAAGCCACAAGGGGTAATGTAACTAATGTTACATTTGGTTCCTACCTTTCTGTCTTCTTGACATATGCCACCCCTTCAAAAGAAGCTCCGACCTTGATAGTTGATCCAACCGAAGCTCCTCCTCCTACTGAACACTCTGATGTTGTCATTGAGGATATTAATCCTATTCCTCCCATGGTGGTTCAGAGAAAACGCTTAAAATGAGTGGCCAAATTAGTCCCAGATCCTCCTTTAGTCTCCCTTCTTGTTCAATCTTGTAGTCAACTACCAGCTTTCCTCACAACACTGAATCTTTTTAGAGCACATCGTGATGGTACTCTAGATATTTCCATCTCTTCAGTACAACGCTTGGTAGCTGGAGATGCAATTCCCTTTTTATGTCAAGACATTCAGTGTTCTATTCAGCTGTCAATGACTGTCTATATCCAGTAGCTCTATTCCTCTTGCTATGACAAAGTCCAACAGACCAAAGAAGAGCTGTCAAAAGCAAATGAGGAGCTAGCTTCTGCTCATGAATGCTTTTCTGATCTTTGTACCCAAATGGAGCAGCTGACTAAGATCATTGATGCTTAGAAAACGGAAATTTCTAGTTTGCACACTCAGTTGGATGACACTAAAACCCAACTAGGTATTGTGATACTGAGGAGAGAGATAGATTGTTGAAGGAATCTCAAGAGCTTTAGGCTTTGCTAATTGCCTAAATAGAGGAAACACAAACTCCTAGTAGACCAGAGATATTATTTGGTAGTATATCTATTGTCAGTCCTTGGTCTAGGAGACTAAGGAGTAGCCCCACAAGTGCATCTACTAGTGTTGCAAGTAATGATAAAGGAAAGAAGAAATTGTTAGATGGTAATAATGCATCTATTAGTCATGCAATTCTTGATGGAGATTCTTGTGGCTCAAAGAGTTTGGATGATGAGCTTGATATTCCTCCTATGAAACTTGTTATAGGACCCATCAAATAACTTGGACCATGAGCTCCAAGAGTTCAAAATTTCAAATTTAAATATTCTCAAGGTGAAGTTGGATGAATATCCATAATTACTGGGCACCTTCACCACCATCAGAATCCTAAAGTTCAATAATGACCAAGTCACCTTATTTCTTATCAAGTTTCCTTCAAATCACTTTAACTTTATGCAATAAGTCACATAATTATAGGCTTCCTTGCCAAATTTCCATGAAAGTTGGTATCAATTTGTGCTATGCATAGCCGTAAGACCAAATCCATATGAAGCCCTCTTTGCATCTTTAAAAGGGGACCTTATTTCCACTCCCCACAAGAGAAAGCAAGGGAAAAGCAAGAACAATGATCAATCTACAAAGAATAGTGGATGATCAATGAAACCCCCAATCTACTCTAAAATTGAGATAGTAGAATGTCTTAAAGAAGAATAAATATTTCCCACACTACCAAAAGGTAGGCCATTTTCAAAATGATCATTAGTCTAAGGCCAACAATAGTCATATGGCCCCACTAGAAGGCTGTATACATGCCCATAGTGTATCTACAGGGGCATGTGGTTGAGAGCCCTATCCATATCTACAAGTCTCCTCCCAACAAGGCTTTTGTAGAGGCCCACCCCACTCATTCATGTGGCCATTAAGCTAGTTGGATAGTGGACAATAGAGCTACCCATCAAGTAACTTCACGGCCAAGATTCATGCCATTAAAACAATAAAGTTTACAATGACAAGGGTCTAGACCTCACTACATTGGATGGTGCATTTGTACATTTTGGTTAAGATTTTGGTTAAGATGGATGTTGTATTTTATGAGAGGGACATCTATGAGAGTGTGTGATGAAAGAGGACCACAAACATGGAGAGAGAAGGGAAGATCAAGATTACAAAGAAAGAAGATAATGGAAGAAGAAGAGAGCATTTAACTCTAAGAGAATGTTTAATACAATCTGGACTACATGGAACCCAAATTGTTAGTGAGGGCACCGAATCATACTAGTGATGGCTACTACTAATAAGGGGGTTGCTGTAAATAGCAACAAACCACCTAAACTGGACAAGCTATAAACTAAGCATGTGCTAGAATAGTTTGATTAGCATTTGATGTTGGTTGTCAGTATTTAATGCACGATTTGCTACGTTAGATGCAGCATAGAGTGGGCACTAGCATGGACAAGAGTGAATGTAGCCTTTAGGCATGAAAACAAAATCCACAAACTTGGTCTCTCGAATACCCAATGTGAACATGCTAAAACAAGCCAAAAATTGAAATTCACACGCAAAAAGGGATGAATGACCATCAAAACTCCTTTGACTCCATTAGACTCTAGTGGAGCTCACAAGTAGGAGATGATAGAATGAATACATATAGGTTAACAACACCATGTAGCCACCTCATCTTGCATCATCATCTCCTTCTTCATGTAAGCCTACTCAATCTTCTATTCCAATCCTTGACTCATTACAAAGCTCTCTACTCCATGGCTTTGATGGTGAAGGATCTAAGAAAGTCCATGATAGGAATCTATAACACTTTGACATAGAAAACTATAGCACTTATACTCGTCTCCTGGCTTTGAGCCCCACATGTGTTAAAGAAGGACACTGAAGTCTCATGTTTAGCTTCCTCAATTTGAGTCTTTTTCTGGTGATGTCCAATTATTTGGGTCTGCCCATGATATTTGGGCCACATTAACATTTTGATGGAGTCTATGGGTTGTTACTTATTTAGAATAGCTAATTTTTGTGTGATTGTGGTCTTAGCCATGTTGTTTCCCACCCTTCCGTGTTCACACTTTTAACATCCTCATTGCAATCACCCATTGTGATACATGCAAGTGTTTTGTTATCTCAACCACCTTCATCATTAGCACTAGTTCCTTCATTTCCTTCCAGCTTTTGACATAATATCATAGCAAAGTCACATACTAGCATATCATCAATTATTATGATAGCTAACAACAACATCTACATTTCTAGCATAGTTTGTGAGTTTACAACCTACATTTTCACTCACTCAGTCGCAATGACTCCCAATAACCTGCCTTACACCATGATTGTGACATGCTTTGGCATCAGATACTTATGTTTTGGCCCATTGCTAGATTGCAAAACTACATTTTGGTCTAATTTGTGATTGGTTTGAAATAGAAATGCACCCCTCTATAGTTACACTTGATGATTGTCATGGCATTTATTGGGCTCATCTTAATAACTTTTATGCCTTTTTGCTCTATAGCAACATTTCAATTCTTGATGTGTTTCTAGGATAATAGACATCGCATGATACTTTGATATATGTCTCTTCACATCTACTAGTGCTAATTTTGCATTTTCAAACTTGAGACTTTATTCATGCTATGATTTGGTGTACATAACCTATAGTAAACCAAATAAATTTTTTTGTTTTGAGTGGATAGCCATCTGTAGGCATTTTTTTTTTCATGGTGTAAAAATGCATGGCTAATTATATTACTCAAAACAATGTTACAAAAAAGTACATGTGCGTAACTACCCAACAAGAGTTGTTTGAAAGTTTAAAAAAAGCATGTATACAAGCATTGAGACAATCTAGGGATGATGGTGGATAGAAATCATTTGGTTTTTTCCCTTTCTTTCTTTTTTTTTGGGGGGGGGGGGGGGGGGGGGGCCTATAAGTCTCCCAACAATCTCCTAGACCTTTGATAGTGATTTCATAAGCTCTTTTATATTTTCATAGGCAAAGTCTCTAGTTACAATTTTTGAGGATGTACTTTTTGATTTTCAACCATCCCTATATTTATTATGAACCTTCTTTTATACTTATTTCCCACCCATCTACAACAACCACATAGAATGAGATCTACTTCTCTTTGCTTGGACTAGAGCAATCACATGGGATAAGCTTCACTTCTCTGTGCTTGAATCGCTAATGCATATCCCCATTCTTCTTCACCTCCATGTTAGTAGTCATATGTGACTTGCATAGTCATCTCCTGCCTATGAGCCTCAATTTGAGTCAAAAAAGGATATTAGGAGCTCTAAATCTCAGTCTTTCATATGTTTTGATGAGGGAGGTAACTCTATTTAGAGCATGTATTTCTTTTCCAGTGACTTTTGGGTGTGCTGACACTACCAAAGATCAATTTCTAGCCCCCTCACATTTCTTTTTGAGTGGCTATAGGGCTTGTTCACATTTGACAAAGGTGATCATCATTATTATTTTGCAATGCTTATTTTTTAATGGAGATTACATTATTTTATTCAAAATATACAGCCAGCTAGTTTTTTTGGGAAACATTGGTAGCAATTGGCTATTTTCATTCTTTTCTCGATCTTTATACTACTCCCCCAGTTGGCTACCATTATTCGTAGATTATTTTTTGCAAGTTGTAGCATACTTTGACATTCAAGGATTCTCCTCCATCTTTTGGTGCTGCCGTCCAAATTTGTTGCCCTCACTTAACACCTTGGGTTTCCATTTGTCTTTTGGTGCTACCATCCATCATCAACCTACTCCAGTGCCCTCACTTAACAACTTGGGCTACAAGTAGGGACTAATCAATCCTCTTTGTATTCAACATTCTTTTAGAGTTTAGTGCATGCTTTCTTTTTCCATTCTCTTCTTTCATTACAATCTTTCTTTTCCATTTTGTCTCTGTGTTCATGTTTCTCTTCCATTGCACACACTTGCATAGTATGATTACCAAAGTGAGGACTCGGTGGCTCTCAAGAAGAGATGACCACACTTAGCTTATTTTTTGGGGGAGATTTTTCATGAAGAGCACATAATTTTGACCTTGCTTAGGCCTTCTATGTAGTGTGTAGGGCAACTAGAACTTCATTTTGCAACGTGTAGCTAATTTCTCCTTCCTTTGGGAAGCTCAACACCCAAACACAACATGTTCTTATGTGTTTGCAAGTTCTTTTGAAGAGTTATGAATTACCACTAACTTGAAGCTCTTGATGACTCCAATGCGGAGGCCATTCGATCTTCCACTAATAAGTAGTCCCATGAGTTAGACTGTTGCAAAGAACAATGCAAAGATTAACATTCATAACCTTGTTCTTGCTCTGATAGATCAAGAAAATTGGAGTCCCCTATTGCTCTACATGTTTCTCACAAGGCCATACTACAAGTCCTCACATAGCCATGATGACATCTTGTGTTCAAGTGTCCAAGCTTCCTTCTCTCCCCAAAGAAGATCAATTTGATGGTGCAAACTACCCCTTTTGCTCCTACAAAGTGGATGTATACTTGGCACCTTTGACTTATGGGAGTTTCTTACTACCTAATTCCTCATCCAATGGAGGATCCTTGCATTGGGTCCATGATGGACCAAGCAACCCTTTGGGATCAGCTCAGTTCTAGAGCGCAATCTTTTCTTTTCATGAAACTATAGGATCCTATCCTTGTGCATGGACATTAATCAAATCATGTTCTTGAGGCTTCCTTGTGTGGACCTCCCACCATAGCTAAGGGGTGATTATCTTTCTCCACCATTGCAAGGGGTGAGCTCCTTGCTTCCATCGCCATTTCTCTTGATCTATTGCTCTAGTATATTAATCAAATCATTGGCTATGGTTATCTTGCTCATGGCTTCCATAATTTCTTGAGTCTATTTTGTATTTTCTTGGTTATGAGAAATTGGCTCTTTCGCATTGGTATCAAAGCATATATTTTAATCATGTTATAGAATCAATTTCATGTCAACATCTAATTGTAGTCATTGAAGACAGTGAACTATAGTTAGACCTTGGTCACATTGCAACTCTAACTAGAGAGGCTTCACCATTCCTAACCGTGATAATTTTTGGAGTCTACTTATAAGATTGTGGAAGAAATTGCATTTTAGTAATTCTTGAACTTTCTTGAGACCAATTTTGGTATAACTTGGACAAAATAGAACTCAGAGAGTTTGGAGAAGACTAAAACTATGGTAACTTTTCAAGAAACCCTGCTTTCTTCTTTGTTCTTCAAGCTTCCTTCACCTCCATGACTCATCATGCTCAAGAGATTTGTAGAGCTTGATTCTTGGGATCATTTGGAATGTAGCAAGCACCAAAGTGTAGGTATTTGTTGCCACATGGATAGTATATAATTTAGTGTAGATTGCACCACATTTTGTGGGGCAATCATGTACAGCATTGGCAATGATCGTCTAGCTAATATGGCTTCAAAACTTTGCTCTAGCTCTCCTAGATGAAGAATGATCAAGTATTGTGTCTTGCTTCATGCATTAATGAGGTTAATCATGAAGATTATTCTCCTCTATGTCTAAGATTTCCAAGATAATAACTAAATAGTCAGTGAAACTGAAGCTATTTCAAGCACTAGAACTTGCTTTATCCAACATCGAAGCCTCTTTGAGTCCTTCTTCAAGACATACTCCTCTCTTGCATCATTGAAGCATAATTCTTCTTTCCCCGTGGCTACAATAAATAGGGCAACATGAGCTTTGCTTAAAATCTTAGTCAAATCTTGACTATTTCAAGGGGCTTTTGAGTCCAAACACTTTAGGGGATCATTCTCGTCATTTAATCTTCAAGATTTAGCAAATATTTTACCATGGTATCGAGATTGGAAGGAATTTCTCTCTTGAACTTCATGATAGCAAAGCATTGTGAGTTTCTTTAAAAATCTAAGTGAATTATGGTTCTATTCAAGGGACTTTTGGTCTATTCCACTTTCAGGAAGTGAGGAGAAGCTCAAGCAACCTATTATTGGCCAACATTGAAGATTCATGCTTGGATTCTTGGATCTTTCACTCTCTTGAATATAAGGCAACAAGGATTAATCAAGATTTGCATCAAATCCTTGATTCTTTTCATCAATAAGGCTTCTATTATCGATATGGATGCTACTTCAACCATTATTGAAGACATTTCATCAATGCTCAACCCTTCAATAGTACGATTAGTCAATCTTGATTACCTATAGCAAGAGCATTTATGGGGAGTGATGGATCAAGTGGTGGATTGATCGATTGGAGCTTCAGCAACTCTCTTCAACTATCATAAAAGGTACATTGAATCCCGTACTCTTAAATCTCTCTCTATCCACTTCTAGCAAGAAATTGCCATGTCAAGATACCAATGAGGAAGAAGCGTATGCCAAGTGAGATGTGAAACAAAAGAGAGGTAACCCTCCCTCACACATCGAAGATCCAAAAGGGGTACACAACTTGGATCAGGGGGAAATTTTGCACACCCCCAAGTCTCAAAGCCCATATATGTGCCCATCCTTCCGTTTTATCCCTCACACAAGTATAACATTGTGGAGAAGTGAAGACCATACTGTACCATTGGATTGGTCCTTTTTTGGATCCC
The DNA here is from genome assembly GCF_053477565.2 of Lygodium microphyllum. Lineage (NCBI taxonomy): Eukaryota > Viridiplantae > Streptophyta > Polypodiopsida > Schizaeales > Lygodiaceae > Lygodium > Lygodium microphyllum. The sequence continues at coordinate 52,390,773 of NC_141156.1, forward strand.
TACAAAGATCTCAACTTGCCCTTAGCCTTGTTACAAGTTTTACATGTTGATTTTAGCCTAACACAAACAAAAATGGTATTTCAACAATGTACATGGTGTTTTCGATAGGAATAGGTATCTGCATGTGCTTTTATCACTTTTGGGAATTACAAGTATGAATAGGGTCTAAACAGGTGTCTGAATAGTTCTGGGGTAGGATAGTGAATTTGGTTCTAGGATAAGCAAAAGTGATTGTAACATAAAATAGTGGCCATAGCTGGATAAGGAACTTTGTTGCCAAGGTTTCAAGCTTGAAATCATTCTGTTTGGATATTGCAATCAAAATTTATTAAAATTGTTATGATTGTTGGTCAATGTGGATTGTATTAAAGATGGCTAAGAACAAGAGAAGGGACCAAATTCTGGAAGTCCCAAATTCTGGAAACAATCAATGATGATGGTCTTATTATTTATAAGACGAAAAAAGTCATTGGAGAGAGAGATCAAGTTTTGAGGAACCGAACATTGCTTGAATATCTCATTAAGTGGCGGGGTTTGCCTCTTGAAGATTCTACTTGGCAACCATCCTCATATCTTGATGCTTTTCCTTGGCTTTTACATGAAGAATAGTGACTTTGAGAACAAGGTGTCTTACTGTATTAGAATTTTGTTGTAAAATTAATTGTCCTAACTTGGTCAAAATGTCGTTTTTATAGATTGAGCAGCTTCTATTTAGTGTCTAGTTTCTAATGACACCTATTTGATGGATTTGGCCATGCATGCACCAAGTTATGGCTTTTTTCCTACCGACTATCCTGATAGGACATTTATAATAGTTGTATCTATTTCACTTCCTTCAGCATTATGTGTCATAAGGGGTCTTCTTTGAATTGTGGCCTTCTCTCTTTGCATGGATCTACTTCCTTGCAAGCTCTTTTGTATATTCTTTGTAAATCTCATCTCCATTCCAAGCTTTGAGAACAAACCTTATTTAGGCCGAGTAGGCTTGTAATGAAGCATAGGACTTAATGGTAGAGAAAAGGGGGGAGTGGGGATATATAAAATTGAGTGGAACACATGTCCATCATGTTTTTGCCAATAAATCAAATCTTATTCTTGAGGCTTCCTTGTGTGGACCTCCCACCATAGCTAAGGGGTGAGTGCCTTGCTCCACCATTGCAAGGGGTGAGTTCCTTGTTGCCATTAGCATTTCTCCTTATGTATTGCTCTAATGCATTAATCATATCATTGGCTATGGTTTGGTTATGAGAAACTAGCTCTTATCGTTTCTATGTTTCCTCACCTCGTTATTTCAATTTCGAAGGTAAATTTTAAAACTTAAAGGTGGGGTTACACTAAATCTATGGTCTTTTTGAGCACTCCTATTAGGAGGACCTCAATCTCCTAGAAGTACAATGAGTACATACACCATCAAGTTTGGAATCATACGCTTAATTTGATGAAGTTGGATGCCTTTCATTTCTATTATCGTGGATACCAATGATTGTGCCAACCTATCAACTTGTTGTATCACTTGATGGAATGTTTTTATTATTATCAAATTTTTCAAAAAAACAAAGTCAACTTCATATTAATATGTTTTGACCAAAATTTATAGCATAGTGCTAGCAATTCTTACAATTTTCCCAACCACACACTATATTATCACAAACTACCAATATCTCAGAATATCCAATACTTAATTATAAAAGTATCTACAACATGTTGATAATGGATTAAGGGTTGTTACTCTACTTTTAGGTGACTACTTTTAGCACTAACAATCATCTCTTTATGGTCGTTTAAGGTGATGTGTCACTCCATGAAGACAAAAGGATAGCCTAAAATAAGCAAAGCTAGGTTATTTTGAGTGACCTAAGTCTTAAGACACCTAAGCCCATGCTACATGAATTCAAACAATGTATGCTTGTTTGAGAAGGTAATAGAGATATACAACAATTGAGTTTTGTTATTGACCCTTGCAATACATGTATATTCTTTTAGTTCTTAATAATAAGGGTTGTTTCTTCATATAATATGTGCATCCATTCCTCCTCATGTATCTATATCATTCTAAAATGAAAATTTTTCATATAAAGATATGATTGTGGGATTGTTGTAAGTATTCTTTATTATTCTATGCATTTGCAAGGTATAATGTGATAGTTTAATCTTTGGTTGTAATAGGATGAAAAAAATTAATTTGTTATAATAGAACAAGGTTATGAATTCTTTTTATTTTAACAACAAATTATTTGACATAACAATTGTTGAGGATGGATTTCTAGGGAATGTTGTACCTCTTAGATAGTTGTGTGTACTTGCACAATTACTTCATGGCATCCACATAGAGATTCTAGGCATTCTCTCTCATATAAGCTTCTAGCCAAAACCTTAGCACTTAGGATCCATTCTATACTCCCTAGGATCCTACACCCTCATCGATTCAACTTTTAACTGTGGGAGGACAATCCAAGATGCCATTCTCAATCCAATTTTAGTGATGATTTGGGAAGTGGCATCTAGGAAAGACCATATCGTGCTCAATCTAGACTTTGAAAAGGTCTATGATTGCATAAGCTAGGAGTTTCTACTTGGCCCCCATTGGAATGGTTTGCAAATGCTTCAAATCCAAGTTCTTTGCAAATGGGGTTCTAATTAAGCCCTTTCCCCTCCAAAGATCTATTAGGCAAGGGTGATCTTTGGCTTCCATCCTCTTTGTAATCTTCATAGATTCCTTACTAAGCTGAATTGATTGGGTAATTTGAAAGGTTGCTTTGAAGGGGATTACTTTAACCTTGGGCCAACAATTTTTTGTAGAATTCTTTGTTGATAACAATCTTAACATAGCATGTTGATCTACATCTCTTCACCTTCCAATTATTTGCAAATATTCTTATTTCAGTCCTCAAGTGCAACCAATAATAGTTGATCTACTTTGAAAATGGAGACCCTCAAGTTTGACTCTAGTTTATTTTCTCAAACAAATCAAGGAAACATATTCAAGTACTTTGATTGCTCTCTATGCATCGATGTAACACACAAACAAAAGTTGGATTGGATCAAAGCTTGAGTGTTAGCCAAGTTGGAGAGATGAAGTTTGCTTTTCTTATCTTTTGAAGGCAGAATGGTAGTTCTCAAGTAGATGTTAACTTTTATTGCGGCCTTGTTCATGGTTGTTGTACTTGTCTTTAGTAAGACTCTTTGGATGCCCTTAAAAAATACTATCAAGGCTTGCTCCTGAACTATGTAAGCAAAGAGAGACGGCATTCCATAGCTTGGGATCTCACAACAATGGATAAAACTTAACTACTAATTCACACACATGCAACTTCCAATTAATACACACACAATGTTAACTACCAATTAGATTGAAGCTGCTAATGAACATACATCTGCTAACTAGCATACATGTGCTTATTAGTATACAATGCGTATCAACATACAAGTTACTACAAATGGCATTGTTAACTAGCACTATTAAATAGCATACAAGAGACTATTAACTAGCATACAATGACTTTAAATGGAAGCATAATCAACATGAAATAATAACCACAAAATATTACACGTCTCAATAAAGATATTCTATCTTGGATATCCTACCCTACACATGTATATGGTTGGTCAAAAGTACTTCTATATTTTAGCTTTGATTTTTCTCAACTACTCAGCTCCCTATAATAGTTTGGAATTTTAGAGTCAATAACTTCATATCCAACCGTTAACTTTTGTTGATGTAAAAATAGAAAATGCTTCTAAGATTAGTCTCCATAGTCTAACCATTGGGAATAGCTTATTGAACAAATCTAGAAAAACCTAACCGTTAGATCAAGTTGGTGCCTTCTACAAAGTTGTTCCCCTACTCATGATCTACATCTTGAGTGTTGAGATAGTTAAGATCTTCCTCCATCTGATACTGAATTGATGTTTCCTCATTTTGCAATTTTTAGGTAGAACAACAATGTGAGAAGATTCCTATTCCATGTAAAAGTATAGATGCTCCAATCTTAACTACCTACTCCTCCTATATTTCAAGGAATTCAAGAGATACCTCACTTAGGAAACAAAATCTGCAAAAATCAAATTGCTAGATCAAGTTTGTCTTCTACAAAGTTGTTCCCCTACTCATGATCCACAACTTGAATGTTGGGACTGTCAAGATCTTATTTCATCTAAAAAGGAATTACTATTTACTCATCTACAATTTTCAAGTAGAACATGCCACATTCACTAATATATATATTGAGCTAGTCTCAATGCATTGTACAAGGGGAGCTAGTCTCAATGCATTGTACAAGGGGATTGTATGTGAGGAAAAGAAAGTTAAAAGTGTGGGCACACTTGATTCATATCTCCCATCATGGTAGTACGGCACATTTTGGATGCTCTACATAGGGCAAAAGAGAATTGACCTACTTATGTGCTCAATAAGAGTAATCCATGCAAATTTGGTGTTTAAGAAATGATGTGAGAATGGACGCAATAAAGAATGTCAAAGAGGCAATTAGCCATCTATAGCCATCATAATTGCCTTGCTTGCTTGAGAAAGCCTTCAAAAGAAAGATACTACCTACAAAGAAGCCTAGCTTCTATGCCTTAACCAAGATCCCATATCTCAAGTGGTAGTGAGATAAAACCAAGGTCAAGGGTTCCATTCTTATGGGCAACAATGAGGGCAGCTCATATATTGTTGAGATAGTGAGATGAACCCAAGGTCAAGGGTTCCATTCTTCTGGGCAACAATGAGGGCATCTCATATATTTTATAGCTCCACTTGGTGGTTGCCATGATGGATCTCAAAAAAGTATTGATGTAATCCTTGATATTCAATTAATACAAAAAGAATTGCGCATCTAAAAAGCCCATTGTTTATCTCTCTAATCGATCCCTTAATCATAACTACAAGGCATATTTTATTACTAAAGCATACAATGGGTGTTACTAGTTAACCCAACCCATAAAATCTCGAATCTTACCTTCCAACTTTCAAGCACCGTGAACACTCTAACTCTAGTCCATGGTACTAAAGAGGACTTGAGCAAGCAAGTTAATTACCAAGTTAGGCTTGGCCACTTCGTGCTCGAAGGGGATGTTCAATAAACAAAGTAGGCACATTTTACCACAGCAGCTTAGGACAACTTCAAGGAGTGCACAAATGTGAGTCCATTAGGTCTTTCAAGTGTGATGTGAGAAGGCCTTCAAGTGCGCTGTGAAAGTTGTGATTGAAGCATAGGAACTGACTCCATTTGATCTTAACAGCATATTCCGGTAATTGTCACAAAAGGGGAGCAACCTAATCAAAGACCTTGTTTATCATGTGTTTTAGACTATCCTCATTATCTTATATCACTAAAAGGTACATTTTCCCCTGCTGGCTGGCTGCTGCTCAGACCAAGAAGAGTTTTTAAGTTCAATCACGGCATCAAACATTCCTTTACGTGTCGGTGAGTACACAACAGCTCACAGCTTCTATACATGCACTTCAGTTCTCAATGTGTAAATCCGGGACTACCTGAAAACTCTCTCATTCAGTACTTGACAATAGACTGCTATCATTCAGTACTCGACAATAGACTGCTATCAATTCTTTCATTAGTACTTGACTGCTATCTTAACCTGTAGGTCAATAACTACTCAGCTGTTTTCTCATGATTTCATAATAAGCTTCATTAAGTACATCAAGCAGTCTATACGTCACTTCATGATTGCATTATATACTTCATTTCATTCATGTACATCAGGCAGTATATACGTCACTTCATGATTGCATTATATACTCATTTCATTCATATACGTCAGGCAGGAGACACTCGTGTGAAGCTGGAGCCAGTGATACCTTATCACAGGCCCAGCCTGACTACCTTATCACCGGCCCAGCTGATGCCTTTCGACATTCACATTGTTGTGCTTCTTGAACCAGCCTGTCACGCCTTACTCTTCTTTCTGGTGCGTTGATCAAATCACCTCCAATATCCCAACATGCTACTACGTTTGATGTTGAGGCACACCACTTCCATTTTTGTGTCCCTACATAATGCAGCAAGACACTGACACTTGACCATTCCATGTATCTGCAGCAAGTTGTAGCAGCTCATCAGACAGGAGACCACGGCCTGCACTACCATGGATGAACTATGCCTGTTCAGCTTGGTAAACTCTTGACTTGAGGCCACAATTGAAAATATGAAATATGCACTGCCAATAATAACCATATAAAAGCCGATCCTGCTTTGCTTATCTGAATCCCCATCCAGTAGACTTGTGCAGGTTTTAACGACTAAATCCCTGTACTGTCTTTGGAGCATGGACCTGTCCCTGCTACTGTGCCAGATTCCTCAATCGTTGCTTCCCCAGTTGGGGTCAATGACCCCCTTAGAAAGCTTGGTCAACAAGGCTTGCTGTATCTGCAGGTTTAAAATATAAATCCTTGCACTGCCTTTGGACCATGGACTTGTCCCTGCTATTGTAGCGTTAGATTCCTTTATTGTTGCTCTCATAGTTGACCTTACATAGCTTGGTTAACAAGGCTTCCTCTACCTGCAACCCATTATAAGAAGAATATTTGTGGCAGCAGAAAACACTTGTGAATCACTGAATGCAGAGAACAGATGTTTCGACACAACCACTTCAGTGCAACCCAACAATCATACGGAAGCATAAATATTTTATATGATGAAGAATTAGAACAGCCTCTCGAGTTACCCCGTCTACATATTCTCTTGTTCAAGCCTAATTTCAAGAGTAATGCACATGCGAGATTCCAATTTGTTTTGAACTGAAGCCTCATATATTCTGTACAAAAAAGCCGCCTCTGTATTATACATGACTATAAATTTCTGTGTATTTCACGAAATTGAGCACCTTAATCCTTGCTATCAAGGTGACCTTTAGTATAAGTTTACATCTCTTCATTTAATGCAAGTGTTAGTCTCATGTCTTCAACTCTTCGGAGGGATTTTCTGAATGAGCCATCTGCAGTGGCATCAAAGAGGTATTAATTATTAACCTTACATCTCAGATGTTGATGCATGTAAGGAGTTGAGAATGTGCATAGTTCTCACCTTTCCTGGGCACAATTCAGGAAGAATGCCAAATGTGACAAGTGTGTCCATCAATAGCTTGTGAATTTCGCAGTATTTAGCATGAATGAGGTCTCCCTGCATGATGATTGTTGCTTGTTTAATACACCATTATACCGATAACATGATTGAATTATGAGTTACAGGAAAGGGACAAGGTCAAAATCTTTTATTGCACCTCTGCCTCTGCCTTCAACAGATTTCCCTTCAATATTATCAGCATCTCTGCTAGATGCCGGAAAGCAGGATTGTCTGACTGTGCAGCTTCCCTGAACCACACACACACATGTTGCTATGATTAGGAGCCTAAACATAACTTTACAACAATTGACTGTACTGTAGCTGAACAAAGAAGGGTGGCAGTGGCGAAGTTACTGTATCTGGACTCCTGCTTCCGCTTCCAAAAACTTGCAATTCTCCTTCTCATCTGGGCTCACATTCTGAACCCTGGCAACCTGACAAACAAGATCCAACCGATCATGTTGATCTCCTGAGTAACAATTTTCAATTATCTTACCAAGCAAGTGGGAAAGTAAAAGTCTCTAGCATGATTGAGAGGTTTTAAGCTTTACTATGCAGATTAGTACCTTTTTGTTTTCAATTGCAGATCTGCTCCTGTCCACCAAAATACCCTTTCCAATCCTGCGCCTTATCACAGGACCACTTTCTTCATGTACTTTGCATGCATCAAACAACATTCTCTTGGCACCTCGTGCCTCTTTCAAAAGTCCACTCAATGGACTAACTGAGACATTTTCCATTGACGGAGCCTATATACATAACAGGATTGTAGCTTGAATCACTTCATTAACAAATCCTTACAGAACCTAAGCAGCTATTGATCTGTTTACCTGTGAACTAGTCAACCTGTTAACAGGTAAGTCATGGCATTGACTTGTTTCAAAGACAATATGAGCTCTCTTTAAGTCATTCTTAACACAACTGCAGAAAAGCAGGAACATCATCAGTGTTCAATCTCACCACTACTGATACCTTTTCCAGCCATGAAGAATGAGCTTTGGCATTCAAAGAAACCTGGAATCAGCACTGTCTGTGATTATATGCATTGTCTGCCCGACTTTCTTCTCCGAAGATGGAGGAATTTCTGTTTGGTTGGTACACTGCAGTGACTGCAAATTGTAAGCTTGGAAGAAATCAATCACAAGTTAATCCTTATCAGGAAAGTCTATGAGAGTATTGCAAACCTGAGACACCTCTATTGGGGAGACCTTCAGCACATCCTCAATAAAATGCACCATAGCTTTCTCACGCTTCTCAGCTTCCAAAGCCCTCGCTTCTGCCTCAGCAGCCCTCCGATCTGCCTCTGCCCTCCTCTCTTCAGCATCTTCTGCAGCCTCTGCAAAGATCTCTCTATCATTCCGATAAAGTTCACACTCTTTGAGTAGCTGCTCATAAGTTTCCTTCAGTCCATCACATTGCCAAATCTTTTCCTTGAGCGCTGCAGCATTCAAGGTCGCCTCTTCCTGCATAGGTTGTAAAATATAGGAGGAGGTGGGAGTTAAACTTTAGACTAGGTGATTTGTCTGCACCTTATGATACATTGGCTGTGCATTTGACTTGATCTAATAGTCTAAATAACAAGAGGGACAATCCTGCAAACAGAGAGATTACTCTTGCTTTGTCATGTTTCTCCTGCAGTAATTGGTATCTGGACTGCAAGGCCTGGAGCTGAGCATGCAGATCACGCAAAGATTTCTTTGCAAGGTCAAGCTCATACTGCAGCCGAGCTTCTACAGATGTCTCACCAATCATAGAATATATCATCCCAGCAATCGAGTCATCTATGTACCGAGGAAGCTGACAAGAAGCATCCTCTGAGTCCATGATTTACCCCTGCATAGAGGCATAGTGTAGGGTTAAACGTTATGATCGACACAATAGATGGATGATGTGTGAAGAGAGACGGACAAGAAGTATGTCGAGATACTTTCATCTGCTTATAGACTCTTGAATAACTACAGGATAAGGGAGACTGCCCAAGATAAGGCACAGCAGCACTACCCAGTATCTGAATTGACAATGCAGAAGTCAAATGATACATAGTTGCAATCCTTCCGTTTCAAGCTTCTCACTTATGACCATGCCAGAGCCTGGAGTGTTAAAAAATCTATTTCTACCCTTGTAATGCACGGCAAAGAAAATCCGATATCCCAAAGTGAGCTGGAAGAACATTACTCTGGAATACAGGTAAAAATATGCATGGGCTTGCCTTGAAATTTCAAGCACCACAAAACTGAGGTCAAGATGAACAGCTGCTAGCCTGATTATGCCTTTAAAAAGTTGTGCATGTCATGTTTGCCGTGCAGTGGATTTTCCGTCTCTTCATGCAAGACCTCATGGCTTCACAAAGAACTTCTCCATCCAAGTTAATCCGCATTGACCTAAACCGAAAATGCACAAGACTTCCGGATAAAGGCATTTACTCCATGCCGTTTCCCGGCGCAATTACAATGCACAAGAAAGATAACAGAGGTAATCAGGTATATTGTGCTTCTCTGATTAGTCAGGTATGAGACATGTCCCTAAGGGACCTGTAATTGAGAGAGAGGTTAGGGCAGGAACTTACGGTGAAGGCATGCAGATGTCTGCTGTGGAGCACGGCAGGAGGAAGCTTCTTCTTCTTCTTCTTCTTCTTGACGATGATCCTGCAGCTATTCTTCTTCTTCTCTGCTGCTGCTTCTTCTTCTTCCTTCTTTGACGACGATGGAGGTCTTCAGGAAGCAAACCTGTGAGAGACACCTCAGCTTCAACTTCTTGTGTTTCTCGCCTCGTGTTTTTCCTAAATTCTTTTCTTCCTTTTTGGGACGGAGAGACGAAGAATAAATGAAAGAAAGCCGTTGAAACCATTTGAATACGTGAGGCCAATTACATCCATAATCCCATCTTAGGCTGGTTAAACCTTCCATCCAAATGTAAAGTACATCTTCCATCTATATCTATATTGTATTATTATTTGAGCTACAAGTATGGTGTTCCCGAACTTAGCTCCCAAACCAAACTAAAGTGACATTAGTTGTTCACATGATTGGAGGCAAAAGAAAACGTAAGTGGCCATTTATGTCACATGATTGGGGGCAGAGAGAAACGTGGTCTCTTTCCACCACCTTCTCCTCTCACTCTCACTCTCACGGGCAGCAGAGGCAAGAGCCAAACAAGACATAGGAGTAGGCAAGCAGCAGGAAGGAGCAGAAAGACAGGACCAGGCAGCAGGCAGGTTAGTCCTCTCTCTCTCTCTCTCTCTCTCTCTCTCTCTCTCTCTATATATATATATATATATATATATATATATATATATATATATTGTATTATTATTTGAGCTACAAGTATGGTGTTCCCGAACCTAGCTCCCAAACCAAACTAAAGTGACATTAGTTGTTCACATGATTGGAGGCAAAAGAAAACGTAAGTGGCCATTTATGTCACATGATTGGGGGCAGAGAGAAACGCGGTCTCTTTCCACCACCTTCTCCTCTCACTCTCACTCTCACGGGCAGTAGAGGCAGGAGCCAAACAAGACATAGGAGCAGGCAGGCAGCAGGAAGGAGCAAAAAGATAGGACCTGGCAGCAGACAGCAGGCAGGTTAGTCCTCTCTCTCTCTCTCTCTCTCTCTCTCTCCGCGTGTTAATTAGTGTCCCCAGTCGCCCGAATGAGAGAGAGAGAGGGGTACCTCTCTCTCTCTCTCTCTCTCTCTCTCTCTCTCATCCGAGAGACTGGGGACTAACAGAGAGAGAGAGACAGAGGCCACTCCTTGTGGGATAATGCAGGAAGGCAAGGGGGCACGCTCCTGGTGGAGAATCCATAGAGGGCCAAGGCTATGTCCGAGAGCTTGAGAATGGAGGTGAAGGAGGTAGAGGAGGCCGCAAGTGGCAACTGCTGCTGCTGATCTACCCCCCTGTGAGGCCCATGCTGCTGTTGCTAGTCGGGCAACAACGCACTGGCCGACTGAGATGGCGACGCCTAGCATTCGGTGTTGCTGCTAGTTTGGGCTAGCGGGGACTTGCTCCATTCATGGAGGTGATGGCCGACGAAGATGGCGACGCCTCTCTCTCATCCGGCAGAACTCACAGAGAGAGAGAGAGAGGCGACGTCTCTCTCTCTCTCTCATCTGGCAGAACACGGAGAGAGAGTGTGTGTGTGTGTGTGTGTGTGTATGTGTGTGTGTGTAAGTAATATATAGTTAGTTAGTTAGTAATCTATAGAGAGAGAGAGAGAGAGAGAGAGAGAGAGAGAGTTATAGTTAGTTAGTAATATATATAGTTGGTAATAGATATTTAGTTAGTTATAGATATAGTAGTTACTTAATATATATAGTGAGAGAGAGAGAGAGAGAGAGAGAGAGAGTGTGTGTGTGTGTGTGTGTGAGAGAGTGAGAGAGAGAGAGAGAGAGTGTGTGTGTGTGTGTGTGTGTAAGTGAGAGAGAGAGAGTGAGAGAGAGAAAGTATTTTCCCGTTCGTAGGTGTGTATGTGTGTTTTTCGTGTTTATTTATTTAGATTAGTAAGTCTTTTATGTTAGTTAGTTTAGTTAGTTACATTAGATTAGTTAGTTTAGTTTACGGTTGGTTTAATTTTGTTGTTTTGGTTTAGTAAGTTAGTAGGTTTTAATTGTTTGTGGTTACTTGATTAGATTAGTAAGTTAGTACATATAGCTGTTTAGGGTTAGTTTATTTTTTTGTTTTAGTTTACTTTAAATTATATGTTAGTTTAGTTTAGTTGGTTAGTAGATAAAGTTTAGGGTTAGTTTAATCTTTTGTTTTAGTTTACTTTAAATTGATTAGAGAATGATAAGTTAGTTTAGTTTAGTTAGTTTATTTAGTTATTCCAATTTTTTGTTTGATTTGATTTACTTTATGTTTAGGTTTATTGATTGTTTAGTTTAGTGAGATAGTTAACTGGGAGTTAACTTTAAATAATAAGTAAGTTAGTTAAATAGTAAGTTAGTTTAGTTGGTTTGCTTTAGTTATTAGATTAGTTAGTTTAATTTAGTTAGTTAGTTAGTTAGTTTATTATTATTATTTGAGCTACAGGTTCAAGAAAGTGTCAAAGCACCACAGTGCTCCCGAACCTAGCTCCCAAACCAAACCAAAGTGGCATTAGTTGCTCACATGATTGGGGGTAGAGAGAAACGTGGCCTCTTTACACCACCTTCTCTTCTCACTCTCACTCATACTCTTACTCTCACGGGTAGCAAGCAAGAGCCAAAGAGGACCCAGGAGCAGGCAGGAGCAGAGAGTCAGAAGCAAGCAGTAGGCAGCATGCAGGTCAGTCCTCTCTCTCTCTCTCTCTCTCCACGTAGGGCCATAGTGTCTCGCCGTCTACCATTAGAGAGAGGCGTAGTCTCTCTCTCTCTCTCTCTCTCTCTCTCTCTCTCTCTCTCTCTCTCTCTCTCTCTCTCTCTCTCTCCAAGTGTTAATTAGTGTGTCCCTAGTCGCCCAAATGAGAGAGAGAGAGAGGGACGCCTCTCTCTCTCATCCAGGAGACTAGGGACTAACACAAAGAGAGAGAGAGGCGACAACTCGTGAGAGGCCGCTCCTTATGGGTTAATGCAGGGAGGCGAGGGGACACACTCCTGGTGGAGAATCCATGGAGGGCCAAGGCTATGTCTGAGAGCTTGAGAACGGAGGTGAAGGAGGCGGAGGAGGTTGCAGGTGGCAACTGCTGCTGCTGTTGGTCTGCCCCCTTCGAGGCCCGTGATGTTGCTGCTAGTCAGACGACGAGGCGCTGGCCGATGGAGATGGCGATGCCTAGCATTCTGTGCTACTGCTAGTCTAGGCCGGAGAGGACCTGCTCCATTCATGGAGGTGCTGGCCGACGGAGATGGCAACGCCTCTCTCTCTCATTCGATAGAACGAAAAGAGACAGAGAGAGACAAGCGATGCCTCTCTCTCTCTCTCTCTCTCTCTCTCTCTCTCATCCGGCATAACGTGGAGAGAGAGAGAGAGAGATCTCATCTGGTAGAACGCGGAGAGAGATAGAGAGAGACATCAACGGACGTCAACGGCATCGCCTCTCTCTCTCTCTCATCCGACGACTGGGGAGAGACGTCAATCGTGTGTCTGCTGACTGGGAAAGTGACGTCAACAGCACACGAGAGAGAGAGAGAGAGAGAGAGAGAGAGAGAGAGAGAGAGAGAGAGAGAGTGTGTGTGTGTGTGTGTGTGTGTGTGTGTGTGTGTGTGTGTAATATATAGTTTGTTAGTAATAGATAGTTAGTTAGTTAGTAATCTAGAGAGAGAGAGAGAGAGAGAGTTATAATTAGTTAATAATATATATAGTTAGTAATAGATATTTTGTTAGTTATCGATATAGTAGTTACTTAATATATATAGTTAGAGAGAGAGAGAGAGAGTGTGTGTGTGTGTGTGTGTGTGTAAGTGAGAGAGAGAGAGAGAGAGAAAGAGTATTTTCTCATTCGTAGGGTGTGTGTGTGTGTGTTTTTTTCCGCGTTTATTTATTTAGATCACTAAGTCTTTTATGTTAGTTAGTTTAGTTAGTTACATTAGATTGATTAGTTTAGTTTAGTTTAGTTTACGGTTGGTTTAATTTTGTTGTTTTGGCTTAGTGAGTTAGTAGGTTTTAATTGTTTGTGGTTAGTTGATTAGATTAGTAAGTTAGTAAGTTGGTAAGTTAGTACGTATAGTTATTTAGGGTTAGTTTTTTTTTGTTTTAGTTTACTTTAAATTATAAGTTAGTTTAGTTGGTTAGTAGATAAAGTTTAGGGTTAGTTTAATCTTTTGTTTTAGTTTACTTTAAATTGATTCAAGAATGATAAGTTAGTTTAGTTTAGTTAGTTTATTTGGTTATTCCAATTTTTTGTTTGATTTGATTTACTTTATGTTCAAGTTTGTTGATTGTTTAGTTTTATGTTCAAGTTTGTTGATTGTTTAGTTTAGTGAGATAGTTAACTAGAAGTTAACTTTAAATAGTAAGTTAGTTTAGTTGGTTTACTTTAGTAATTAGATTAGTTAGTTTAAATTAGTTAGTTAGTTAGCTTTTTATTATTATTAGAGCTACAAGTTCGGGAAAGTGTCCAAGCACCACGGTACTCCCGAACCAAACCAAAGTGGCATTAGTTGCTCACATAATTGGGGGCAGAAGGAAACATAAGTGGCCATTTATGTCACATGATTGGGGGCTGAGAGAAACGTGGTCTCTTTGCACCACCTTCTCCTCTCACTCTCACTCTCACTCTCATGGAGAGCAAGGAGGAGCCAAACAGGACACAGGAGCAGGCAGGCATCAGGTAGGAGCAGAGAGTCAGGAGCAGGCAACGGGCAACAAGCAGGCCAGTTCTCTCTCTCTCTCTCTCTCTCTCTCTCTCTCTCAGTGGACGTTTTTGTCTCCAGTCCCGCAATCAACGTTTTTATCTTCAGTTGTTGCCTCTCTCTCTCTCTCTCTCTCTCTCTCTCTCTCTCTCTCTCTCTCTCTCTCTCTCTCTCTCTCTCTCTCTCTCTCTCTACTCTCACTCTCACTCTCATGGACAGCAAGCAGGAGCCAAACAGGACACAAGAGCAAGTAGGCATCAGGTACGAGCAGAGAGTCAGGAGCAAGCAGCAAGCAACAAGCAGGTCAGCCCTCTCTCTCTCTCTCTCTCTCTCTCTCTCTCTCTCTCTCTCTCTCTCTGTGTGTGTGTGTGTGTGGACGTTTTTGTCCCCAGTCCCACAATCAACGTTTTTGTCTCCAGTCGCCTCTCTCTCTCTCTCTCTCTCTCTCTCTCTCTCTCTCTCTCTCTCTCTCTCTCTCTCTCTCTCTCTCTCTCTCTCTCTCTGTGCGCGTGTTAATTAGTGTCCCCAGTCATCCGGATGAGAGAGAGAGAGAGGGGTGCCTCTCTCTCTTTCTCATCCGGGCAACTGGGGACTAACAGAGAGAGAGAGAGAGGCGACAACTCGCGAGAGGCCACTCCTTATGGGTTAATGCAAGGAGGCGAAGAGGCATGCTCCTGGTGGAGAAGCCATGGAGGGCCGAGGCTATGTCTGAGAGCTTGAGAACAGAGGTGAAGGAGGCTGAGGAGACCGCAAGTGGCAACTGCTGCTGCTGCTAGTCTGCCCCCCGTGAGGCCCATGCTTCTATTGCTCGTTGGATGATGAAGCGCTAGTCAACGAAGATGCTCGCCAGCAGAGATGTTGACTAGTGGAGATGCTGGCCGACGACGATGCCAACACCTGGCATTATGTGCTACCACTGGTCTGGCCAACGGGGACCTACTCCATTCATGGAGGTGCTAGACAACGGAGATGGCGACGTCTCTCTCTCTCTCTCTCTCTCTCTCTCTCTCTCTCTCTCTCTCTCTCTCTCTCTCTCTCTCACATCCTGCAAAACGCAGAGACAGAGAGAGACGTCAATGGATGTCAACAGCGTCGCCTCTCTCTCTTTCATCCGGCGATTGGGAAGCGACATCAACAGCACGCGGAGAGAGAGTGTGTGTGTGTATGAGTGAGAGAGAGAGAGAGAGAGTGTGTGTGTGTGTGTGTGTGTGTGTGTGTGTTAGTAATATATAGTTAGTTAGTAATAGATAGTTGGTTAGTTAGTAATCGATAGAGAGAGAGAGAGAGAGAGTGTGTGTGTGTGTGTGTGTGTGTGTGTGTGTGTTATAATTAGTTAGAAATAGAGAGTTAGTTAGTTAGAAATAGATATTTAGTTAGTAATAGATATAGTAGTTACTTAATATATATAGTTAGAGAGAGAGTGTGTGTGTGTGTCTATGTGTGTGTGTGTGTGTGTGTAAGTGAGAGAGAGAGAGAGAGAGAGATAGAGAGAAAGAGTATTTCACCATTCGTAGGGTGTGTGTGTGTGTGTGTTTTTCTTGTTTATTTATTTAGATTAGTAAGTCTTTCATGTTAGTTAGTTTAGTTAGTTACATTAGATTAGTTAGTTTAGTTTGGTTTAGTTTATGGTTGGTTTAATTTTGTTGTTTTGGTTTAGTAAGTTAGTAAGTTTTAATTGTTTGTGGTTAGTTGATTAGATTAGTTACTTAGTAAGTTAGTACATATAGCTATTTAGGGTTAGTTTATTTTTTTGTTTTAGTTTACTTTAAATTATAAGTTAGTTTAGTTAGTTTAGTTTAGTTAGTTAGTAGATAAAGTTTAGCGTTAGTTTAATCTTTTGTTGTAGTTTACTTTAAATTGATTAGAGAATGATAAGTTAGTTTAGTTTAGTTAGTTTATTTAGGTATTCCAAATTTTTGTTTGATTTGATTTACTTTATGTTGTGGTTTATCGATTGTTTAGTTTAGTGAGAAAGTTAACTAGGAGTTAACTTTAAATAGTAAGTTAGTTAGTTAAATAGTAAATTAGTTTAGTTGGTTTACTTTAGTTATTAGATAAGTTAGTTTAATTTAGTTAGTTAGTTAGTTAGCTTTTTATGTTGCTTTAATTTTGTTGCTTGCATTAGATCAGTTTATGTTTGTTTATTATCTATTGGATAGATAGGTTCGAAAGCACCACGATGCTCCCGAACCTAGCTCCCAAACCAAACCAAAGTGGCATTAGTTGCTCACACGATTGGGGGCAAAAGAAAACGTAAGTGTCCATTTATATCATATGATTGGGGACAGCGAGAAACGTGGTCTCTTTCCACCACCTTCTCCTCTCACTCTCACTCTCACGAGCAGCAGGCGCAGGAGCCAAACAGGACAAATGAGCAGGCAGGCAGTAGGCAGGAGTAGGCAGTAGGGAGCAGGCGGGTCAGTCCTCTGTGTGTGTGTGTGTGTGTGTGTGTGTGTGTGTGTGCGTGGACATTTTTGTCTCCAATCCCATAGTCAACGTTTTTGTCTTCAGCTACCTCTCTCTCTCTCTCTCTCTCTCTCTCTCTCTCTCTCTCTCTCTCTCTCTCTCTCTCTCTCTCTCTCTCTCTCTCTCTCTCTCTCTCTCTCTCTCTCTCTCTCTGTGCGTAGGGCCATAGTGTCCCTCTCTCTCTCTCATCCGGGCGACTGGGGACTAACATAGAGAGAGAGAGAGGCGACAACTTGCGAGAGGTCGCTCCTTGTGGGTTAATGCAGGCAGGTGAGGGGGCACGCTCTTGGTGGAGAATCCATGGAGGGCCAAGGCTATGTTCGAGAGCTTCAGAATGGAGGTGAAGGAAGTGGAGGCCGCAAGTGCCAATTGCTGCTGCTGCTGGTCTACCCCCCATGAGGCCCGTGCTGTTGCTGGTCTGGGCCGACGGGGACCTCCTCCATGAATGGAGGTGCTGGCTGATGGAGATGGCGACGCCTCGCTCTCTCATTCGACAGAATGCAGAGAGACAGAGAGAGAAAGGCATCACCTCTCTCTCTCATCCGGCAGAACGCGAAGAGAGAGAGAGAGACATCAATGGACGTCAACGACGATGCCTCTCTCTCTCTCTCTCATTCGGCGATTGGGAAGTGACATCAACCACATCTCCACCGACTGGGGAAGTGGCGTCAATGGCACGCGGAGGAGAGAGAGAGAGAGAGAGAGAGAGAGAGAGAGAGAGAGAGAGAGAGTTATGTATAGTTAGTAATAGATATTTAGTTAGTTATAGATATAGTAGTTACTTAATATATATAGTTAAAGAGAGAGAGAGAGAGAGAGAGAGAGAGAGATTGTATTTTCCCATTCGTAGGGTGTGTGTGTGTGTGTATTTGTGTTTTTCGTGTTTATTTATTTAGATTAGTAAGTCTTTTATGTTAGTTAGTTTAGTTAGTTACATTAGATTATTTAGTTTAGTTTACGATTGGTTTAATTTTGTTGTTTTGGTTTAGTAAGTTAGTAGGTTTTAATTGTTTGTGGTTAGTTGATTAGATTAGTAAGTTAGTAAGTTAGTAAGTTAGTACATATAGCTGTTTAGGGTTAGTTTTTTTTTTTTTTTATAGTTTACTTTAAATTATAAGTTAGTTTAGTTTAGTTGGTTAGTAGAGAAAGTTTATAGTTAGTTTAATCTTTTTTTTAGTTTACTTTAAATTGATTAAAGAATGTTAGTGTAGTTTAGTTAGTTTATTTGGTTATTCCAATTTTTTGTTTGATTTGATTTACTTTATGTTCTGGTTTATTGATTGTTTAGTTTAGTGAGATAGTTAACTAGGAGTTAGCTTTAAATAGTAAGTTAGTTTAGTTGTTTTACTTTAGTTATAAGATTAGTTAGTTTAATTTAGTTAGTTAGTTAGTTAGCTTTTTATGTTGGTTTAGTTTTGTTGCTTGCATTAGATTAGTTTATTTTCGTTTATTATCTATTGGATAGATAGGTTCGGGAAAGTGTTGAAGCACCACGGTGCTCCTAAACCTAGCTCTCAAACCAAACCAAAGTGCCATTCGTTGCAAACATGATTGGGGGCAAAAGGAAACTTAAGTGGCCATTTATATCACATGATTAGGGGTAGAGAGAAACGTGGTCTCTTTCCACCACCTTCTCCTCTCACTCTCACGGGCAGCAGTAGGCATGAGCCAAACAGGACACATGAGCAGGCAGGCAACAGGTAGGAGTAGAGAGTCAGGAGCAGGTAGCACGCAGCAGGCATGTCAGTCTCCTCTCTCTATGTCTCTCGTTGTCTCTCTCTCATAGCACATTTTTGTCTCCAGTCCCACAGTCAACATTTTTGTCTTCAGTCACCTCTCTCTCTCTCTCTCTCCACTACCTACTCTACACATTAATTGAAGCATTCACAATTGTTAAAAAATAACAAAATTAAACGGACAAAAGTGAATACCTAGTAGTCTTCAGCTACAAAATAAATAAATTGGTTAGAACTCAATCCTAACCTTAATTTATTACAAGTATGCACTCTAAACTCATAAACGTTCATTAATTTAAATATGTATTTTGCAGAATCACCCGCTATGGAATCACCCACTTGCACATTAAATTAACAAGATGCCCAAAAAGGATAGGCGTCCCCATCGACTTTTCGCACAAGGAATCCACCTTGTGTATGAGCCCCAGCAACAAATATAATTTTACGGAATCCACCGCAAAACCTCACGAAATCCACCGTGGAATATGCCTCCTGGCATCATCATTCATCTCACATATTATCAAAGTCATCAACTCTTGTACACTACAAAAACACAAGATAGGAATTGAAGTTTAGGGAGAACTATGTTCATTAAGTCCGTGTTGTGATAGTAAAATAATGTAAGAGAAACTACCTTGGGTCATACATATGTGCTATCCACGATGGTCTAATCATTAAAGTGATGCAAATGGTCGAAGCATATCTAACTATTGTATAGGTCCCTACTGGCATTCCTTTGCATATGATTCACTAAGTCAATCTCTGAGATTGGTCTAATCATTGACTTTTTGAATATAAATCACTTGCTATGATTGCCAACAACTTGCCCAAGAAATAGGCTACCATGGAAAAATCTATATACACAATGTTGCTTTAACTTAAGAAGACAAGATTCCATCCCTTGATCACTCTCAATGTGTGTTGCGTAGACTATATGTTTGAAACTACATGCATGGAATATTGAACTTTATATGTATGGCTTTTTTATGATATTTTTGGGATATGCAGTATCCGTGAATGGAATAGTATGTTACATGTTCCTCTAAATGAGTGGTTAGAGTTCCTCGATCATTGTTGAGAGTTTGGAGTCAAATATAGGAACACCTTACTCGCTAACTAGGGCACTCATCTCACTAGTCTTCTAGCCACAATCATTTGCAAGTGTTGAGGTCCAACTGCACTAAAGTCTCTTATCATTTTTTCTATAATCTTTTACACCTATTTGACATTACCTCTGCATGTACCTCTTTGCACCTCATGGTAATGTGTGCCTTGATGGATGAACATTCTTAACATTGTGCTTATTGACATTAGATTATTGGTTGATTTATACTAATTGATATTAATAAACTTTGTAATCAATACAAACTAAATTTAACTAATTATTTGATTTTTATTGATTTTTATTATTATATATTATTTACTAACTAGATAATTATAATATTATTTATTAATTAACTCATAACTTAATACTAAAAATTTACTAATATATATATTAACTAACTAACTAGTGTGTATATATTAACTGTTATATATATATATATATATATATATATATATATATATATATATATATATATATATATATATATATATATATATATATGTGTGTGTGTATGTATGTATGTATGTATGTATGTATGTATGTATGTATGTGTGTGTGTGTGTGTGGTGTGTGTGTAGAGAGAGATATGCACAAAGCGAGAGTGATATGCGTACTTTTTTTTTGCTTTAAGGGCTACCGGCAACCCCTTCTTCAATGAAGAATGATTACACAAATCCCCTCTCCCAAACAAAGGAGGTTACATGGAATTATTATTCACCAAACAAGGAGTTACCAATAGCCCCTTCTTGACCAAAAAAATTTTCACGGGTCCTTCGAGAGTAGATAGGACTTGTGGAATTTCTCTTCACTGGGATGGATTGTCAACAACCCCCACCCGAGTTTTGCTCTACATCTCTCTCTCCTCCAAAAGATGAAGAATTGGCATGGTGGATTTTTTTTTTGCCAAGAAGAAATCATGGGCATAGCCCCTTCTCGGTTGGGAAAAATAGCCACAAGTTAGCTATCAATGCCCCCTTCTCATCTGCACATATGGATTTATGGCTTCATTTTTCACCCAACAAGGAGCTACCGATGGCAACCCCTTCTTGGCAAGAAAAAATGGTACATATCGCATGCTCTCTCTCTCTCTCTCTCTCTCTCTCTCTCTCTCTCTCTCTCTCTCTCTCTCTCTCTCTCTCTCTCTCTCTCTCTCTCTCTCTCTCTCTCTCTCTCTCTCTCTCTCTCTCTCTCTCTCTCTCTCTCTCTCAGTCCACGACAATGTTTTTATCAATGCAGAACTGTCTTATGCTCTTGAAGTGGGACTCCAAGTCTAGGGGTGTGTTGAATGAGGAGAAAATATACACATTGGCATCCTCAAAGATTGGGGCTCCAAGATCGCGGTGTATTGAACTAGGAAAGAGTATACATATTCGCATCCTCAAAGCTAAACGAGGTTTATTTTGTAAGGATATTGAAGGCCATGGAGAGTTATGATAGAAAAATTTAAACATTGATGGGCATGCATAAACATAGGTTATTCTTGTTTGTCTATACTATCTACATCATAAGTCCACCACATTATTATTAAAGGACATAACTTTGATTCAAGCAAATGAAAATGCCTCTTTTCGGAGTTGGGTGAGATAAGAGACCTTTTGAACCATGTTGCAAGATAGTAGAAGAGGAGACTACTCTTGAGTCGGGAGGCTTATTATAACATTTGAGTGGAATATGATTTGTTCTTCCAATACACATAAGAGATAAAGATAAAACATCGAGAGCAAATGCTTTGCACCATCTTCCATGATTTCAAGCCAGAGGAAGATATAGAGTCACATAAGTCATCAAAGTTGGTAGCATGGAGGCTTTTGTACAAGTATGCACAATATCCTTCTCTTGTAGCATTTTTTCTATGCTATCTTTCCAATCCATTCCAAAAATATAATGGTGACTTTGCTTGTCAGGTTCATGTATTGGTAGATGGAGAGGGGGGTTATACAAAGTTTGTCGAGAGAATGCCAACTCGGTGGACCTATAGGATGATCAGTGCATGTATGAGGTTTACCAAATAGAGCAAGAATGGGATGAGGAGGTATATCAGAGATGCCCTATCTTCCTCGACCATCTTGAGGGTGAATACCCCTCCAATGAGAAAGGTTTCTACCACAAAAATGAATATTTGATGTGCATAATGAATATGCACTTTCATAATTATTTGATTGTGTTGATTTTCAAGTGCAATGAAATGAGGATGAGAGAGCATAGGAGAAAGAGAGAGGAATGTGTAAGTAAAGGAGATTGTGTATAGACCTTCGCTCAATTGTAGTACTATAATATGTATAAATAAAGCACGAGCAAAATATCTAGGAAAGGGTGGAGTGTAGATGCATATGCACATGTGAACATATATGTGCAGAATGGATTGAGTGACAATGAGGTAATATTGTTGTCCTGATATTAACTATTTGAACAATTTGAAAAACAACAAATATCGCATGTTTTTGTAGTAAGTATAACAAATGCTTGACATTGTACCCTCTTGTAGCAAGCTCATACAATAATACTCAATTGAGTGTAGCGAAAACATGTGCAATATAGTTTTGCTTATGTGTACACAATGGAAGTGATGATATGTTGGGATGTAACTCCAAATCACGTCCATAAACGAGAGAGATATGTGAATCTAAATATGTATGTAGGAGTAACAATATGATATTCTTATCATCCTAATGTTACCTCCTAAAAGTGTTTGAGATAATGGATCTCATGCAAACTCTTGACCCTTGAAAAATTAAGAGGATTGTGAAAAATGGATGCATAACATGAATTTGTGTTGGAGGCTAAGCAAATGAGAATAAGACACAAAGAGAGAGAGAGAGAGAGAGAGAGAGAGAGAGAGAGAGAGAGAGACTTGTGCTTGAGATACTTAACATGGGGGAAGAAACATGGGTGGGGATGGTGGTGGTGGAAGTGGTAGAGGTAGAGGTAGTGAAGTGGAGATGGTAGTGTAGCAACAGTGGAGGTGGAGGTGGTGGTAGTGGAGGAGTAGTAGTGGTGCTTGATATATGCCTAGGAGAAGAGGAGGAGTAAGTGGACTATGTGGAACGAGAAATGGAGGTTGCCTAGAGAAAAGCTCACTCAAATTAATCACTTTCTCGCATGCACTCCACGCATATAAACTTTGTCTACCAATAATGGACACACACACACACATATCAACAAGGTCTTCTAAATGTGAATGATTTGTCATTATAGTATGTAACCATTAAACACTGTAGGTTAGGATTATCTAAAAGATGTATCTAAGTTGTGGATGTATCTAAGGATGTGACATGAAAGGATACATTGTGTGAATGTTTCACAAAAAGAAAGATATAGAAAGCATGAATGAGAAAAGGGAAGAAACTTTGTGAGAGCATGGTTGCTTCTTTTTACTCACCAAAATGCAAAGCAAGTGAGGCATAGCCTTGCAAGCTTTGCAATGATTCCAATTGTTCAAAGTGTGGTAGCACCTTCTTCACCCTTCATGGCCTTGTAACATGTTCACTTTTTGTGGCTTCAAAGGGCCTAGCTCCAACAAACCCAAATCTTCCTACTACCAATGGAGCATTTGGAGTTCACCGACATGGTCTCTAGATTGAGGGAATGGTATAATTGCAATACACAGAGTCTGAGTTTCATATTCAAGCCAAGTGTACATGAGTTTCAAGATCAAACCATCATGACAGGACAATCTTGCTTAGTAGTGCCCTTTTTTGTAGAAATGTAGTAGGTCTCTAGTGAGAAGTGATGAGAAGAAGAGGCAATGCACACTTGTGCTCAATGCATATGATGGCACAGTAGCTTTAATGACTAACTCTCATTTGATATGCTAGTTCATTTATCCAATATTATTCAAACTATTGAGGCCAAAACCCATGTTTTTCAGCTAAGCTTACTAAAGAAAGCATAGAGCTTCAAAGTTGTTGGTGTGTGTAAGCTTTTAGGATGTCCATATAAGTGGGGCTAAGAATTTAGGGTTGGTAGTATTAGCAAGCTCCTTATGTACAACTAAAGATGCTCGGGTAAAAATGGTTCCAAACTTGCTCGATATTCAAAGGACGATGCAAGTTGTAATATCTTTGGGTGTGAATGTGTGGCAATGTTTCTTAGATATTTACATTAATGCCAGAGACCTAAATTCTACAAAATATTGTATAGAGAGAGTGCAAAAGCTCAGGGCAAGTTTTTTTGTTATTGGTCCATTGGTTGCAAGGTATAATTATTAACATATGTAAGATGATGTGTGGTTACCAAGGATTTGGCATGAAATTTGACCACATAAAAGGCCTCAAGGTTGGATTATTGCTATTGGAGAGGGTAGGACATTTAATTTGGCAATGGGCATATACTACATCTAGATGTATTCCAACCTAGGTTAAAGAGAATCATGGATATGTAGTAGCTAGATATATTCTTATCTAGGCTAAAGAGACCATGCCATCATTTTTGGTTTTTCAATTGCAATTTGAAGGCATCCTTGGCATCATAGGCCCCTCCCCATTTTCTTTCTTAACTAGATAGTTAGTGTTTTTGGACATATCTAAATATGGTGTGTGTGTGTGTGTGTGTGTGCGTGCATTGTTCACATGCACACATATCTACACACGTAAAGTGTAAGTGCCTACCTATGATGGGCACTGAGAGAGAGATATGCATGCGCACACATATAACCATGAGTGTCTACCAATAATGAACACACACACACACACACACACACACACACACACACACACACACACACACACACACACACACACACACACACACACACACACACACACACACACACACAGAAAGAGAGAGATGTGCACGCGCACACATATAGACCGTGTCTACCAATAATGGACATAAAGAGAGAGAGAGAGAGAGAGAGAGAGAGAGAGAGAGAGAGAGAGAGAGAGAGAGAGAGAGAAAGAGAGAGAGAGAGAGAATGTGTGTATGTGTGTGTGCACGCGCGCGTGCGCACGCTCGACAAGGTCTTCTAGATGTAAATGATTTGTTATTATAATATGTAAGCATTAAACACTATAGGTCATGATTAGCTAAAGGATGTATCTAACTTATGGATGTGTCTATGTGATATGAAAGGATGCATCATGTGAAGGTTTCTCAAAAATAAGGATATAGAAAGCATGATGAGCAAAGAGAAACAACCATGCTATTCTCAACGAGGTCTTCTAGATGTAAATGATTGGTTATTATAATATGTAACCATTAAACATTATAGGTCAAGATTAGCTAAAGGATGTATCTAAGTTGTGGATGTGTCTATGCGATATGAAAGGATACATCATGTGAAGGTTTCTCAAAAATAAGGATATAGAAAGCATGAATGAGCATGGTTGGTTCTCTTTGCTCACAAAAATGTGAAGTGAGCGAGGTGTAGCCTCACGAGCTTTGCAATGATTCCAACCGTGTTAAAAGAGTGAGTGATCATTTCATGAGCTTTGCAAATGATCCCAACTACATGAAGCAATAGTAGCAAAGATCATTGCTAGCCATGCCGGCTAGTACATATTATTATACATTATTATAGATTTTCTTAAATATTATTTACATAATACTCTACTCAACAGATCACAAAACACATTGGTATTCTTTAGTCTATTTGTCAGGCATAATATGACCAATGTCACATGTGCACCTTGTGAAATAAGTCATTGATCATGCGATAGATAAACAATGAGAATCTATAAATAAAAATGTGGATGCATCTTGTTCAATTAGTTTTGAAATTGGGGGACCTCTCTCTTTCCCTTCTCCTTGTACTTTTTGGTTGCTCGTAGGCTTTGGATCCTCCTTGGGTTGCTTCTTTCCATCTTTGTTATAGACATATAAGTTTCAAGAATGAAGAGAAGTGGACCTCCATAACCACCTCTAAGCTATTGGTGTCATAAATCTCTATTGCACCCTAAAAGCTCAATGTTAGAATCATTGGATACATCCTTATTATTTCAAGAATTTTGACTCATGAAGCATGTGGTTATCTCTCCCCTAACCTACTCACATGCTTAAACAAATCTAACAACTTGATATGAATAGAAAATTACTTACTAATACTCACCACTTTGTAGTTCTTTACATTGATAAGCCAAGTTCCACGATCCACATGTACACCCTTCACTCTTAATCTTGTTTCTATTGTTTCCTACATATGAGAGGAGTTGCTAAAAACAAGCTTGAGGAGATGAAGATAAGAACATACTTTAGAGAGTGGACTCATTAAAAATATCAAAAAATAACAAAGATGATAACTAATTGCTATGAGAATTCCATTTATTTACATTGTCATGTACCACATCCCTCACACTCTGGACTTCTCACACCCTTGCTTGCATTCATAACTTGCCAAGAGGATGGGATTGAGAAAAAGGAGAAAGAATGTAGGGACCTTCTTATTACCATGTCTCTCACTCCACATACTCTTACACTCCCTCTCCTTCACTCTCACACATAAACAATAAAGTAGCAAGATAGCTAGAAAGCAAAGTTTGCATGCACATGAATAACTTGTGAGATAGGCCATCAATGTTGATGGGTCTATGGCAAGGAGTCTAATGTACTTGTTATGTCACTCATCCATATGAAACTACTCAATGACCTTCTAAATATACTCCTTTTGTGACAAATAAAGAATCCCCTAAGAGTGATCACACATAATGTGCATCCCAAGAATATGTGAGGCATGTCCCATGTCTTTCATCTTAAAGATCTTCTTAAGCTAACCCTTCAGAGCATCCAACTCATTAGGAGCTCTCCCAGCAATCAACATATCATCCACATAGAGCCCCAAAATCAAAAGTCTGCCATTATGAACATTGTTCTTATATAAACACGGATCCATATCACTGCATGTATAGCCTTGTGAATGCATAAAAGCATCAAACTTGTGATACCATTCCCTAGGTGCCTACTTAAGGCCATAAAGGCTCTTTCTCAATTCGTACACTAGGCATTCCCTACCTTTTTCCTCAAAGCCCTTAGGCTATTGCATATAAATCTCCTCATGCAAGTCCCCATGTAAGAAAGTTGTCTTAACATCCATTTGATAAAGGTCTAGATCTAATTGAGCAACCAATGCTAGTAATAGGCGTAGGGTAGTTATCTTGACTACAGGAGAAAAGACTTCCTCAAAGTCAACACCATGCTTCTATTTAAAACCCTTAACAACTAATTTGGCCTTATAGGTAGGCTTGGGGCGTCTATGGATGCTCTTCAACTTGTACACCCACTTGCATGAAATTGCACACTTTCCACTAGGCAAAGGAACTAACTCCCACATATGATTTTTCTATAAAGATTCAAACTCTGACTACATGGCCCTCTCCCAAGAGCAACTATCACCACAGTGCATGGCCTCATCATAAGTGAGAGGCTCACATGTATCTATCACCATCGCATAATCAACGAAGGGCTCAAACTACTCAAGAGGGGATCTGGCTCTAGCAAAGTGTCTCAAGGCAGGCTGAGGAGCCTGCACATCTTGTCTAACATCATGGTCATGGACTACTAGAGCATCAACTGCTACTATAGGTTGTCTAGCTAGTTGTCGAGGCTCCTCCTGAAAGATAATCCTACGTATCTCGACTATCCACTCAAGCTGCTTATGCATATTTTCCTCATGGAAAACTACATCATGGCTACGGATGACTTTCTAAGCATGTGGATCCCATAGGCGATAGCCCATCTCACCTACATCCCTATAATCAAGAAAGATACATTTCACAAACTTAGGATCTAGCTTTGTATGCTTGTCCTTGGGTACATGGTAAAAAGTCTCACAACCAAAGACACACAAATGGTCATACGAGGGAGGTTTTCCAGACCACACCTCCTCTACAACATGAAAGTTAACAGAACTACAAGGAGATCGATTGATCAAGTGTATGACAGTAGTTATTGCCTTAACCCAAAACTGTTGTGGTAAGCTTGCCTAGCTAAGCATACTATGAGCCTTTCCTATATTGTCCTATTCATGCACTCAACCATACCATTTTGGGGTGGGGTGTATGGGGCGGTCAACAAATGCTTAATATCCCTCTCATCACAAAAATTCTCAAAGGCTTTAGAGACATATTCACCCCCATTATCTAGCCATAGGCATTTCAGTCTATACCCAAATTGGTTCTCAACCAATGTAAGCCGATGCCAAAAGGTAGCCAAAACATCAGATTTGAGCTTTATGGAATACGCCCAGAGTAATCATCAATGAATGTGAAAAAGTACGTCGCATCTCCTAACAACTAACAGGGCATAGATCCACAGACATTAGAATGAACAAGAGCCAAAGGCTCACCTATGTGCAAAGTGCCAAATTTCTTATGCATACTCCATGTCTGCTTGCCATACAAACAATGATCACATGACTCAAAACACTTCTAGTCAAGGGGTGGAAGATACTGCAAACGAGTAAGCATTTTCATTCCCTTTAAGGACATGTTCCCAAGGCAACAATGCAAAAGAGATACATGTGGAAATACAACCATAGACAAACATGATCTACGAATCCAAATATAACCAAGGGATATAAAATGCCAAACTTGGCACCATGTGCCAGAACAAGGTTCCCATGGATGATCTTCCAAGAAGAATCCCCAAAGGAAACAAAGTAACCCTCATCATCTAGTGTGCCAACAAGGATAAGACTCTTCATAAGAGCCAGTACATGTTGAACATTATGCAAAGTAAACATACTACTTGAACCAAATTGTAGCCAAATATCACCAACACCAACTATCTACAATGCCAAGTCATTCCCCAAATGAACAGATCCAATCATATTGTGATAGGAGTGGAACCACTCTCTATGAGGGGTCACATGAAAGGAAGCCCCAAAATCCATCAACCAACACTGAGTAAAACCAAGCAAGGCATTAGACAGTTGTGACTCATCCAAAGAAGAAGGTACAAGTATGTAATCATCATCAAAGTCAAGTTACTGCACTACATTGATTCTTCAATCTTAACACTGGACTTAGCAGGGACAATGCTGTGATCATCAGACTTGTCATGTGCTTTCCCTTTGCCCTTTTCCTTATGCTTACCATTGAGCATTTTATGGCACTGCAGCATAATATTTCCTGCTTTTCCACAATCATGGCATGTCAAATCGAACTTACATCCACAAGACTTACTACGAGACTATCCACGAGACTTAGAATGAGACTTCTGTGAGTCTTTACCATAGTGGTCATTCTCACTCTTACCACCATGGCGACCTCGAACAATCAAAGCATGAGAAGTACGAGAAGCATCCACATTCTTCCTATTGATCTCCTCTATTAGGAGTACACCCTCTACTTCACACAATTTCAGCCCATTCTTGAGCATATTTGCACACATAGTAGTACGAAATGTGTCCCAAGACTTAGACAGTGTGACTAATAAGAAGAAAAGTGGAAGATTATCCTTGAAGTCAATACCCTATGATGATAGTTGGCCGATGATAGTATGAAACTCTCCCAAATGCTAAGAAACACCGATACCTTCCTTCATATGAAGGTCCATATGTTGCTTTAGCCAATACATCTGAGAAGTAGGGCTCTACTTATCATAGAGATTATGGATTTTCTCCCAAAGATCCCATGCAGATTGCCCATCTATGACAACATTATAATAAACTTGCTTGTTAAGGGATAGGATAATCATGGACTTACAAAGCTCATCTAAGTCATCCCATATATCCTTAATGCGTTTACATTTGATCGGCCTAATTTAACATTTCTCCACCACTGTTGCATCCAACTTTTCAATGTTGAAGATGGCACTGTCATTTGAATGACCGGCCATACTACAAGAAAAAGAGGCACAATATAAACCAAACAGGTTGTTGTAATACTTGCAAATAGCCCCAAAACCACTACCAAAACCAGCTAAAAGCAAGAGGAATGGACCAAATAATGAGCTGTCCACAAACTATGACCAAAATAGCATCAAATGGAGGAGATTTCTCTCATAAATAGTGCAATAGTTTGCATTTATAGCTATAGCATGTTGAAAAGGAGGTATAGCATACTCAAGCTCACTGCAAATAAAATCCAAGGTTCAATGTAACATCCAAGTGTTAAGTAAGTGGCTTCCACTCAAACAAAACTCAGATCCCAGATGAGCAAACAAAGCTCAAATCCTCATGTGAGTGGCATCCACGCATCCAAGATACATCAAGTACATAGCCACGAGCATAAGACCCAATAAAAGCTTCAAGCCCATAAGGTCATGGACCTCTGAAGCATCCAATGAAGTAACTGACAATTGATGTCAAATGTCCTAAGCTCAAATGCATTCAATAGCATAATCAAGCATAGAGCTTTAATGGCATGCACCAATACATTTGATAGAATGCTCAAATAGCATGAAAAAGCATTAGGCATAGACTATCCATGTTAAAATCTTGTTATCCACTATATGTACAATAGTAAAATGATAGTCAAGCCTTAGCAAAAGTGAGCTCAATCGAATCCCAAAAGCATTCCGGGAGCATGGCCAAGCATGTGGCATCAACCATAGGCATAAATGTATCATCCTAAGTAGCCAAGAAGCATCAATAAGCAATAGACATATGCTATCACTAATAAAATAACATTCATCCCTACTTATTACAATAGTAAAATGACAATAAAACTAAGCCAAATATGGTCTCAAATCAGCCCAAAAGCATTCCAATTCATTGGCCAAGCATTTCCCAAACAAGTATCCAACATCAAATGAGCAACCCGAGACAATCACATAAGCTAAGAGCATGACATTTTCTAGATAAATAGCATTCAATCCTATTATGAAAGCAGTGATATCTATGAGAAAATTGAGCTAAAGGAGTCCTTAAATCAATCCAATAACATCTCAAACCAATAACATATGATCCCCCAAATATATGGCAATAAAACATAGGTATACGGGCATCCGGAGAAGCATATATGAGCTCCAAACATTGAAGATATGGTTGTCCATGTTTTATGATAGCATGCTGCCATGTTTGCATAGTTAATATCTGAAGCTCAATGACTCAAAACCAATGCTCAATGTTAATGGTCAATGTTGGGAGGAGTGGTAAACAATGCCAAAGCCTTTGTCCAATGCCGGGACCAAGCACAAGTGCTTGAAAGTGGCCATAACTGAAAAAACATAATTGTATTTTCATCCCTAAATATTGAGTTGAATTCTCCTTGAAATAAGCTCAATGTAGGCTCAAGATTTCCCCGTGATAGGCCCAATAGATCCTGAGAAGTCTTAGAGCAATGAGAGCTCAATATGAACCTCAAGAGGTGGAGCTATGGATGCCAATGGTGAAACCCTGTTGTAGGTAACTCGAATAAGAGCTAAAGCAATGCCAGATTGAGCTCAAGCTCATAGAGAACATGGCTTTAAGACCAATTGAAGGGAGAAGCCCAAGTGGAAGCATAAGCAAGCAAAAGCAAGAGAGGTGTGAGCAATGGTAGATGGAGCAAGACAGCAAGAGAGAGAGAGACTCGAGATGTGGGAACTCCAATAGTCACAATGTGTGACCGGCCTTCCCTTTATTCAAATATCATTGAAAGAATAAAGAATGAAGTGACAGTGATGGGTGCTTGTCACCTAGAGTGTGCAAGTGCGGGTATTGTCAATTTAGTAATACAAGGGCGGCTAGGCACAAGCACCTTTACCCCCAACACTTCCTAATGATGTGAGGGTGTGGGCTAGGGGGTTAGAGACAAAGTTGATAGACCAAAGCCATCAAACACTTCTAATTTGAGGATCCCTAAGTGCAAAGAAAGTGTGACATGATTTTCCCTTTCTTTTTCTTTTTCTTATTTGCTAACAAACAAAAGCCATTGGATGGTTCTAACTTTGAGGATCCCTAAGTGCAATGAAAGTGTGATGTGATTTTCTCTCTCTTTTTCTTTTTCTCTTTTTTTTTGAATTGAAATATAAATAAGTACATACAATGTACTCAAGAAATGACCCAAGTATTCAGTGGAGGTATCTTTTGCTAAGAAGATACTCCTTTCCAAATTTGCACAAATGTAACAATGACTTGGGGTAGAAAGGGTGTGTACACATGGTGAACCTAATGTCCACCTTCTATCCACCATGTCTTCCAATAATTGCATGTAGAATGTGCATAACATGGCCCAGTGCAATCAATGGTGCCTTGTACCATGCGGGAATGGGCATCTGCTTTCTGTGCGCTTGTACCCATGCTTTTGCCTCATCAGTTAGCTTGTCAAAAATAGTTGTGTGGTCAACCTGCCCTAGCATCATTGCTTGAAAAACAAGGTTTGGATACGAGGTATGGACATCCCTCTTTTGTGCTAGCCTATGTACATTCTATATTAGGATTTCATGCATTTTAGGACCTCACGAATATGGTCCATTGCATACCTGTTTAAACGAGAAATAGCTAACAAAATCTCCCCCTCTGCCACACTTGTCACTTTCACAAGGCAACAATCAATGTGCACATGTTGCCTCGCGTTATATGAAAAGGTTGTTGCAAATAGTCAATTATGTTAAGGATGATGTAAGAAACAAACACATTGCAGAATGTTAAGGTCCTACAGTTTAGGGATACTCACATGTGCATATCTCATTCATCCATGCTGTGAGCCAATGGTTACCATCCCAAACATAAAACATGCCATTTGACAAAAAGGCCCAATCGGTGCCACTGATTTCTGCTTCGAAGTCCTTATGCTTCTTTAGCCAATGGGGATCCCACTCAGTTCTAATCATATCATCAACATCCTTGCACTAGTGTCTTGGAGTCTCTAATGGCACTATGAATATACCCATCCCTCTAACGTACCCGTTGCTAAAGAAGGTTTCCAAGAGTTGCTTATACCTTGATGTGACTTGTCTAATTGTAGGCATGGAAACCAAATAATATAATGGGATGGGTGGCAAAGGGGTGGATGTCCGCATTTGAATGAGACAACGAAGTAATTAATGTCCAATCAACATAAAGAAATAAAATCCATAATCTAAATCATGCTACCATCTCTTACAAGTACTCATCGTCAATGTTTCCAACTGGTCTTCTATGCATACTTGCACAATATGTTTATCTCAAGTGACTGTGAGAGCAGTCTCTCCAGTCATTTCACCGGCATCTGTCATGCGCTTCTTTACGATTCTTTGTATTTGATTCTTCTAGGGTTTTGTACGGCCATGTCCTTGCTATGCACTAAAGGACTCAACAATGCTTTGATGGTTGTTGCTTTCCTTGTCAGTATCACTCTCCAATAGAACGAGCTTTCTCTTGCCCTTCCTTGCTTGCATCATCGAAACGTGCTCACCTTCTCTTGATGTCACTCCTTCCCCACATGCAATTGCAACGGTTGCTTGTAGCTCAGTGAAAGTCAATGATCGCATTTGTGTTAGCAACTCCCCCCTTGTGATTGCATGTTGCCAGTGACAATAGCATGTTGTCCTGCTGTAGATCTTGGAGGCAAGTCAGAGTCCTCGAGAGACTCGTTTGGTTGTCACTCTCTTTCCTACAAAAAATGATCCAAAATAGGGTAAGAGGGGAGATAGAGCAATCATAACAAAAATCAAGAGAGGATCTTCTTACCGTCTATTCAATTGGCCATTGCATAACTGTGTTTTCCTCAACATCGATCTTAGTATTGCCTTTGCCACGGGCCTTCACACCCCTCTAATGCATGATGGTGATAAGAACTCCCACTTGTCCAGGGAGCAAGCTCGATGAGGGGAATGTTTGTAGGATTAAACCTTCTGCAATCCTTTCATCACCCTCGTAAAGGGTGACATGACCTCGTCTTTTGAAATTAGATTTGGCCATGATAAAGGGGCTTAGGGTTACTTCTTATAGATATATTGCTTCCTCAATTTCCTGCCAATGAAATACCAATTCTGTGTGTGTGAGAGAGAGAGAGAGAGGGGGGGGGGGAAGGAAGAGATGACATTGGGATAAGAGAGTGAGAGATAAAGAGAGAGAGTGTGAGAGGCAGATACAGGGAGAGAGAGTTAGAGTGAGAGCGAGGGAGAGAGAGAGCGAGAGAAATAGAGAGAGGGGGGAGGAAGGAGGAGATAGAGAGAGAGAGAGAGGAAGGCGGGGATAGATTGAGAGAGAGAGAGAGAGAGAGTGTGTGTGTGTGTGTGTGTGTGAGTGAATGAGAGAGAGAGGCAGAGAGAGAGAGTGGGAGAGGGAGAGAGAGTGGGGAAAAGCTTGGGATAGAATGGTGAGATAGAGTATGTGTGACTATGTTAAAGAGAGAGGTGTGGAGAGAGAGAGGGGGGAGAGAGACGAAACCGTACTAAGGGTAGGGGACAAAAACAAGAACTTGAATTGCAAGGGGAGGGGGTCCTTTTAAAGACAAAGGAGAGAGAGTGAGGGACGGATAGAGAGAGAGTATGTCACATATTGAGAGTGGAACAATTTGCAATGTGAAAGGGGGGGATGGGGCCTTTTATAGGTGAAGGAGAGAGAAAATAGGGGGAGAGAGAAAGAGTGATGAAAGAGAAGGGGGAAGAGAGAGAGAGCATGTGATATATGTAAATTTTTCTCACCAGAAAGGGGTTGTCTGACAGCCCCTTGTCAAACAAATTTTTTTTTCGATGACCCATTCTTGGATAGTAAATTTTGGCCCAACTAGATTTGTAGTTTTTTTTTCACCCATTAAGGGGCTGTCAACGACCTCTTTTTGGCAAAAAAACAAACCACAGATCCAAGAATATATAGTATGGAAAGAATAGGGTACCCTATTGGTCCTTATTCTCCCCATGCTATATAAATTCGTACCCTATTGGTCCCCTATTGGTCCTTATTCTCCCTATGATGTATAAACTCGTACCTTATTGGTCCCTATTCTCCCCATGTTGTATATTCTCAGATCTATGGTTTGTTTTTTCACCAAAAAGGGGGTTGTTGGCAGTCCCTTATTAGGCGAAGAAAACCCACAAATCCAGTTGGGTGAAAAGTTACTCGCGCAAGGAATGGATTGCCATAAAAAAATTTTGTCCGGTTGCCAACGACCCCTTTCTAGCAAGAAAAATTTACACACATCACATGCCCTCTCTCTCATCACATTTTATCTCTCCCCCCATTTTCTCAACTAATTAACAAATATTTACTTGATTAACTTTACGAGCAAAAGAGAGAGATATAACTTTCTAAATAGTAGATCTTTACACTCTTAGAAGCATAATATGAGATAGTCATACAAAGTAGAAGCTTATACACACTTGTTCAAACATTACTTTATTCATGTTGTCTCTCTCTCTCATCCCTCTCCCATCATTTTGTTACTCTCTCTTCCCTTGCCCAACTAGATTTGTGGTTTTTTTTTCGCCCATTAAGGGGTTGTTAGTGACCCCTTTTTGGTGAAAAAACAAACCACATATCCCAGAATCTACAGCATGGGGAGAATAGGGACCAATAGGGTATGTGTTTTTTTCTCCGCTCTTGGGTGAAAAAAAAACACAATGTTTCTCTCTCTTATTCCCATGTTGTCTATTCTCAAAAATGTGGTTTGTTTTTTCGCCAAAAAGGGGTCATTGCGGCAGCCCCTTATTAGACAAAGAAAACCCACAAATCCAATTGGGCGAAAAGTTAATCTCGCACAAGAAATGGGTCGCCATAAAAAAATTTCATCTGATAAGGAACTACCGTCGACCCCTTTCTGGTGAGAAAAAACTACACATATCACATGCCCTCTCTCTCATCACAGTTTCTCTCTCTCCTCCCATTTTCTCAACTAATTAACAAATATTTACTTAATTAACAAATATCAAGGTGAGGTTTGGCTAGGTTAAGATCCAATTTATCCTTTTTTGGTCTACCTCACTAGTGGAAACGCGTAATCAAGAAGATAATGCTACCATAAGTTAAGGATGTGTGTGGTCTAATATCTCTAACTCATGAATAGCATAATTATCATTACATCACATATAAACTATAGCCCCTTCCTCCTTGGACCATGACACATCCTCAACTAGGGGGGGAAAGAGGTTTTGTTTTGTCGGGGGTGTCATGGACCTTCACGGGACTTCATGGTAAAACTTGTCATGAGGCACAAAAAAGCACAGTGGAATGGCACACAAGATATATCAATAAGGAATCTTTGTATTCATGATATCAAAAGGTACAACATTGAGGCACATCTCAGGACTATACCCTCGTGCACTGCACATACGAGGGTTCAGCACTAAGCATAGGGAATCACACGTAGAGTGGAAAACAAGCTAAGCTTAGAGTCACAACTACTCCCTGTATAGGTGTTTCTGGCTTCTACGCCATGGTATAGCTACAAAGCCCATACCTTACACTCACTCCCGCTTAATGAATTGTTGTCCTCAGCAATTAAGGGTGATTTCTTGCCTCATTCCGGGGTCTTAACATAGCTTATACTATCAAGCTAGTTAGTGTTTACCGATCTAGGATTAACTCCTTAGCGGGGCCTTAATGCATCCTTTTCTATCAAGCTGGTCAGTGTCTACCACACTACTACTTGGGGGTCTTAACATAGCTTATGCTATCAAGTTGGCCAAGGTGTGCCCATCTAGTCTTAGTTCTTTTATTGTTTTTTCATTCCAGTCTACCCTTGACTCAAATACATTTGAGGGGTGGGGGCTCCATAGTTCTAACTTGAGGTGGTTTGGTTCTTATGGCTTTGCATGCCAAGCTTTATAGGCACAATCCCAAGTTGTCGCTTGTTGGGGTCAAGGCATGGTGGCGTGGTTGTTGCCATGTTGTGACACACCTTAAGGGAGGTACTCCATTGAGTTGCTCCTTGCACTGGGCCTCCCTTTCTTCGTGCCGTTAACTTGGATCTTGGGGACTTAGGTCTCTTGGTTTGTTTGCCAAGATGTTGGCCTCTTTGTCGAATCTTTCTTTCTTGCTTTGCAAGCTAGTTGGTTTAACTTGCCTTCTCGTATGGAAGGTGCGGTCTTGGTGCATGACACCTCTTTGTCTTCTTAGCCTCATTTGGAGTTGAGGTTCTTGGTCAGGAATGAGCTAAGTCATCACACTTAGACTAGATTTTGGGTTGCAAAAGTAGAGATATCCTTGAAGTTCTTGGTGTGACGCCCATCTGTGATGTGCTTGGTGTGTCATGAATCCATAAGATCGAAATGACAACTCCTTGCACTGCTTGTGGCCTGAATGCTGAGATCTCAATCTTTGTTAGCATTGAGTATGGTTCCAACGAGTTCCATAGTCCACAGACATTCACCTTAAGTGTGAGTTGGAGAGTTCTCCAAGTCTCAACTAGCAAGATTCCCTTCCATGGCACTAAGTTACCTTGGCTAGACCATATTGCAAGCACTCCCTCGTGCTCTCTCTTCTTTGAGTCTTTGTCCTTCGACTCCTTCTTTTCAAGCTCATAAGGGTTTGCCTCTTCGGTCTCAAAGGCGTAGCCAATGACTCCATTGCTGAAGTGCACTTGGTTCTTTCTTTGATCCAAATTGGCTGGGATGGGATGTGGCCTTGGAGTAAAAGCTGGGGTTACTTTGTCCTTAGCCACAAGTTGAGTTTGGGGGGTTTTGGAGGTATCTTCATTCTCATCTCTCATCCTGACTCTATTAGCTTGCCTCCGTTTCTTGGCATTTGGTTTCGCCTTCTTATTCATCTCATTCTCCTCTATCTTTTGCTCTTTTTCTTCCTTCTTGTCTTCCATCTTTTCTTCTTTGGCCTTCCTACCTTGATCTATCTTTTCTCACTCTTCTTACTCTAGCCTAACTTCTTTCTTTGGCTTCCTAGCTCTCCACACTTGTTCTTTCACTTTGCTCTCTTCATCTTTTTCTTCTTGCTCAATCTTTTTTCTAACTTTCTTCTTCTTGTTTTCTTCCTCTTGTTTTCTCCTATCATGGTCTAGCTTCTCTTCTTCTTCTTCTTGCTTCTTCCCAGCTAACTTTGCTTGTTCTTCTATATATTTTCTTGTCTCATCTTTTCCTTGATCTTCTCTATGGTTCCATCTAACAACTCTCTTTCTTCTTCTTTCCTATCATCTTCTTCTATCTCATCCCATATTTTCATGATTCTCTCCTTCAACTCCTTTCCTAGCCTATCATCATTGAATTGTGAGGGTTTGGTTGATTATTATTGTTGGGGTTGTCGTGGTCGAGGTGTTCTGAGATCTGAGCTGAGCTCATCCTCCCCCTCTTCTTCTTTCTTCTCTTCTAACTCCTCTCTCTTTCCCTTTTCTTCACCTATATCATCATAAAGTAAGAGTGTTGGTTCCATGTAGTGGATCCCCTGCCCTAAGTGCTTTTGCCCTTCCATTCTCGTATTCTAACTCTATCTCTTCATCTACTTCTTTATCATCAGAGGCATCTCGTGCCTCACAAGAGGGTGCCAACCTGGCCTCACCCTCAATCTCAATCCGTAGAGGTGTTCCAAGATTAGTATCGAGCTCGTCCTCCCCCTTCTATTTTTCTAACACTCATTCTTCAACCAATTGGACTGCAACTTATGGGTATAGTGGTTCATCCCTCTAACATGTCCACCTTGCTTCCTATTCTTTTCTATATCCTAACTCCATCATAATATCTTCTACTTTTGAACTCACATCCATTTTCCATCCTTCTCCCTTCATATAATATTCCATCATTTATTCCTATTCTGGAACTTCTTTGGTTTGGCATTCTTCAGGATAGGGGTAGTTGGTGTAGAGGTATTCTCCTTCCGGGTGGTAGTTGATGGGAACATCTTCAGGGTAGCAGTATCCATCTCCTTCAGGACAGTATTCGTTGTTGAAGTATTGATCTTTAGGGTAGCTTTCATGGTAGTAGCTTTCCAGGTAGTAGTCGGGGCAGTACCCACCGTCTTCTTCTTGGGGGCGAGGTGTTTCAAGATCAGTGTCGAGCTCATCCTCCCCCTTGTCTTCATCTTCATCTTTCTCCGACCATATTTCTTCTTCTTCTTTCGCGTGTTTCTACTTCTCTTGGCTCTTTGGTTCTTCTTTGTTTGGCTTCGCTCCATTCTTCAACTCTCGGACTCTTTCAGCCCACATCTACTTCAAATATGGTTTGGCCCTCTCTTTGGCTTCTTTAGATCCAGAGGCAATCTCCTAGTTCCACCACAACATGATTTTCTCTTGTAACTCTGTGTCGAAGTCTCGGGCCATCTTCACTTGCCACAATCTAGCTCTCTCTCGCATCATGATCAACTGGTAGTCAACCTCTTCTAGGTCTTCATCCAGCTCTTCAGCATTCTCTTCGAGATCGTCTAGCACATCTAATCCTTGTTGGGTATTCCTTAGCATCTTGATGGTCTTCCTTTCTGCTCGATCATTTTGAGCCGTAGCTCTTTCTTCTTGTATGTGATTTTGAGCCAGTGACATAGCTCATCTTCCTCTTCAAAGAAAGTGTCCTCCCACAACCTCAGCTCTTTCCAATACATTTTTGAATGGTATGCCACATGTTCCTATCATGCCATGGCTCCCTCTCAACTTAGTTGGCATATTAGGTTCTCTTCCAAATTTCAACAGAAAACTCACCTGGGAGGGCGTCGCAATGTGGCACATCGCACCGTGTCATGTTGCGTCATGTTGTGTCGGGGTCGTCATGTCGCATTGCACGGCATGTTACGATAGGATCTCCTCCATATCCCTGAGCATACTCCCCTTTCGAGATAGTATGCTCTGTGCTAGAGTTGCTCTGATACCAAGTGTTATGGATCTTTATGGGACTTCATGGTAAAACCTATCATGAGGCACAAAAAGGCGCAGCAGAATGGCACACAAGATATATCAATAAGGAATCTTTGTATTCATGATATCAAAAGGTACAACATTGAGGCACATCTCAGGATTACACCCTCGTGATGCCGCACATATGAGGGTTCACCACTGAGCATAGGGAATCACACGTAGAGTGGAAACCAAGCTAAGCTTAGAGTCATGACTACTCCCTATATAGGTGTTTCTGGCTCCTATGCCATGGCTACAAAGCCCATACCCTTACAAGGGGGGGGGGGGGGGGGGGGGAGGGGGGGGGACACTGGTGCCCCCTTCCTGGAGCTTACTTGATGCTTGAGCACCCCTGTCGTGTCCGTCCAATCGCTCACGCCATGTCTGTCTGCCCGCCACACACACACACTCTCTCTCTCATTCATATAAAGACAAAAAAAAGCAAAAAACGTTATTTAATTTCTCCTAAATCGAGAAATTAATTAACTAATTGATTAAATAACTAATTAACTAAATAATTAATTAGTAACTAGTCAATTAGTTAATTACTAATTAATAGTAATCATTGTATAATTAATAGTTAATCAAGTAAGTTCTCTATGTTTCAAGGAATATCCATTTAGGATGCTCTATATAGTTTTATTTCTTGCCATTAATATATTGGCCACATTACACAAAATATTATTTTTCTCCAAGAAGCAACTCTACACTTCTTGCTCATAAAACATAACATGCGGGCTTCAATCCCATAAGATTATTCTTCTCTAATGCTATGTTACACAAGCCTCTTGCTAGGCATGTGAAAATAAATGCATTGAGTTTACCATGCTAATGATTTTGTATGTGAACAATATATAAGGACCACATGCACAAACCATTTATGTTGTACATGTGCACAAGTGGTTGAAACTTAAGCATTTGAGATTGTCAAAAAAACCACATGAGCTTTAACTATACATGCAAAGGATCAATATGTATTAATCACCATAGCAACATGCCACATATAACCAAATGATCTTTTGCTCCTACTAACAATCTATCAAAGTCGATAGAACAATAAGAAGGATTGTACAGGTTCACAATTATAACTTGGTTTATGTGCTCAACACCTCAAGGAGAAGTTGTATTAGATAATTAAAGCTAGTCTTAGTACTTCCCAAGCAAAAAGCAAGTTGAGCATACATAGTAGACTCTATGCTTCTAAAATGAGAAGTGAGTTAAGTGTACAAGGCAAATAGTTAAACTTTAGAATAAGAAGCCACTAGCAAAAACACACAAGTTTGTAGTGTTCTTTCACAAATTGTCTTTGTTGATCTCTACCTACATGCATGAAGTTCTTTTGTTTTTGTGTTTGGTTTAGAAACCTTTGTTTAGACTCCTTGTTAATTGAAACATTTCTCTCTTTTTGGAGTAAGGATTTTTTATGAGTGCTACACAATGGTTCCCAATGTTTTTGCCATATTTATTTACAAAGGCTATAAAAACTATCATCAATCTTCTCTTCCAACATAATGTACTAAATGTTGTTATAACTTTTCTATTAATCATCCATAGTCTTTTTTGTCAACACTAATTAATGCCTCATGGGGATTTTTTGCAATTGTATGTGTGCAGGGTATGCCATCTCTCAAATGGTCTCCTAATGGTCATGTAGATGTTGTGGTTTGCTGACCGCAAGTGGGAGAAGCATGGCAAAAGGATGGTCATGAATTTCATGGCAATTATACGGGCTTTGAGGAAGTTGATATTTCTAACTATAGAGAAGAGAAATCATCATGACTATGGGCACTTTAGGATTCAAAATTTAGGTGTATGTAAGACTAAGGTGATGTGATTTGAAATCTATATGTGATTATATACAATAGGATGGTTACACCAACAATAGTGGGTCGCTACACGTTTGTTAGTGAAACATTCAAGTTTTGATTGGAATTTGATTAAATATTAATGAGTTACTACTTACATGTCTACAATGTACATTGTGTGTGTGTGCGTGTCCTATTTAAAATTGCAACATAATCTTACCATGGTCGACTCAATTCTAAGAGTGATAAACCTAGCAGTAGTTTATGATTAGCTTATAAGACACACATAACTACTAATAAGTTGGAATCCACAAGGTGAGATTACAAGACTCCTAGAGAAAGATCATAAAGCACAATATCCATCCCTCACTCCCTCCTTCTGTGTGCACGTGCATATGCATGTGTGTGCATGCACTATTGAGAAACCAAGTATTTTTCTTCAAGAAGGGACTTTCAAGTGCATACCTAAAGGACATCCAAATATGGAGGAATAGTTATTGGATATGGGCTCCTTTCTATCTTCATCATAGCATGTAGTGACCTTGAAATTTAAGCCATCTCTTAGTTGATATGGGCTCTTTCTTTGTGTCCCCTTAACCCTTATCTTTATTGCTTGCATGTGAGTTTTAAAAAATGCATTATTATATGTTGAGTTGGCTATTTATTGCATGCAAAGCATGTTCATTGTTAGCATTTCCCTTTAGGGCATATGTTATTACAATTGTACAATGGCAAGGTGGTGCCTTCCCCAAAAAAATTACCCACTTGTTAAGTTGAGTCAAGTGGTCCACTTTTTGTTTTGTTAAGAAATAATTTGATTTAGTTGAACTTACCCTTTTTTTTGTAGCTTTTGCTTTCTTGGTAAAGCAAAACCTCAAATAAGAAACAAAAGGTATCCTCTCTCTTCAACTCTCTCCTTTGTTCGCCTACTTGCATTTATGATTGCCCTTATTCAGCTTTCATTGTTTTAGAGTAATGATGGCTTTTCCTCCTTCCATTGGTGCATCGATCTTAGCCTTTACACGATCAAAATGCAAATGGTTCCTTGAACAGACTAATGTCTTTAACTCAAACTCTGTTACTATGTAAAATGTTTATGTTTATCTATAGTAATGCTTTTCCTTTGATTAATGAAAATGGAAATTTATGCTTTATAATTTTAAGGGGATAATTGTGAACGACAAAGGCAGCTTATCAATGATGTTCAATACACAAACCAAGTGCTATTGTCATTATTACTTCCAGTTAAAGAATGATGATGGCTTAAGCTCTCAACTCAATTGGTGCACGATAAAATGGTGTAATTTGATTAGGCTTTATCACTTCAATTTTTAGCAAGCCCCTTGTCCAAAAAAAAAAGGGCAATGCTTTTGTGCACGATCATGAGCCCTTGTTTTTTTTTTTGGGTGAGCAAAGTGATGCAACTGTGATATATTACTCTTGCTTCACTTTGCTCACAAAAACATGAAGCGAGTGAGCTATAGTTTTGAGATATATGTGTATGTATATGTATATACACTCACACAAATGCATAAGAAAAGTTTTAGCTAGGATATCCACGCGTGCACACACACACACACACACACACACACACACACACACATTCAATTTGTTGAGCAAATCTCCATTTACTTGGCCAATTAAATTACAGGTACTAAAACCTAAAGAGCCTTAACATATACTGGTATTCAAGTTGTAAAATAAAAACTTGATATGCGTTTAGGAAAATTTTATGTTATTGTGATTAGGTCAAATTTGAATCTCTGGGATGATGCTCCGATTGCCCACCATGCTAAAGACGAGCTAGAAAAACTTAAGATTCATTCCTTTACAACTCCGTACCTTGTTACATTACATTACATACATATAGCATACATATAAGTATCCGCAAGAGTATAGACAATAATAAGACATAATGGAGGTGAAAATGTAGAGTGATACATACAAGTAAATAAATAAGAAAAGGTTTAAGAGACGAGGCTTTGTCCTTATGCTACTACCATTTGTCAGGAACCAGGCTTCAACTTCCCCGTCCTCTCCTCCGTCACTTGTGCTGCTTCCCGTTCGTTGAGTCGAGTTCGCAGGGGCCAGTTCATCTTCCCTGAATCATTTTCATGGCAGAGCCTCCTACTTTTGCCCGCAATGAAGGTGATGCAATGGCAACATCTTCCGGCTTTCATGCTTGTTGATGGCTTTGTTGCTGCGATTTTCATTTACACATTCTAGCTGTGATGCCGTTTGCTGTGTTGATTGCTTTCTAACTGTGATTTCATTTGCTATGTCCATTAGTTTGGCGAGAGTTCGTATCTGGAGGCATAGCCGCTGCTCTCGGAGAGAGCCTGATGCATCCAGTGGACACCGTGAAGACGAGAATGCAAAGCGGAGGCTCCTTTCTTTCTAATGTCCAGGTAAATCGTCTGCATGCCTGCGTCAAATGATGAAGCTTAGAAGGTTTATTTGTTACTTTGTAACACCTTTCAATGGTTTTCCTTTTCAGCCATTTCATGGATACATTACTCAGCGTACATGCTTTAGTCCAAGTGCAAGCAACTGTATCATCTCTTTTCCCTACACTTTTCCTACCACTTCATACTCATTGAGATTAGGCACATACATCGGAAAGCCTTACCCAACACATAGGAGGAGGTCTACACATGATTGAGCCTCTTTAGTCCAAGCGAATCTGACTGTAATCGAGGACGTCTCTTCGTCCTCCACTTTTCGTCCTTAAGATAAAGGCGCATGCATGAACTTATTTAGGAAAAGCCTTGCCCTGCACGTTGTAGGAGGTCTACACGTGGCCTTTCAAGTAGTAATGTCCAACGTAGGAGGCACGCCTATGCAGAAGACAGGGTTACACACGATGGTAAGGAGATTTGACACATTGAACCAACTT
Source organism: Lygodium microphyllum (assembly GCF_053477565.2). NCBI lineage: Eukaryota > Viridiplantae > Streptophyta > Polypodiopsida > Schizaeales > Lygodiaceae > Lygodium > Lygodium microphyllum. The sequence continues at coordinate 52,434,732 of NC_141156.1, forward strand.
GTCTCTTCTAAAGAGAGAAGGTACAGAGGTGTTTGGAGGTTCAAATGCACACTGAGAATGTGTGCAGCTTTGGTAGTGACAAGATTGGAGGATGGAGAGGCCCTTGCAGGAGTAAGAGAGACAACAAGAGGAGAAGGTAGGTGAAAATGAGGAAGAGGTAATAGTAGGGACAAGGATAGTGGGTTTGGAGAGCAGCGTTGGATCAATGACCCACTTCTTAGGTTCAAACCACATTTTGTACTCCTTTCATGATACACGATTCTTAAGTTTAGGAAGGTGATGTTGACAAGGAGATGCATCCCTTAAGCGCATTGCAGAGAGGGAAGAGTGTTTTATGTGCTCCATTCCAATAGAGGCAATTGGTGTGAGGGATATTAGGATGTAGAACTTGAGGAGATAGAAAGGCAAAGAGATGTGGTGGCATAGTGGTGCTAGTTAGAGAGATTGAGTGGTACACCATGTGTAAAGAAACGCTTTGACACAGAAAAAACAACACAATTGTATGATAAACACATAGACATATAAGGAAACACGCAGATTGATAAAGAAACATAGTTAGGGTTAGGGTAACTCAAAGACAATGAACACAATGAATGATAATGAATGAATACTGAATATAATACAATGCTTAATGTAGCAAACACACTTTGCAGTAAAGAATATTGAACCTCGAACTTCCAAGTCTCAAGGACAGGGGTAGGGGTAGGGATATTTAGTTGGAGAGTGTGTCGTACTCTAAGGAATCTTGAAGTGTAGTAGGTAGCCTTTAGATGTGTTTGGTAGTAGCAAATGCAGCTGTGTGAAGCCAGATCAATGTCAAATAGGTAGAAGACTTAGTAGAAATTGCAAATGCAGCAGTAGGATGATGATGTGGTAGTTGATGACCCTAGGTAGCAAAACACAGCACCAGCAACACACTATGTAGTGAAGAATATTGAACCTCGAACTTTGGTGTCTCAAGGACCGGGGCAGAGATAATGAGTTGGAGAGTGTATTGTACTTTGATGTATCCCGAAACGCAGCATGCAGCCTCTGTATGTGTTTGGCAACAACAAACGCAGCTGTTAGTTAGAGGGGGAGAAGATTGAGTAGAAATTGCAAACGCAAGGGTAAGATGATGATGTGGCAGTTGGTGATGATCCCAAGTAGCAAAATGCAGCACCGATAAGTGGAAATCAGGCAGATTAGCAGCTGGAAGATCAAAATGCAGTTGTAGAATGAGTCACATGCTGTAGGTGACAACAACAGAGGGCAAAATGCAAGTTTCTAGGTGATGATCAGCAATAAGTGCAGCCTTTGGAGATAATAGACAGCAGGCGGCAGCTGAAACTGATGTGGACAGCAGTTGCCTTGTTGGACAGCAATGAGAAGAGGGTTGAAAGCAGTTGAAGTTTGTAGTAGAAGGCTAGAAAGTAGGTGCCGGATGGTAGATGGCAATGATGGGCAGCTCCAACTGAGATATCTTCTTCGAACAGGGTGTGGACAACGAAGCTCTAGCACTTGCAAACTAGAAAAACAAGATTAAGGTTGGATGGAGGGCAGCATGCCTATTTGTAGAAAGTTTGGGTCCTCCCAACAAGGTTTGTGCTTATGGAGCATAGATACTCTCTAGGAATGCATTTCTTTCTAATAAAAAGGTTTAATTCATTAATTTAGCATGATTTGGGGCTGTTTTAAAGAGACTAATGTATGTTTTAACTCAACACCATGAGGATGCTTGTGAAATGCTAGAGAGATGTCTATGGTGGAAGGCAATCTTGCTAGAGACGTTGGACAAAGTTTGTTTAGATAGTCTTATTATTGCTCCAATATAGGTAGCTAGTATGAGAGTGATATTAGGATATAGAGCATGAGGAGATAGAAAGTTTGGGAGGTGTGATGGCATAGCTTGCTAGAGATTTAGTCATCCCCTAGATGGGCACAAGTAGTGTATTGTTGTGTAGTTAGCACTCTTTGGCACAATTATGCGTTTCACTGATATAGGTCAAATGGTTTAATGTAGTCATTTGGTGTTTTCCAGAATTTTCGGGTAGTCAAGCAGGCCACACATGCTACTACGTAGGATGCCACATGGCACATGCATTTATTGCACAGCATTTTATTTATTATTTTATTGTTGTGATTGCTGTTAGAGGAGTTGACCAGTTTGAATTGGTTGACTTGATCATTTTCTTGATTATTTTTTGCCTATTTATAGGCTGGACAGCCTCTAGCCCTTTCATTTCCAGCATCGGCTTGATTTGCACTTGCATCTACAGTAGGTTGTTTTTGTGTTTTCAGCACTTTTCTACATCAGCCTTTGCTTTGATTGGTGGTAATTGCATTCAGGATCCATCTTTGGTGAATGGCATACATCGATACCTCCCTCAACCCTCGAGAGCCATTGGTTGTTGGATAGCTCTACCCTTGAGCATTTTGTACTTTCTCTCATTCATTCACAACATTGATTCATTCATTTTAGAGCTCCCTTTCTTCTTTGTTTGTGTTTTGCATTTTGCATTTGCGTTTATTGCATTATTATTTGAGTTATTGTGTTTCAGCCATGTTTGTACATTTAACGTTTTCTCTGTGTAAGCCCTAGCATATCTTCATAAAAAGTTTGCATTTTCAGTGTTGGAGGGAGAGCAAGAGAGCTGTCCATAAACACAAGGATGAGGTGAATAAGTGAAGTGTGGAAATGAGCAAAGGTGCTGTTTTTGCAAGTTTTCGCTGTTCATGAATGACAAAAGGTTCCATATTCAGCCTTTTGGTGCATGTTTTGAGTTTTTATCACCTTTTGGTGTTTTCGGAGTCACAAGGGAACTACTCTTGTTTTTGTGTATGTTATTTAGGTGACAATGTCTTCTGAGATGAATGTGGAGTGTCAGGCTACTATGAACTATAAGGTCCTTGTGTTATTGGCTCTTCCTTCAAATCAAAAGCTTGATAGGGAGAACTATTGCATCTGGTAAGGTAATGATGCTTGTCATCTTGGAGTCCTATGATTTGGCAGAGCTTGTGCTCAAGTCCATGAAAGGGAGAGAAGGACCAAAGCTTGGACTTGAGAGCTATGGCGAGAGAGCAAGAGCAAGAAAGAGAGAGATAAGAAATGGGAACTCCAACAGTCACAATGTGTGACCGGGCCTTTCTTTATTTAAATTGTCACTAAAAGATTAAAAAATAAAGTGACGGTGATGGGCGCCCGCTACTTGCAATGTGCAGTGGCGGTGACTGTCAGTGTAGTAATACACGAGCGACTAGGCAGAGGTGCCTTTACCCCCAACAACCTCCCACTTAAAGGTGAATTTGCCCCAGTGAGGAATTAAAAGAAAAAGAAAAAAGACAATACAACATGTACACATGTACAACAGGATGAGGAAAGACGTCATCTCATCCCACGTCCATCAACCTCCTGAGGAAGGCAAAGCGCTTTGTAGAGAGGCTTTTCGTGAGTAGATCTGCAAGGTTCTGGTCAGTCGAGATCTTGACAAGATCAACAGACTTGTCCTTAACGACCCCACGTATGAAGTGATACCTCACCTCAATGTGTTTCGTCTTCGCATGGAAGACCGGGATTCTTGGCTAACTGAATAGCACTCATAGAATCCGAATGCAGTGTAAGGATAGCATCAATACCAAGGTCAACAACTAAATGACCCAACCAAATGGCCTCCTTGCAAGCCTCAATGGTTGCAACATACTCGGCCTCTGTAGTAGAAAGGGCTGTGCATTTCTGCACCCTGGACATCCAAGAAACAACACCACTAGCATAGGTGAATACATAGCCGGAAGTAGACTTTCTACTATGTGCATGTCCTGCATAATCAGAGTCAGTGTACCCCATGACTCCTGGATCCTGGCTGCCATAGCATATGCACATATCTGCAGTGCCCTTCAGGTATCTCATGATACCCTTCACGGCATCCCAATGCTTCTTGCCAGGTGTAGCCATATAGCGTGCCACAACACCAATTGCAAAGGTAATATCTGGACGTGTGGCTATCATGGCATATATAAGACTGCCCATTGCGGATGCATAGGGAATCTTGGCCATCTCGGCCTTCTGCTCTTCTGTTTGCGGACAATCAGCCGGTGATACCTTCACATAAGAAGGCAATGGACAGCCAATAGGCTTTATGTCCTGCATGCGGAAGTGCTCAAGGACTTTATGAATGTACTCCCTCTGTGACAAATAGAGGAGTCCCTGATGCTTGTCGCGTCTAATGCGTATACCAAGTATGTGAGCGGCCTGTTCTAGATCTTTCATCTCAAAGCTCTTCTTGAGTTGAGCCTTAAGAGCATCTGGCTCATCACGAGCTTTTCCTGCTATCAATATATCATCCACATAGAGTACCAAAATCAATAAAGAACCATCACGAGTTTTCTTCGTGTAAAGACACGGATCCATAGCACTCCGGTTGTAGCCCTGTGACTGCATAAAGGCATCAAACTTATGATACCACTCCCTAGGTACTTGCTTCAAGTCATAAAGACTTTTCTTCAATTTGCACACTAGGTGCTCCCTGCCAGGTTCTGCAAAGCCCTTAGGTTACTCCATATAATTCTCATCATGCAAGTCCCCATGTAAGAAAGCCGTCTTGATATCCATTTGGTATAAATCCAAGTCAAGCTGAGCAACCAAAGCCAAGACTAAGCGTAGGGTGGTCATCTTAACCACCACAGGAGAAAGGATCTCGTCAAAGTCCACACCATGCTCCTGCTTAAAACCCTTTGCTACCAATCTAGCCTTGTATGCCGGCTTGGGGTGTCCAGGGGTACTTTTTAGCTTGTACACCCACTTGCATGGCAAAGCCTTCTTGCCCGCAGGCAAGGAAACCAAATCCCAAGTGTCATTTTTATGCAGGGAGTCTATCTCAGACTACACAGCCCTCTCCCAGGAGTGACTGTCACCTCTGCGCATAGCCTCATCATAAGTGAAAGGCTCTCCTGCATCTATAACCTCGATATAATGCATCGAGGGCTGAAATTGATCTGGTGGACGTGTGTCTCTAGTAGACGATCTCATGGCAGGCTCTGCTGCCTGCCCAACTGCCTGTCCAACACCCTGACCATGAGCATCTGCTGCAGCTGTAGGCTATCCAATTGCCTATGCGGGAGCTCTCGGCTCCTCCTGAAATATGACCCTGCGGATCTCAACAACTCTCTCAGGCTGTCTATGCATTTTGTCTTCATGGAAGATTACATCATGATTGCGGATGACTTTCCGCGCCTGCGGATCCCAGAGACGGTAACCCATCTCGCCTGCATCCCCATAACCAAGGAAAATGCATTTGACACTCTTGGGATCCAGCTTACTTCTCTTGTCCTTGGGCACATGGCAAAATGCCTCACATCCAAAGACACGGAGATGCGCATAAGACGGAGGTTTTTCAGTCCATACCTTCTTTGTAACCTGGAAATCCAAACCACTAGAGGGTGATCTGTTTATGACATGCACAGCTGTACTAACTGCCTCAGCCCAAAAGCTCTGTGGTAGGCCTGCATGGCTAAGCATACTGTGTATACGCTCCTGGATGGTTCTATTTATCCGCTCAGCCAAACCATTCTGGGGGGGGTGTAGGGGGCGGTCAACTGACGCTTAATACCCCTCTCATCTCATAACTGCTCAAAAGCATGTGAGACATACTCACCTCCATTATCTGTCCTTAGGCATTTTAGCCTATACCCAGACTGGTTCTCAACCAATACAAGCCATCTCTGAAACACAGCCAAGACATCGGATTTCAGCTTAATGGGATAAGCCCAAACTTTCCGTGAAAAATCATCTATGAATGTAACAAAATACTTTGCACTACCCATAGACTAACAAGGCATGGGCCCACAAACATCCGAATGTATCAATGCCAAGGGCTCACTCATGTGTGGCCTACCAGACTTATGCGTAGACCTAGTCTGCTTGCCATAAAGACAATGCTCACATGAATCAAAACATGCATAATCAAGGGGCGGTAAGTATTGCAAACCGGAAAGCATTTTCATTCCCTTCAAAGATATATGGCCCAAACGGGCATGCCAAAGAGATACATGTGGGATAGAGCCCACAGACAAAACATGATCAAGGGAAGAAGCTGATACAATCAAGGGGTAGAGACTGCCAGCCTTGGTATCTCTCGCAATCACAAGTCTGCTACGAGTGATCTACATACATGATATCCTGCATCATCAAGCTGTCCAGTTGACATGAGACTGCGTGTCAAAGCAGGTACATGACGTACATTCTGCATAACAAAACTGCTGCCAGAAGAAAACTATAGCCTAACATCACCAATGCCCACAATATCAAGAGAGCTGTCATCACCCAAGCGCACAGAACCTGAAACAGTACGGTATGAATGAAACCACTCTCGACAAGGTGTCACATGAAAGGACACACTTGAGTCCAAGAGCCAACACTGTGCATACATAGAGTGTATCTCTGTCATTTGCGAAGCACTAGAAGCAACTGCTAGGATATAATCATCATCACCAACATTCTCAGGCTGCATAACATTGATCTCTTCAATTTTAACATTGGACTTTGTAGGTGTTATGCTGCGATCAGAAGACTTATCCTGCACTTTGTCTTTCCCCTTATCTTTGCGCCTTTTATTACGCAATTCATGGCATTGTGGCCTAATATGGCCCTTTTTCCCACAATGGTGATAAGTAATATCTGCATTCTTGCCACGGGATTTGCTATGTGACTTTCCACGAGACTCGGACCGAGATTTCTGAGAATCCTGTCCATGGCCACTACCACTGCCGTGCTTTCCATATCCATTATTCCTGCCTCTAACTGTCATAGCATGAGACACACGAGAGGCATCCAAATTCTTACGGTTAACCTCTTCCTGCAGAAGAGCACTCTCAACATCAGATAATTTCAAGGTAGCAGTAGAGGCACATAATGTAGTGCGGAATACATCCCATGACTCATTAAGAGAACCAAGCAAGAAAAGAGGAGTGACATCCTCTGCAAAAGTGATGTCTTGCGAAGTCAAGTTCTTGAGTATAGCATGGAACTGGCTCAAGTGAGCAGACATAGTCACATTCTCCTTCATGTGCAGATCCATAAGCTGCTTCAGCAAATACATCTGACTCGCTGGACTTTTCTTGTCATAGAGATTTTTGATCTTATTCCACAACTTCCATGCACTCTGTTCTTCCTCAAAGACATTATAGTGAACCTGTTCTGTGAAAGACAATACAATAGTGGACTTGCATAACTCATCGAGCTCAAGCCATTCTTCATGTGGCATAGTTGCAGGTGGATGCTCGCTTAACCTCAAAGGTTTGATCTGCGATTTTTGTACCAACACTTGTCAAATCTGGCTCTTCCAATAAGAGTAATTCGTACCATCAAGCTTAGTGATGTTGAAAATAGCATGATTAGTGGACGAACTCGCCATAATGCAGGCTGAAAGACAGTAGACAGTTCAAAACTGCTTGCTATTTACTGCAGAAAATGACAAAAAAATCACCAAAATCGAGGGAAAATGGCAAGGAAAGTGGAACCAAAGCTGCTGCCCACCAAGTACTAGCGAAAGTACATCATTTCAGAGTGTTTTAGCATGAAAAATCCATGTCAGTCCATACATATATGCTTGCTGTAATAAATTTCAGATTTTAGTAAAAGAGAGCTAACAGTGCCAAAATCGGATCCCAAGGCAATCAGATACTTTCAAGACCAAAGCCGGCATCATGCAGGCATAGCATAAGCATATGACGGTCGATAAGCATGAATCCAACACCCAAGTATATCATACAAACATCTGCTAGTGAGTAGGCACACCCCCTAGTCAACGGGGCAAAGTGTTCCTGCCACTACCAAAACTTGACACAAGTAGATGTCAGCTCACAAAGATACGGATCCAAAACTGAGACTTAGCTCATAGGCATACAGTGAACCAAGACATATAATGTATCATCCCAAAGGGTAAGAAATCCCAAGGTTTGAAGTGTTTGTAACTGCTCAATGCATAAAAGTACCGTCTATTCAATGCCTGATAAGCATTCAAGAATGCTCCCACTGGCACAAAAGTCGTATGTACGAGCTCAAGAGCTCAAGCCAAGGCAAGACACAGTGCCAATGACATAAGTCCAAGACAATACATCAATAGTACATCCTAAACATGTAGGCGGTAGAGCATCCGTATGTAGTATCCGTAAGCATGTAAGACATCAAATACATCCCAATCCAAACTCTGACAAGCCAAGTAACATCCAAGACTACTCTAGATAATCCAAAATGCATCCAAGGTGGAGCTTCAGTGATGAGAACTCAAGCTCAACGTATGCATAGGGTAATCAACCGTGACATGAGCATCAAGCCATAGGCAACGGGTATGCATAAACCCAAGAAGCATCACTGTCAAAGCATATACCAATGTCAATAAGTGCAGGCTGAAATAAGCTCAAGCTTCCAAAAGCATCCGGATTCAATGACAAGCTCAAAGCCGTCCCTCGATGATCAATACATCATAGCATAACCCAAGACATACATCCGGAACCAATAGGCATATGTCAAAGCATGAAAGATAGCTTCAGCCCAAGAGTATTCAGCATGCATTTACTATTATAAGTTGTATATTTCCAGCCCCAAAATCAGGCCAAAATCATAGCATTACATGTAGCTTCGATTTCCCAATCAATCGGGATGCAATAGGTATCAAACTGGTTATGTAGTCATACCCAAATAAGCATAGGCATACAAATACATGCTGTCTCAGACCTGAAATCTGTTGCAGAAGATTCTGTCATCAGAATTTGGCAAATCTGACATCACTATTGTGTCTGGAGCGTGCCAAAACCCCAACTTAGACTCTTACCTTGCTTGAATCGGGTTCCGAATGCCCGAGATATGACAAAAAGAGTGATTTTTGGGCCAGATTTTAAAACAGGCGTAAAAAAAACGTGAACTGGCTGGGGGGGTCTGCTGTCCCACATGTCAACAATGCCCCCAAAGGGGGCACAAATGAGGGCCAAAGAAGGCCTACACCAAGCCTCAGCAAGCCTTGATAGGCTGGAAGCAAGATCCAGGTGAAGGAAGCTACAAGAGGTGTGAGCTATGGCTGCCCACAACTTGTTTACAGCCTGTGAGACCTGAGAACTAAAGTAAAACTCTGAAATAATGAAGCAATACCTAAATGTCAATGCTCTGATGGTGCCTCAATTATTGCCGGGAAGGTGCTCGAGAAACCAGGGAGTGACGGGAGCTCGAAGGAGTCAGATATGGTTGCCAGGAAGGAGACCCAATGCGAGTAGGGAGTCGATGGAATACTGAGAATGCCACGAAATATGATCAAGAGTCGGGAAGCCGAGCTTTAATACCAGTTGAAAGGGAGAGAAGGACCGAAGCTTGGACTCGAGAGCTATGGCAGGAGAGCAAGAGCAATGGATGTTGCTTGGGAGATATGAATAGAATTGGATTAATTGTACAATCGGATGACAGTAGTAAAGCGGGTGTCTTTGGAGATATAGATGTGGACATTGATCCCGTCCAAGTCCGCTTCCATGCAAGAGCATGCCAACAGGCTTTATAGATGTGTCTTTGGAGCATTCCAAAGATAAAGCCAAATGTGCCTAATTTCAAGGCGTGCGGGTGTGATGCTTATGTTTACTTCCCAAAGAAATAAAGGGATAAGTTTGAATCGGCTTTTAAAAGATAGGTGTTCGTGGGTTATAGCTCGTAGTTCGAGGGATACAAACTTTATGATCCCATTTCGTAGGAGGTATACACGAGTTGAAATGTTCAGTTTGTGGAGTTTTTGGTTGAAGATGAGGGTGTTGACCATTCTATCCTTAGAGATCTAGATGATAGTTGACGCACTGCCTTTGGAGCTTATGGCTCTTGAGGCTCCACTATCTGTAGAGGAGGAGATTATTTCACTGTTGGATTCACCTATCGAGATGGCGTTGGTGGATGTTCCAGAGACCTCAGTTAGAGGTAGAGCAATGAGGGGAGTATTGGCCTCCTCCTTGTTGGGCATGTGATATACTCCATGATGTAGGGATTGAGGGAGTTCTGGAGGAGTGGCAGCTGCAAGATGGTCCACGGTGATCTCAGAGGAACCAGACACACTCAGTTGAGCTTGTTTGTACTAACTATTGTTGGATGTCTCGTGCCATATAGCATTGAGAGCTCATCTATGTGAAGGAGGCTTTGTGCTCACAACATTGAGAGAAGGCTATGGAGCAGGAGTTGGATGCTATTGAGCAGAATGACACTTGGGGATCTTGTGTCATGGCCCATTCATAGGAAGGTGATTGGAGTTAAGTGGATCTCTAAAACCAAGTGTCATAGTAATGGCACTTTGGATGAGCACAAGGTGCAACTCATTGCTAAAGGATTCACACAATGGCCAAGGGTGGATTTCCATGATACCTTTGCACCTAGAGCTCTAATGGCTATCATTAGGGCCATTCTTGCCTTAGCCAGCCCTAGGAGATGGCCGGGTTATCAACTTGATCTGAAGTCTGCCTTCCTTATTATGATATGAAGGAGAAGGTCTATGTTGAGTAGTCTCTTGGCTTTTCCTCATCCAATGGTAAATATTACAGGTTGAAGAAGGCCCTTTACAGTCTTAAACAAGCTTTGCGTGGAATGAGAAGATATATTTGTTTTTCTTGGGAAGTTAGGGTATTGAACTTTGACATTCCTTTGCTAAGCCCCAAATGTATGTCCACACCTTAGCTAGAGGGCATGTATTATTCATGCTTTATGTGGATGTTCTCCTTTTGAGAGAAGGTCAAGTAGACAAAGGAGGCACCGCATGATACGTCAGAGATGACGGATATGGGCCTTCTTCACTTCTTTCTAGGTCATGAGATTTGGTAGACTTCGAGGGGATTTTGATCTCCCAATAGGGGTATGTGTAGGAGCTTTTGACTACTTTTGAGATGGAGGGTTTTATAACTACTTCTACTCCCATGGATTTGAATCGGAAGGCTATAACCCATGTAGATTCATTAGTGGCGGATGCTATTTGCTACAGATAGTTGATTGGGTCATTGATATGGCTTTTAAACACTTGGATAGATTTGTGTTTTGCTGTAGGTTTGCTTGTAGGGTTCATGAGTGAACCCAAGTTGGTGTGAGAGTGCGCAACGCAAGAAGGAAGTGGAACTCAGAGGAAGAGAGAGAGAATTTGCAAGAGAAGAAGAAAAGAAACTTGCACTGAACACAAGGAACAAATGCTGAATACAGAAGGAGGATTGATTAGTCCTTGCACACAACACACAACGTCAATGAGGGGACCAGATCAGGCTGATCATGATAGTAGCACTGAAGACGGAGGAAGATGATAGAGTCGGAGTGTGCACTTGCCAAGGAAGGAGGGAAGATGATAATTTGACTGATTGCCAAGTGGGAAATGGCTATAAATAGCCAAAAATCTTAAAAATTGGTTGGCTTGAAATTTGGGGCCAAAAATATGTCCAACCAGCATTTAATGCTGGTAAAAATGCGAGAAGTGCATAGAAAAATCCCAGAAAGGGTGGACAATATCCGGCAGGTAAGGTAGATTAAAGAATGTAGAAACAACCCTAGGAAATGCACATAAAATCCCTACTGGAGGAGAAAATGCACAGAAATGCAATAAATTGAGTGCTCTAGAATGATCTACCTGCTCCGTCAAAACAAGTGATAGACAGGTCAGAGCTCCTAAAGTCCTCGTCTTAGACCGAGGCTCATAGGCAAGATATGGCAAGGCACGACAAACATGACCACTAACACCCCCTCTCAAATCCTAGATGTGGTGGAAGGCCAAGGGAGAAACGGATCCTGGGGTGGCAAGAGGAACGCCGATGTCAATAAAGTCCGTCCATAAAGATTGTCAATGAAGATCTCCTTGTGATCTTGGGAAGCCCCATCTAAAACAATAGGGGCTAGAAAATCCACAGCTGCATCACTGAGATTGTTCCCCTCTGAAAGGGATGGGGGGTACAAGGGAACCACTCGAGGAGAGGGTGGGGAATGGGAAGGAACATGTGGAAAAGAGGGTGTACAAGTGGGAATGGATGTAGCAATAGACAATTGCCTTGGAGAACCCTGTATAAGAGAAGGGGAATGGAGCTTGTAAAGCCTGCTCTCTTGCCAACCTGTCGCGATAACAGCCCGTGTAGAAGAATCCTCAATACAAATGGCATGCTCGGTGAAGACAACCCAGGTACCAAGCCTTATAAGGCCATAAACTAAGAGGAGTGGAAAGCCCAAGTCCAGAACATAAAGAGCTTGTGAAAGGGAGCTCGACATGCGGTCGGGAAATAAAGGCAAAGTGACAATACCACAAATAGACCACGAAGCAATGTCACCAACAGTGACCGAACCCTCAGAAGGGCATAGATCTTGCAACAAATCACCTTGGGAGTCATATGATTAGAAGCTCCACTATCAATCAGCCAAGGCCTCTCAGAAGATGAGGCAACCATTGAAGAAGGCTCCTCTAAGTCAACAATATGAAAGTTCAAGGAACACTGACTCATGGGTAACCGCCAGAGTAGAGGTAGAAGGCTCGGATGTTTTAGCTCCATTCTTTACTCTTGGATGAAGGTGAGAGTACTTATTCTAACATTTCTCCTTTGGATGTGTCTCGTCCCCACAATATGGGCATTTAGGCTTCTTCGAGTCGAAGTCGGAACATGAAGAACTCTCCTATCTTTTAGCCTGTGACTTCCCTTTCTTTTGCATCCCCTCTCTTGAACCTACAGCAAAAGCTTTGGTGGAGGTGGATCCACCGGCTACCTCTTTGGTGCACTCGTCATGTTCCAAAACAAGCGGGGTAAGCTTCTCCCGTTAAAGCTTCTCACGTGTCCTCGATGTAAGAAGGCTGGTGTAGAAGACATCAAACTGGGGAAATGGCAGCTGAGTCAAAAGAATCATGGCCATATCCTTTGAAGAGATTAGCTTGCCAAGGGATGCAAGCTCATTTCTCATGTCCTTCAACCTGTTGATATGATCCTTCATGGAAGAAAAATCATCGACGATGAGCATTCATAATTTCTTCTCGAGAATAGTCGGATGGGCAAATGCCTTCTGATGGTACAAAGAAGCAATCTTTGTCCACACTTCCACTGATTTCCGCAACTTGGGAATATGCACTAGGACATAATCTTGTAAGCTCATAAAGAGGAAAGATTGAGCTCTTGAGTTGAACCGATCCCATAAGGCCTCCATTGGACAAGGAATAGGGTGGGTAACAATCTCCCAAAGATCGAAGGTATCAAGGATACATTCCACCTTACAAGACCAAAGCGAGTAGTTGGAACCATCAAGCTGGTCTTCTTTGGGCAAAGAAGGGAGTACGGGCACTTGTATAGAGGGCACCATGGAAGGCATATGAAGGCCAACAAAATGAGCAGTTTGTAAAACATGGAGAGAATGGGGAGAAGAGGGATCTCGTACAAACGGGCTAGGTGACCTCTGGTCATTGCATGAACTAGCACGAATATCTCTCTGTCTCTCAAAGGAAGGAACACATACCTCATCCTCTAAGTTAAGAAAGAACTGAAGGTAAGACATCTTCATATATATCTGCAAAACACCCACAAAATTTTGCGTTTGGCTATGGACAGCCCCAAGATAGGAGGTCTCGGATATAGGATATAGAGATCTCGAAGTAGAAGGTCTGCCTGAGGGAAAAAATATCGTCAAATGCTCACGAAGGATGCAGAAGCACCAAAATGCTGATGTGAATGCTGTCGCTTGTTCTAGTCGCCTGGCCAACAGATAGTCATCTCCACCTAGTAGGCTCTAGATGGTGAAGCTTGAGCACTAGATGCAGTCGCCAGCTACTAGGAGCTTGCGTTTTCAGCAAACGCAGATGTGGATGGCCTCACGAACTTTGTGTTGCTCTCAGATACCATAGTTTGATACCATGTGAGAGTGCGCAATGGAAGAAGGAACTCAAACATAGAGGAAGAGAGAGACAATTTGCAAGAGAATTAGAAAAGAAATCTACATTGAACAAGGAACACATGCTGAATACAGGAGGACTGATCAGTCCTTGCATGCAGCCCACAATGTCAGTGAGGGCATCAAATCAGGCTGATCATGATGGTAGCACCGAAGGCGCAGGAAGATGATGGAGTCGGAGTGTGCACTTGCCAAGGGAGGAGGGAAGATGATAATCTGACTGATTGCCAAGTGGAAAATGGCTATAAATAACCAAAAATCCTAAAAAAGTGGCCAAACTGAAATTTGAGGCCAAAAATATGCCCGACCAGCATTTAATGCTGGTAAAAATGCCACAAATGCTCAGAAAAGTCCTGGAAAGGGTGGACAATGTCTGGCAGGTGAGGCAAGCTAAAGATTGCAGAAATTGCTCTGGGAAATGCACATGAAATCCCTATTGGAGGAGACAATGCATTGAAATGCAATAAACTGAGTGCTCTGGAATGAGCTACGTCCTCCGTCAAAACAAGTGATAGATAGGTCAGAGCTCCTAAAGTCCTTGTTTGACTCAGAGTGAGGCTCATAGGCAGGGCATGACTGGTAATAGTTGGTTCATTGGAAGGTTGGCGAATTGTTGGTAGAGGCGGTTGGAGTTGAGCGGCGTAGTGTTGTTGGCATGCAGGTAGACAAGGTAGCAAAAGTAACATCGGGCTGGCGGACTAGTGGTGGGCAGAACAAAATGGCGGGCACAACTTGGTGGATTTGGTGGCACTTCCTCCACACACAAAGCCGGTGGCAGTAAGAGCACTTGGCTTTGATTCCAAATGTTGGGTTTGACTAGTTGTGGAGGAGAGAGAAACAAGAGAGTGAGAGTAGACAGTATGAGTTGAAAACGATAGATTGTACTTGTTGAACGAAAAGTGTGAGAAGATATTTTGAGGAAGGGGTGCCACTATTTGTGTGACGAATGTCCAAGCAAGACCTTGCATTTGATGTAGCAAAGCATGTGGGTCTCTTTAGTACATGATCGGGGCATGGTTATTGACGGAGAGCTATGTGGGATTAATATCAATTAGAGAATTCTAGGATAGGCTTGATGGGTTATTTCTTCAACAAAGAAAGAGGAGATAGATTTGGGCTTTAGAGAGGTAGGCCTTGCCTTAGGTAGATGATTGGATTGTAGATGCATATTTTAATGGGATAGAGTCTTCCGAGGTAACAAGCAAGCAACTTGGAAAGATTTAATCTTTGATACTTCAGGTTAAGATCCTTGGTTCACAGTTGGATTGGTCAATTTGTAGGTTCCCTATTGTTTATATGAGAGAGAGAGAGAGAGAGAGAGAGAGAGAGAGAGAGAGAGAGAGCAAATGGGTGTAGCACAATTGGTTAAGTTAAATGTATGGTGACCAAATGGTTTTGAGTTTAATTCTTGCATTTGTATGGTCATTTAGTACAAGAATAAAAAAACAGCAGGTGATAGTGAATCAATGATAGTAAAAGCATAAGCCCAAGAAGCTTTGAATCTCATGAGCATTCTGCAAATGAGGTCATATATATATAGCATCAACTTTTGCAGGATCCATGAGAGCAATATAAATACAAGGCAATTGATCATGAGAGCAATATAAATACAAGGCAATCGTAATTGTGCATGATTGACATACATGTGATGTAGAATCACTTGTGAAGATGATTCTTGGAGCAGACTTACTTTTCATGCTCTCAAGTTGTGGAGATACTATTTACTTAAAAACAAGTTCTCTCTAGTCATTGACCACAAAAGTATCAAATGAAACCCGGGTCAATGAGTTGATAAAACAAGTGGTTTACCATTACAATATCCACTTGATTATGCGAGAGAGAGAGAGAGAGAGAGAGAGAGAGAGAGAGAGAGAGAGAGAGAGGTCTATTAATGTCATTTGGAGGCCAAAGTTGATCTATAGAATAAATCAGATAGTGCATTACATTCCACTTTGGGTATCATTGCCATATAAACGAATATTAAAAGCAAAAGAAATAAACTTTGAGCTCTTATGACTCCTAAGAGCTTTAATTGCTACTTTTGGGTAGGTGGGGTGTGGAAATCCTTGATAATTGCTTTTTCTCCTTAATATATTACCCATTTTCCATTCTTTCTTGGTTCTCTAACTTTGGCTAGTACTGTAAGTTGGTTTTTGGGTTGGAGTGGTGTCAGCTCAATTACAATTCACATTTCTCCCCTGTAGGGACTTGGTTTGTTTCATCATTGCTACCTTCTTTGTCATGCCCATGTACATAATGTCATGGGGATGTGAAATTTTAAGATGCTTTAATAATTCCAATAAAATTTGATGAAGTTATAATCATGTGTAAGGTTGTTTAGCACATGTCATGTACAAGGTAGTTATTTCATGGCAACAGGCCAAGGACCCTAAGGATGCAAAGGGTGCCAAAGGTAAAATGGCTTTAGATTTGGGCCTAGACTAATTTATTGGCTACTAATGTGAATGGTGAACTGCTTAGGGATACTTGGAAGACAAATTGGCCTAAGCAGCCAATTCAATTATTGGTTGGTGAAATTAAAAATTTGAGCTCTAGAATAATTAATAAATTAATTCTCAAAATTAATATTCTAAAAAAATAATTTAATAAGCTAGATAATGTAAAAAAAAGAGATTAGAAGATTGCCACTTGGCAAAACTTGCCCATGCAAGTGGAAAAAACGTTTTTAGGGGCTGGTGAAAGTCTATTTTAGCCATTGTGAGAGAGAAGAAGGCTGTTAGAGAGCAAGGAGAGGCTGTTGATGAGATTTACAGCCACCAAGGATCAATCCTATAGCATGTGGCAACAGTTTGGAGCCCTCCAAGAGCAGGTGATAGTAGTCCAAGGTCCTTTTGGTGCATATGCTAGCATATAGGATGGGATAGCAGACTCTTTGGTGAAGCTTTCATGGCTATTTGAGTAGGGCAATAGTAGTTTTTTAGCATTTCTTGTGATGAAACTCTGAAATTTCTCTCTCTATAGGATTGTCTTTCATGGCTGTTTGAGCAGGGCAATAGTAGTTTTTCAACATTTCTCGTGATGAAACTCTAAAATTTCTCTCTCTACAGTATTGTCTCTCATCCCCCAAGCCATCTTTGAAGTTATCTCAACATTTTCCAATAGTTTGAGCCATTAGAGAAAGAGATTTCAGTCAATCTCTGTTGTAAACCCTAAATTACATCAGAAATTAGGGTTTTGACAGTCGCCTCGGGATGCATGCTCAAGATTAAGGGCCTAGGACTTGAATTCCAGCAGTTGAAATTGAGGAATTTCAAGGGGATTCAAGGGGTTAGCCAGCTAGTATTAGATTTGGGATTGAATTTGTTTTTCAAGGAGTAGGGTGAAGGCCAATCCTCAAGCAAACTAAGGAGAGTTCATGACATAATATGCCAGTCAATACCAAAGTCAAGAATTCCTTATCTTTGACCATGCATTTATCATTATCAAATGTGACTTGCAATCCACACTCTACTAAAGAAGAAATGGATAACAAATTCTTCTTTATCCTTGGCACATGTAATGCATCTTGTAAACAGAGACTAGAGCCATTAATGGCTTTCAAGACAATCTCTCCAGCACCTCTAACAGGATAAGATGCTTTGTTGGCACATTGCACTGATTTGCCAGTAAGAGTTGTAACAATAGAGGTAAATAAATCCTTACGAGATATAATATGCTTAGAAGCATCACTGTCAAAAAACCAAGTGCTAGCATTCTCTGCAGAGTTAAATGCTTTATCTACCCAAGAAGAATCATAATTGTAAGTGTAAAAATAATAGTCACAGCCAAGAAAAACGACGCGAGCTTTGTAGTAGTAGCAGTAAAAGGTGCGTTAGAAACAGACATCCCAAACTTCTCTTTGGCAATGTGTTTCTTACATTCTGTGATGTAGTGACTTGGCTTTTTACAATAACACTTGCCCTTCTTAGCTTGCGTGCGCCCTTGCTTGTTTTTCTATGCTATGCATAAACTTCTAGAACTCTATGGAGCATTCCTAGATTGATTGCCCTTGCCCTTGTGTCTTGCTATAAAAGCTTGTTCAGAGGCTACAACATCCACCCCATTGTTTTTCCTTGTTTGCTATTTTTCCATTAGCAAACTAACTAGTTAAAGAAAGATAAGTGGCTGCGATAAGTGGCTGCGGGTAAATTCTCATTGTGAGATTCAAGGTGTGTGAAAGGCCAAATGAGAAGGTGGCAAGGAATTCAAAGTAGTAAAGATCATTTGTGTATCAGAATAATACTCATCTAGATTTGTCAACTGCTCACGCAAGTACTGAATTTTGTTAAGATGATCTTGCATAACAACACCTTCTTCTATCTTCACATTTTCAAGCTTCTTTTTCAAGAAAGAAACGTGTGTCTCATTTTTTCCAGCAAACATTTACTCAAGTGTAAACCATTCTACTCGTGAAGAAGGAGCAAATTATATATGCGGGATTATGGACCGTTGAACTGCCAATGCAATTAGTGACAATGCTTGGGCATCTCGAGTATCCCAAGCTTTTTGTGCAATTGTTCTTTGGGGAAGTGGCTGAGTTGGAGCTGGCCACTGAGCACATCCTCCTTGGGGAGGAGTTGCAGGATCCACAACTCAAGGACGACGGACTTCATCACCACTAACATACTTTCAAAGATTTCTTCAAAACATGTGCCAATGTCTACCAAACATGTGAAAACCCCAAATTTTTTTATCCGAATTCCAAGGAATTTTTGTAATGTGTACCGAAAAAGTACTTTCATGAGTAGAAATGCACATTTTTTGCGAATGGCTCCTTGTAGCTCTGATTTCTCTATTAAAATAATAAAATATATGTGTCACCTAGATGTAAACCGAACTTTGGGAGTACGAACATGACTACCCAGACTGACAGACAGCGAGATGAGGGCTTGGCGGAGCTGCGCGGTAGCTGCTAGGTGGCGATAAAATTGGTGGGCACTAGCGGAACTTATCAAGCATTGGTGGTGTAGTTGCCAGGAGGCATAGACAGAACCATGGGGGTAGTGTTGCAGGCGGCGCATATTGGATCGGGGGTAACAATATTGAGGGTGGCGAGCTTGCTGGTGCAGGATTGGACATGGCGGGAGACAGTTGAGACGTTGCTAGATGGACAACTCTGGTGGGAGACCAGTAGCAGGGCGGTGGACTTGCTGGTTGGTTGGGAGGAGGTGGACCTGACAAAGAGCTTGGCAACCCTTGGTGCTCTGATACCAAATGTTGAAGACAAGGATGGTAGCTCCAAGCTCAGTACACAAAGTGAATAATAGAGAGAGAGTGAGAGTGTAGACACAGCTCGACACACGATTCAATTCGAGTGTTTAAGTGAAAGTACAAAGTACAATCCTTAGATCTTAGGGTCGTGTAAGTGCCTTAAGGTGCGGTCACATCCAAAAGTGTGCAAAGTGTGGTAAGTGATCGAATTGTGTAATATATATACACAAATAGAGAATAATGTGATTAGGGGAAAAAGTCTCTTACAAAGAGTTAAAAGTGCCCCAATGTCCTGTTGCGGATCATCGACACTCTTTGTGAGCATAGACATAATCCAACAAGGATGCAGTGGGTGCCAAAGGCAAAAGTTGTAATAAGTTATGCTTGACAAGTCATAGGTGGTACTCCATGTCAGATTTAGGCCTAGACCAGTTTATTGGCTACCAATGTCAATGGTGACATTAGAGACTAGCCATTGATTAATTAATTAATGCTAGTCTAAGGGTCAATAATTACTTAGGGATACTTGGAAGACAAATTGGCTTAGCCAATTTAATTATTGGTTAGCGAAATTAATTTTTTGAGTTCTGTAATAATTATTAAATTAATTTTTAGAAGTAATATTTTAAAAATTAATTTAATAAGCTGGATAATGCTGAAAAATGAGATTATAAGGCTGCCACTTGGCAAAACTTGCCCATGCAAGTGGAAAAAACGTTTTTAGGGGTTGGTGAAAGTCTATTTTAGCCATTGTGAGAGAGAAGAAGGCTGTTAGAGAGCAAGGAGAGTTTACTGATGTGATTTTAGTCATGAAGGATCAGTCTTACAGCATGTGATAGTAGTTTGGATCCCTCCAAGAGGAGGTGACAGCAGCCCAAGGTTTGGTGCAAATGATAGCATATAGGATGGGATAGTAATCTCTTTGGTGGTCCTAAGTTGTAAGTGACAGCTTTCATGGCTGTCTAAGTAGGACAATAGTAGTTTTTCAACATTTCTCTCACTACAGTATTTTGTCACATCCCCTAGCCACGTTTGAAGTTATCTCAGTATTTTTCGACAGTTTGAGCCATCAGAGGAAGAGTTTTCAGTCAATCTCTGTTGTAAACCCTAAGTTATAGCATAAATTAGGGTTTTGACTGCAGCAGCCCAAGGTCCTTTTGAAGCAGATGAGTATATAGGATGGGGTTGTAGTCTATCTGGTGATCCTAAGTTGTAGGTGATAGCTTTCATGGCTGTTTGAGTAGGGTAATAATAGTTTTTCAGCATTTCTCGTAAAATTCTCTCTCTACAGTATCGTGTCTCATCCCCAGCCATCTCTCAAGTTATCTCAGCATTTTCGAGCAGTTTGAGCTATCAGAGGAAGAGATTTCAGTCAATCTCTGTTGTAAACCCTAAGTTATAGCAGAAATTAGGGTTTTGACAGCCACCTCGGGATGCATGGTCAAGATTGAGGGCCTAGGACTTGAATTCCTACAGCTGAAATTGAGGAGTTTCAGGAAGATTCAAGAGATCAGGCTGAATTTGTCTTTCAAGGATCATGGTGAAGGCCAATCCCCGAGCAAACCATGGGGCGAACTAGTTTAGAGGCTTGCTGGTCAGTTTTGACAGCAAGAGGCACTTGGATTAGTGGAGGATTAGTGGAGGAGGTCAAAGAATCTGAGTTGTACTCCATCCATTTGCAATAAAAGTTATCAAAATACCACAAGGGGTACTCCATCCATTTGCAATAAAAGTTATCAAAATACCACAAGGGGCGCCAATTTTGGGGCCAATAGGGTGTCCAATGTCCAAGATTAAAGTGGTAAAGTGTGCATTTTCAGGTGATGTGAATTTTATGCTTGCTATAATTAGTGTTAAATCAAGTTATCTACCACCCTATTCGAGGAGAAAGGTTTGTTTCACATAATCTTTGCTAGTGTAGCTTTTGGGATAATGCTTATAGACTTCCACTAAAATGCACATTTTGAACTGTAACAAGTCCTAGGGGTGGGGGGAAGTGGGATAGATACCTATGGAAAGGGGTGGTGTGGTGGCAAGTGGCGATGTTGGATATCGATATGTGGCAATGGAAGGGAAGCAGACCTTGGTAGGTGGCTTGAGAGAGAGAGAGAGAGTGTGTGTGTGTGTTATATTAACATCCTGTGGAGGCCAAAATTGACCTAAAGGACAAAATCATCATATCAATCAATATTTGTGCACTACACTTTGGGTGCCAAAAAGGAATAATCAACTAGAAATTAAAGGAAAAGTAAAAGTAAGTTCTAACGACAACCTATCATTATAAATAATAAGACAGAGGTATAATGTGTCAAAAGGTCCACCTAAACGTTTTTAGATAGTCACTTATTGTTTGCCTTGGGTGTCTGAGACTTTGCAACGATGGCCCTATTCCATTTGTAGACCATCCATTTTCACTGTCTTCGGGCTTCATGTACTTTAGCCAAATCTTACTTCCTACTCTTGCATTAGGTGGGTGTGAACTCATTTGCCATCCATATCTTAGTTTCTTGTAAGGATCTAGTCTACTTCATTACTTCTAGTTTTTCTTGCATGGTTGTGTGTCTTAGAACCAAATGTTTTTCTTTGATCACAATTGAAGGATCCCCAATGTCAATGAAAGGGATGGCTCTATACACCATTATTTGTATGATTTCATGTTCCAGAATAGAAATATCTTCTCTTCATCTTCCAAGTCTTACCTTGTCCCATCTGTCCTTGAAGCCCTCTACCCTAATTTCCTTGGTGACCGAAGTTTCAAGCTGCCTTTCTTCAATTTGTGTTATGACTTCCTTTACTAGAATCTTTTCCTGTGGTTCAGATTGTTGTACCTGATGGATGGTCTTGTCTTCATATCTCTTATCTAGCTAATGTGCTTTTCCAATTCTTGAACTTTCTTCCTTGTACCATTCTGCTCCTCCTGTATTGTTTTGTTTTCTTGTTGCAGCTGTTGGACCATATCAAGTAGGTATTGCTCCCAAGGGGAAGGCCTTGTTGTTTCAATGATGGTAGGGCCAATACCTTAGGAAAGCTCGGTTTGGATGACATCTCTGCATGTAGATGGGGATGCAGATGGGACTGCAGGGCTGTTATTATTATGCTGTCCTGGCCATCTGAGGGACAGCTCCTTGCCCTTAGGTGGTAGGGACTACTTCATCCTAGCTGGTTTGTAACAAATGTCACCCGGGGCATAGCAGAACAGTGGCAGAGCTAAGAAGAGAAGCTGAGAAGATGGTGGTGGGACTGATCAGCAGGGGCGGGATAGGACGGGGCACACACAGAGAGAGAGAGAGAGAGAGAGAGAGAGAGAGAGTTATATTAACGTCTTCTAAAGACCAAAACTGGCCTATGAGACAAACTGTGATACAACTGATGAGGTCCAGCTATCCAAAATAAAAGTGCTGAATGAAAAGCTAAAAACTGGAAACTGAAAATACGGTGCTGTGAGTGTGATAAGTGTCGTGTATGTGTATGTGCGTATGTAGCTCTGGTACTCCAGATAATGGCTACAAAAGGGGAACAAATGTCGGTTGTGATAGGGGAACAACTGTCGGTTGTGATAAAGTGGTGCGATGTGTATATGTAACAGATGCAGGGAGATATACTATCCTGGGATGTAGTAGCAGTCGTCGAAGTCGCTAATAGCAGGTGATCCCTCCTGGATTTTTTGGCATATCAATGCGTCCTATATGGGCAAGTGGCTTTGTGATAGAGGACATCCCATCCTATCAGCCCATACCATCTATGTGTGGATGAGGCTACGAGCACACCCAGGGTCTAGATTGCAAGTTAGTGTTCTCACCTGATGATTTATAAGTGAATGCTTGAGTTCCTTTTTTTATAGGACTTCTTAAACACAGTAGCCTTTAGAGATGTTCACATAAGACCCTTAATTGCCCTAGAATGAGGGTGTGTTCCCATATACTACTTCAATGGTCAGCAGGTGGTCAATGGCCAATGCTATGGGCAATCTGCCAGACTCCAAGGTGTCCTAGGATGTAACATATTCAGTTTGCATTGCGAGGTTGGCATTATTTAGAGTGGCATTCTACCAAGCATTAGATAGAAGTTACTTAACTGAATCATGACCAAACTCTCTCTTGCAGGGAGGATATGTTGGCTAATCAGGTTCTGTCGATGATCATGTGGTATGTTGCCTCTAGTTGGGCTCTCTCCAGATCCTACATTTATCAGGTGCAGTGTCTGATTTAGAACTTCATCTGGTTAGGAGGAATTGGCAGCCCAGCTGGAGTGAAGGTTTGCTTGAGATGCTATCATATATGAAATATTTAAAGTTGGGCTTGGGAACATTGACTTGGATTGTTGGAGTAGAGCATCACTTGTCAAGCTCATTGTTATAGGCCTTCTTCTAGGTGAGGAGCCTTGGAAGAAGCATTTGCTTTGGCGATTGGAGGAGATTAGCCCAAAATTGGGCCCTTGGTGTTAAACATCAAATTGATCTTCCACGAGATCAGAGCTAAAGAGTTGGGGAGAGTTTTGAGGACAGGTTTGCAACAGCTATCAGCTATGATTAGAGCTTGGAGGTCTGTCTATTCTTGCTTATTTAGCAAGCCCTTGTGATTGTTGAACAGAGGACAAGGCAATCTCTTGTTGCAAACAACCAGGTCAGGGGACAGATTGGGTATACATCAGGGTAGAGAGCTAACCTCTCTTGTGGAAGATTTGCTTTGGATATTGAATATTTGGGGAACTGGATAGTGGTGCTTTTCTAGAAGCAACTTTTCTTGCACAAGCTGGACTTTCTTGACTAGTTCAGCATCTTTTTCTGGGGTAGTTCTTGTCTATGCAGGATTCCCTTGATTCTTCAAATACACCTGTTGAGCCCATTTTGACATTTTCTTGGTCCTTGTCTGTGTCAAAGCACAGTTTGAGGGTGTTTAGAGAGAGTGCTTTTTCAGCTTGTTCAGTTGTATAGTTCAAAGGCGAGCTTTTTTCCAGATTAGTTATGGGTTGTTTACAGTTCATAATTCACAAGTTTCAGCAAGTTAATGTTATCATTTTCCTGGCCACTAGTTGTTTATACAGAAGCGTGAACTTATAGGTCCCAGGAGGATTTATCTATTGCTTCATGGCTCACTGTTGTGGAATTGGGCATCTTCAGTTGTGAGCTGAGTCTGACCAAGATTTTGAGCCACTTTTTTAGCATAGGAACCTTTTCTAGGTAGTGGCCCTTGTATGCTTGGTTACCTCTGGGCATCTGGTCACCCTTAGGTACCCAGACATTTGTCATCCTGGTCCATATGCGTATAAGTGAGATGCATTCTCTCATACTGTTCTATTATTGTGTGGTGGGTCTTGTGCTGTTGTTCTTAACTCTCTCTCTCTAGTCTTGTAGTCTAGTGTCTTGTGGTTTTCACATTGTATGCATTCTGCCTTACTCTTTAAGCTAGGCAGCTGAAAACTGCTCGGCTAAGACATCATACCACCCTTGACTCTTGGTACTGTCTCGTTCCTCTATGTTGGGAAGTTTTACATCCTCTATGTTGGGAAGTCTACATCTAGTGCTGCTGTAGATTTACTGAATTGAAATGTTCAAGTTTCTCTACAAAGCTGGTAGAAGTCTTTTTATATGCTAATTTTCTTTTTAAAAAAACTCTGCTAGTGGGGTTGCAATAGAGGATATTTGTTTTATTAAGAGGTCTGCATGTTGGAATTATATACAGGGAGAATGAAGTCTTGTTCTTCATCTTACGGAGTTGGTCAAACCTGATGATCTTGTTTTACTTGCAGGAAAGCACCAAATTTACTGAAGTCCTTAAGCTGGTTCTGAAAACGGATGGCCCAAGAGGTAAATTCTGGAACCTTGGTGCCCATTCTGTGTAGATTCAGTCTGTGGTTGAGTCTGGATAACATTACATTTCTTTTGGATTACTCTAGAATCCATAATACTGTTGTTTAGTTATCTGCCATTTTGCAAGTGCATAAAGTGCTGCTTTATGTGTGTCTCAACTTCCAATCACTTGTTTCCATGTTGAACTTTATAGTCTTGTCCAGTCATTTGCTATGTTCATGATTTGACCGACTGTCGTTAACTATTTCTATCAGAGTGCTGTTCCCTCTCCCCTCTATCGGGAACTGAGTAACATGTCTCTCACCTAGACTTTGCTTTCATGTATTTAATTTCTGTTTCCAGGTTTGTATCGAGGCATAGCATCAGGCATGACGGGGTCATTTGCAACTGGTGCCACTTATTTTGGTCTGATAGAATTGACAAGAGCTTGGTTAGAAGAGAGACATCCAGGATTGTCAGGCCTTCCCTCCCATTTCATTGCGGGTGCTCTTGGTATGCCTATTCTGCTCTAATTATCTTCTTTGAGCTAGCAATGGAATGACATGCTTACTTGTAGAAAGTGACACAGTTTAAACATCAAGAGTATCTAAGTTGATAAATGTGGAGGCTAAGGAGACTTGACTTTATAATCAACTAATAGTATATTCTCTGTGTCATTTAAGGTCCGTTAATTAAGGAATACAAGATGATTATAGCCATTTGTAGTGACACTTTAAGATTGGGAACATGCAAGTGCCGAGTGGCTCTCAAGTAGATGAGATAGTTTTGATGGATACATCCCACTTTTTCTATTTGTAAACTAGGCACCTTTGGAGGTAGGGAGAAAGTGTTCCTTACTGCACCCATGACTCTACATAGTTCCTCTGTTTCCAAACTCTGTATTTGATTGGATGGATCACTGTCAGACCTACATGAGTTCTATGTGGTTAAAGTCAAGGAGAAGGGTGGCTGACTGGAACTGGCTAAAGTGGATAGCTTGCCCTGCCAACCTCCAAAGCATAAACTGCCAGCTCTGAAGCTTGATCAGTTTGCTAGGGGCTCGGCCACATGCTTGTAAAGAATCTCTCCCACCTATTGCAGACCATCAGAATTTGACCTCAGGAAGATTCCCACCCCCCAATGTGGGAGATAGGAGTACCATCAGAGATAATATGGGGAGTCCTCAAGCTTTGAGTCGGTGATGATTGGTTTGGGTGCTATGTGGGATGTGGTATGGTTCAAAGGATGATTTGAGTAAAGCAGGACTGCCCCTTCTCACCTTCACACTTTGAACTATACATTGATGAGATTACTAATCTCATCGATAGGATTGGTGGGGAGGGACATTTCTTTAGGAGTCTTGGCCCCAGTCTTATTGTATGTTGATGGCGTTGTGATGATTTCAGTTTCTGTTGAGAGTTTATACTTCATCTTAATACCCTGCATGCTTTTTGCACAGATAGGAACCAGGGTTACATCTTGGCTGATGTGGAGGTCCATTGTATGGGCCATGCATTTGGCTATGACCTTTGAGAGGCAGTTGGCTGTGACTTTGAGAGGCAAAGAAGTATAGGAAGGTTGGACAACTTCATGAGTCTATTGCTGAAAAATCCAAGATGAAGGGCAAGCCCAAGAGTAGTGGAGGAGACTCTTCCACAAAGGCAATTGCTTGTAATGTGACACAATGGTTGGAGAGTAGAACATGGGTTTCAAGTGCGAAGAAAAGGGTCTTAGGCATCATGAATGTCCTCAGTGAATGCGATCAGATGTGAGTCTGAAAAATAAGTCAGCTCACGGGAGTGGCAGTGACTCAACATCAGATTTTGGTAGCAGCAAGGACGATGCAAGTGTTAAATTTATTTATCCCTGTGTGTGAACACACATTATTGTGTGTAAAAGTGTGCTTAGGTGTGAACACCTTTTACGCCACTCAGCATTAAATAAGGGCCAAAGGTGTAGGTGGATACCTTAGCCTTTATATTCAAGCCCTATCACTTGTACTTTCATCCCACATATATCATCTATCATTATTAATATATTTCTTTTAGTTTGTGTACTTGCAAGAACTCTCTCTCTCTCTCTCTCTCTCTCTCTCTCTCTCTCTCTCTCCCCATGGACTTCCATTTGCCATAGCCTGCTGGTCACACCCGAGCTCCATACCCAATAGTGATATAAGAGCGGGATCACCATTTCAGCCCATCTCATCTCTAGCGTTGCCACTTCATTAGTTAGTCTATTGCAGGGAGCTACCTGTTCTTGTGGTTGCTCGAAAAAGAAGAAGGAGAAGAAGAAGAGGATATGGGACTTGTTCTTGTTGCCTAGCCTGTCCTATCAATGCCCTATAGACGTGTGCTGTCTTGGCCATCAAGCCCCTGTTAGATGTGCTAGTCGCTTTGGTCGTGTTTTGCGCGGCCTAGTCAAACATGCTAGGCTGTCTCAACAGCTTTGCCCGCGTTCTTTGCACCCTAGTTAGATGTGTCAATCTGCCCCGTCACTTGCCCCTTGCTGCCACTTGACATCTTGCCTATGCCACGTTGACCTCCTTGCGTGTTGACATTCACGTCATGGCCTTGTCATCTGCCTTGACACCATTTACCACAAAAATAAGGTTTTAAACTAAACCTTAGTTAATTATGTTGAGAAACCCTTCACCCTTCACCCGTAGTTTGCGTTTTTGTGTTTAGGGTTTGCAATCCCAAAAAGAGGCGCCATCCTAGATTGACTGTGCCTATTTATAGGCCACTCTCTCATTCATTCCTCATGGCCGATTCATTCAGTCTGTCACCTCTTCTCTCCAACCTCTCCACTACCCTCACACCCCTTCAGGAGAACATTGTGGTTTGTTGTTCGTGGCTGTCTTCATTATCTTCCTTGTGCTACGGCACCCTTGTTCCCTTGTATCACATTCACTCCATGATTTAGAACTTCATCATTCCATTCATAAGAGTTTCTTCTCTTCTCTTCTCCTTGTTTGGCGAGTTCACTCCGTGTTCCTCCCCGCAAACCCTACTGTCTCACTGGTATGTCATCTTTTGACATGGTATCAGAGCTGGATTTGCTCAAACAGTGGCAAAGATTCTCCACTCCAGTGAAGGCAAAGACCGGTGGCAGGTTCGGCATCCACTTCTCTGCTTCTTCCGCTTCATCAAAATCTCGTTTTTGCAGGTTTCAGGTGTTTTCAGCTCGCTGCCCACACCCTGGACGCGGAGAACATCGCGGTCCAAGCTAGCCATTGCTGTCATCTACAGTTTGGCACCTGCTTCCAACCTTCTACTAGCAGTTTGCAGCTGTTTACAGCAAAGCGACTGTTGCTGATCACTCCATTCAGAAAACAATCTCGTTTTTACAGATTTCAGGTATTTCAGCTTGCTGCCCACACCTTGGACGCGGTGGACATCGCAGTCTAAGCTGGCCATTGCTATCTACAACAGTTTGGCCCCTGTTTCCAGCCTATCACACAATGTTCGGAGCTGATTTTAACATATTGACACTGCTGTTTTTCCTGCGTTTTTAGTCTCTCTCTCCTGCAGCCTACGTTTTTAGTCTTTCTCTCTTCACCTGCGTTTTTAGTATTTCTCTCTCCTCACATGCGTTTTTAGTCTCTCTCTCTCTCTCCTCACCTACATTTTTCTACTGGTTGCAACCTTTTACTACTGGTCGCATTTTCCTCCCACTGGCAACTCACTTCCAACCCTTCCATTGCCCTCCCACCCCTCGAGACGGACATTGCGGTTCGTGCTTCGCACTGCCCTCACACCCCTGGACATTGCAGTTCGTGGTTCATGGTGGTTGACCTCCTCCTTCTTGAGCAAGGTACACTGGTATCCATGGCTTCTTTACCAATAGATGACCAGACTACTGGGTACTCCTACTGTGGCATCACCGGACGCACCATCGATGCTTGCCGACTTTGATCTTTGCTCCCCATCCCCTCGGAGTATATGCGTCTTCC
Organism: Lygodium microphyllum; assembly: GCF_053477565.2. NCBI lineage: Eukaryota > Viridiplantae > Streptophyta > Polypodiopsida > Schizaeales > Lygodiaceae > Lygodium > Lygodium microphyllum. Next base: position 52,463,574 of record NC_141156.1, read on the forward strand.
ACCAGGCACTCCTTGTGTCACCTCTCCTTTCTGGGCCACAGAGATCGTTCTGCATCGGCTATTAGAGTACTATGCTCAAGGCAATAAGACGCATCCGATGTGCACTAAGTCCTTTCGAGCACATGGAGGATTGATTGGTGCTACAACCTCGTGGAGATTGTCGCAATGCCAGCGGTAGTCTTCTCCCACTTATTTTCATGTACAATGGCTTTCACGACCTATGGATTTGTAGTCCGCTCCATCGAGAGAGAGTGATTGTTTGATACCATCTCCTCGTTAGTCTGCTCCTTCGAGAGACAGTGGCTGCTCGATTCCTTCCTCTTCTTTAGCTACCCAGTCTGCTCCACTGAGAGACAACTGTTGCCCACCTCTTTCTCATTCTGAGCCCCATCCTTCCCCACCTTCGACTACTTAGGTTCGAGAGGCTACCTTTGGGAGCTCTTCGACACCCTAGATACCTTCTTCGATATGACCGGCAGCAGTTTCTTCGTCATCAGATATTTCGGAGTCCGTGATCCATGAGTTTTTTGATTCTCTATCTACTTTAGAGGGGGATTCAAAGGGAGATGCTATTTCTTTGCCCTCAAAGGAGGCATCTATTTTTTCTTTGACTTTAGTTGGGGCCCCTCCACCTCCCACCTCAGAGGGGGAACCTACTCCACATGAAGTTCTTTACTCATCCTCTACTTTCTTAGGGTGGTTGTCTTCGACCAGTCATCTCTTATACTTATACCTAGGATCTTGAGGTACCACCTAGATCGGGACCTCGGAGATTCAGCTGCGACTTGGTGACGAGGCCTTCATATTCCTTCGAGCATGGATGCACGGAGCTAGTGGCTTCTCCCTTGAGGTTGAGTTTCGGGTTCTCCAGTTCACTCTGTCGACTGTTCTTTACTGCAGGTTCCCTTTCCGGTGGAAATCTTGGATCTTAGGGATTCTCTATATCTTCTTCCTCTCTTCTTTTTGCCTTGGTCACTTGGTCGGCATGGAGCCAACTCTTGAGATCGAGTACGAGCATATCCTTATGGTTCTCGGCACCACACAAAGTTCGACATTCTTCCTATGCATTGCATATTTTCATCATCTTTGTACTAGGGCGCTTGGGTAAGCGAACAATTTTCCCATGAGGGACACTGGCCAAGTAGCACCTGCCGCATGAGCATTCTTTAGCATGTAGCATTGCATCTCCACCTCACTCTTCTCTTGTTTCCCTTTTTGGGCCTGAGAGCGGGTGTTGAGAAACCCCTCATCCTTCACCTACAGTTTGCGTTTTGCGTTTTGTGTTTAGGATTTGCAGCCCCAAAAAGGGGCGCATCCTAAACTGACTATGCCTATTCATAGGCCACTCTCTCATTCATTCCTCACGGTTGATTCATTCAGTCTGCGACCTCTTCTCTCTAGCCTCTTCACTGCTCTCACACCCCTTCAGGAGGACATTGTGGTTCGTGGTTCGTAGCTGTCTTCATTATCTTCCTTGTGCTATGGCACCCTTGTTTCCTTGTATCACATTCACTCCATGATTCAGAACTTCATCATTCCATTCATAAGGGTTTATTCTCTCTTCTCTTCTTTTCTCCATGTTTGCCGAGTTCATTCCGTGTTCCTCTCTGCAAACCCTACTGTCTCACTGGTACGTCATTTTTTGACATATTAAAGTCTTTTTAAAAGAAGGGGCACTTCATGCGAGACATTAGGGTTTTTCCATTTTTGAATCACTCTCTTAAAATCTCATGAACAAAATTTGGGGGACTTTTCAATTTGAGTGTGGATTCTCAAAATCTCATTGGGAAAAATTGGGGCTTTTCACATTGGCACCCACCGGCATCCAATCAAGGTGTTCGATGACATATTTGTAACCATTTAGGTACTTGCTTTTCCTATCAAGGTGTTTGATTGACATTGATTATGATGTTCCCAACATCAACAATGACACGGGCTTTGTATCTCGATAAAAATTTTAAAAAGTAAAAATATTATTAAAAATATTTTTTTTGAAATAGAAATATATATTAGGTGATTAGAATTAGACATTGGCCATGTACATGCATGTGCTAAGACCTTTCCATCATTTATTAAATAATTGTGTGGGGTTCTTTGCCTTGATTTTAATCCAAAGTGAGTTTTATTTCTTTCTATTTCCTTTCCATCCGATTTACAAAGGAGTTATGTTTTAGGGGGGATTGTAACCACTTACCGCATGACCTTTGAGGTGATCTCGAAAGCTATACCCATGTATTTAGTCTCTGCTCATGTACCAGGTGCCTCTGACCGACGCTAGCTTTTGATCAGCCTTTGAGCTATGCACACACACCTTTGAACCATGCCTTACTTTGGATCCTTGAGCTTTTCGGTAGACCATCTCATGATCTTCCTCACGGTGCATCTCTCTCACTTATATATCTTCTTTTCAGAATCATTATAGGAGATTAGACACTACCTCCTAGAGCTAAGAACTTCCCTTTTTCTTTTGTTTTGTGTCATGGGTTCAATCACCCATGACCCGAAGGGGTTTTTGTTAGATTTATTTATCACTGTGTGTGAACACACATTATTATGTGTAAACGTGTGTTTGTAGGTGTGAATACCTTTTACTCCACTTAGCATTAAATAAGGGTTAAAGGTGTAGGTGGATACCTTAGTCTATATATTTAGGCTCCATCACTCGTACTTTCATCCCACATATATCATCTTTCATTATCAATCTATTTCTTTCAACTTGTGTACTTGCAAGAGCTCTCTCTCTCTCTCTCTCTCTCCATGGAGTTTCATCTGCCATAGCTTGCGGATCACATGTAAGCTTCATCAACAGCAACATAGAGCTTGAAATCAACAGGTTTAAGGTCTATGGTGATGGCATCACTATGGTTTGGGCCAGAATTGGAAGTTGCTACAATTTGAGAGCAACAATCAAGAGCTTTAATCCAAGACATGTCTTCACATAGGCACCCACAGGATGTGGAAAAATAGTGATGAGTTGATGATATTGGATTTGGAGGTGTTACAACGTAGCTTTTGTTCGAAAAAGATTCATCATTATACTCCAGATGGATTTCTTGCATAGTAATCAGCTTGCTTATAGGATGTAATGAAGAAGACCTAAGAGAGAGGAGAGAAGGGAGAGAATGCAGAGAGGAGAGCGAAAGAGGAAGAAGATGAGAGAAAGACAGGAAAAGAGAGAAAGAGAAAGGAAGCCATGAAAGCTAGAAGGAAAGGTAAAAGAGACTTGATATTGATAACTGGTCCCTAGTTGGATCTCCCAACACCTTAAATACCCCGTCAATATAACTAGGTATTCCCATTCTAACTCATGTCCTACTCGTCTATCCCCACTCTTTTACATTCTATCCTTGCCCCGAAGGTTTTTGCTCTCAAAAACAAAAAGCGGACATATTGGTATGGCTCACAATGGAAGGGGGGGTTGTAGAGTACTACTCTGTTTAGCATTACAAAGGAGAGTATAGGTATGGGAGAGTACAATCTCATGTGGAATTGGGGCATACAAATGTATATATGATGTATACGACATGTGCAAGTTGATAGTGTATGAGTTTGGCCACCAATTCTTGACAGTAAAGGGCTGACAAACAATGGACATCATGCTGTCCAGAACAGGTCTGTTAGTGAAAACTGGTTATGACTTCCTATGGGCAGCTCCAATTGAGGCGTGCGACATGTCAACACGAATTTCATGAAGCATACTTTTAGCCTATATAGGTGACACTTGACTGTCATTAATGTAGGGTAAAAACTGTTCTAAAATAGTGTGCTGTCTATTAGTTGTCTGCAGTGCAAACTAGGGCAAATTTAGCTAATCCTTAGTCAAAATTGCACCCTTGAAGTAGGGGGAGAACTACACTGGTGAAATGCTGATCGGGGTAGGGCTTTTCCAAGACCATTCTATTCCTTGGGATCAAATCGATAACCTACATAATAAGCATCAAGAGCATAAGGGCCATCGATACAAGCATGGGTCACCGTACTACCACCGGGGTCAAAAGGATAATTGTGATCCAATGCATCTGCTGCATCATAGAAGTAATTCATGGTGTCATCTTTAAGCACTGATGGTGGCACGAGATCCTTACTGACCCATACGGTAGCATGCATTGACTTGTCCATAAACTCATTGGGAACCACTGTGCCATGTAGAACTAGAGCAGATGAGGCGGCAATCACTACTGCATTCGTTGCATCAACCCCTAGGCATTGCATGTTCATGAGCCCCATATTCGTGGCTACTACTGGGCATTCAAAGTTAAGGGCCTTGGGCTGATGGGGCACCTGCTCATGAAGCTGCAGCAGTGAGATGTTCTCATTATGGCATCGTTCGTGAGAAGCATCATGTTGCTCATAGTAATGATTAAGTGGTTGATGATATCAAGCACTCCATTGCTGATAATGATGTTGCTCCCCATGTACATAATTGTATACATTTGCATGATGCTGCCCATGTACATAAGGTTGTCTAGATGGTTGTTCATGTATGTGACCGGAATGTAGCTCATAAGAACATACATTGTCATCAGATGCATGCTGTTGCTCAAAATATGCACAATCATCCTATGCATGCTGACCATAAGTAGACACATGATGGTGCCTTCGCTCATCCAAACCATACCATCAAAATTACTCAAATAGATAAATGCTTTATTACACTTCATTATATCCGCACATATGTTTCGATCGGCTGATGAGTATGTTCAAATCTAACCAGAGAAAATATTAGAATGTTTTTAAAAAAAATCTAAAAGATCTTCAAAATCCCTTTAGATTAAATTCTTAGGAGAGCCCTAATTTACTTGCTTTGTTTAATGTGTTCAACTTACTTTTGCTAACAAAAATGTTAATGGGCTCATTGATAAAAAATTACTAGAAGTTTGACTCTTTGAGATGGCAGACGTATTACATTAAGTATACTTCTCACTCGAAACCTATTGCATTTCTGTAAAATAGGGCACTACAATGCAAGATTGTGCTGATGTGATGGTTTGATGCTAAAATTGATGTATACTTAGCTTGAATATGGAAGTTGGACTTTGTATTGTAGCTTTGACATTCCCTCAATCTAGAGACCATGTTGGTGAACTCTAAATTCTCCATTGGTAGGTAGGATTTGGTTGAGCTAGACCCTTTGAATCCACAAAAAGTTTACATGTTGCAAGGTCATAAGGGGAGAAGAAGGGAGAAGGAATGGAGAAGGAATATGTGAAATGGTTGCTTCTTCTTCTTTGTTATCTTGTTCTTTTGCTTGTGCATTTCCTTGTACTCTTCTTCTTGGAACTTGTGAAATGACTGCTTCTTTTCTTCGTATTCTTCGTATTTGTTGTCTTGTTTTTTTGCTTGTGCATTCCTATGTCCTCTTTTTCTTCTTCTTCTTCTTATCAAGCTTCGGATTGTGATTCTCAAGTTTCATCTACTCGTGCAAGAAAATTGGATGAAGAGACGGGAGAAGGAGCTTGTGAATTTGCTACTGTTGCCAGCTTCTTTTTCTTCTCTTGCTTCGGCTTCTCAAGCAACTTCTTTTTCTTCTTTTTTATCGTTGTTTCTTATGATATGTGAAATGGAGCTTTGCATCCCGAAGAAGAAAAAGGCATGGAAAAAGCTCTCCGTATAATAGATATAAACCCCATTAGTAAAGTCTGCTTGCCTTCGTTGTCTCATCCAGCCTACCTATGGCGGCCACATCCTTTCTTCCAATGGCTCCCCATAACACACAAAATTATATTCCATTGGTTTTGAGAGAGAGAGAGAGAGAGAGAGAGAGAGAGAGAGAGAGGTGCTTATTTTTTCATTGTCTATAGCTTCATATATAGTAATCAGTAGCTCAGATGGCCACAAATTGATGTACTTTCGTTATGCTAGCTTGGATGGCTACAAATTGAGGCTATAAAAGAAAGACCCCTCTAAAGTCATTGTCAATCTATCTTTCACTCAGTCAAAGTTTTTCCAACTATCCTAAGCTCTTCACCTATCACCTGTTTAGATTGCCATTTTAGCTTCACAGTGAAAGCACATGGGTGGACAGAGCCATCTTTGTATTAGTTCATTTGAAATTAAAGCAATCTTTGTTATTTTATATTTGCTATGTATTCTCTACTTCTTACTCAGATTCTATCCATTGTGTCATGTAATTTCTACATGGTATTAGAGCCCAGGGGGCTGTGAGGAGTGAAGAGCATGTGAGAGACAAGGGCTTCAACATCAAAGCAGAGAATGTCATCTGTTGCATCAAGTAGTAGTATTGGTGCATCAGATGTTGGTGCTGCCGTATTGGCAGTTTAAACATTTAGGATTCATTCATCAACCTCTAGTGAAGGCAAGTTAGATGGTACAAACTATACTTTGTGGAAGTTTAAATTCACAACTATCCTTGATTCTTATGAGCTTTTGGAGACGGTGCTGGGGATTGCTGACCCAGAACCACAACCCACCCTTGACCTATCGAAATTGAGTGTTATGATTCCTCCAAATGCAAATCTTCTATGAGCTTGGAAATGAAGGAACATAAATGCATTATGTATCTTAGTTACAAGTTGTTTTGACAATGTTTTGACCTTGATTTAGTATACAACCAAGGTATCAGAGGCTTGGAATGTACTAAGGAGTTAGTACAAAACACAGAATCAAATTAGGATTTAGAACTTGGAGAATCAACTAGTATTGAGAAGTTTGCTAAAGGAGAGATAACTGAAGCATTCATCACTCAGATCAAGAATCTGCATGTCCAGATAATTGGTGTTGGGATACTAGATAGTTGGTGCTGGGATACAAAAAACTAGTGAAAACCTAGCTTGGAGGTGTCTTTGAATTTATCTACCAAAGTTTCATGGATTGGTAATTGCCCTAAACACTCAGATGAGGCTCCAAGCTTTCATGTTTGAGGAATTTTGTGAACTACTAATGGAGGAGGAGTTAAGGCTTAAAGCCAGAGAATGTAGCAGTAGTGGAGATATTGCATTTTCCACCAATGCGAAAGGTAAAGGTGGGTTCTCTACCAATGGTGACAAAAAGAAAAAGAGTAGTAAGAAAAAATTTCAAGAAAAGTGCGTCTACTATAAGAAGAAAGGACATGCAAGTGTAGATTGTCGTGTCAAGAAGGCATATGAAAAGAATGGCATCGTGAAGAGGAAAGAAAAGGAGATTGCTTATATAGTTGAAGCAAAGTTGGAGTTATTCATGGCGACCATTGAGAAAGTGTGTTCCTCAGCATAAGAAATATCTAACATTGACTCATGGGTATTGGATAATGGCACCTCTCGTCACATGACCAACAAGAAAGGTCTATATAGTTTTATGAAGTCTCTACAAGAATCCATCACTATGATAGTTGGGAATGATGCAAAATGTGCTACTGAAGACACATGTACTATTTTCTTTGTTACTGCAAATGGTGAACTCAAGAATCTTTCAAATGGCTGTATGTTCCAGAGATTGAGAGAAATCTGCTATCAGTTGCTTCTATAATTGATCTTGGCCATGAGGTGAGGTTCACTAAGACAAGTGCAAAAATTATTGACAGTGTTAGCAAAGTTGTCGGCAAAGGAGAAAGAAGGAACAACTTGTATGAGCTAATTGCTCTTACAACCACCGCTCGTGTGGGCACAAGTAAACTTTGGCATGAAAGATTTGGTCACATTGGTTTTGTAGTGTTAAAGGAGATGCATAAGAAATATATGGTTGCTCACCTACATACAGTAATTGAAATGAAGAAACCATGTGAAGCTTGTATGATGGGCAAAGAATAGAGAAAGACATTTCCACAAGAAAGCAAGAATAGAGTGAGGCTCCTCTAGAGTTAGTGCATGTTGACTTGTGCAATAAAATGCCTACAAAAGCCTTAGGAGGATCTTTTTATTTTATGTTGATTGTTGACTACACTAGGAAGATGTAGGTGTATTTCCTTTGTGATAATGTTGAAGCTTTTGGTAAGTTTAAAGAATGACTAAAACTTATTGAGAATGAAGCAAGGCAAAGTGTGAAGAAGTTTAGAACAAATGGTGTTGGTGAGTTCAACTCAAAGGAGTTTGAAGACTTTTGTAAGGGCAAAGGGATTAAGCGTTGATGATGCCTCATATACGTCAGTAGAATGGCATTGTTGAATGCTAAAATCACATCATTGTGGAAGTGGCAAGGTGCATACTCAAGGGCAAGGGATTGCCTATCTAGTTTAAGGTAGAAGCTGTTAATACTGTAGTCTACATGTCCATCAGAGTTATACAAAGGCTCTTAAGGACAAAACTCCTCATTAGGCCTATTCTAGTAAGAAACCATCTGTCTCATATTTTAAAACTTTTGGATGTGAATGTTATACACATATTCCAAAGGATAAGATAAACAAGTTAAATCTAAAAAGCACAAAATGTATATTCTTGGGTTACAGTGATGATCAAAAGGCTTACAAATTGTATGACCAAGAAACAAAGAAGATCATAGCAAGCCGTGATGTGGTCTTCAAGATTAGACTATTTTTAAGCTGATAACGTGAGTTTTCCTCCATTAAATCTTGTTGTGATTTCTAAAAAATATGGTTGAGCTCATCATCCAAAAGATAGGCTTCTTGTAATTCTTTAATCCATCCACTATGTAGCTCAATCATAGCTGAAACTTTACATGCCCACATGCGGGAAAGAGAATCAACTACTACATTGTCTGTGCCCCTCGTATGAGTGATATAAAATCATAATTTTTACAGAGTAGCTACGTACGTTGCTTAGGAGTGAGATAGGATTGAGTGAGAAAATACTTTAGGATCCTGTGATTACTTTGAACTCTAAATTAAGTGCCATACAAATAATGATACCACTTCTTTATCACATGTAAGATAGCCAACATCTCTTGGTCATAGACATTCATAGCCATTTGTTTATCTGTAAGCTTGTGACTCGTAAGGGCAATAACTCCATGCTCCTGTAACAAAATTGTCCCTATGCCATGGCCACTAGCATCACACTATATGGTAAACTCTTTAGAAAAATCCAAGTTTACTAGAATAGGACTAGAACTAAGAAGTTTCTTTAACTCATTGAAGCTACTATCTACAAGTGCATCTTTAAAAAAACCTTCTGTTTTAACATGACAGTCAAAGGAGCTGTAATAGTCGCATAATGCTTAATGAGTTGGCGATAAAATGACAATAGACCAAAAAACCCTCTATGTAAAGTAGTGATAGTAGGTGTTGGTCAATCTTCAATACAGTGCATCTTCTTAGGGTCAATCTCTATCCCTTTTTCATTGATAATATGGTCCAAGTACTCCACCTCAATCTACATGACAAAATACTTCATCTCCTTAGCAAAGAGTCTGTGATGACTCAGTACATCAAAAATCTTCCTCACATGTGATAAATAGTCCTAGAGAGTCTTAATGTAAATCAATGTATCATCAAAGAAGAGTAGGACAAAATGTAAGACAAAAGGTCACAAAAACTTGTTTATTAGTCTCTAGAAGGTAGTTGGAGCATTAGTAAGCCCAAATGGTATTACTAGAAATGGTATAGTTCATGATCAATCCTAAAGGAAGTCTTAACTATATCACCCTCTCGCATATGGATCTAATGATACATTGACTTGAAATCAATCTTGCTAAAGAATCTAGCTCCCTCGAGCTCATGAAGCAAATCATCAACTCTAGGTATTAGATACATGTTTTTCACCGTGACCTTGTTTAGATCCATGTAGTCAATACGTGTCTTGAAGGATTTATATTTCTTCTTCAATACGTACATGTAGTGATATGTATATACTCTGCATTATCTTGTAAAAATCCTGTTTTACTCTGTTTTGATCTTCAATGTACTTGAGTCTTTGAGAGTGCTTCAATCTTTAGTTCTCCACTTTCGGACAAGCTGATTATACTGGCTTCGAATCACCGAGAGATTCTTCACATTACGCATCTTTAATCTTGTTAGTGAAAAAGAAAGATGGATCCTTCAGGATGTATATTGACTACATGGATCCAAACAAGGTCACAATAAAGAACATGTATCCAATATCTAGAGTTGATTTACTTCATGAGCTCAAGGGGGCTAGATTCTTTAGTAAGATTGATTTGAGATAAGGATATCATTAGTTCCATATGCAAGAGGTGATATAGTTAAGATTGCCTTTTGGACTTATTATGAGATATATCATTTTCTTGTGATGCCATTTGGGCTTACTAATGCTTTAGCTACCTTGTTTAGTTTGATGAACAAGATTTTACAGCTTTTTATCTTCCAGTTTGTCCTAGTATTCTTTGATGATATATTGATTTACAACAAGACTCTCTAGGACTATTTATCACATGTGATGAAGGTTTTTGATTTATTGAGGTATCATAGACTCTTTGCTAAGGAGAAGTACTCTATCATGTAGATTGAGATGCAGTTCTTGGACCATATTATCAATGAAAATGTATATATGCTAACCCTAAGGTATAGTGTATTGAAGATTGACTAACACCTATTATCACTACTTTGCACATAGGGTTTTTTGGTCTATCGTCATTTTATCGCCAACTCATTAAGCATTATGTGACTATTGCAGCTCCTTTGATTGTCATGTTGAAAAGGAATGTTTTTTTAAAGATGCACTTGCAAATAGTAGTTTCAATGAGTTAAAGCAACTTCTTAGTTCTGCTTCTATTCTAGTAAGCTTGGATTTTTCTAAAGAGTTTACCATATAGTGTAATGCTAGTGGCCATGGCATAGGGACAATTTTGTTACAGGAGCATGGAGTTATTGCCCTTGAAAGTCGCAAGCTTACACATAAGAAAATGGCTATGAATGTCTATGACCAAGAGATGTTGGCTATCTTACATGCAATAAGGAAGTGATACCATTATTTGTATAATAGCTGGTTTTGAGTTCAAAGTGATCACAGGGTCCTAAACTATTTTTTCACTTAGTCCAATCTCACTTCTAAGTAGCCCATGTGAATAGCTACTTTGTAAAATTATGATTTTAATATCACTCATACGAGGGGTAAAGACAATGTAATAGCTAATTCTCTTTCTCACATGTGGGTATATAAAGTTTTAGCTATGATTGAGCTATATAGTGACTGAATTGAAGAATTACAAGAAGTCTATGTTTGGATGATGAGCTCAACTATGTTTTTCACAAATTATAGCAAGGTTCAATGGAGAAATACTCACATAATTTATGAAGGAGTTACATTCTCTTCGCCTTTAGCTGGACATTGTTGAGTGCTAAAGTGACTTGATTTTTTGGTTGATTTTTATTGTTTTTGTGGGTTGAATGATTGATTTTATATGATGATTGATTGTTTTGGAAGTGGTTTGATAATATTTTGGATGAGGTTGATTATGTTTTGGAAACTCACGATGATTTACAGTAGAGATATGAGGCTTTGTGATATTCTGATGGATTCTGTTGAGGTTCTGATAGCTTTTGTTTAGCTTTTGTTTTGTTTTGATTTTCTTTTGTATAAAGCCTGTAATGATTGATGGAAGTTGAGAATGTTTGAAATCTCATTGAATGGTTTTTGATAGTTTGGAATGGTTTTAGTATGAGTTATGTGGTTCTGATGTCTTCTATTGACCTTCTGTAACCCTCTGTTGAGCTTCTGTAGAGCCTCTATTTTTGTTTCTATTTTGTTCTTTATGCTTTTGTAAGTGTTCTGTGGAATGTATATGTGACTTTGGGAAAGTTTTCTAGCCTTGGAAGGAGGTGAATGTAAGTTCAAAAGATCTCAAGGAAGTCAAAGAAGCAGCTGTTGAAGACTCAAGAGAAGACTTGAGTGAAGTGACATTGATGAGCTATGAAGAGTCATTGTAATAGCTTTGGTGACCTTTCATATTAAACACATCTCTTGGAAGAGATATCCATGACCAAAGAAGGATTATTATGAGTGATTATTGATTATTGTAGAGGGAAGATGATATACTATTGATTGATTGAGAGAGAGAGAGAGAGAGAGAGAGAGAGAGAGAGTCGTAGATAGCCAATTCTATGCAAAACAATGTATCTACATATGAGAGATTCTAAGAGAAGACTATGAAGACAATGAAGATGAATACTATCTGATTTATTTTCATTCAAAGTGGTGTTTCTTTTGTGTTCTCTTTGTTGGTTAATGAATTCTATGAAGAATATGAAGAGAATGATGGATTTTGTTAAAGATAAAGCGGTGGGAGAATTGTTTCGATGAAGCTACATGAAGATTTCTTGTTCATGGTGTTGTTTTCTTTGTTGTGATTATATAAAAGATAAAAAAGATGATTGTTGATGTTACAAGATAGATTTTATTGTACTAGAAACCCTATTTCCTTGGTGTTTTTTTTTTGGCTCCATGTTTTTGGTGTGTAGCTGGGGAAAACTGCCATCAACAAGCATTAAAAGAGGTTGAAAATGAAAGAAATAATATTGCCAAGAAAAAAAGAATTCAATGCATGTCTGCAAAGTTCCTTCTTCCACTAAGGAATTGGAGATTCTTATTGCTAAAGCCACTTTTCACAAGAAGTTCATCTCAGAATGGCGAAGACATATTAGTATCATGATGTAGACTCTATGTGGTGGATTATTTCCTCTTTCAGTTGAAGCAATAGAGACGTGTATCTTGGTGGCAAATTGTTTGGAACAAACTGAAGTGCAGAAAGAGAGAGAATGACCATCTATGGAAAATTTAGCATTCATTGAGAAGTTTCTAGACATCAAGTGGGAGATTGTGAAGAAGCTTTAGGAGTCGTGGTTAATGGAGATTTACAAAAACAAAAAAGAAAAGAGTTGGCATTTGTTCGTGGATGCTCAACAATAGGATACATGGGACATATGGTGTACTAACAATCTCCTGTTTGTCCAATTAGCAATCCATTGGAAGTTGGTGGATAGAGTATTTTTCACAACATACACTATTGAAACCATTAGAAGCTGGCATTATTATGATGATGGCACAACAACGATCTTCAGAAGAATGAGTTTTGATACCTTCAGAATGGAATACCTTTCTCTCTGTAGTGGTCTGAAAGCTGAATTTAGAGACGTGGAAAAGAAAAAAGTAGAAGAAATGTTGGCTAGAGAATCCCATAGAGACTAAAGCTGCCTCTGATTATGTTTTGTTGAGTACAGACCAACTGGTTGGAGCCAACGCCCTGATGAATGACGAAATCAAGAGGCAAGCACTAGAACGAGTCTAGAGGTATGTGAGAAAAGAGAATGCAAAAATCAAGGCTGAGAACGAGCTTGCAGCAGAAGCCTTAAAAGTACTCTTTACAAAAGTCCCCATGGCGACTCAAGGTCCCCTTCCTAGTCAAATCCATCGTGGAAATATTAATGACAGACCAGCAAATGTAGTCCCATTGTTCATTTTTAAGGGAGAGATTAATGAAGATCTTGATCTTCATGTAGCAGTGTTTATGATAGCATGCTTGACTAACAATGCTAGAATCCTTGAGCATTAGTTAGTAATATTCTCCGCCACTTTCAAAGGCGCGGCGTTTCAGTGGTATGAGAGATAAGTAGTAGGAACTTTTGGCACATGGGACGAGCTGAAGTTGGCATTCCTCACTAAATTCAAGCGTGAAGATTTTGGAGAACGGATGCAAGAGGAGTTTCATGAATCTAAGTTAGTCCTTTGGAGAAAGAGTAGAAGCTTATGTCTCATGAATGGAATCCATACTAAAGAGATGGACCAACCATCATTTGGATGAAGGCATCCAGAAGGGATTTTTTCTTAGAGACCTACAACCAGAAGTTCGCAAGTTCGTTGAATTGAGATGATCAGTTAATCTACAAGCTGTAGTGGAAGATACAAGACTCTATGACGAAGTTGAAGCAAGGTTGTCAATGACCTCAAGAAGAGGAGACTTACCTCCTCCCATTCCAGGAATGGTTTATCCACCAAATGTAGTCCCAGGGACAGTTCTCTACCCCTACCCCTATATGCAAGCAATGCTGCAGTATAGTGCATCTAATCCATAGTGGCCATAGACGACAGTGCCTTAAATGATGGTTTAACCACAACAACAGTAACCTCAAATAGTTCTTGCAATGGCAACTTAACAATAGTGAAATCCTACCCATTGGAATCAACAACCCCAAGTCTTAACATGAGCTTTGAATCAAAACCAAAACAGAGGACCCTCTGGATCAACCCAACCAGTATATATAGTAATAACAGAAGCTTCCCAAAACCCTATTACATGTACTCAAGGAGATGAAGATTTGAAGGACTATCTATCCAATTGAGTCGCAAGTATCAAGAAAGAGCTTATGGATGTGATTACAGAACAATTACAGATACTGAAGGTGAATACCACCAATATATCCACTATAGTGGGAGGTGGGAAAGATGTGATGCGTTCTAATACATGGTGCGGAAAGTGCCGTCAGCAATACATTTAGCCACTGAATATACTCGAAAACCAACCATTCTTGGAGCCTTCTGCTCATACTATTTGAGAAAGAATCATATGGAGGATATCTGCTCTCTGAAAGAGGTGCATGAACGAAGAAAGAAAGATGAAGACACAAGATTTAACTTGTTAGAATCCAAAATGACAATTTAGGACATTAGACCAAAGCTTTAGGGAGTTTGGTTTTAATTTCGGTCCAAGGAGATTTTTCTCTCAGAGTTACAGAGAATGATAGTCTAGTGGTGGCCAGAGATCAGAGGTGGAGTGTTACAGATATGGACGTTAGGGTCATATCTCACTGAATTATCCAAACCCTAGAAGGTCTGTGGACTACAAGCCCTTATGCAGTTGATGCAAAGGAGAAGGCCACACTGCAAAAGACTATCCAAGTTCAGCTCCTATGAAAGCAACTTTTGATATCCAATAGAAGATCCAAGAATCTACTTTCAATTTGATGGAATTGAAAGTTGCTGCAATAACACATGCAAAGATAGGAGAATCCATAGTTCCAAAAGAGAACGTTCTCTTTGCCAAGACTGTGAAGTTTAACCTTCTTGGGGAGAAACAAAATAGTGCAGTACAAAACGATGTAGTAAAGAGCACTATAGAGTCACAGAGAGCTACAGAGACAGTTGTAGGGGAAGGACCAGAGTCTAGGAGATAGAGGATGTTGAAGTACATCCTCAGGGAGAAGAAGCACAAATGTTGCCTTGTGCTTCTTCTCCCTGAGGATGTACTTAACATAAAAGAAAAAGGGAAGATAAAAGTGGATGTGGCTCCATTTCCCAGTTGATTTGAAAAGCCTTTGAATCCTATCAACGAATACGATTTGGTCAAAGACTTGCACACTTTCAAACCAAACTTAACATTTTGCCAGTTGCTATTGTTGTCTCCTAGCTGTCGAAAGAAATTCAAAAGCATACTGACAAGAAGAAGAGGTCTAAGAATTGTTCCCTTCGTGGTGACCAAGTCCAACAGATCCTCAGAACCCGTGAAGAAAGTAGATGTGGCTAGCGCTTTCGTGAATCCTGAAATCCCAGAGATTGGCGTATGGATTAAATGATGCTTTATAGCAGACACATTGATTGATGGAGGCTCATCAGTAAACATAATGATGGATGTGATAATGAAGGATCTAGGCTTGCAAGGAATGCAACCTACATAGTGGCTTATCAGATTGACAAATCAAAGCAGAATCAAACCGTTGGGTATTCTCTTGTACGCAAAGACAATCCTCGCAGGAAGAGATTATTGATTGACATATCTGGTGGTTAAATCAAATTCCTACAGGACCTCATATCCTCCGTTATTGGGAGGACCTTGGCTTTTTGAAGCAAGAGCAAGGATGGACTAGTTCAAAGAAACCCTAACCCTAGGCAGAGCACCCAATAAATTGGTGTTGAAGTTATATGGATCGCAAAAAGACAATGGATCCATGTCCATCGAAGTTGTAACAGACTCTTCCAATGAAGTAATAGATGGTACAGCAGGAGATGAGAAGACCGCCAAACAGATCTTTCCCAAGAAAACAGAGGCACAGTCACTAATAGTGGGCATTGTAAACCAACTACCGAAGGAAGCAAAGTCTTTGTCCATGGGAGAATACCTCGTGCATGAACTCGAATTGACTTTTGAAATCACCTCTGACAGTGAAATAGAAGCATGGATGTATTGTTCTCCCTGTTATATGGTAGTTGTCGAGATAAAACTAGAGACAGAGACCGGAGCAGAGACAGAGACGGACACAGAGACAGATGCAGAGGACATAAGAGAGCCTGTTCTTCTCTTATTGAGTCCCCACAGAGATAGAAACGGAATCTGAAGAGGACGAAGGTGATAATGGAGAATAAGACTATGTAGGTGAGCTAGAAGAGTCTATCCTACTTGTAGAAGACAGAGATAAGCAATAAGTTTTTGAAATTTCTAAAGCCTCAGAGATAGAAGATCCCTTTTTGTTTGACAGAATGATTATGGTACCCTTTGGACTGAATAATGAGTCACGTCATCAGCAAAGTCTCTAAAAGAAATGGATTAAAAAGAATAGGCCTTCCTTCAGCAGTGGCTCTTGTCGCCCAAAGTTACCCTTCCTCAAAGAAGATGATGACGATACACATTGCCAACAACCCCCAGTTTGACAGTCTAAATGGAACGTAGAAGGTCTTGTTATGTGATATTCTTAGATGCATCCTTAGAAGACAAATCCTTGAGCCAAGAAGTAGTTCATCCCCAACCTAAACCCGAAACCTCAATGACACCCTTTTAGCCTTTCAAAGAGCGAGCTAAGCCTTCATGAAAAGAGGACACTAGTTCCAGTGTATCATTAGAAGAGGAGATTACTTCCTTGAAGGAGTCGGATCTCTACCCAGAAGCAGTCTATGGGACATTTATCCACGAACTGAAAGGTGAAAAGCAATTGATGTTCGTAAATGCTGATGGTACTGAATGCCACCTAAAGGTGGGTCTAAATCTTCCAAAAGATGAACTACTGGTCTTGCGAGACCTACTAAAGAAGAACTTAGACGGGCTTGTATGGTCGTAGAAAGATCTAAAGGGGATTGATCCCATAGTATGCCAACACCACATTAACCTAGAGCGTGATGCCAAGCTTGTGAGGCAAAGACATAGGCGCATGAATCTAAATTATTTTGCCCTAGTGAAGACTGAATTATTGAAGCTCCTTGAAGCTGAGTTCATTTATCTAGTGGCTAACAGCGAATGGGTTTCGTTCATTGTGGTAGTATCCAAGAAGGACGGGAAACTGCGAATATGCGTTGACTTCCAAAATTTGAATTCCAAGACGAAGAAGGATAATTTTTCTATCCCTTTCAGAGACCAACCGTTGGACATAGTGGCATGCCATAAGCTCTATCTCCTCTTGGATGGATTCAACGGATACAACCAAGTCTAAATCGCAGAAGAGGACCAATCCAAAACAACCTTCACAACAGAATGGGGAACGTATGCTTACAGAGTGATGTTGTTCGGGCTTTGCAATGCTCCTACTACTTTCCAACGAGTGATGATGGTTGTCTTCCAAAACCATCTGCATGATTTCATTGAGGTGTACCTCGATGACTTTTGTGTCTATAGCCTAATCCGTGAGCATTGAGGATACTTAAGAGTAGTGTTTTGATAGATGTCGAGAGTGTGGGATCTCTCTCAATCTTGAGAAATGCGTCTTTGGCATATCATCAGGAGTTATTTTAGGCCACATTGTCTCTGCACAAGGGATAACAACAGATCTTGTTAAGATTGAGAAGATTATTGTCTTAACAGCCCCAACCAACCTAAATCAATTAAGGGGATTTCTTGGCCATGTGGGCTATTATAGAAGATTCATTGTGCACTTTGCGACTAAGGCAGTCCCTTTGCATAAACTCCTCAGAAAAGATGCCGAGTTTACATGAACCAATGATTGTGATGCGGCGTTCAACACCAAAGAGTGTTTGATTGAAACACCCATCTTGCAGCCTTCTGATTGGACGAAGGAGTTCGATGTGCATATTGATGCATCAGTTGAAAGCCTAGGGGCAATCCTATGTTAAAACGGCTCTTCTAAGCTAGATCAACCTATCTATTATGCAAGTCAGAAAGTAACCGACAGAGAGCAAAAGTACACAGTGATGGAGCTTGAGTGTCTAGCAATGGTATTTTCCTTGGAGAAATTTCGACACTATCTATTGTTGGCGCATTTCAAATTCTACGTGGATCATGAAGCCCTGTCATTTCTGATGAATAAGGCCGATGTGAAGGAAAGAATGATGAGATGGCTCCTATTGTTTTAAAAGTTCGACTTTGAAGTAGTTACCAAATTTGGTCATTCTCATGTCCTGGTTGATCATCTGTCACGAATCCCTCAAAGCGATGAAGAAGAGGAGTAAGATGATCTAGATCTTCCTGATGTTTCCTTGTTTCTAGTCGAAATAGTTACCCCATGGTATGCCGACATAGCCAATCTCTTGGCAATCCAATAGTACCCCCCGGGTATTTCGAGCCATGAGAAGAAGAAGCTTCTGTTGGAATCAGGGTGTGGTAGGAGAAGAGATTAACATCGTATTGAAAGCATGCCATGACGAGCCTTGTGATGGACACTTCGTAGGAGAGGCAATAGCCCGAAAGGCCTTACTTGCCAGATATTGGTGGCCGATCTTTCATTAGAATGCCTATGATTACTGCAAACGGTGTGATGCTTGTTAGCGAATGGGAAAGCCGACCAAATCTAGTGCCATGCCCTTGCAAGCCATTCTTCCCCTAAAGCCATTCGAGAAGTGTAGAATTGTTCATGGTACTCATAATTTTCATGAGAATGCCCATGCTGTTGCTCATAATCACGTTCATCCGTCCTTTTAATTGTAGCCATTTGAGCGACTTGAGTCGTAAGGGCTATAAGTTTGTCATTGATTACCTTGATTTGCATGTTGGTGACTGAGAGGGTTGAGACCACTCAGTCCATCTTAGACATGAATTGACTGTGTTGCTCAATTAGTTGATTGTGGCTTGCAGCTCGGAGACCTTGTCGCCATAGAGTAGCAACCAATGCATTCATTCGGGGATGCCAAGTGTGAGAAAAGGAACCGGAACTAGGAGCCATGATTGATTTGTTTTTGCAGATACTATTGCCTCTTTGTTGGTGTGATGGAGTTCAAACTCTAATAGTTAAAGATCAACCTCAAAAGTATTGTTATATGGTCAAACAGTGCCAAAAGACAAATCAGCCTTGCTTGCAAGTCAGCCTATTGTACTTGTGTGAAAATCAGCCCTTCTCATTCAATGTGATAAATAGCAACCCCAGGTCATATAGTTGCCTAATCGAAAGTTCGATAAGTTCCTGGTCTGCTAAGAGGTGTGTGAAGGGATGTTGATACTCAAAAGGGTACTGATACACTGGTTGGTGTATAGGTAGCATTCGCTTTAGCAATCAATGGATACAATATGTTACTGTTGATGCAAATGCTCTTTACACATCTACTCTTCAAGTTGGACTTTTGCCAAGCTCACTATTTCTGTGAGTTGGTCAATATGATCTCTCCTTTTGCTCCTCTAGTAGTAGTCATCTCATGCACAGTAAGAAGCTTGAAGGATCACATAACTTTGCAGTCTGGCGAAAACAGTGCTACAATATCCTGTTGCAAAAGAAGCAAGCAAAGCCGATTAAGACTAAAGGGGAAAAGGCCGCAAATATGGAACAGGAAGATTGAGATGAGTTAAATGAGCTTGCATGCTCAACCATCGAGCTATCGATTTTTGATGCCTTGCTATTTAACATTAAAGGTTTGGATTCTGCCTATGCTATCTGGACTCGATTGGAAGAACTGTATGCACAGAAGAGTGCCACAAGCAAAGTTTATTGGCTGAAAAAGCTTATGGATTTGCATATGAAGAGGGTACAACAATGTCTACTCACTTGAGTGAGTTTAACTCTATTTTCAGCCAGCTGGTTGCCTTGAAGTTTTTGATTGATGAAGAATTTAAGGCTACGTTCTTGCTTTACACTTTGCCAGAGAGTTGGGATACATTCATGACTGTTATGAGCAATTCTAATGTGATTCTTTTGTATGCTGATGTAGAGAGTGCTCTACTCATGGAAGAAATGAATCGGCAGAACAATGCATCCAGTAAGTCTTGTAGTGCTTTGCATACTAGGGGCAGATCACAACAGAAAGACAAATGTGATAGCAAGGGACGCAGTAAATCACATGGCAGGAATGTTGAATACTATCATTGTGGCAATAAGGTTCACATTAAACGTGATTGCTACAAATGGAAAAAAGAGAAAGGAAAGGGCAAGAAGATAGATGATAGTAAGGAAGAGAAGGCAGAGAGTCAGCCTAAGATGGGTAGTGTCAAAATTGAAGAGGTGAATGTAGTTAGTCGTGACAGTGATAGTGGGAATGATGTACTCTTGGTCTCTTTACACTTTAGTACATATGCTTTATTTGTAGATACAGATGATGACATGCATACTTGGATTCTAGATTCAGGTGCTTCCTTTCATGTCACCCCTCATTGTGAGTGGTTTTTTGACTACATAGGGGGTTGACATGGGGTTGTCCATCTTGGGGATAACGATGTATGTGACATTGCAGGTGTTAGCAGTGTGCAATTGCAGTTTAAGCATGAATCTGTCTTCACACTTCGGCATGTACCTCAGCTCAAGAAGAGCTCGATTAGCACAGGGCAGGTAGATGATGATGGATTTCATACCACATTTGGTGATGGGAAATGGAAGATTTGTAAGGGACCTAGAGTGATTGCTAGAGGTTGTAAAAGTGATACCTTGTATTCTCTCCATGTATTCTCTCCATGTATCGTGTGTGTGACCATGTTGTTGCCATGACGAGCAACCAAGTGTTTCGTTGTGGCATGGCCGGTTGGGACAGATGAGTCAAACTAGAATGAAAGTGCTTTCTCATTTGGTGGAAATGGAAGATTTATAAGGGATCTAGAGTGATTGCCAGAGGTGGTAAAAGTGATACCTTGTATCCTCTCCATGTATCTAGTGTGCGTGACCATGTTGTTGCCATGATCGAGCAGCCAAGTGTTTCTTTGTGGCATGGTTGGTTGGGACACATGATTCAAACTGGAATGAAAGTGCTTTCTCGTTTGGGTTACTTGCCTTGTCTTTGTTATGCTGATTTTGAGCATTGTGATCATTGTGTTTATGGTAAACATGCATAGATGTCTCATAAGAAGTCTCTTCGCTGAAATCTTTTCCTCTAGAGTTAGTACATTCCAATGTATGTCAAATGCTAGGGTTATCTTTAGGGGGGAAGAAATATTTTGTCACCTTTGTCAATGATACTATACGAAAGGCATGGGTTTACCCTATTCGTAGCAAGGACGAAGTGCTTGATAAGTTTAAAAAATTCTTGGCATTGGTTGAAAATTAGACCGATAAGACACTTAAGTGTCTTCACTTTGACAATGGCGGGGAATATGTGTCCAAGGCCTTTCAGGCATTTTGTGACAGCAAAGGGATAAAGAGGGAGCTCACTGTCCCTCATAATCCATCCTAAAATGGAGTTGCAGAGTGTATGAATCAGACCATACAGGATAAGGTCCTTACGATGTTGTCTCATGTTGCTTTACCTCATGGTTTTTGGGTAGAGGCTGTTATGACAGCCGTACACTTGATTAATCGGTCACCAAAAAGATCTTTTGGGGGGGGGTAGTTTCCCAAGAAGTGTGGTCAGGCAAGCCACTTTCGTATGCACACTTGAAAGTGTTTGGCTGCGAAGCATTTGTGCACACACGCAAGGAAAAACATAGTAAACTTGAGCCAAAGTCCTATAAATGTATTTTCCTAGGATATGGTGATGAAGGTCAAATGGGGTATAGATTATGGGATCTCGAGAAAAGGAAAGTAGTACGCAGCAATGATGCTATCTTCCAGGAAGATAGCATGTATAAACAACCTGAAAAGACTGAGGAGGTCCGTAGGGTTGTATTCCGGGAAGAAATACCTTTTGGATAGCAAAATGTGCCCGTTGTACAACAGCAAATATTTGTTGTAAATGAATATGCAAATACAAAAAATAATACTGGAAATGATCGACTAGCTATTGCCCATAGTAACGAGTCACTGGAGTGCAGGAACAGCTAGGACATCAAGCTGTTAATACTGATTTGCAAGCTAAAATGCCAGGACAACAAGCTGAAAATGAAAATTTGTAGGAACAGCCAGCAAACAATGATCATTGGGATAGGAGATCGTCTAGGGCTACTAGACAACCTGATAGATTTGTTCATGGTGCAAACAATGTGGCTAATTATGTTCATGTTGACAGACTGTGGTGAACCGTCTTGCTTTCAAAAAGCAATGGACAGATAGGACAACAAGAAATGGTATAAAGCCATGTTGTCGAAGATGGAATCTCTTAAGAAAATTGACACTTGGGACTTGGTGCAATTGCCTAAAGGGCAGAAAACCCTTCCATGCAAATGGGTTTACAAGATGAAGGTCACTTCTGGTTCCTCACCAAAGTACAAAGCAAGATTGGTTTTGAAGGGGTACAAGTAGGAACATGGAGTTGACTTTGATGAGATCTTCTATCCTGTAGTCAAGATGACTACATTGAGAACCGTTTTGGGCTTGATTGCAGCTGAAGATATGGAGCTCATACAGATGGATGTAAAGACTGTATTCTTACATGGTGATCTGCATGAAGACATATATATGCAGCAGCCTGAAGGGTTTGTGGTGAAAGGGAAAGAGAAGATGGTATGTAAACTCAAAAGGAGTTTGTATGGGCTGAAACAAGCACCAAGAGAATGGTATCATAAGTTTGATACATTTATGCAATCTCAAGGTTTTCATAGAAGTCAAGTGGATCACTGCTTGTACACCAAGAAGACCGTAGATGGTAGCCTGATTATCTTGGTTCTGTATGTTGATGACATTCTAATTGCTGGCAGGGATATTCATGCCTTGGACTCACTGAAGCAAAGTCTTCATAGCAGCTTTGACATGAAGGACCTTGGTGATGTAAATCACATCCTTGACATGCGAATACTCAGAGATAGGTCAAAAGGATTACTCTATCTATCTCAATAGGAGTATATCTCCAAGGTTTTGCAGTGTTTCAATATGGAGGGGGAGAAAACAATTGGGGTTCCATTGCCTCCATATGTGAAACTTAGTACAGAGGACAGCCCTACATTAGATGATGAGAAGGTTGAAATGGCCAAGATACCATATGCTTCAGCTGTTGGCAGTTTGATGTATGCTATGGTTGCTACACGTCTTGACATTGCCTTTGTAGTGGGAGTGGTTATCAAATACATGGCAAACCTTGGTAAAAAGCATTGGGAAGCAGTGAAAGGTATTATGAGATACCTCAAAGGCATAAAGGATTTGTGCGTCTGCTTTGGAAAGTAGAAGGCATCTGTTGTTGGCTTTACGGATGCAGACTATGCTGGTTATGCGGACTTCAGAAAGTCCACTTCTGGGTATGTGTTTACCTTCACAGAAGGAGCAGTCTCTTGGATCCATGGCTACAAAAGTGTGTTGCATTGTCTACTACAGAGGCAGAGTATGTGGGTGCTACTAAGGCATGCAAGGAGGCTTTATAGCTTCCACGACTGGTGGGTGAGCTTGGCATTATAGAGTTACCTGTTCTCCATTGTGATAGTCAAAGTGCTATCATGCTAGCATGGAATCCCTTCTTTCATGCAAAGATGAAGCACATACAGGTGAAGTATCACTTCATTAGAGATGTACTTGACAGTAAGAGCATTGAGCTTGTCAAAGTGCATACAGATGATATTCTTGCAGATATTCTCACGAAGGGTCTTCCAGTAGAGCGGTTTGCTCATTGTCAACAGATGATGGGAGGTGGATAGATATATGTATTTTAGCTTTGTACATACCTAGACTTAGCTGATTCTTTTCTCCCCTTAAGGCACATTGCCTTTAGGTGGGAGGTTGTTGGGAATGAAGGGCTATCGTGCCTTTTATATATGCTCGGGTGTGAACACACCCTTGGCACATTTGTACTTTCATATATATATCTATCTAAAAACCTAAAGAGGGATGCTCGTCATTGTACCCACAAGTCGTGCTCACTCTCCTCTCTACTTTGCACTCTCTCTCTCTCTCTTTGTGTCTCTCTTTGCTGTGAGAAAGCATTGCTTGTCTCGATCCTCACACCACAGGGCATAAGAAATGAAAGCACTTTCAGAACTGACAGTTAGAAAAGCAGCTGTGTCTGAAATCTTCTCTGCATCATGTGGCTGTTGTCACAAACTTTCCCTTTCCAACTTCAAGACTATTTGTGACATCAAGATTCCAATTGCCAATTTTGTTGGATGGCAAAATTTGCACCAACAGTGGCCGATTCAGAGCCTTATTAGTGAATTCCTCATCTAGATGGCATTCACATGGATACAGCAGTGTTGATGAAGAAAACCTTCTTGAAAATGGCCATCTGATCTTGCATCTAAATGTGGTTTGGATGGATCAGCCTTGGACTCTAAAACAAAGAAGCAACTTGCTGTTTTTACAAGACTCACTAGTGCTTCAATTTCCAAAACATGGTGTTCCATCATAACTCATGTTGTGGCTAGTACAGATGAGCATGGGGCAGCTCAAAGGACACTCAAGTATTCCCTAGTCGATGTTTGTGTAGTACAAGCTAAAGAACGCGATACTAGAGCACAGAAGAGAATAATTCAGGTGCAGATGAAGAAGAGATTGCAGCAGGCCTGCAGGATTTGTGGTGCATCAGGTCTACAAGCTCCCAACATTATAGTGATGGAGCTCCCCAACGATTCCCTCAAGGTCTGATGTCCTTCAGCGCCTGATAGCCATAAAGGAATTAAACAGTATCATCATCATGTGTGGACATAGCACATCTCTCACGAATGCATGATCATAGCACAAGTATGATTGCTACTGTTGCTACTGATCCGCATGCTGTCCCAAGGAGTAGTGAAACAAGAACTCCAAGGATATAATGCCTTTTGTAACTTGAGGCATTAACATAATGAACATTCTGACTCTCCATGTCTCATGGAATACATCAACCCTATCAATCCATCATTCGCCATTGATCCCTTCGACCTTGGGAGTACCTTTGACCCTCAACACTTTGAATGCCAGGTCTATGGTGAACAATGCAGACGTTGGTGCTGCAATGTATGCAGCTGGAGAACACGACAGCGAAGCCCTACTTGAGCATCAGCTGGGTTCCTTTCTTCCAACTTGGACTCCTCTGAAGCCCAACATCCTTGGCCAATGGTACGCTGGCCTAGAGCAGCCTTCTACTTCCTTCCCAAGCATCAAAACTTCGGCAGCACGCCCCCTTTAGTTGGGTTGATACTACTTGCCTACTTTTCCCAAAAATAACCATGCTGCATTTATCAAACAAAAATCAATAAGGGGCTTTATGTTGAGAGGATACTCCTTGCTTCGCTCAACTCCACTTTTGGGCAAAGAAGAAACGTTTGCAAAAATTTCCCAAAAAGGCCTTGGAAGCAAGAGGCAAAGTCACCCACAGATACCAACACCTTATGGAAGGACATCAGAATCAGCTATCATCACTTTTTCTTGTGTCTGTCCATGCGATTTGTTTCCTGTGACTCGATTTGCTTGACAATATCCATATTCTCAAGTACTTGCATGAATACCACAGGTCGCTTATCTAGGCCAGCATACTCGATAATTCAGCTTTCGGAGGTAGACTGATCACTTATGATATGCAGCCCCAACATGTGTCTCTAAAGGTTGCGTTTGGGTTTTAGGGGACAATCGCAATCATAACATTGACTTTTATATTTGGGGAGCATTGCTAGTCAAAAACATCTTGGGAAGGTCAGTGTTTTGATATTGGCCGCTAGAAGATCTGATTGTAAAGTATGGAAAGGCCTAGCAAATCCTGTTGCTTCTTCCTTTGCAATTGATGGGCACAACATGATCTATAGCTCAAACAGTCTTGAGTTTTTCCAAAAAATGCTTAGTATTTATCTGGCACAATAGGCATGGTCTCACAATAATTGACCTGTCAAGGGTCTACCAACAGACTAGATCAACAGGACCCTTAGCAGCTACAACAACAAGCAAATGTGTGCCTCCTTCGAAGAGCTGAGTCGTAGGATGGCCTCCAGTGGCTACCTATAGAAAACAATAAACCCTTGCCAAACCTGCCTATTTTTTTACCATAGGACTCTCACACAACAGCCATTATATGTTCTTGGAGCTAGCTCGAATCTCCCTGAAGATGTCTCTCACATAGTTAGACTGATCCACCTCAAGAGGGTGCTTGAATGATAGAGCAAAGCACAAGGGAGCTTTCCCTCAAGATGTTTCTGATGGTTTGGAGCAAGGAATGAGAGATATAACCAAAAGAGAGACCATGGCAGCTTGAAGCAAGCTTGAGGGAAGAAGAGAAAGAAGGTATTTCTTGAAAAGTAGCAGTAGTTTTACTCTAACTCCACCAGGAATCCCTAAATTTTTACCTCAAAATTTGTGATGAGCTACTAAATTTGACTCGAGTGCCTTCAACTTGGCCATAGCTTTGTGAGATCTCCAAGATAGGTTGCCAGCACCATGTGGTACTCCATCATTGCTTCTTATAGCTCCTGTCCTTGCTGTACGCGTGTGACTAGTTTTTTTTTTGTAAAATATAACTGTATATGAGAAAAGAGAAAGAAGAAGGGACCAAATACCTAAGCTGCAATACCAACTATAATGAAGAAGACCTAGGAGAGAGAAGGAGAGATTACAGAGAGGAGAGAGAAAGAGGAAGAAGATGAGAGAAGAGAGAAAAACATAGGAAAAGAGAGAGAAAGAGAAGGGAAGCCATGAAAGTTGGAAGGAAGGGTAAAAGAGACTTGATTAGTGATAAGTGATCCCTAATTGGATCTCCCAACACCTTAAATACCCCGTCAGTATAACTAGGTATTCTTGTTCTAACCTGTGTCCTACCCGTCTATCCCCACTCTTTTACATAGGAATTATGATGTTTTCACGGACATAGATGTGAGATTTTTCTCTTTTGCAAGTAAACAAGATTTTTCTCTCATGTCTTACAATTGCATGGACTAGTGCCAGGACAGGTGTTGCTTACTTGGAATGATTGGGCACTATAGCTGGTAGTTACTTATGGTGGCATTAGTAGATACTTGAGAACAAGGACACTTCCAAAGTGAAGGAAACAATGAGCACCATGGTGGCAATTTGGTCATGGTGGTTAGGTACTTGAGGACAAGGAATCTTTCAAAGTGAAGGAAACAATGTAAAGTTAGGCACCACTTTCCATGGGCTAGAGAGTGGTGGCAGTCTACAAGAAGGCTGGTCGCATGTTTGTGGATTTGGATGGGTACACTGCAGCTTAGGACGCAGGTAGTTTCAATGGGGGAGAATACAGTGCACTTGATGACTTGCTGTACCATGGTGATGGCATGGCAGCCGTTGGCAAGGGAAAAGTAAATTGTGGAAAAAGAAATCATGGTGGTGTTGTGCCAGCTGAAACATTTTTTTGCCCCCCCAAGGCATAGCAAGCTATTTGGTGTCCACAATCTTAGAGACAACCTCATCGTTAGAGATAGAGAAAGGATATATGAGTAGGAAGTTGGTGAAGCACATGAGGTATGTATCTATATCCTCCTCTTGCTTCTATTGAAAGGATCCTCACTTCTTTCATTGCTGCAATTTGTTGTTTGTGATAGTAAAGTGTTGGAGAATAGCTGAGTGCTTCTTGGCCCTAGTGCACATTGGATAGCTCTTGAAGTGTAACCTCTATCAAAGAGTCACATTGCCATTCGGATTCTTTTGAACACGAAGAATCTTGAAGCCCTTTGTTTGCCATATGTAGGCAAGGGTACTATTTGTTTCCTTGATCCAAGTATTGACAGGCTTGCCATCTCACTTGCCATTGAACTTTAGAACGGCGAGTTTCTTAGCTGTTGCTTCTTGCTCTTTCTATGTGAGAGAGATCTCGATTCATTAAACCTATAGGATGCCTCCTCTTAGTAGGCAATGATTGAGAGAGGCTTGACATTTAGGTGGTTGTGGTGATCAAGCAAAGGACAGAGTGTAAACGTAGAAGAGGGTGAAACATTTGGAGGAGTTTGTGAGAGCACCCTGTTTGCTCCTTACATGCTGTGAGGTGGGGAAATTCCTTTGAACTATGCTAGTGGCTTGCTTCATACTTGGTGCTCTTAAGTTGGCTCCAATGATCATTTGTGGTATGCTAATGTCATCCACTATATCTGGAATCACCATTTGCTTGAGGCACGCCATTCTCACTCCAGAATTGACGGCCTCCTGTCTAAGCTAAAGACCGTCAATTTTAAAGAATTCATATGGCTTTGGCAAAGAGCAAGTTGTTATTTTATGCCATCACTTCCATGCATGCTGCATGTGCCTTCATACGTGTCTTGTTGAGTATTGTAATCCGCAAGCTATGGTGGATGGAACTCTGTGTGTGTTCCTAGGTGGGGTGCAAATTACTTCCATGGTTTTGGTTGGTGTGATCCTCAGAGAGGTGCTTGCTTCATGGATGGATATCATTTACACCACCTTGGTTGTGCTTGCTTGGTGATCCCCTTCATCTATTCTTGTAACCTTTCACCTCCATGTATGCTTGTTCATGATTCTATCTGAGTTCTATTTTATGCGTGTTCAGTATTTGTTTTGTTTGTGCTCCATGCCTATGTTCTTTGCTTCTGCTTCTCTTGTGCACTCTCACATGGTATCAGAGATCTAGATCTCTAGATCTTGGTGCTTTGGTCGTCTGTGTTTTGGCTGACTGCAGGTGATAAGCAGCTGCACTTTCCTGTTCTAGAGTGGTTATTGATTGCCTTTGCCTGATTTGAAGCTGCTAATCACTGCATGTCACCTTCCCTCACCATAGGCGGCCTCTTCTCCATCTAGGCAACATTTCTCAAGGGGTGGTGACAGCTCTCAACATTCTACATAATTGACATTTTGGTCGCACTTGTCAAGGACTGCTGCTTGTAAGTGCTTGATCACCTACATTTTACACATTCTCACACTCTGACATTTGCATTTGTGCTTCAGAAAGGGTCTTTCATGTTAGTGCGAACACACTAAACTAGTTTGCTATTGATCCTAGTCTCAAGCATACATTTGCATCCTTGGAGCTGAGAGTTGTTGAGGATGCCAAGAACAACTCTGAGTGTGCTATACTCAAGACAGATCCCAATATGTAGCAGCAGGCTGAGATGACTTCAGGCAGCAAAAATACAAACTTGCTGAATGAGATGGAAGCTTCACGAAAAGCATCTAAATGTGTGTGAGAGAGAGAGAGAGAGAGAGAGAGAGAGAGAGAGAGGGAGAGGGGGAGAGAGAGAGAGAATTAAAAAAGGGGACACACAGAGAGAAAGTACAAGTCACAATGAGTCCCACTATCTCACTGTGATAAGCTCAAGCTCAACTGCATAAACCTTTTGTAGATCCAACATGGGTCTGCAGTGCTACAACTTCCTTCAGTTGATAGTTGAAAAAGGAGAAATAAGCCACAAACAAAAGTAAAACGCAAGCTGTGGCTGATCAAAACATAGATGGCAACAGCGGGTCAAACCTCTGGATTTGGAAATTATGGTGCAGATGAGCCAGTGACTGCTCCAACTAGCTGGACAGAGGCTGGATGATGATGGCAAGAGCTGGTTGAAATTGTGGTCAAATGTTATCAATGCAGCTGATAAGGCTGGCCAGAGATAACTGCAAATTTATTAGTTTGTATGGATTGTGTAAGGCGTACAGAAGGCCATGGTTTACAGCTTAATAAGGCCAATTTCCAGGAGCTACTATCTAATGTTTGCAGGAATTCACCAGTACACCCTCTGCCTCAATCAGACAAGTAGTAGTTACATGAACATCAAGTTTGCTAACCTTGCTCATAAGGCTACACTGTACAGCACAGATCAGGTTCCCTTTTCTTGTGAGATGAAACAATGAAAGTTGGGCTCCTTTTGATTGTGAGATGCAAACATTGAATTTACAGTAAATGTCTTGCCTCCAGAAAAAAGTACCTGGTTGCAGTGAATTTCAGTCTTCTTCTTGGAAACCCTTTTGTCTGTGATGATCATTTTCAAAATTAATTTTGTTTCTTTTGTGCTTTGTTTCAAAACTTTTGTTTTCTGTGTGTGATTCAGGAGATACAGTGGGTTCTGTCATTTATGTACCTTGTGAAGTCATTAAGCAACGAATGCAGATTCAAGGGGCACCTCATACATGGAAAGTCCAAATGGCCAATGTCGCAGCAAATTCAGAAACACAATATTACCAAACATTTTCACATGCTGCAGCCTCAATTGTTAAGCAGGAGGGTTTCAAAGGCCTGTATACAGGGTATGAGTCTCCTTGCATTTAGTGGTTCCCTTAGTTGATTAAAGTCATGTTTGGTGGGACTTCAACAATGCACAACTCTATTATTGCAAGTCATGCTCTATAAACTTCTGCCTGTCTCTGCAGTCATGCATCATGTTTTATGCTTTATGCTCTTGTTTTATTTTATTCTCTGGTCATCCTTTATGTCCTATTATAGTTTTCAATATATTTATATTAGAGGATACTGGTGTAAATGTAAGGACCTAGTATTTGGCACTGACAAGTATTCTGTGACAAATACAGGATTTGTCTGCATTGATGGGGTATTTGTAAGTATTGAATCCTTTAAATTCTGTCTCAAATTGTGTTAGCTGCATTGGGTTTACCTGCGGTATTTGGATTACGTCCAGGGGGTTCATAGCTCATGGGGTGCATGTGCAGCTGACATGTGAAGTGCTTTCTTTGTATGGAATAAAGTGGCCACATTGACCTGCAAAGGATTGGGTCTGCATCATGCACTAACTTGCCTAAAATTGTTCTTGCCTACAATGCAATTAGAAGGCTGCAACTTGGAAAAACTTGCCCATTGTAACGTGCCCGCCCAAGCTACTTCCTTGGCGGTACATTCTTAGTAACCCATCAAGAGATGTCCTAGAAAACGCCATTCAAGATTTGATGAAAACCCTCGGAGTTTGCTAACTAGGCTTGCTTGAGTCTACCCCGCAGTGGAAGTTTCGACCGTTCCCATGAGGATCGACCTGAGTCTTTTTAGTCAAATCAACTACTAACGGTTGATTAGTGTTAGCGGTTCGAGTATCCATCCCTTATAGAATTTACTGCTTGAAACGGTCTTACATTGTGCTAGGTTCAAAGTGAATGGGAGACGAAGGGAAGTGTGGCACTATGATCCCTTCTGCCCATGGTTCTAAAGTGATGCAAGTTAGGCTTTTTGATCTTTAATGATCCATAAAAAATGTGATTTTTATTCCTTCTTAGGAAAGCTCTTGGCTTACTGAGACCACCCAAGCATAGGTCTGGATCAGTCATCCTCTCGCTTCCCTTGAGAGAGTATTTTTAATTACCTAATTACCTACCACCTTAGGTTCAATATATAAAAATAGCTTCTTTGAATTATCTCTTGATACAAATTTATTACACGTCTTTAATTCATGACACAAAAAAAGAATAAAGCAATCCCTTCTCAATAGTGCCTTTAAGAAAATTAACTTTTTACAATGTTTTCTGTTCTAACTAGAATGATGCCAACCCGAAGGTATTATTCTCTCCAAGTTCAGTTCTTAAAGTAGTACTAGAACTTCTAGGATACTATCTGGAATTTGAAGGGTGGTTGGCAGTTCGTGAGAGCTTGAGGAGTTTATGACTAGAGCCCCCTGGTATCCTCACCTCCTCTTGCCGACTAGAGTTTCCTAACGACAAGACCTTTTGTATCATGATTGGTCTATACTCACTAACGCGAAATTGGAAAGAGAAAACCCCTTGGAGCAGGTTTTATTCACGCTGGCCTTGGGAAGGTCTAGCACCATCAAGAACATTGCCTCAGTCGACGTTCTGTGCTTACCAAAATATTGTCTCAGTCGTCAAGTTGTACTGGGTTATCCATCTCTTAGCTTGATGATTTTAGAAAAGATTAGTACCTAACTTACAGTCACGAACAACTTTATTCGAATGTATTAAACATAAACTTTTAACAAGTTTATTTCCAAGACAAATTAAAAAAAAAAAAAAATCAAGGCAAAACTTAGTGTAATGACAATACCTTCCAATAGTCTTTTTGAATTCCTCCTTCCTCGGGATCTAGTTTGGATTAAATAAGAATTCTATTATTGAGAATAACTCCCTTGGAGTTTTGTGGGTCCTTGCCCGTGATAAAAAAATATTGGGTAGTTTTATTATGAAAAGTATTCTTTTGATAATTCTATCTCAAGGTCTTTTATATACCAAGAATTAGTGTCTGTGATTATCCATTAGAGGTTTTGTTAGATCAATATAAATAAAAAATATTAAGTCTTTTAGGGACACAATACATTTCTTGTACTCTCTTTGGTTCATCTTGTACAAATCCAAGTTATCCCCTGGAATTTGTGGTTAAGAATTTCTTTAAAAGATTATATGCAAAAAATGAATAAAATTCTATTTTATGAATGCAGCTTTTGTTGCCAATTCATGGGATGATGGCTTACTAGCTGCTCTTATTATAAAAATATAGTACTTGGGGGTCCATGATGAGTGCTTGGCTGATTGTATTCGCAGCTTAGGATGTGATATTCCGACTTTATTTTCAATCTTTTTGACTTTTTGCAGTTAGATTTAAAGAATTCTAGACCATTAAATAAAGGAAGCCTTGAATAAGAATAGTCCAAGTTAGCATGTACCAACTCTAGAGGAGCATTTGCTCTATTCTTACTTTCTTGTGGAAATGTCTTTCTTTGTTGCTTGCTCATCATACAAGCTTCATATGGATCATTCAATTCAGTAAATGTAGGTAGGTGAGCAACCACACCTTGCTTATGCATCTCCTTCAAAACTGTAAATCCAACGTGTCCAAATTTTTCATGCCAAAGCTTATTTGTGCCCACTCCAGCAGTGGCTGTAAGAGCACTTAGCTCATACATGTTCCTCCTCCTTTCTCCTTTACTAACAACTTTGTCAGTACTGTTAATTTTTGTACTTGTTTTGTTGAATCTCACTTTATGACCAAGATCAGTTATGGCGGTAAATGATAAGAGATTTCTCTTAATTTTTGGAATATACAATACATTTGAAAGCTTTTGGACTTTACCATTTGCAACATTAAAAAAAATAGTACCTATTTCCATAGCAAGGCATTTTGCATCGTTTCCAACAGTCATAGTGATGGATTCTTGTAGGGACTGCATAAAACTATATAGACCTTTCTTGTTGGTCATGTGGCAGGATGCACTACTATCCAATACCCATGAATGAGTTATAGATTTTTCTTGTGTCGAGAGGAATACACTTTCTTGATGGTTGCCATGAATAACTCCGGCCCTACTTCAGCTGTGTTGGTTGTCTCCTTTTCCTTACTTTTAAGGGTACCGTCTAACTTGCCTTCGTTGAAGATTGGTGGATGAATCCCCAATGTTTGAATAGCTGATACAGTAGCACCGCCTCTAGGATTGCTTCTTGATGTGCCAGAACCGCTTGCGGAAGTCAACATCGCTCCTGCCTGTTGCTATTGAAGCCTTTGCCTCTCGCGCACTCTTCAATCCCTAGAGCCCCCTGGGCTCTGAAAAATTACATGGTGCAACAAATAGAATTTGAGTAAGAGATAGAGAAATATAGTACATAGCATATAAGATAATTTTTTTTTTCTTTAACTCCAAACAAGTTGATACAAAGATAACTCTGTCCACCCGTGCACTTCCAATGTGAAGCCTAGATAGAAGATAGGTGAAGAGCTTAAGGCTAGGTGGAATAACTTTGATTGGGTGAAAGGATGGATCTTGAAAGCCATGAAGGGGTCTACCTTTTATAGCTTGTGAAGGGGGTCATGATGGATGACCTTCTATATGCACATGTGTTTGTTGACCTTCCATCTGCATATGTGTCTGTTGACTTTCCATGTGCATCTCTACTAGTTGGTTAAGGAATATTCCCTACCCCTAGCCAAGGGCTACTTTCATGGCCCTCGGACTCAAAATAGGCGTCCTTGATAACTTCCTTACCTTGTAACACTCCATGCGGTGTGCCTCAAGTTGCTACCAACTTTAACTACTCTGTCTGACCCAAGGGCTACATCCGCAACGGTCACCTTTTGGCCATCTAGTCACATAGACCTCATCTAACATACGAGTCAAGACCCACCTATGTCCAGACTCACGCATGGCTTCTCCTCATAATGGGGACTTTACAACTTTGAGCACCATGGATCATTAGTGGCACCTTACGAGGGTAGGGCATTGAGCATATCTAACATATGGATGATATTTGCTAATTAAGGATATCTTTCAAGGCCAAAAGTTGTTTTCTAATCTCCTTAAAATATTTGTGAGAAAAAGCGATATAATGCCATGTCTATACCAATGAGGTGTCGTTGTCGGAGAGGGTTGTATTGTACTCACTAGGATCGTTTCTAATGTGGTCATGTATCCAAAAGAGATGGAACACCTGAGGGCCCATTGTGGAATGGGTCTCTTCAAACCTATTGTCATGAGTTCAACTCTAGTCTAAAAGGGGTTTCCATTGCTAAGGGCCAAGACCAAATTCTTCAACTTGGCTAGGCTGAAGAAATGAATCTCTATGCTTTGAAGATGGCTAATGGGACCGATCAGGAAGTTGCGATATGGCTCCTTAGAGAGGAGGCTTATGGAGAAAGGCTACCCAATTGGGTGGCTCCGAAACTACACTCGGGGGATGTAATGGTTGGACACGCTCTAGTCGTTGCATTCCTTGATGAAGCTATATTGTGATATCTACGAGATCTACATAGATCATAGTTTTTGAACTCATTGGGAGATGACGATACTACCTTGGAGGCGTGACAACTGTATGCCAGAGAGCTTAGATCTTGTGATATCATCACACAATTAGCTTTACCAAAATGAGTTGTGAATAGTCTAGGAGTGTGGCGGTAGCTCATAGGGACAGAATCCTCCTATAAGTTGATGTCTAAGATGGGCATGGCACTCCTTATGCAAAAACCTGTTGAGATGGGGCGTTTTATTGAGTTAGGGTTAGGGTGATCCTTTGGCAAGTCTTGAGTTACTTGGGTCTCTAAATGCAGTGCGTGGTGCCTATCCTCACCGGTGTAATGTTGGTCTCCTTGGAGCTATCAATTGAAGGGAGTGGAAATAAGCAGCATAGTCCAGGGAAACCAGAGGCTTAAGGGTTTGGTTCTGTTATAGCATTTTCATAACCTGGTTGTGCATACCCAACTTAGAAAACAAAACAAAATAAACTTTGAAGATGGCTAATGCAAACTAATGCAAGCCAATGCAATAGATCAATGATCTTGATATAAGTTGAACCTATTCCACTGGTAAGGGCCAAGGCCCAATTCTCCAACTTGGCTTGGAGATCTCTAGGCTAAAGAAACAAATCTCTATACATTGAGGATGGCTAATGCAAGTCAATGCAATATTTTGACAATCTTGATATAAGGCAGACCTATAGCATGATTGCTAGCATCTATATGAACCTCATAAGGTCTATTTGGATCTATGAGTTGCAGCATTGGTGTAGTGGTAACCAACCGTTTTAATGTTTGGAAACATCTGTCAAGAGACTGATAGAAATGAACATCGCTCGTAGGAAGGCCTAAGACCTACTAGTGGTTGCGGTGGAATTGGACTAGACAGCGATGGTTCTAGTGGCAGCAAACTAGACAGTGGTGTTTCTAAGGGCAGCTCCATAGTCTGATCCGTGTGTCTAGTGTTGCTTGGGGGTACTAAGGGTGGCTCTAGTGGCATAGATGGTGTGTTGCCCTCCTGTTGTGCAGCCACTAGGTTGCCAAGCTCTCTGGACTTAGATGATTCCAAGGTATCAAGCTGCTATTTCGGTCGATATATTGGTTGGAGTTTGATGATTGCAATTGTCACGGGTTCTGTAGGTCTTGTAGCTTGGGTTTCGTGGGTTTTCATTGCCTCAGATGGAGTGTGGCTGCCTGGGGGTGGGGTGGCAAGCGATGTCCTGGTTGGGCTATGCTTCTAGGATTTCCCTTCTTGGGTACCCATATCCAGGTGTTGCCTTCGTAGTATCCTTGGGCTCGCAATAGATCTTTGGGGATCCATTGCGGCTTGATTATGTGCCTATGTTGATAGTGTTGGGTTAGTCTCTTAGGTTTCAAACGATAGTTTTCAAACAAGAAGTGGTATTGCATTTCTTATGACAGTTGGCACATGGAGGCCTGGCGGTAGGGAGTTGGCTAGCCCAAATGCAGAAGGATGGAGATTGTAAATGCGGCCCACAGTAGTTTTTGGAAACTCCAAAGCACTTGGTCGTGTGAGATGGTGTAGCTCGTGTGGAGAGGAGCATGTCGCATTCTTTGACGTATAGCACCCAGCCTTGGATGTATCTCATGGGGAGCTTTTTGCTGGCAAGCAGTCAGCTAGGGCCGTCACCTTTTGTATGAGGTTGGGATGCAGGACATGATCTCCATCATTGAGGCTGGGTTGTGTGTAGTGGTCGGCTTGGAGGCTGTACCCACCCGCTAAGTATTGGAGCCCACAATAGACTGCTCTGAGGTATGGGAGATTGTAGGGAGTCTTAGTGGATGGCACATCTGGAAGGGGTGGTGTTAGGAGGTTTTTGGCGGGGAGAGACTTTCAGTATAGGCGACTTTGGTAGAGCTCTAGACCTCCCTCATCCACTTACTCCACTGTCATTGGGACTAGGTGCAGGGCAAGTCTTGAGCTTGTTAGGAGCTCCGTTTTCACTTCATGCGCACTTGGGGCAGCCAGGACATGTTCTTCATGATGCAGGTGGGCAACCCCAGATGGTGATACATTCCCCCTCCATGGCTTCTTGCCTCCATCCTCCCTAGACCCCCTTAAGAGGCTTGTATACTTGATATATCTGTGACTCATCATTAGCTTAAACTAGTTTGTTGAGCATGAGCACTTCTTTGTATTTTGGTTTTTTCTAAAGTATATAATTAGCCACACTTTATTTGCAAAACAAAAGTTCAAACAAGAAGCGGGCAAATGTGCACTTTCTTGCCTTGGATACCCTTGAGCAAATGAGTCAAGGGTTAAGCAATCTTAGCATAGTCCTTGATGAGCTTTCAAAAGAATTAAGTGAAACCTCTTCATTTGTTGAATCATCCTTAGAATAGGCTAATCAAGCACTATTCATATGTTTTGGGTGTGAATCCTAATGCCATCAAATTGAGATAACTTGTCCAAGGTACAAAAGCTTTGCGCAAAAGACCTCACACTTAGATAGCTTTGCGAATAGTCGTGCTCTTAAAGAGTTATAAGATGGTACACTAGTGATGTGGATATTCATCCAATGATTTTACTATAGATGAGTGCATCATCAAGGAAGACAACTATCCACATTTTCAAATAAGGACAAATCATTTATCATTTGTTGGAAAGTCTTGGGTGTATTTTTCAACCTAGAAGGTAGGACCAAGAGTTGATAGTGTTCATGCTATGTATGTGAACACTATGTTTGGGATGCCTCAATTGCCATGCATCTTTTGATGGTATGTAGACCTAAGATCGATCTTGGTGAA
This sequence comes from Lygodium microphyllum, assembly GCF_053477565.2. Lineage (NCBI taxonomy): Eukaryota > Viridiplantae > Streptophyta > Polypodiopsida > Schizaeales > Lygodiaceae > Lygodium > Lygodium microphyllum. The sequence continues at coordinate 52,500,938 of NC_141156.1, forward strand.
ACACCTCACTTCAAAGAGTTGGTCAATAAGGTTATTCATTCAAGGTAATGAGTACTTGTTTCTATGGCCACCTTATTGGGACCTTTGTAATCTATGCAAAAGCACATTGTGCCATTTTTCTTTTAGTGAAGGACAAGTGCATCCAATGGAGACTTGCTGGTTCAACACATTCTTTGCAAGATTCATCTAGATGAATTTTAATTTGTTGCATCATTTATGACTAGGCAAACTCTACATCTGACAACTCATACTTAAAATGGGAAGCATGATGCCTTGAATGCATGTTTGTCTATCTTCCTAAAAATGACTCGCGACCTCCGCTATAGAAAGAAAAAGGAAGTGCACCTGAGGACAACCATGCCTTACTAATTTTTGGTTACATATATGTGATGTTAGAGCTTCCTTAATAATTGAAATGTTACCAAGGTTTCTGAAACCAACCTTCCTTGGAAAGGGTGGTGAAGACCTGATTATGCACTTAATTACAGCAAAGAATAAATTCACAAAACGGGAAATACAAACTTTACCATACAATCTCGGACATTGGACACCCTATTGGCCCCAACACTTGCAAATGGGAGGGGTACAACCAAGATTCTTCAATGACCTTTGACTGGCCAAATGCTGCCACAAATCAATTGGGATAGGCTAGCTCTTTGGCAATTATTCAAATTCCAGCTGCTGATTTCAGACTTTAGTGTCTTTGATTGTTGGCAGGGGTCCTAAGGTGGTTGCTAAACCCTAATTAGCAAATTAGGGTTTATAGTAGAAATTCTCATGTTGTCCACCAAATCTGGCTGAGATCTGCCCCAAATGGCTAAGAATGTTTGAGCATAGGTGGACAAGGTGAGAGTATGCTGTAGAGAGAGATTTCAGAGTTTCATCGTGGAGAAACCCTTCAAAATGGCTGCTGCCTTGTCAAGTCTGCCCTAGAAGCTGTTGCCTACTGGTAGGAAGTCTATGGATTGCTGTTGCTAGTCCCTACCTGTTGTCGCCAGCTCCAGAATGGGGTCATAGGTGTTGTTGCTTGCTTCACAATGGGTGGTTGCTGCTGTTGCCAGCCTCCTAAGGGTCTCCAATAGCAGAAAATCACCACTGACACTTATGAGGCAATTAATTGCCCTAGGGCCATACTGACATCAACATTCATTTAGAACTTAGCTGACATAACTTGTTACAACTTTTGCCTTTGACGCCCATTGCTTCCTTGGGGTCCTTGGCCTTTTACTGTGAAATACTAGCTTGCACATCACATGTGCATCTTAACATTGCACATTTGTAGATTAATCAAATGTCAATCTAGCATATGCAAAGCATCCAAAAATTTCACATCCTCATGATAGTTTCTTTTGTACCACAGCTCTACACACTGGAAAGGAAGTGAGAAGGTTGAGGACAGACCACCCCATCACTTGGACACTTAGGAGGTGGGACAGGTGGCAAATAAATATTATACTTCCCTCTTTGGTCCTTGAACTGCCCTTCTGGAGCATTCAGAGACTTGTGACTCAGGATATAAGTATTTTTTGATGGCCCCCTTCACGAAGGAGTTACTTGGATCTTGGACTGCCCTGCAGAAGGGCGAATGAATGGGCTGGGAAGGACCCTTCAGAGAGCATTAGTACAGGCTGTGTGCTGCATTTCCAGATGTTTGATAGAGGCTATTGGAGGGGTGATTCACATTACCATCAAAGGCAGTGAGAAGAGATTGGAGATCACACAGATCACCTTTCTGGGAATTCTGTACAAGGTCCTAGCAAAGAAAGTCAGCAGGTCTTTTTCTGCTGTGACGCCCAAGCAGGAAGTGCACTTGGTTGTGTCAGCTGGAAATGTGACTAACCACATGAAGTGTGTTTCCAGTATGACCCACATCTAAAGCTATATCCTGGGAGGGAATTCTAGTAGGTCACAGGCAGCAGTGTCAAACACAATCACTGTGTAAGAAAATGGAAAGGAGGAGGGTGGGATAATTGCCCTTATTAAACCAAAATGATTGTTACCAGGGATTTATAAGGTTCTTTCTTATCACCTATTCATGTTTTCTCCCTTCCTCTCTTTTTGGACCTTGCTGCCTGCTATGCTTTGCAGGTCCCATCTTTCTATAGGCATACTTTTATTTTAGCACCATTTTGACATGTTTATATAATCAGTTTCTTTTTGGGACATAGATGTTATGCATAGTGAAAGAAAAATTTATGTATTTGGAAGCTCTAGCCTATTTGAACCTTTTTTGACAGATTTGGACCAACTCTGGGGCGAGATGTTCCTTTTGCTGGGTTGATGGTATGTTGATCCATCCTAACCCTGAATTCCTGTACAGAAAATAATGTGCTGTGTGTTTGTCATTAGGAATTCAATGTCTGTCATGCCAATGTTGTGATATAGTTCCTAACATTTGGTTGGGTCCTTGTAACCATCACAGATAGTATTTTATGAAGGTCTGGCTCAATGTGTAAGATCTGGCAAAGATCCAACAAATGCTAAGGAATATGCTATAACTGGTTTTGAAGATTTGGTCATGGGAGGTATTGCAGGAGGTAGGAATTACTATCTGATTGTTACTTAAAGCTATTTTGGAAGGTTTCTTGCCACCTAGGCTGGACTAACTACTATGATGAAACTAGCATGTGAGATGAGCTTGTCTGCTCGAAGGTTCACTAGTTGTCATGATTGGATGTTTTGGTTTATTTGCATTGAAGGGGAGATTGGATAAGAAGATGGGGGGGTGGGTGTTATCTCTAACTGTTAATGCCTTATCTTTTCAGGAATCTCTGCATATTTGACAACTCCTCTTGATGTGATCAAAACACGGCTTCAAGTCCAAGGCTCTGCAGGACGGTAGGGAATCCGTTTGACCAAATTAATATGTAGTGTATACATGGTATCTATTAGACAGTGATGTCTTTGGGTTTCTGTCACTCCATAAAGAGTCCTCTTTCACCTTGTTATTGAACAGTCTCAGAAAAGGATCTTTGTCAGTTTGATCTGTTTTGGCATGCTGCATCTTGTCTTTTCTCTGATAGCTTTTCTGTCAGTTGCTTAGAACGTCCAGTCCATGATATTCTTCTGCAGGAAAGAGTGTGGCTGACATGGCCCTTAATTATGCAGACAGCGTAACATGTTGATTTTTCACTTGCAAATCTTGCTTATGACAACATGGAATGTTGCCGCAATACAGTTCATATCATTGGTTGAAGCAACTAAGGGTTGATGCCTTTAAAGTGGTTGCCATTGTTAAAACAACTAACGTCTGAGACCTTCAACTGGTTACCATTGCCGGGGATTATCAATATACATCAGTCAAACTAGCTCATATAGTATTGGAACACCATACATTATGACATGAGAAGGATGTGTTCTTCAAGATACTCCACATGAAATTATCCTTCTAAGATAACACATGTTTTGTAGATGCAAGATAGACTGCATTTGGAAAACTAGAGGGAGGCTTTTTTATATGAGAGGGGGAAAGCTCTGTCAAATCTTAAGTATCGCATTCTTGTTCAAAAATACAAACATGAACCAAGCTAAAATAAATATGTACATTGAAAATAGAGCGCTATTAGCTGGAGCTTCTGCTGTTGACCCATGTAGGCCAGACTTTACTAAAGCTTGCACCACAACTGAAAGTCAGCTGCTGTCAAGCAGCTTTGTCAGCCCAATATAGAACAGGGAAAACTGTCCCACTGTATGCAAAACATTGCAAAGGAGGTTTGAACTGAAGGATATCTGGAATGGCTGCCTTTTTGGAGAAAAACCTACTAAGATGGAAGTCGAACAGATTTAAGGTGACACACGGAGCTGCAATGTCTGCAGCCAGCCATACTGCCTCCACCGGGGGACTTCAAAATGCAGCCTGAATCTGATCCAAGACTGTTCTTATCAAGTTCGACTCTGCATCACACTCTTGATGCTTGGTGCAAGTTGGGAGGGGCCAGGAAATGTTGGTTGGAGAGAGGACTAATATGATGGTATGCTTTTTGGGTCTGTTGTGCTGTAATTATGGATTGAATTGTGGCAGAGCTCTGATCATAATGGAATCGCCATAATACCACTGGTAGGCAGCCCCCCATATGGCTAGAGACCCTGAATCCTAGTGGAAAGCCTCAAACACACTTATGCAGGACACACAGATGTGGTTGGCACAATGAGTGCAAACTATTTGATCTAGATGCCAAAGCAAGCACCAAATGACACAAGACATGGTAGATAATTTGTCTTTTCATTATCCATACAGTGTATCATGTCATGTGCTTATCACCTTGATTTTTTGGCATGTTTGTGCTTTCAAGATGTAGAGTTTGTGCCTCCAAGGTTATTTCAGAGTATGCAGTCCCATACACAAGCACACATTCATAGAGACAAAGACTCAATGTGGTTTGCTTGTGAAATGCTCATCACTGTTGAATTTGGATGGTTACATGTGCATAAATGCACACAATACGCTGATGATGGAAGAGGGCTCCAGCCGATCTATTCTGCACTGACCTGGAAGGACTCCCACTGTGAAGTACATGAGTGCTGTCTCAACTGAGACTGAATAATCACATTACAGGGAGGCATCCAGATCTGCCCATTCATTGAGATGCCAAGGGTTTAATTTTACACTATTTTTTCACTATAAAATCCTTCTGATGTTTGGCAGTTACGTGCTATTTATCTGTGACTTCTTGATTGTGATAGTACACAATTTTCGGAAATTCTAAGCTGAGCTCTTACCTTTGCCAACTGATGTAGACTGTCCAGGCTTATATGTGGTTTACCAGGGACTTACTGGTTGTAGTACTTCACAAAGCTGAGAAATTTCATGCTTACCTTATGCCTGTGCCAACTGATTTGTAGGATTTATATGTTATGCTGAAGTTTCTCTTTTCGTTTTTGGTGTAGCTACAAAGGTTGGGCACATGCTGTCCAAAACATATGGACAAATGAAGGTTTCACTGGTTTTTGGAAGGGAAGTCTACCACGAGTGATGTGGTATGTTCCAGCATCAGCTGTCACTTTCATGGCCTGGCAAGGTCTTAGGAATATCTTTATCAAACCAGGAATCGAGCAGCCCACTGTTCCAATGGAGCGGAGTGTTGACACCATGGCAACAGTTGTGCCTCATCCATCACAGGCTAGATAAGTGGTGGATTCTTTGGCTTCTTGTAACCACCTTCAACCTCATTACCAAGGAAGATAGGCTCCTATTGTCACCAATTGAAATTGTGCTGTGTGTTCTCAATTGTTCAACAGATCACACATGCACTTGTCTCAGGCGCAACTGTACTCTTTTGGTATGGAGCAGGACCAAAAGAGAAATTTTGATTTGTAATCATTCTTTCCCTCCATTGAGGGAAATTATGAAGTGAGCACATGTACAGCCAGATGTTTTGGTACAAAATAGCATCAATGATCTAATGTTTTAGTGCAAGCATGTTATACCGGCATAAGATGAAAAAGTTCATCGAGTATTCTTTTGTTTGAAAAGATCTTGATTGTTCTAAAAGACAGGCATGTCTCAAATGTGTTTTCATACGACAAAACACTTGTAGTTGAATCAAATTTCCATGTCCCTAAACAGTGAGTTACAGTTTTCTTATTATGTGGGTATCAGGTGACAAATACTGTGACATTCTGTGAATGTTAAGTGCATAGGCAACATCGCAACTTATTTGTTTCTACTCTCTTCAAATGAAGAGAGGAGAGTCTAAACAAGGATAATTATTTGTTTCTAGGTGACTCAAAATGACCACCAATGCATTGTGTATGCACTTTTAATAGGTTCCTCTCTCAGACTTTTCCTCTGTTTGGTGGCAAGCTCCTTTACTTTAGATTGGAAGCTTTCTTTTCTCAGTGCGCCTTTGGACTCTTTGGAGATTTCACAACTTTACATTTGATGCTAATATTGTTTTGATGGTTACACTTTGGACTCTTAACTCATTGGAGCTTTTGTGACTAGGCTACTTTATCTCTGATCATAACACTTTCTTCAAAAGCTCCTTGTGCTTCGACAGCCTTCTTAACCAAGAATTGTTTTTGAGTCTTCATTATGAGACTTTTTATAGTTATTTTTCAGTCTTTATGGCTTTTGTAGAGTGATTTTTAGCACAATAGACTTTGATGGCACGCTTTTAAGGTAGTAGATTCAATAGATTAAAGAGCAACCCAAAATCCAAAGAGTTAACTCACAGCTCTATTAAGCATTACTAAGAATTGTTTTTTGAGTCTTCAAAGTTGTTTTTGAGTCTTTATGGCTTTTGTAGAGTGATTTGTAGTACAATAAACTTTGATGGCTCTCTTTTAAGGTTGTACATTCAACATAACGAAGGCCAACCCCAAATCTGATGAGTTAATCTGCAGTCTTACTAAGCATTACTATGCTTTTGAGTTAGGTTGGTTACAATAGACATGGTAATCAAATATCTTCACAGTTACCTAATTGTGGTGGTGCCTCTTTACTACAGTGGCTTACCATGAACTTGGTCACTAAATATGCTAGGTTAGCTACTTATGATTAGGTATGATTATAGTCTCTTGGAACATAGGCATGTGCTCATAGGGGAGGAAAGTCGCATGCACAAGACTCGTAAGGCAAAGGAGGCCAATCATATTAGCATTGCAAGAAGTAGAGATACGTGAGCATGATTTAAAAAATCATGGCATTCCTAATTACACTTGGTTTCTTTCCTTAGTAGGAAGAGGCAAAGGTGGCACAATGTCATGTTACTAAATCAAGATGGGGGGCGAAATGCTGTGCTATCCATTTATGGCCCTTTGGCCTCCATGAGTAGAGCCAACCTTTGGCATGTCTTGAAATATGATTTAGGTCATCAAGGATTGGAATATGACTATAGGTGAATGAAAGGGATACAACACAAGAGTTCACTTGGCATAATAGACATAAAGATGCCTCATAGAGATTGCTAGGTTAGATTGTGCCTATTTTAATTGTGGGGGATGGTGGGTTGCCCCTTTCCATAAGTTGCAGATAATTTCTAATCTAGAATTAGATCATCATTCTATCTGAGTAATACTCGCTCCCTTTTAGTTTTAATACAACCTTCTTGAGGGATGATAGATTTGTCCAACATTTAAAGAGTTGTTGGGTTGAAGCAAGCAAATATGATGCACCCACTACTGCAAGAATAAGAAAGTGCACTAAAGCAATCACAAAAGAGGCAAAGAACCATGGTAGAAGTCAAGCTCAACATCGAAGGAGGAATACGAAACTTGTAGTTAAATGTAGGTGGAGTATGTTGGCCTCTATTATTGTTTGCCCTAACAATCCTATCCTTGTTTTCCTCTTAAAGTCAAAATTATCCACCATGAAATGCCACCATAATAATGAATGGATAATCATAGCTTAACTACAAAAAAGTGTCTACGGGCCTCTGGTAGGATCACCTTATGCTATAAATTTGTGTTTGTTTAGAGTGATTTATTCACGGATACTAGTGCTTTGAGGGGTTCTTGAAGGTTCATACTTTCTCAATTCGAATGTGTCTCAGATGTTTCCATGAATCAAATATGAACTGATGTGGTGCTTCATTGATTGAAAAAAAATCCACTTTGCTGGAAACGGTTGCATATTTTGTTAACCCCTGCCATACATCTGTTTATTTAATATTTAGTTTACGGACTTCAGTAGAAACACTTTAGAATGTTTGCATGTTAATGTTAGTTTCCATTTACATGGGTAATCCTATGGAAGCAAAGAATGTCCTTTAATGAAATCTTTACATATCTATGCCACTTTGCATTTCAGTAGGTATCCCATGAAAGCAAAGAATGTCCTTTAATGAAATCCCTGAAGACAAATGGATGCCAACCATGATGCAACTTGAATCTCAAATGAGCTTTCTAATCGTGCAATTTGCCGTGTAACAATTAAATCACGGCAATGACTCTCTCCTTTAGTAGATTAACCATTAAAGGGATTAGAACTCTCTTCATGTAGGGTAAGGGGGTTGTTTTTGTGAACATTGAGAGATTGAAGATACTTTCCTGCTTTTCTTTCAGCCATCAGGGATATTGAGATTATCATTATTCTAGGTAGTGCATGTTATAATGGGTGCCATTAAATTAGGGACTATCATTTAATTCACCCCCCTTACCCTAGCTATGGTATGAGTAATGATGGGGGAATTGACCCTCTACCAAGTTCATGGATCTGTGGTGGAATTTGACACATATTGAGGTGCTGAATTTGAGATGTCCGCCATGTCCAATGTGCACCTTGGAGCAAACTATACAAAGGCAAAGAATCCTTTTAGTGGCATTCTATTGGGTATCCTTATTGCATTGGGTATTCCCCAAGGAATGATAAGCTTGGTGCTATGTGGTAATTGCCATATACCAATGCTAGTGGTCCCCTTAGGAATGGTCGCCCTATCCCAAAAAAAGTTTCGTGGAAAACAACTAATAGCTCAAAAAAAGAGAAAAAAAGGGAGAACTAATACATCACTTGAAGTATACAAATAGATAGTATGATGTGCCACAAAGAGGGATAAATGTTTGGTTTGGAATGCGCCATATGCCGTTGACAGTGTGTACTGTCCAATTTTGAGCAATATAAGAGGATGGAGAAGTTGCAGAACCAAGTGTAAGCACAACCAAGTCTATGACTCAATAATCATGTATATTGGGATTATGTATTTTGGTCGTTAGGGAAAATATATATTGTGTGGAAAATTGCAGCAACTCTTCACTATGCACAGACTGTGTGTATGTCACTCATGTAGGTTTGCACACTATGCATTTGATAAAATGATAACTTTTTGACTCTTTCCTCCTCTTGATCAAAATTGAGCACTTGTGATGTAGATCTTTATTGCTTGATGTGGTGTTCCTATTATATCGCTTGAGAGGTTGAAATACTATTTACTTAGATTGTATGTGCATGTACCAGGACAACATCCACTTCGGTGAACGGGGAAGGACATGGGCCCTTATCTTTATACATTCTGTGGAGAATTATGGAACCTCTCTACCATACATATTGTCTAACACATGTAATATTTTCAGACAATACAACTCATGAAATGATTTTGTTCCCCATTTCTTTCCTGAACAATCTAAATTTCATTGACCATGTTATGTTTGTAGGAATATAATTTACAATTAAAATTGACTATTCTTTTGACAATATCTTTTTTATTTTGAAAATAATTTGTTTGTAGCGACATACCTGCTGCAACACATTTTTTTAAAACTAGCATAGGTATCACAACTCCTCATAGTTCAATAAACCTCAAATATAAGTACTCGTTAATAGACCTCAAGGAAGGAGTACCAATAACTAGCACATATGATTGTACGAAGTTGATATCACAACTCATTGCTTACTTAACCTCAAGTAAGCATTATATATATATTCACAACATATGAAATGCACCACATATAATCACATAAATCTTTGCTCATATCGATCATATATTAATCCATTGAAGCAAATTGAGTATTGGTCTTTGTAGATGTTCAAAAAACAAACGAGCTTTAATAGATCAAGATCATCTGTGATAATGACAAATCAAGTGGCACAAGTCCATGGATTCAGAGCATATGAAATGCATACCATATAATCAGATGAACCTAGGCTTGCTCAAATTTAATATAATTGAAGGGTATGGTATCCAATTAAGCAAATTGAGTAATTTGATAAACACTAGCTTGAAGGGATTGAGATAATTTGCTATGTCGTCAATGGTAGCATGAACTTTTCATAATTTATCACACAAAGCCTTTAATAAAGAATGACAGGCTTAGCTTCTGTCTCTTTCCAAGAACAAATAATGCGAATATGTCATGATGTCATGAACAAAAGAATGGCGGAATTATTAGCTTTTGTTTTTGAAAAAAATAAATAATGCGAATGTATTATGTAAAGAGGTATTCACAACACTCTTTTTAAAGGGGGGGGGGAGGGGGGGACATCAACTATTGTGGGCATGTCTAGGAGAGACGGATTACAAAAAGGGTTTTGAAGTATGGTAACTTATATACGAAAAGTCTGTGAATGCAATCCACCCTATGAGATAACTCATATATTATAGCTATAATGGATCTCTAAGTAGTCTTCTCTAATCCCAGGAAGATGATGGCACTTGGAGGTAACCAATGACAAATAGGGGACTTGCTAGGCTTAGTATGGAGCACTCTGAAGGACACATGGGAGGGGTTCCAATAGCTTGTGTCAACATGACCAATTTTAAGTCCATGTAGGACTTTGCTTGAATTGGGTGTTACTACCTTGAGGGACACATCAAACAACATGGAATCCTTAGTCTGGTGGCCCTTGAAAACCAAGGTTGGGAACTTCATGTCATGACAAGACACTAGTTTTTGCTCCCTACAAGAGTTGGTGTCTATGACACATGCCTTGGCCTTGGGGAGGGCGGGGGGTGTTAGGATGGTGAAGTTTGGCATGGTGTGGAGCATTGTGCGATGGTGTGGTTGATGAAATGCTCCAAGGTAGTGCCATTGCTGACACCAAACATGCTTAGGAAGTAAGAGTAGTTGTGGGTTGTCAAAGGCATGATCATGGCACTAGCTACACCATGAGGGAGGAACTTGGCTCCACCCATGTCACTCGTTGTGGTGTTAGGTAACTCCATGGAGTTGCCTTCCTTCATGGAGGATACTGTGAAGGAGGTGGTAGAAAATTTACCTTGCTACATCGCTAACGAGCCTTTAGTGCATGTTTCATTTTTATAGTCATAGCCTTTAGTGCATGAAGGAGGAGCCAGCATATTAAATTATAAAGTCTATGAAACTACGTCCTTTTCCAATGCAGATCAAGAAAGCGGTGCTCACACTGCTCTTCGGTTTTATAAGCTCGCCCTTGATCGTAGCTCTCCGACCTTAATTATCATTTGCGCCTGCAATCGCCAAAACTTTTATTTTTCTTTCGGTAGCCAATATAAAAACCTTGAATCTCGACAGTTCATCTTAGTAATTATAGGTTTTTCCTTAGATTTTGTAGGTTATTTCGATCATATTATAACTAAACAACAATCGTGGGTTTTTCCTTGGGTTCTTTATGCTTTTTTGATCATATTATAACTAGAGTAACCTTACATGTCAACATTAAATAATCTTCCCTCCAAGAATGTCACGTTTTCCTTAAATTTAACAATTCACTTGATATTAAAACTTGGTGTATATATATTGGTTCTAGTTCACTCTATCTTTGTGTACATAATTGGAAACTTGTGTTTTGTGGAACATAAAGATAAAAAAATCAAGTCCATCGATTAGTCTGGGAAAGGAGGACACCACAAGATAGGGTGCACCAAATATGTTGGAGCATCTATGTTTTTAAGTTTCTTGTTCTTGAAACAACATATATAACATGTAATATTTGGAGCTACATGGATAGGTACTCTTACATTATAAGGATAGAACTAATCTAGGTCAACAAAATCGTAATGTAATAAACTAGTTCAAAAGAGAAAAGAGATATAAGGGATATGTACTTATAAATTCCAAGGAGGATAGAGCTTGAAAGATGATCTAATCAAATTAAAATTGCAATAAGATCTCCTACACTACCTTTAGCAACATAGTAAGTTTTGTTCATTGCTATAAGTATCACAACCCACAATATATATAGACCACTAACTTCCCAATCTTCTTCTAAGGATAAGAAATGATGTGTATTTTCACCAATTTAGAAAGTAAAAGAAGCACACAAGGTTAGGGTGCATATCTTGTTATTTACTTCTTATATTTTCTAAAATCTAAGTTAGGCTTAGCCTTACTTGGCCAATAGGGTTGAGTTCTAATCCTTGGACATGTGAGTTTCATGTCTACTCTTACAAATCTGACATTTTTTAATGAAGGATTGTCTTTTTGATGGAAAACTATTGACATCCCAAGCCTCTTAATAGGGTTTTCTCAATTGATTTGCCTATATCCAAGGATAATCAATTACTAAATTAGCATATATGGCTATACAAAATACTATTACTCCTTATTAATAGAAATTCCCTCCATTTCAACCAAAGGGAACTCCTTTCCTTATATCAAATGTGTGAATCTATAAGTCATTGTTAATCTCAACTACTTATAGGCAGTAGATTGATCTAGCCTCTCATAATGATTGAGCTGAAGTGAAAAGTCATTTAATGACTAGTATTGTAGTTAATAACCAACAATAATGTAAAGTGATACTTATTTGGAGCATTTTGTTTGCTCTGCTAGATCCATTAGTCGATTTGACTTTTGGATAGTTGACATAGTTAACTCTTACCATGCAATAAGGACTAAACTCGATCCTCATTTATGGTTGATTTAACACCCCATTATTTAGTCTTCTCCAAATCAATTGCAAGCTATCTACATGATTAAAATATTGGTTTGTTGTGTTTACTAGCAAATATATCATTATTAATCTCATCATGCATCAATTACTGTGAGACAACATATCACTCTAGGCTTACTTGTGTATGCAACCATTTAATCAATACACATCTTGCATTTTCATTACCAAAGGTAGGGACCTTGTACTAGACTACTAGTCATCACCATGTTCAGTGGAAAGCTTAATATTTGTATTAATCCAAAAAATATATTGAATCATGATTTTTAAAACTCTTAGCAGACTTGGTTCTATACCCAAGCTTTTCCCATTTTACAAACTTGAATAACCAATTACTGTCTTGATGCGATTTATAAAATGAAAGTCAGATAGTGACACACAATGAACATTATATAACCCTATTTCACATCTACATTCTATTAACTATGCTAGTAGCAGTTAATTAAATCCTCTTACTCCTTTGACAAGTCCTTTTCTAGCATATTTTATGCTAGGTCCAAGGCAAGCTCGTGAACAAATTGATTTCTTCTCTTTGTACTTGTTTCACCTCATTCTCATGAGCTTGATGCTTTGTAGTTAGGATCCCCTCACTATTTCTTGGAGTGCCATTAAGGTCCTTCTCAATTGATTTTTGAAATGGTATATGGATTGAGTTTCGAGCTTACTAAAGTAGTATTTGCTTGTTCTTGTGCTAGTAGTAGTTGTAGCTCAATTACCTATTTGTTAAGGGCACTTTGGGTCTCCATGGCTTCCCTTCGGCTTTCTTTAAATCATTTTGGATTTGCAATCCACTATTCTACTCCTCCAAGATCTCTTTTTATTTCTAGATTTTGAGGGTTTCCTCTAAGATCTCCTTAGCTGCTGCTTTAAATTGGCATGACATTGAGTCCTCCTTTTTTTGTTGCACAGATCCGATGTGAGACTTGCTTGTAGCGAGTAGAAGAAGCTCTTTGTCTCTCTCTTTTTCTTATAAAATTGAAAGCATGACTCATAAAACTCAAAATAGACTTAAAGAAGAGTAAATCGAAATTGAGTGACACTATTGGGTGCAAATTTTCCCGGAACATGGAGTGGGCATCTCCTCCATGCTGTATTTATAAAATTAAAATGAGTCTTTCTTTGCTCAAAGACAGGCCCTTTACTATCACTCTTTTGATAAATGAGTTGAAGTTAACTAAATAAACGGTTGCAATTAGTTGCACAACTCACAATTACTGATGAGAACCATAAAATATTTCTAAAATATCTTCAATATATCTCCTAGAATCTCAAGTATCAATAAATATTTACAAAGAGGATGTATCCACGTCTTAGAATAAACAACGGTGCGTCTATTTAAATAATTTAATGAAGAAGTCTATGGAATAAATTGCACTATTGCGCGTGTATCCAATTTATATTGCTCTACACATTAGCTTTGTCAAAAATTCAAAAAACCATGTTAGGAAAATAATTAACTGAATAAATGTAGCTAGCCATAATAAATCAATATAACGATTAGAATTTCATTAAATAATCAAATCATGTAGATGTAAGCACTTGAGATATGAATATTGTGGCATTACACATGTTCATACTTGCAAGTTTCACACTCGGAAAGGATATGCGTCCCCATCAATCTTTCACCCAAGACAAAAAATAATTTGCCCTTAGGAACGTGCCTTGCGTTAACAGAGAACCATTCAAGGCACTCATCCCATCAACGTGCACACAAGGGAGAACCACTAAAGAAGGTGCTCATCCCCTTGTGTAGGTGCCTCTTGGCAACATACCCTTGGGGTGGGATAGCAATTGTCCTCAATTGCTATTGACTGGATGTGGAGTTAATAAATGTGGAGAACCACGCAAATCACGTGCAATCATCCATTGAGCTTCCTCAATAGGATGGTTTTGAAATTTTACAAGATAGAGAGGATAAGTATTGCTAGTGTGGGTGGTGAGTTAATCAGTATCAATAATAGATTTAGAAATTAAAAGTTCATGATAATCTTCAAGAAATGGTGGAAAATCATACATGGGACGGATAGGTAATGAACCTTTAAAGGGACGAAGAAGACTAATATGAAAGGTATTATGAATTTTCCAATGAGAAGGCAATTCTAGTTTAAAAGCATTAGCATTGATACAATGAAGAATTTCAAATGGTCCATGAAATCTAGATGCAAGTTTGACATTAGGATTCTTCTCAACACTATGCAATCTATGTTTCTCAATTCGCAACTAGATATAATCACCTTCTTTAAAACACATAGCTTGTTAGGCTGCTTAACATAGGATTGCTAGGCCTTAACAATCAATTGTTTAACTTGTTAAAAAACAATTGAATGAGTATGTACCTAATCATCAGCAAAAGGCACTTTCTGACTTAAATGAAATGTTGGTGTTGGCATTTTGTGACCATAGATAATTTCAAAAGGTGCTTCGTTGGTGGGGGCAGAGTGAGTTGTATTGTTGTAGGCAAATTGTAAAATGTGTAAATGTTGATCCCATGTGATGGGAAGAGATAGTATAGGCATGAGTTAAATCAACAATAGTGCTATTAGTAGCTTCAATTTCGCCATTAGTCTTAGGGTGCAAGGTTTAACTAAAATCAAATTTAGTACCAAGGTTAGAGAATAGATTTATCCAAAAGTTATTCGAAAAACGGGAGTCACGATTAGAGATAATAATAGTCAGTAGACCATGATGTACAAAGATATGCTTAAGAAAAAGATTAGCAACCTCTGTGAAGCAGTTAAAGTTTTCGTGCATGGAATAAAATATACTTACTAAATCTTTCGATAATAGTCCAAATAATATTATTTTGCGAAGAAGTCAGTGTGGCAAACTAGTAATAAAATCCATTGAGATTTGTTCCCACTCTAAGTTAGGAATAAATGCACTAACAAACCACACTACTTAGCATGATGTCTTTTAATTCGTTGAAAAACAAGACATTTAGAAACAAAGGCAAAAACATCTTGATTCATATGAGACCAATAAAAATCTTCTTGCAAATTATGGAGAGTAGAAATGATGCCATGGTGACCCATATAAGGTGGATTTTGAACTTCTTGGAGAATAAAATGACAAAAGGGGTGAATAACACACAAATGTTTCTCATAAAAGAGGAATCCATCAGAGATAGAAAAATTATTAACAAGAATCCATTGGTTTTGAGACAAATTTAACCAAGCATCATAAAAATTAGAGTCATGGAAATAAGTATTTTTCATAGTATCTAAGGAAGATGTAAAAAGCACATAAATATTATTTATAGACAGACTATGACTTAATATATCAACTACAACATTTTCTTTACTAGGCTCATATTCGATTAAAGGATGGATAGACTGAATGAAATATGCCCATTGTATGCGTCTATAAGAAATTTGCAATTTGGAAAGAAGGCGCTTGATATTTTGTTGATATGTCTTAATCATAAATTCTAAGCCCATTAAATAATGTTTCCATGTATGTAATGCATGTACTACAGCTAAAAGTTCCTTGTCATGGGTACTATACTTAAGTTCAAAAGGTTTCAATTTACAACTAAAGTACGAAATTGGATGGTCACCTTGCATAAATACCTCACCAATTCAACCCTCAGCCTGTGGAGACATGCTTTGCTAGAACCACTAGTGTCAATATAATGATGATAAGAATGGCCTATTGAAATCAAAGAGTTGTAAAATAGGTGCATGAGTGAATGCATGGTTTAGTAAATCAAAGGATCGCTATTAGTTATTATCCTAATGAAATACAAAATCTTTCTTTAATAACAAAGCTAATGGCAAAGCAAGTAATGAAAAGTTTATAACAAATTTATGATAAAAACTAGCTAGTCCTAGAAATGAGCGAACTTCATGCACATTTTTTGGGTGTAGGCCATGTATTAATAGTCTCAATTTTGCATGGATCAACTTGGATTTCTTTAGTAGACACAATATGACCTAAATATTCAATTTCTGTTTGAAAGAAAGTACTCTTTTATGGGTTAGTAAAAAGATGAATTTATTTGAGTAAACTAAAGACTAAAGATAAATGATGTTCATGTTCTTGTTTAGTTTTACTAAAAACAAGGATATCATCGAAAAAGACAATAATACAATGCTAAAATTTTAAAAATATTCAGTTCATCATCCTATTGAAAGTGGTAGGTGTATTAGTAAGACCAAAGGGTATTATAAAAAATTTGTAATGCCCAAATTGGGTCCTAAAGGTAGTTTTATAAATGTTAGGGGTGGGTAGCCATGCGTACTTGATGATAACTAGACTTAAGGTCAATCTTACTAAATACAATAGCACCTTACAATTTGTCTAACAAATCATCCAGTGAGGTATTTGATAGTGCTCTTCCAGTTGCACACCAACATATGCATCTTCCAGTCAGTAGTTTGCTGGTCTCTATCATTAGACCCAAGGTTGGTTATTGTACTGCCTCTCAAGCATTCTTAGGACTAGTTGTCGAGCCTTATCATTTAAGTACATCCCATGATATTGTGCGCCACTGCTGCTTATCACCCATAGACCACAGGAAGGACCTAACTTGTTTTACCAGGCTATCCCAACATGCTGCTGAGAAGGCCAGAATGGCAGCCACAGAAATAACACTAGCAACTAGCATGGAGTTAGAGGGATTACTAGCTTGATCCCAAAAGAATAAGCCTCTTGTGACCATTTACAAATCTTACCTTGAAACTTGAGTGAAAACCATTGGAAGCACCGCGACTGTGTCAAGCCTAGCCCTAGGGGTTATCCTAGATACCTAAACATTACTCCCTTCTTCAAAATCTTGAAGCCATAGCAGCCCAACCACTCAGGCGAGTCATCTAGGCCAATGCAGAACATCTCTGTCTTGTGTCCGACTCATGAGCAAGACTGACAAGTCTAAAAATTCTTGACAAAAATTCCAATAAAAGATCCACCTAGGCCTTCTTTGCTTGGACCATGTTTGTATTGTCAACAGAAAATAGCCATTCCTAGGCAACTTTAGTGGCTTAAGCATCCCTCTCTAAACAAGCCAATCCAACTTGTGGAGAGGAGAAGGCTAGTGACTACTGCGAACAGTAGCAGGGCCAAGGGGCACCCTTGATGAAGTGATCCATGAAGGCCAAAAGGCTTAGCTAATGCACCATTGACACTAACATAAGCACTTGCATTCGAGAAGAGAGTGCAGATCATGTGGATAAAGCCCTTCCCTAAGACCATAGCTGACAAAGCATTGATAATAAAGTCCCACCTAATTCGATCATATATGCCTTATTGAAGTCCATATTCATCAAAACCACCTTTTGGCCATTGGCGATAGCCCAGTTTCTATTGCTAGAATTAGATTCATAATTGCATCATGAATTCAACCCCAGTTTCTATTACTAGAATTAGATTCATAATTGCATCATGAATTCAACACTAAAAAATGAAGCCACATTGCTTCTAGTGGACCACCTTGGAGACCAATTATTTGATTCTTGCAGCCATAGCTTTGGCTAGAATCTTGTATGAGAGATTGAGCACGGTCAAAGGTACTCCATTGGCCCATCTACAGTCTCTCAAGGTGCTTAGGGATTAATTTTATCAAGGCAAGTTATTCCTACTAATAGGCACAAAAAGAATAAAGGTTAGCATGCTTTCACCCAAATATATTGCAAGTTATATAGAATTCCTTAAAAAGCACCATGATATTGTTAGCCATGCCCTCCCTCCCTCCCTCCCTCCCTCCCTCTCTCCCTCTCTCTCTCTCTCTCTCTCTCTCTCTCTCTCTCTCTCTCTCTCTCTCTCTCTCTCTCTCTCTCTCTCTCTCTCTCTCTCTCTCTCTCTCTCTCTCTCTCTCTCTCTCTACCAAACCCAACAACACATATCTATTCTTTTTGTATGCTTTTGGAATGCCTTAAAGAGCATGGATGAGAAAGATCAATAGTCTCTCAATTATAGCAAGGTAGAGCCCCTTAATTGTTGCCAAGGCCTAGGGGATAAAAAATGGAAGATATAACCATTACAAGGTCTTGCATGCATATGGTCTTAATAGCTTTGCTAATATATATGATCATAGGTATATTGTAGGTTTACAACAAACATTCTAATAGGCATGGTTAATAATTGTGTTACTAACTAGTTGTGCAAAGTGCTTTGAGATGAAATTAGATATTTAAGTCCAAAAATATCCAGCTAAGAAAAAAGCTAAATATTTTTAAGAAATAAAATTAGCTTTTAATAAATTTTATAAAATTTAAATACATATTAAACAAGTTAATTGCAATAAAAAGGTTGTTAACAGGTAAAATAATTCAAAAATTTAGTTTCAAAACCATGAAGCTTTCAAAATACTTCTCTAAAAATTTGAAATAAATTATTTTAATATCTTAAAATTATAATTAATTTTTTGAAAATTTGACTTAGTTTAAACCATTTTAAGTAGAAATGAACGGCAAATAGGACTAAATTGAGTATATTTGATTGCAAAATTTTGAGTATGTTATAATCTCTTTTCCTTAGAGAAATTGAGATGTCCTTATCTTGAGAGATACTTTAGATGTTCCCTTTGGAGGATGTATTTCTCAATTCAAATTGCATCATCCTCTAGGAACTCTTTCCATTGGATAAGATATTTTCATAAGGTATAATTTCTTAAGTGCTTCTTCCTAATTTCCAAGATCCTAGTGAGTTGGACTTTAAGGATTCCTTAGGTTGATATTGCAACGTGTTCATCATTAAGGATATGTTTTGGATTGGAAATATAATATTTTTAGTAAGATTATATAGAATACATTGTGGATCTTTAGATGAGGAGGTAATGCAAGCTTGTATGCATGTGTTCCAAGGCATTTTATGGTTTTGTAAGGTCCACAATACTTAGGATTGAGTTTTTGAACTCCCCAAGAGAGAGAGAGCTATTCTTGGATCAAACTCACAGGAAGATCATATCAACTTCCTTAAAGGTTCGAGATAGTCTTGTTTGGATCAATGTAGGCCTTTTACTAATGCTATGCTACTTTTATATTTTGCCAGATTGCCTTGACTACTCTTACCTGCATCTAACATTCTTTTTGAGGTATCCACCTTTATAGTTGGATTGGAGAAGTTAAGAGGAGACAAGTACTCTTGCATATCACCCAGCATTATTTTTGTTGAGGTATCCAACTTTATAGTTGGATTGGAGAAGTTAAGAGGAGACAAGTACTCTTGTCCAAATAATGCTTGGAATGGGTCATTCCAATCCTCTTTTGGAAGGAAGCATTATAGTTGTACTCTACTAATGGAAGATATTCAATCCACTTCTTTGGCTCTTAGTTGAAAGCCCTCAAAATATCCTCCAAGACTTGATTTACTCTTTTTGTTTGTCCATGGGTTTGTGGTGGTTGGCATGCTATACTGAAGCATGATGGAGTCCCGATGGGGCTTGAAAGAGACTAGTTCAGAATTTGGAGGTAAAGAGGCTATCTCAATCACTGATGATTCTTTTTGGGAGCCCATGTAGATGGAATATCCCCTTAATGAAGATTTTGGAAATCCCTACTAACATATTTTCATTTCATCTAGGGAATATCAAGGGGATGTAGTTCACCAGGAAGTTTGATTCTTTTATCTTTGATCCTTTGATAGCTTAGACATTGTGTCACATACCTAAGAATCTGCTTTTATTCTAGGCCAATAATAGCTTTTCTTGAGTGCATTTAGAGTCTTGGCATACCTTGGATGTCCAACTACTAGGCTATCGTAAGCTTTCCACAAAATCTTCTTCTTCACCTTCTAGCTTTTGGGTACATAAAGCATTTGCTAATAATAGAGCAGTTCATTTTGTGGGACATAATCCTTGAACTTGGCTTTCTTCTTAAGGGTCTTCTTTTCTAGATAGATAATCCTCTTTAGTTTCAAGTAAACTGGATCTTTAGGACCTTCAATAACCATTGCCTCTAGAATGGGTTACTACACATTGCGATGAGGTTTCCAAGACTCTTTCGCCTTATAGGATCTTCAATTATTAAGGTGTTTAGAAAGGCCTTGCAAATGAGAGCATTAGATCTACCACATTCTCTTTGCTAGGACAATATTGAATCTTGAAGTTGAACACTTATAAGACTTCTATCCACCTTCTTTGACTCATATTGAGATTTGATTGGGTGAATATCCATTTTAGGCTTTTGTGAGTGATGATGATGAGGGTGAATTTGTGATGACCAAGTAGACAATAGTGCCATAGTTTAAGAGCATGAATGATTGCCAAAGGATCTAGATCACGCATAGCATAGTTCTTATTGTAAGGATTGGCAAGAAGAATAGGCTATGGGTCGGCCCTCTTGGGAAAGTACACAACCCATCGCAATAATGCTAGCATCGTGAGACGACTTCAAAATCTTGAGAGAAGTCAAGGAGATTTAATATTAGTGCAAAACTAAGGCATTATTTTTGTTTGTTAAAACACTTCTACTCTATAGGAGTCTTTATTATCTTGGTTTGCTTCTTGAGGAGTTCAGTCAGGGGAGTGGCAATAAGGGTGTAATCCTTGATGAAAATGTAGTACCATTTGTGGTGAGCCTTAGGAACCCTTGGATTTCTTAATAGTTTGGAGAGCTGGCCACTCCTAGAAATCCCTTACCTTTGTAGGGTCAACTAAGATTCCCTAAGCTAAAACAGTGAATCATAGGCACTCAATCTTCTTTTCAAAGAAGGTGCATGTACTTCTCTTCACATAGAGCTTATTTACCCTCAAGGGTTTCAAGGACAATTTTGAGGTGGTTTGGATGGTCTTCCTCTTCTTTGAAATAGGTCAAGATATCATCAAAGAAACCAAGGATGAATTCGTCAAGATATGGTTTGAAAATGTCACAGACTAATCTATTGAAAGTAGCTAGTGGTCAATCTAAAAGACATTACAATAACTTTGCTTCTCGAAGTCTATCAAGAAATTCATCAATCCATGTGATGGAGTACTTGTTTTTAATGGTTACTTGATTCAACCCGCAATAATTGATGCAAAGCCTCGAAGTTCCATTCCTTTTTTTTTTTTGGAGAAGTATAGGAGCACCCCATGTTGGGTTATTAGGTCAGATAAATCCTTGCTCTACTTTTTTTTTTGAGCTACTCTTTTCAATTTGATGGCATCAGGAATCAATATTTTGTAGGGCCTCTTTGCCATTGGTTTAATCCCCACGGTTAATTTAATTTCATGATCTACATCTCAACTAAGGTATTTCAAATAAATATTCAAGAAACACATCTCCATACTTGTTAAGCCATGACGGTTTGTTAAGGTCTATAGGTGGATTTGCATTATTTAAATTGATTAAATAGATAAGTAGTCCTTTCCTTAGATCCTTAATAAGCCAACTTGCTTTTGCTAATTGTAATCCGGGTTTCCCTTCCTTTTGTTGAGCTTGAACTAAAGTTCCATCAATGTTGTTAAAGGTGATTGTCCCTTGCTCACAAGGGATACTTATCTAATTACGATGGAGCCCCAAGAGAGACACCAAGGAAATAGGGTTTCTACTGCAAGAAAATCTATCTTTTCATCATCAACAAGCTTTTTTATTAGGTTTTATATGATCAAATGAAGAAAGGAACACGAGGCACAACAAATCTTTATGTAGCATCATGTAGATCTCCCACGGATTTGATAGAATCAACCATATTCTTCATAATCTTCACAATCTCCATCAAAAGAACAAAGAACACAAAAGAATACACCATCTTTGAATGGAAATCAATCACATATTATTCATCTTCAATATCTTCATAGTTCTCTCTCTCAATCTCTCACATATAATTACACTGTTTTGATAAAATTGACTATCTCTGACTCTCTCTCTCTCTCTCTCTCTCTCCATCAATAGTATATCATATCCTCACTACAATAATCAATAATCACTCTCAATAATCCTTCTTAGGTCGTGGATACACCTTCCAAAAGGTATGTCTGATATGAAAGGGCACCAGAGAATTCATAGTGTCCTGTGAGATCTATCTTCTGTCACTGTCTTTTGTAAATCTTCTGTAAATCTTCTTCACTTCAATTAGCTTGGATAGAGCTTCCATTCATCCTTTCCTAAGACAAAAACACTTCCCAAAATATCCACACATCCATCATAACACTCAACAGAAACAACAGAACAGAACCACAGAGCAACAAAAGTACAGAACAACAGAGCTATAGAAGCTTACAGAACTTCACAGAAGATCAACAGAACCCATCAAAATGATAAAAACCAAAACAAAACCAATTCAATCTTTCATAATCTCTTCACACAACTTCAATCATCTCTCAAAACATTCATTCATCCATCTCTACTACCAAAATAGAAACAAAACAGAAGAAAATCAGACCTTACAAAACCAAACATCCTCATCAAAAACCATAAAAAATCCTTAAAAATTATCCAAACCTTTCCAAACGCTTCAAAATAAACAACCATTTATCATAAAAAACAACAAAAAACAGCCGAAAAACCAACATATTTCACACTCAACATATCCCCACACTTAGAAAGGAAGCGTCCTCATGACCTCAGGGAAAAATGAATAAAAACTCTAATCTCTTTGCTAAAAAATCTTCAATCAGCGCAATGTACTAGCTACAATCATGACCCCAACATCAGCTTCATAAAACCTATATAATATGTTTCAGCTTCCAAATCTTCAACTGCAACTTCATCCAGCTAATAAGCAACATCATCAATCTTCACAGCTCCATCTTCATTAGCTTCTCATCCACAAAGAAAAACAACAATACCCAATACAAAAAATACCCATACACAAATATAATCTGAATGGCACAACTGCTCAAAAATGTTGAAGAGAAATAAGAAATTTCCATTAAAAAAAAAGAGAGTGGATACAATCAAGAAAACCCTCCTATTAAGTAGGATGAAGGTATTTCTTCTTAAACTGCAAACTAATTTTAAGACGGTCCAAGGCTTTGTTTTCATCCACAAAGTACTGAGGTACATTTTGGAGGAATTGTAGGCAACACATCCTTTCCAATAAAATGATGAATCTGGTAGGGAAGGCCTGTGCAAAATAATAAAAGAGATCCGTTTGAGCAACTGCTACATCTGCATTTGGATTAATCAGCATCTGGGGGATACCCTTGCGAGCATTCAAGTGTAACTGATGATGCATGAACACAAGATACCAGCAAAAATGAGTAGCAAGACAAAGTGTGATATCTCCAGAAGTACCATGTACCCTAGCAAAGTGAAGCTAAGAATTGAAACACGCTGCAGAAGTATCCTAGGACTCTGGAATGAGAGGCCAATTAAACACTGGACATGTCACTGAATCATGTAATGTCCACTGTCTTCTACGAAGGATGTCACCATCATACCCTGGGGTATCCAGCACTGTTTGGGGAGGAAGGTTAATGTAATCTGTCGGAGAGGGTAATGGAATGAAAGGAGAGCATTGTAATGGAGGATAGGACATATCATAAAAAGAGGGTAATTGAAGGGATAAAGAAGGTGGAAAAGATGGAGAATACATAGAAAATGTATGAAGGGATTCTGTTGGAAAAACTGAAGGAACAGGAGGAACAATAGGTGGAATGTCAGAAGGAGTAGGAGATAGTGTAGGATCAGCAATGAAAGGACATGTAGTGAACACTGGAATATGAGGAAATCCTGAAGGGGTAAATGATAAGAGAGGAATATTATCAGAACTAGATGAAAGAAGAGAAACATATAATGGGAAATGATAAGACATTAGGGAATATGATAAAAGATCAGCAGGATCTAAAGGATAAATAGAACATCGAAAATTTAAATCCTGAAAGAAAGACTCAGTAAATAAAGGGTTATCAGTAATGAAGCTCAACAACTGAGATTGAAGAGGCTGGATATCTGATTTATGAAAGACACTTCTGAGGCGGCGAGGTTCCAAAGCAACATCCTCCAAAGGTGGATGCCAAGCATATCCCTTGCACCAAGACGTCTGCTCACGATAAGTTCGTAAGCTCTCTGCTAACAGAAGCTCAACTGAATGTACATAGATCACTGCCTGTAAGATGACATCTCCCACATAAACGTTTAAATCTTCCTCATCACGGATCTGTAGATAGCTTGGAAGATACATGAAAGAGAGTAACTGGACCTCATGGGAAATCAAGTCATCCAAAAATCTATCAAAAACAGCTCGTAAGAGATCTGCAGGCCAGAGATTGGACCATCCATCCTCTGGAGGCTCTAAATCCACATTGCTCAAAGAGATATATAAGGCAAACCTCTTGATGATATTTCACCCAAAAGGATGGAGGAGGTGACACCAATTCAGTATAATGGACAAAATCATTCTACACACAATCCATCCGCTGCTGAAGGCGATCAACCTTAGTTGAGAACCCATCACAGAGCTTAGCCTTATGTTGCAACTGAATAAGCTCCTCTTGGGATGACACAACAGAAGATACAAGAGCAGGAGTGGAAACAGAAAGAACATCCACCTTCTGATTAAGTTCCTCAATGAGTTTTTGTTGGGACTCTACAATGTCTTGAGATTGCTGGAACTAACCCTCAATGGTAGCAAGCTTACTAGCCAAAGTGACCATCTCTACAAGGGCAGAATTCTTCTCAAGCATCAAAGATACATTCTCCTCCTCTAGTTTAACAACCTTAGCTTCTAGCTCCTGAATAGTGATCTTCTGTGAATCCATTAAGGCTGTGGCAGTAGTCATCTGATTGTGGATATCACTGAGGGTAGCCCTTTCTGAAGACAGATCCTCCAGTGCCTTACTCAATTGACTAGTGAGGGAATCCACCTTGTCTTGCATGGAAGTGTAAACACTGGTGTGCAGTGTTTGAAGACAAGAAGTAAGGGAAGTTTCTAGAGTAGACTGGACATTGGAAACCATATGTGGAAGCATGGGTCTAGCTAAAATGGTTTGTAATGAGGAAGGGATCTGTGAATCTAATTTTCCTTCCTTTTGAGTGACAAGTAGATTGGTACAGGAAAGGAATGAAGGAAGGGCATTGCCAGACACAATAGGAGTGGATGTTTGCACCAATGGATCTTGGATAGAAGGATTGGAAGGTCCCTTTGTGCGAAGGCGTTTCTTTCTAGAAAAAATAACAGGCGACTCCTCATCTTCTGAATTAAGCTGCATGGGCCTAGGAGAAGAAATTGGTATTGTAGGCTGCACTGGTAAAGGAGCTGGATCTGGCACTGGAACACCACCAAGAGGAGGTACAAAAGTAAGGATCCTCTGTAGGAAGGCACCATAAGAAACAATACTATTTTGACCCTTCCTGACACGCTGGAAATGTTGATCCATCTTAGATAACAGGAAACTTGCCCAATTGAATTTAGCTCCCCCTCCAGAATCTTCATAGAAGCTGTGAATAATTCTTTTGATAGGTATTTGGATGCATTCTTTCCTGACATGAACCGATCCTGTAGGAACTGGCATAACTGCTTCCAGACTGGAGAATAAATGTGGGCAACCGACACCCCTGAGCTATTAATGAGTTGGTTAAGGAGCAAGGGGGTGGAAGTTTCCTTCTTCATCAGTGTGACTATCTCCTAAGCTGTCAGTATAGCTGGTTACCACTGGGCACAAAGGAAGCAGATAAGGGCAAGCATAATGCTTCACTAATATTAGCTATTGATAAACAGAATGTCCGGTTATAAGCCAGGCCAGACTGGTTTTTGTAAGAAGCAAGGAAAGAATAACACAGATTCTCATCCACAGGTGGTAAAGTGAGAGCCACAAAATGGCAAAGGTCAGCTCGTCGAATATAATCTGCCTCTAACAGAAGAGAATAGTCATGGACCGCAAGAGGAACATGCTGTACCACAATTGGAGGCATAGAAAGAGGTGCCATTTAGACTATGTAAAAAAAAAAAACCCACACACACCACCAGGAAAACAAAAAGAAAACCTGCAAAACCCAAAAACAAAACCAAGACTGAGACCATTGATAGGAAACCAACTAATTTACACGACTGACTGGACCATAACAACCCCCAGGCAAACCACATCCTAGAAAAAAAACAGCATGACCTCTACACACGTGCGACCAAAAGCTTCATGCTATGCACACATACATGCACCCTGTAACCCCGTATCAGGCAGAAAATAAAATAAAACTACATTCTGTAGCCCAAACAGAGACTCAAAAAAAATCATGACGCAATAAAATATTCTGACTAAAAACAAGAATAAATACTATGTTGACCAATGCCAGATTACTACTCCCACTCCCACGTAGCGTTCACATCCTATAGTGCGGTGGAGTGTGTGAGTGAAACTAACGACTCATTTTTTATTATATAAACAATTAAGCATCGTTCATTATTAAATTAACCCGTTAATGCATGGTGAGTCGACATCCTAACCCAGCCCCACTCAGATTTTGATACAACTGGATTGACTGACTGGGTCTCTACTAATGCAGTTCCTTGTTATAATTAGATGATGTATGGCACTTGCGTGCATGCATGCGTGACTTCGAGAGTTGATTTTAATTACAAGTTAATGTGTCTGAAATGCGTGTGCATGTGCATTTGTGAATTGATTTTAATTTGCAACTTATGTGGGTTAGGGTGCAAAGGTGCATGTGCAACGGCGGGGGTTCTTTTTACAATTAACGTCCGATTCATTTTAGTTACAATTTATGAGGTGTAGTCTATTAATTATGTGTGTGTAATGTTCGGTTGATTTTATACAATTAATGTGTGTTATTGTGCAAGTGAGAGGGGAAAAAAGGAAAGAACCTGGTAATGTGTGGGTCTGCCTGCGAAGTCTGAAATCACAACCTCCAAAAGTGGAATGCCCAGTCCACAAAAATCCACACAACAGTCAAACAATCGACTGCCAAGAGTCGTCTTGTTGGATAGAAAAACAAAAACAAGCTCACACCATGACCACGACAAAGAACAATGAAACGGATGACCAAAAGAAAAGAAGAAAAAATGGATGTCTTGGATTTATTTGGATGTGTTGATTTGTAGAGTGTGAATGGTTTGATATTTGTTTTTGTTTTTGTTTGGGATTTATGGTATTTTGTTTGTTTGTGTTTTGTTAAAAAAAAAAAAAACCAAGAACCCAAATTTTCCCACTGTGAGGACGGAAACCCATATTGGTTCAATGTGATGAAAATGTTCATTTGATGTTGGGGAGTTTCAAAAAAATTGTTTATAATAAATACATTGCCATGAGATATTCCAAAAACAGAAATCCCAATATTATGTGAATATTTTTATTCCAAGAAAATGTTCAAAATAGGAAAGAGGGTAAATGTGATTTTCTAAATTTTTTTCTATTATTTTTTGATTTTTATGTATTTTTCTGGATTTTGTTATCAATTTCCATCAATTTAAAAAGATTTTTAGCCAATTTGAAAATTTTAGGAAAAATTTTTAATAGGATTTTTCAAGCAAAAAATTTATAAAATTGTGGGAAAAGGTTGGTAATTTTTTAGAATTTTTTTCTAATTTTTATGGTTTTTTTCAAAATTTAAATGTGTTTAATGGAATTTTGTGAGTAAAAAATGTTTTTCGGGATTTCAAAAAGGAATACCCGGACACACGTGAACAGCTGCGTGTGAACGAAACAGCACCCACCACCTCACGAACAAATCCAAACGCACGTCCCGCGTGTGAACAGTCGCAAAAAGACACGCTCCCGCGTACACGCACGTGAACAGCCGCTAAGAGACACGATAAGAAATCATCGCACGGGTTGCATTGTGAAAACCACGAAGTGGAGGTGGGTTTGATTTGTTCGCTATGGGAGGGGGTGAACAGGAGCTAGGGTGGGGAGGGGGGCTTAGGAAGGGGTTAAGGGGTGGTGGGAGGAACCGGGGGGTGGAAGTGGGTGTTAAGGGGGGGTGGTGGGAATGGGGATTAAAGGGGGGGTATGTGTGACCGGGGGGGGGAGGGGGGTTTAAGAGTGTGTGTGTGGTGGAAATAGGGGGTTTGGGAGGGGGTGTGTGTGTAACAGGTGGGAGGATGCAGGGCGGCAACAGAGTACCAGGGCGGAGGTAGAGGGCAGAGCGGTCGGGCGACAAAGGGAGGAGCACGGGCGGCAATTCCAGACGGCGGGCGGCAGGTGGCCAGCACGCCAGGGCGGCGGCGGCGGTTCGGAAACCAGGCGGCAAAGGAAGAGGCGGGCGTACCAGGGCACCATGTGGAGGCTCCAAGCGGCGGGCGGAGATGCGACTAGGCCAACGAGCGGGGCGGATCGAATGGCGCCTCCCATAGCGCGTGGGAGGAAGGGCAGTAGAACCAGCAGGCGGTAGCCAGGCCAGCGGGCGACGATCACCAGGGCGGTGACGCGCGGCACACCAGCGGCGACCGGCGGCACACCAAGCGGCAGGGCGGCGAACGGCCGGGACGGGGCGTCAATGCCACAGGTGGGAGTCAGCGCCACAGGCGGGCGCCAGGGAGGAGAAGGGAGAGGGAGGGATGGAGGCGGGAGGTAGCAGGAGGAGGAGGTGATGGGGAAGAGATGGTGGAAGGGAGGATGCAGAGGGGGAGGGTGGAGGAAGAAGAGGAGGAGGTGGTTAGGGAGGACGGTGAAGGGAGAGGGGGAGGAGGATGTCGGGGAGAGAGAAAAAAGGAAAAGAAGGGAGAGAGAGAAAAAAGGTGGGTGGTTGGGATAGGGGAGGGTGCCCGTGGGGGAAGAGAAAAAAATGAATGAATTAATTAAAAAAAATAATTAATAAATAAATTAATTTAAAAAAAAGGCGTGCCCCCGTCTCGCGCGTGTGCACGGGGCGGGGTAAAAAAATTTGCAGTGGTGGGATCGGAACGGCGCCGGGACATCGGGACCGGGTGCGCTTACGCGATGGGGTGTGGGAAGACGCGTAAAACCGCAAATGCGTGCGTTCACACGAGAAATGAGTCGCGTGAAACACATCAAAATAAAGAAAAATTATTATTTCACAATCCGATCGTCGAAACGAAATGGTATAAAAACAAAAAATATACTAGATGACAGGGGGAAGATAGGGGAAAAGGTCAACGGGGGTTCCGGGGGGAAGAAAGGGCGTGCACATGCAAAAAATACGAAAAACGGCCCCGAAAACACATACGGGGATTAATTTCGGGAAATCCGCTTGCCGGAATGCAGGGCGGAAAGAAGGAAAAATGTGCAGAAGAACAGGCTCGACAACTCTATCACGTCAAAACACTGTTCCGACTGAGATAGGACAGTTCGAAGGGACGAACAGGGCTATAAGTTTGGATTGGAAATTCAGTGAACGTAGGGTGCGTTCACATGGAAACACATCAAAATAAGGGAAAAAGAGAAATGGAGGAGGAACAACCCCAAGGGAGGGGTGATAGTGGACGGTTGGGTGGGGAAGGGACCCTAGGAGGGTAAAAGAAAGTCATGACGTACATGCATGATCAAAGTGAGACATATGGAGGACGGTATGCCACATAGACGTGCAAGGACGCGTCCCCACACTTAAAACATTAACGGCAAGGGAAATGCATCACGACAATCGACGATTCGACAACCGACTGGACGCTGACGTCCCCACACTTAATACCTTAACATACACGTGCAATCAGGAGATAGGGTTAGGAAAACTTGGCCCGTGTGGCAGATATTTGATATTGATTGTCGATGTTGCGCGTTGTGTCTCAGGCGGCGGCAGGAGGTACCAGAGCTCGCTCTACAACACAGATGCGTCCAGCATGGCAGGGACCATGTAACAACACCCAGGGAGGTAGCTAATGGATGATTCTCGTCGGGTCGGTGTTGCTGACGAAGGATAGTCACTCAGCTTTTACAACACTCAGATGGGATTAGAGAACAGTCACTCGCTCCATTACGAACATCACTCGATGAATAATGATTGAAACCCATATCTCACACTCGGTTTAGGAATTGACAAAGGGGATGGTGCAGAAGGAGTATGCCAGGGTGCACAATTGATGGTGCATCAGTGCATCCAACCCGTCTGGCATAGGTGCAAGGAGGAATGAAGGCCATGGAGTCTTACAGTGCAGTGTACAGAACAGGGTGGCGTATCTAGTGATGACGGCAGAAACCCAACCCGTGGGTGCATAGGGAAAAGAGAACATGCCTGACTCCAAAGGTCGTAACGTCCCTCAATCCTCACCTCTCGGTAATTGATTGAAGAAATTCCAGTCACACTCAGCCCACTCTCTATCTCACGCTCTGTTGAAAGATATAGAGGGCAACCATGTCCTGAAACCCATTGATGTACTCCTCACGGTCACTTGTGCAAAGGTTGCATGCCTTGTATGCATTTGATGATGCAACTGTGCATCCTGCCCTGTGCCGGTATACAGTGCAAGAAGGAAGGCCAGTGAGCCTTATAGTACAGTGTACATGGACAAATCGTACTTTGTGCATTGAGAGGCCCATCCCGTGCATGCAACACTTCATTCACACTTCTCACCTCTCATTTGATTTAAAGGGAGAGACTGGTCACTTGCCCCACCCTCTGTCTCACACTCGTTTGATAGTTACAGAGGGCAACCCATACTCACTTCCCCATCCGGTTAGGATGAAAGCTCGCGTCACTCGATTGTTTGTCGATAAAGATCACGTCGTCAGTTGTTGAAGAGGCGTACCCAGGGAGGTAGCTAACAGATCAAACGTTGTGTTAGATAGGAACATGCCGTCTGCTAGAGGACTGTCAAATGCTCTGCAGAAAGGCACAGGACACAGCGTACCAAGGGAGGCAGCTTCGGAACTGGATCCTGGGGATGTCAACTGATGAATCCACTTTTTGGACTGCTGGGTGTTGCCACCTTTTCCACAGCCAGCTTCCCGCCCAAGGGTGTTGACCACCTTTTCTTGGAACGAGGCCTGCTATGACAGGGAATTTCTTCCTTTTCTCCCATAACAATTTTTTTCTTTTCTTTTTCTTGTTTGTTTTTTTCTCTTTTTTCTTGTTTTTTTTTCTCCACCTTTTCTCGAAGAATAGGTCGGCATGACAGGGACCGAAGTCCTTTTCTCCCATGATTGATATGTATATATATATATTTTTCTTTTTGGAATCAAGCAAGGGAATGGTAGAAATACCATTTGTCAGAACCATCCTCGCCACAACCACTAGTGGAAAATAGAGGATAAGAGATCAGGAGCGGGAGGTGGGGTTGAGGGGACAGAGGGTTGTGTCCACCTCATCAGGAGTGGCTGAAGAACAGTTATCAGAAGTAGCATCATAAGAGTTACAGTGCCACGCCAACGGGGGAAAGGATCAGGTGACTGTGATTGTCAAGATCCCCAAGGAGGGAAGTACTTCTTCAGGTGATATCCATTGATCATCAGGAAGGGATCATTAGAGGCATCAACGGTCTGCACTTGGACAGAGCCATTAGGGTTGACAGCAAGTACCTTATATGGGCCCATCCACCGCTGTTGAAGCTTGCTAGGAAACTTGCCAAATTGTGAATCATAGGCTAGGACCAAATCACCTCTTTGAACTCCTTGTGCTTGATGAAGCTGTCATGGTAGGCCTTACGTTGAGCTTGCGTGGCTTCCATGCACTGTAGAGCCATCCTGCGAGTTTCGTCCAAACATTCCAAGTGCAGGAGACGACGTTGCAGTGAATCATCGTCCCCCAAACGCTCTTTGATAGCCACTCGCAAAGAGGGCAATTCCAGTTCAACAGGGAAAACAACTTTT
This sequence comes from Lygodium microphyllum, assembly GCF_053477565.2. Classification (NCBI taxonomy): domain Eukaryota; kingdom Viridiplantae; phylum Streptophyta; class Polypodiopsida; order Schizaeales; family Lygodiaceae; genus Lygodium; species Lygodium microphyllum. The sequence continues at coordinate 52,532,818 of NC_141156.1, forward strand.
GTACCATACACCAGCTGGAAGGGTGTCTGTCCTGTTGCTGCTTTATGGGAGGTTCTGTACGCCCAGAGGGCTTTTGTAAGTTGATCGTTCCAGTCGCGACGATGTGCGACAATCGTTCTTGTCAGAATCGAGCAAAGAATGCAATTGGTGACTTCAACTTGGCCGTTGGCTCTGGGGTAGTAAGGAGTGGACTTACGATGGCGGATCTTATACAGCTCTGTCAACTCTTCCATGACTTTATTAATGAAATGAGTGCCTCTGTCACTTACTAGCTCTAGGGGACTGCCAAAACGGGTGATGATATTCTCGTACAGGAACAGGGCCACGCTATTACCATCGTCCCGCTTTAGAGCTTTAGCTTCACACCACTTTGTGACATAGTCCGTACATACCAGGATGTATCTGTTCTATTTTCTTCTGGTAGGAGGATTGATTGGGCCGACGAAGTCGATGCCCCACTTCTCGAATGGCTTCAAAGAAAGGATAGGTTGCACATCACATTGCTTACAGTAGTCATAGGCATCCTTATGAATGGTCGGCTACTAGTAACCTGCTCTAGCAAAGCCTTCCTGGCTGTCGCTTCTCCTGCAAAGTGGCCTCCAATGGCTCGTCATGGCAAGCCTTCAAAACAATCCCAATCTCATCTCTTGCAACACATCTTCTGAGCACTTCATCTTTGCCTTTCTTATATAGTGCACCGCCTAACAGGGTGTAGGGGGCTGAGTCTAACATAAGCTTATTCCTTTCCCGACTTGAAATGCTAGGAGGGTACTGTTGGGTTGCCAATAGATTGGCAATGTCTGCATACCAGGGGATTAAAGTTTCTACCAGGAATAGGGAAGCATCAGGGAGGTCTGGATCATCTTGCTCCTCGTTTGTAGTCTGCGAGATACGTGACAGATGATCAACTAGAACATGGGAACGACCAGGTTTGGTAATTACCTCAAAGTCGAACTCCTGGAATAAAAAGAGCCATCTCATCATTCGTCCTTTCACGTTTGCTTTGTTCATCAAGAAGGACAGGGCCTCATGATCCACATAAAATTTAAAGTGGGTAGACAGTAGGTAGTGGCGAAACTTCTCTAGGGCAAATACCATTGTCAAGCACTCCAGCTCGGTCTCACTGTATAGTTCCGCTCTCTATCAGTGACTTTTTGGCTTGCATAATATATCGGTTGATCTAATTTAGAGGGGCCCTTTTGACATAGGATAGCACCTAGCCCTTCAACTGATGCATTTGTGTGTACATGAAACTCCTTCGTCCAATCAGGAGGTTGTAGGATGGGTGCCTCAATCAGACACTGCTTCAGAGTGTTGAAGGCTTTGTCACATTCTTCCGTCCAAATAAACTCTGCATCTTTCCTCAGAAGCTTGTGCAAGGGGGTTGCCTTTGTTGCAAAATGGGCTATGAACCTTTTGTAGTAACCCACATGGCCTAGGAATCCCCTCAACTGTTTGAGGTTGGTGGGTGCTGTCAGAGTTGCAATCTTCTCGATCTTTGCAGGGTCTATTGATATCCCTTTTGCAGAGACAATGTGGCCCAACAGAACTCCAGAAGAGACTCCAAAGATGCATTTGTCGGGGTTGAGGGAGATCCCATACTCCCGGCATCAGTCAAAGCATTGTTCCAAATGTCCCTAGTATTCACGAATCAAACTGTAAACACAAAAGTCATCCAAATATACCTCAATAAAGTCGTGCAGATGATTTTGGAATGCAGCCATCATGACTCGTAAGCGTAGGTCCCCCATTCTGTGGTGAAGGTTGTTTTGAACTGATCTTCTTCTGCTATCTGCACTTGGTTGTAACCACTGAAGCCATCTAACAAGGAGTAAAGCTCATGTCCTGCCACTGTGTCTAACAACTAGTCTGTAAAAGGGATAGGAAAGTGATCCTTCTTCGTCTTCGAATTCAACTTGCGGAAATCCACACATATACGAAGGTTGCCATTCTTCTTGGGTACAACCACGATGGGTGAAATCCATTCACTGTTGGCCACTGGATAGATAAACTCCGCTTCCAAAAGCTTCAGCAGCTCTGCTTTCACCAGTGTGGAATAATTCGGGTTCATTCACCTTTGTCGTTGCCATACTGGCTTGGCATCAGGCTCCAAGTCAATATGATGCTGACATATTGTGGGATCAATCCCCTTTAGGTCTTTGTGGGACCATGCAAACACATCCAAATTCTCTTTCAACAAGTTGTACAAGGTTGACAACTCCTCTTCTGGTAGGCTGCTGCCCACCTTCAAGTGGCGTTCAGTGCCATCTGCATCTACCAAGGTTAACTGCCTTTCACCTTCTACTTCACGGATGAAGGTCCCATGGACTACTTCTGGGTATAGATCCAACTCCTTCAAGGGGGTGGTGTCCTCTTCTGATGTCCCACTAGACCCAACGTCTTCTTTCAGTAAGGACTTAGGTTGCTCCTTGAAATGCTGAAATGGGATCAGCGCTGTCTCAGTTTTGGTTTGAATGTTAATTACCTTAGAGCTCGAGGACTCCTCTTCAGAGAATGCATCCAGGAATATTACATAATAGGGGCTCTTCGAATTTTGTTGTGGCCTTGGGACTGGTACTTGTTGACAAGGAGCATCATCATCATCCTTTCTTGACAAGTGTCGATGGGTGCGACAAGAACCACTGATAAAAGACGGCTTATTTTGCTTGATCCACTTCTTATATAGGCTTTGCCTATGGAAAGATCCATTTACCAATCCAAAGGGTACCATTGCCATTCTGTCCCATAGCATGGAGTCTTTTGCTTCTAAAGCTTCTGGAACTCCCTCCTCATCTATGCCTTTTGTGGGTGGAGTGATTTCTTCTGTCTCACTTTCAAAGTCTCCTTCTTCAGATTCATCATCATCCTCTTCAGACTCCGGCTTTGCCTCTGTAGGCGCTCTGTAAGAGAAGAACATGTCCTTTGCTTTGCCTTCTGCCTCTGTCTCTGGCTCTGCTATGGCCATGTAACAGGGAGAGCAGTACATCCATGCTTCTATCTCACTGTCAGAAGTGATTTCGGAAATCGTTCCTGGTTCAGGCAGGAAGTATTCACCCATTGATAATGGCTTTGCATCTTTTGGGAGTTGGCTTACAGTACCTACTGTTAGGGAATGTGCCTCTATTTTCTTGGGAAGGATCTGTTTGACAGCATCTTCTTCTGCTGATGTTCCATCTGTAGCCTCATTGAGGGAGTCAGAAGATAATTCCAAGGAGGTGGATCCATGTCCTTTTTGAGCACCATATAGCTTCAGCACCACTTTATTGGGTCCTCTACCCAAGGTCAAGGTTCCTTTGAACCAATCCGTCCTTGCTCTGGCTTCAAAAAGCCATGGTCTACCCAGTAACAGGGGGTAAGATGTACCATAAGAGTTTGGCTTCACCGCCAGATAAGTTAGCCAATAATATTTTCCAACCACTGTAGTCTTCACATATGGGAGAATGCCCAAAGGCTTGATTCTGCTTTGATCCGCCAGTCTGATGAGCCATTGAGTTGGTTGCACACCTTGTAGGCCTAGATCCTTCATTGTCATATCCGTCATAATGTTCACTGATGAGCCACCATCAATCAGTGCATTTGCAATAAAGCAGCCTTCTATCCACACGCTAGTCTCTGGGGTACCAGGATCTAAGAAGGCATTAGCCACATCCAGTTCTTTTACAGGCTCTCGAGCTTTGTTGGACTTTGTTGCTGTTGAGGGAGCAATCCTTAAGCCACGTCTTCTTGTCAGTATACTTTTGAACCTTTTTCGGCAACTGGGAGACAACATCAACAATTTTCGGAATGTGAGGTTTGGTTTAAAGGTATCTAGATCTCTAACCAGATCATATTCCTTAATAGGATCCACCGGCTTCTCTAATCGGTTAGGAAATGGGGCGACACCCATTTTCATTTTCCTTTTTTTCTTCCAACAAGGGCATCATGGGGACTTCTTCTGCCACTTGTGGCACGTCCTCCTCTTCTATCTCCTGGATCTCTAGTCCTGTCTCTGGAACTATCTCAGTGACACTCTGTGGCATTGTAGTGCTTTGTACGGCACTGTCAGGCTCTGTTCTGTTCTGTTCTTCTGTTGCACGATTGAAATTCACTGTTTGGTAGTGGTTTCTTCTTCTTTGCATGCGTGATGACAGCAACTTCCAATTCCACTAAATTGGAGTTAGGCTCTTGGGCCTTGAATGGATTATTAGTAGTACTATTTCTCACTGGGGCTGGGCTTGGACAGTCTTTTACAGTGTGGCCTTCTCCTTTGCATCGACTGCATAAGGGTTTGTAATCCACTGACCTTTTGGGATTTGGACAATTTGGTGAAATGTGTTTCTTTTCTCTGCATCTGTAGCACTCCACTTCTGATCTCTGACCACCACCAGACTGTCTTCCTCTGTAACTTTGAGAGGGAAATCTTTTGGGTCCGAAATTAGGACCAAAATCTCTAGGCTTGGGTCCAATATCCTGTGTTGTCATTTTGGATTCCAGCAAGTTGAATCTTGCGTCTTCTTCCTTCCTTCTCCTATCATGCATCTCCTTCAGAGAGCAAATATCCTTTGTATGGTTCTTCCTAAGATAGTAGGAGCAGAAAGCTCCAGGGACTGTTGGCTTTCGTGTACATTCTATGGCTAAATGGCCTGCTTGATGACACTTACCACACCAAGTATTTGACCGCATCACATCTCTTCCTGCTCTTGCAACGTTGGATATGCTAGTGGTATTCACTTTCAGTGTCTGCAACTGCTCTGTAATCACATCCATCAACTTCTTTTTGATATTTGCAACTGAGTTGGATAAATAATCCTTCAAGCTTTCTCCTCCTGAGGCATTGGCAGGAGGGTTTTGAGGAGTCTCTGTAGTCATTGCATAAACAGATTGGGCAAGTGCAGAGGGGTCTCTGTTCTGATTTTGATTCAGAGCTCCTGTTTGAACTGTTGGCTGTTGACTCCAGTTGGTAGGGTTCCACTGTTGCTGTTGATTTGGCATTGGGGGAATTGTTTGGGACCATTGTTGTTGTGGTTGAACCATCATTTGAGACATTGACTGTGACCACTGGGGATTTGGTGCACTGTACTGTGATACTGGGGGCATCTGTTAGTAGGGGTAGGGGACAGTCCCTGGGATTACATTTGGTGGGTACATCATTCCTGGCATCAGAGGAGGTGGGACTCCTCTTCCTGGATTCATCGCTAATCTAGCTTCCACTTCATTGTATAGTCTTGCACCTTCTGTTGCAGCTTGCAGTGTGGCTGGTCTTTGCAGCTCCACAAACTTACGGACTTCTGGTTGTAATCCTCTAAGAAACACTCCCTTCTGAATGCCATCATCTAGATTATGGTTGGTCCATCTCTTCAGGATGGATTCCATTCGCGAGACATAAGCTTCTACTCTTTCTCCAGAGGATCGACTTAAATTCATGAACTCCTCTCGCATCCGCTCTTCAAAACCTTCACGCCTGAATTTAGTCAGGAAGGCCAACTTCAGGTCGTCCCATGTGCCAAAAGTTCCTACTGCTTGTCTCTCATACCACTGAAACACCACACCCTTGAAAGTGACGGGGAAGATTGCCAACCAATGCTCAGGGGTTCTGGCATTGTTAGCCACACATTCTACCATAAACTCTGATACATGAGGATCGGGGTCTTCATTATACTCTCCCTTAAAAATTGGCAACGGGACTACATTCGCTGGCCTGTCATCAATATTTCCAAGACGGATCTGGCTTGGAAGTGGACCTCCAGCAGGAGGAGGAAGGGCTTGATGTGCCATTGGGACTTCTGTAAAGAGTTCCGCAAGGGCGTCAAAGGCGGCTTCTCCTGCTAGCTCGTTCTTGGCTTTGATTTTTGCTTTCTCTCTTCTCACGTACCTCTGGACTCGTTCTAACACTTGCCTCTTTATTGCATCATTCATCAGGGGGTTGACTCCACTATGTTGTTAGTGCTCCACAGAGGGATAACAGAAGGCTTCAGTCTCTGGAGGACTCTCTTGCCAACATTCCTTCTACTTCTTCCTTTTCAACGTCTCTAAATTCTGCTTTCATGCCACTGCACAGAGGAAGGTATTCGGTTCTGAAGGTGTCAAAATGCATACGTCTAAGCATTGTGGTGGTGCCATCATCATAGTAATGCCAGCTTATGATGGTTTCAACAATGTATGTTGTAAAGAACACTCTGTCTACCAACTTCCAGTGGGTTGCCAATTGGACAAACAAAAGATTGTCAGAACACCAAGCATCCCACGTATCTTGCTATTGAGCGTCTATGAACAAGTCCCAGCTCTGTTTCTTCTTATTTTTGTGAACCTCCACAGACCACGACTCCTGAAGCTTCTTGACTATTTCCCACTTGATGATATCTGGAAATCCTTCAATGAAGGCCAAATCCTCCATTGATACTCATTCTCTCTATTCTACTCTTTAGTTTTGTGGGAGGAACTTTGCAACTGTGATGCAACTTTCTACAGCTTCAAAGGGTAGTGAAAACAGACAGTCAACAGAGGGACTTCATCAGAATAGCATTGTGCTTTCTCCATTGGGGAATGAATCTTTTGTAGAATGTTGCCTTGGCAATGAAGTCTTGCAATTCTTCAATAGTGGCAGGAACTCTACTATCCATTGATTTACTTCTTTTTCCACAGTGCCACTTCTTCCATTTTCAGCCTCTGTTTGTGCTTGTTGATGGCAGTATTCCCCGGCTGCGCACCAAAAATATGGAGCCCCAAGAGAGAAACCAAGGAAATAGGGTTTCTACTACAAGAAAATCTATATTGTCATCATCAACAAGCTTTTTTATTAGGTTTTTTATGATTACAATGAAGAAAAGAATACTAGGCACAACAAATCTTCATGCAACATCATGTAGATCTCCCACGGATTTGATAGAATCAACCATATTCTTCATAATCTTCACAATCTCCATCAAAAGAACAAAGAACAAAAAAGAATACACCATCTTTGAATGGAAATCAATCACATATTATTCATCTTCAATATCTTCATAGTTCTCTCTCTCAATCTCTCACATATAATTACACTGTTTTGATAAAATTGACTATCTCTGACTCTCTCTCTCTCTCCATCAATAGTATATCATATCCTCACTACAATAATCAATAATCACTCTCAATAATCCTTCTTAGGTTGTGGATACACCTTCCAAAAGGTATGTCTGATATGAAAGGGCACCAGAGACTTCATAGTGTCCTGTGAGATCTGTCTTCTGTCACTGTCTTCTGTAACCTTCTGTAAATCTTCTGTAAATCTTCTTCACTTGAATTAGCTTGGATAGAGCTTCCATTCATCCTTTCCTAAGACAAAAACACTTCCCAAAATATCCACACATCCATTATAACACTCAACAGAAACAACAGAACAGAACCACAGAGCAACAGAAGTACAGAACAACAGAGCTACATAAGCTTACAGAACTTCACAGAAGATCAACAGAACCCATCAAAATCATAAAAACCAAAACAAAAAAAATTCAATCTTTCATAAACCTATTCACACAACTTCAATCATCTCTCAAAACATTCATTCATCCATCTCTACTACCAAAATAGAAACAAAACAGAAGAAAATTAGACCTTATAGAACCAAACATCCTCATCAAAAACCATAAAAAACCCTTAAAACTTATCCAAACCTTTCTAAACGCTTCAAAATAAGCAACCATTTATCATCAAAAACAACAAAAAATCAGCCCAAAAACCAACATATTTCACACTCAACATACGACTTAGCCAATCCATACATAAGAGATACTCATACATTTCCAAGCTTTGTGTATTGATTTTCTAGTGATGAAGATCAATGTTTTTGACAATTTGATTTGAGTACACTTCTTTTCCATTTGCTAGTTCAACTACAAGTGTCCTAGAGGGTTCACGTTCCAATTGTAATTCCTTAATGTACTTGGGACACATGAATGAATGAGTAGTATCACAATGAATAAGAATCAGGAAAGATTTACCTTGGTGCTTTGCACACACTTGAAGGATGGTGAATTAGTGCTCGATCTCTTGATCATTGATGGCCGCATGGCTAGTACCTCTCTCTAGCTTCTTGTAGAGCAAGATCCTCTTCTTCTTTTTGTTCAACTACTTGTTCCTTGTCCTACTCCCCATCATCATCTTGATTGTTGAAGTTTTCCTTGGTTGTAGCATTATGAGGAGGATTGACATTGTTTGTTTAAATGGGGCATTGAGCTTGAAAGTGGCATAGCTAGTTGCATTCAATGCAAAAGGGATGGGCCCCTTGTTTGGGATTTGTAGGGTGAGGGTTACTGTCAATGTTAGGTTGGCAATTAGGGGCTTTAGTTATCATTCACGGGTGGATTTAGGCCTTGACAGAAGTGCATTACTTGTTGTGTCATTGCCATTTTCGGGGCATGCTTTAGGAGGGAAACAAAACATGAGTAGTATCCCCCCATGGCTAGGCCTTATTGCCTTAAGCTAAAGAACTTGTCCATTCTATAGATTCAACATGCTGGGGATAGGTATCTTCCTTGGATAGCTACCTTAATCTATTCCTAGGTTTGGGATATCTTAGTAACACCTTTGTTGCAATCCCATGGTTTTCACCACATAAACATGCTTCTCTGTTGGTGAGATGTAACTAGGCAATGACAGGCTTGTTCCCACCATGGAGAAGTAGTCTTCCATTTTCTTGATCCATGTCTCGGCATTTGTTTCTATCTTTAATCCTTCACCATTAAACCTAGGTGAGTTAACTTGCTAAATTAATAGAAAATGCTTTTCATGTTGATTGGCCAAGGAAATTTGTAGTGGGGATACATGAAAGATATATAGTAACCTTAGGCAAGATTATTCACACCATTAAAAGCTCAATTTTTATTGCTTCAATATATATAATATGTGGCTTTTTAAAACATTGTGTAAGGCCTCTAGTTGTGAAACTTGACCACATATATTTCTTTATAAATTAGAGGCTTATGATGGACTCTTAGAAGTCGAAAGTTTCCTTGACAATGTAGTCATTTTGATTTAGTCTACCTTGGTAAGCTAATCTATTAGGATGTAAAATGTCGGTAACTCAATTATAGATATATTGATCTTGATAGATACTTTGATCATACACAGTTTATAATGCTTTTTACTTATAGCTCGTTGAACAAAAATATCGTGTCAAGTTTGAGTTCCTCTATCCATTGAATTATTTTAAGATTTGTTTCAAGATAGGCTACCCTTTTGGCATGAATAAAACAATAGACACCATGCGGGGTCCATTGCCTCTCTTGATAGTATCCATGAGGGTAATACGAATTTTCCATGATCTTCATGAAGTCTTGTTTCCAAGTATAATCCAACAAATGCATAGCGGATTGATACATAGTGTTGTGAAAGACTAATAAATTATGCCAAGGTTCTCCTTAAATTTATATGCGATAAAATATATTAATTCAACACAGTTATATGTATGTGTTGGAGACAAAACAACTCAGTGAAAATAAAAGAAAGCCAATTGTATTGGTTTTAAAAAAAGAATTTATATACAAGGCTTTGGTTTACTTAGAAGTCGTATGATATACAAAAGTAACCATGAAAATGTTGAAGGGAGATAGCTTTATATTGGGTGGCTCACTAAGGGTATCTAGGGCTAGATACTTGGTGGGTAGATTTGGGAATTTCTCTACTTGATAAAGCTAGAAGAGTGGGATCTATGGGTGAATACAACCTAGTGTGGTTGCATGATTTGGATAATCCTCCTATACACCCACTTGGCTCGGCTCCTCACCTCACTCTCATGATACTCTACAAAACCCATAGGACCTAGGTAGAAGATAAAAAGTTGAACAATGTTAAGCCTCTCGGCCCAAAGGATCCTCCACAACTCATTATGTTTATTAGTCTTAACTCTAAACTTGGGGAGACCCACCCCGCTAACTACATCCACTTGATTGTAGGATGATTCATTTGAGAAATTATCTACCTAATTCCCATAGTGTTGATGCATATTTTAGTATTTTTAAACATGATACCATAATATAATGATATAATATCAATAGCTTTATTAATTAGTATTTTCATAGGGTTCATTAGCATAGCTTTAAGATACGAATACTAAGTAATCCATTTGAAAACAAGTTGTTTTTGAATTTTATACACATACATACAATCGCTTCAAAAGCGAATCAACCCAAAAATGAGTTACTACCCTTGCCTTATTCATATCGGGCCTTCCAATGCTTGACCATATTGAGCTTGTATAGGTTTTCAACTCTATTTAAGAACCGATATTGAGATTAGAACTCAAACTAAAGCCTCGCTAGTTCTTACCTACCACAAGGGTGAACCTTCCTATATGGAAGACCATGTACCTAAGTGATGGTTAGCTACATTGGGTAGTATACAAATACTTTGGGTGAGGAGTAATAGAGGTGGCCCTAGGGATGTGTAAGAAGTTGGGAATAGTTAAAAATGTTGATAATATGACATGTCACACTGACATTGGTATAAAAGGAGAGAAGATGTAATTTTTCATATCTTTTTGACACATTAATACAATTACAGTCTTTCTCTCCCTTCTTGCTCACAGCTTCTATGGCTTCCTCATCTTTCTTGTCTTTCTCTCTCCAAATCTAATCTTTCTCTCTCCTCGTCACTCTTATTCTCTCTCTTCCTACAGTCTTTCTCTCTCCTCTGCAATCTTCTCTCTCCTCTTCCTCTCTCTGACAAGTGGTATCAGAGCTTCAGTCTTTGATCCATTATTTTCTTCCATTTTCAGTCCCATTTTCCTATTTCAAAACCAATTTCAGACAAAAATGGTACAAGACAGTGACTAGTGGAGTACTGCAGGACATCTACAGTTAGCAAGAGACTACATCTAGAGATATCCAAGGTCAGATATGGAGGGTAAAGGCTTAAATGGCTGGACGTCATCAAATTTCATGCAAAATGGAGGTAACTAGGGTAAAGGATGGTTAATCGGGCTTAGTTAGAGACTAAACTACAGTTACTTTTCAAAAGAGGTATTCCTTTCCTCTTTCTTCAAGCTCTGCCCAAGCTTTCATGGAGTTTGCTGACTGAGATCTCTTCTTTTCTCACTGATCCTTGCTCTCCATCAACAATGGCCTGCATAATGGCACTCTAGACATCAAATGCAACAAGTAGAGCACCATTTCATGCCCTGTTGAAGTTGCCACGTGGCCTGGACAACAGCCCGAAATTTGCGCTGATTTTTCCAGCCCTGTTCTCTATCATTTCTTAGCTAATCTTCAGCTATGGTGCTTCTAATTCATCCTTGGCAGTGATTCCTTCAAGGTCCTGGTGTGTTTACTCCAAAATAGAGCTATATTTCTCAGCTTTTCACTCTCTTGAAACCCTACATGAACAGTCCATGGGTAGCCATGAAAGCTTCAGCCCAAGCTTTCATTTCTTGACAATTTCTTGAAGATTCTTCATCCTTTTGGCCCGTGGAATCATCTCAGCAAGGATTCTTCAACAAATTGCAAGGATTAAGCACGGAATGGTTAAAGATTGAAGATCAAGAGCTTCTATGGAGCAAAAATTTGGGGGAAACGGGTTTAATGCTTCAATTTCAAGCATTTGAAGCTTCAAGATTGGTCTCAAGCACCGGATAAGCAAGCCTTATGGATTATTTTACCAACATTGAACAACCGGGGGCTCTATCAAGCATTTGAGAATTAATCAAGTCATCTTCAGCCATGTTAAGGTACTTCTCTTCAATTCTTAATCTCTCTCATTAATCCAATTGCTGAGCTTAATCCATTTGATTGAGAGATTAAAGAATTGAACATTATTCATTAAATTCTCAGCCAATCTTTGCTTGAATCCATCTATTCATGAATGCAATGCTTGCTTAATGCATATTAGTTCCAATCAGTGAATTAGAGGCTTCAATCTGAAATTTCAGCATAACACTTGAATCCTATTGACTGAATACATTGATTGATGCCTTTGTTTACTCTAATCCAATTGATTGGCTGAATTTCTTTTGCCCAAATTGAAATATTGTAAAAGGGTAAGTACTAGCAATCAGTGAGTCACTGAATTGCAGCGGTAAGACCCTTCTCCTATCCAAAATTTTCTTATCTCAATCAATTGCATCTCATGAAAGGCTGAATGAATATTTCTGAAATGCATATCATGCTGATTGCTTAGCACACTAGCCTCTGCTATGTTGATATTCCCACCGAGGAAAAAGGTGGATGCTGGGGGAGATAGTGGGATAAAAGAGAGGTGACCCTCCCTCACTATCGAAGATCCCGAAGGGGTGCAACCAACTGACCCGGGGGGAACTTTGCCCACCTCCCGGTGATTCGGAGCCCGTGTAGGGAGCCTGTCATGCCGTTTTATCCCTCACACAGGTACAACGAGTGGAGGATTGAAGATTAAAGACTTTTCAAAGACTCAAGTACCTACAGGACACCAAAACAGGGTAAAACATGGAATTTACAGGTCACTTACAGGGTATTTACAGGTGGATACAGGTACACCCTTCATTGCTGAAGCATAGGTGCAGGACCTACAAGGTACCCACAGGTCCTATATACCCCTTTGCAGGGTTTGGTAGCCATTTGGGGTTACTATCTTGCATTACAGGGTCAAAATAGGGCACTTACAGGTCTAGACAGGGTGCAAGACTGGACAGTTCAGACTCTGAAATCCAGCTACAGAATTTTCTGTCCTAAACCTGTTATAGCGTGCTATAGCTCATCTCGAAGAGGGCATTGTTAGATTCGATTCGCACAAAAAAGTTCTGAAATTGGAGCTTCCTAGCCAAAGTTATAGCCGTTTTACTGACAGGGGGTACTGTAGGACTGCACTAATATGGCAGGACATAAAGGCAAAAATAAGGTCCAAGAGGATTATGCTCAGCAAATCAGGGATTCCATGATGGATAGCACACTTCAAGAGAACCCTGAAGAGCTTCAACAACAAGGAGAAGTCAATTTGCTCAATAATACTTTGTGTGCCCATGAACAAAGACATAGGGAACGACATGAGGCCATCTTGTCAAGAATGGAGCAGATGGTTCAATCTACTGATCAGACCAAGGCTTCTATTGATAAGTTGGTAGAATCCAATGAACAACTCATGGCACAAATTGCTAAATTTATGCAGTTGCAAATGGCATCAAAGGAAGTTAATGAGAAGGCTTGTTCAAACAGTGGCTCTTCAGTCCCACTTCAGCCATCTAACCAGAATGGTCATGGAAATGGGATTATTGGAAGAAGAGGCATTCCAAATAGTCAGTATGAAGTAGGAGAAGCTTCACAAAGGCATGATGACTATTTGGGCAGTTTGAATGGGGCCAATACTCAAGCTTTTGGACTGCATACTCAAAATTCCAGGGGTACTTTACCAATAGGAAGATTTCTTGGTAATTCTCAGCCACCTGTTCGAAGATTTCAGTCTCAATTTGGAGGTTCTGTACTTGGAAATCCTGATCAGCCAATTTGGGACAGCAACCCTTTCATGAAAGAGAATTCAAGGACAAATTTTTTTAGCCAAATTCAATGGCTAGTCATGTTCACCATCAGAATTAGAGGAATGGACCTCTAAGATGGAGTCCTACTTTGATATATATCCTAAAACTGATGATATGAAGATTCACTTTGCTTCCTTGCACCTAGAAGGATTTGCCCATACTTGGTGGAGGTATATCAAGAAAGAGAATGTACTTATTGAGAATTGGGAAGCTTTCAAGGCACTTATGGCTGAAGTCTTTGTTTAACCTCTTGAAAAAGAGAAGCTAGCACGAAGATGGTATGGTTTGGAACAAAGGGGCCTAAGTGTAAGAGAATATACAAACCAATTCCTCAACTTGACCATGTATGTGGAAAGCATCAGTGATGAGGCCAAGCTACACAAGTTTATGTATGGTTTAGAACCATCTTTGTCAGCTGATGTTATGGCGCAAAATCCTACTTCACTTTTCAAGGCTATTGAGCTTGCGGAGCGCTATGGAAGAAAGTATAGGAAAGAGCCTTCATTTCAGCCAAGTTGTGGACAACCAAGGACTATTTTAAAGCAAGGACAAGTTGGTAACATTTATGGCAGCAATCATATGCCTAGTGGGAGCTTATGGGTACCAACTTATTCTCCATTCAATGCTTCTAGGTCTCAAAGTAATTTCAGGACAGCAAACAGTCCAAAGGTTGAATTTAAGCAGGGTGACAACAAGCCTAAGTCCACTTCAGCTAATACAAATCCCAAATCTATTCCCATGGATCTTTACAAGGAAAGGAAGGACAAGGGCTTATGCTTCAAGTGTGGAGAAAAGTATACTCCTGACCATGCTTCAAAGTGTGTATACAAAAATGTCAAGCCAAAGCTTCAGAGTATGCTAGTTTTTGAGGACTTTGAAGATGACATAGATGAAGCTAATGCAGTGACAATCAATGCTGAAAATGAAGATTTTGAGGATGACGGTGGACAGGAGTACTTTTATGATCCAGTCGACTCTTTTCCTTTTGATCCAGGCGGAGATGTTCCATTTGATCCTGGTGGATCTTGTGATGAGTTGCTTGCTACCACTAATTGTTCTATCTCTATGGATGCTTGGACGGGATCTAAGAGCCCTAATACACTTCGTATGAAGGGAAGCATATGTGGAAAGCCAGTGTTCATTCTGATAGATAGTGGCAGTACTCACAGTTTTGTCAATGAGTCCATTATAGACAAGTTGAATTGTGTTCCCACAGACTTACAGCAGCCCATTAGAGTACAAGTGGCTAATGGTGAAGAGGAAACTAGCACACAGATTTGCCCACAGGTTTCTTTGCAGTTGGCTGAAAATTTTGAAGTCAAAGTAAACCTGATCACTTTGGAAATGGGGCCCATACATATTGTACTTGGTTGTGATTGGTTGATGACATTAGACAGGATTACTATGGATTTCTCATAGTTATATATGGAGTTTTTCTTCAATGGACATCTCATCCATTTATAGGGAATTCCTAGTAGATCTAATTTTCAGCTTATCACCATTCAACAACTCAAGAGAGAGTACAAGAAGCGCTCACATATATTTGTTTTGCATTTGAACAAAGAAACACAGGATCAGCCCAATAATTCAGCAAACCATCCAGCCTTGACAGCTCTTCTTGAGGAGTATAGAGATTTGTTTGAAGTACCTACTTCATTGCCTCCTAAGAGAGCGGTGGATCACCCCATTGATTTGGAGCCCAACTCAAAGACAATCAATAAGCCACCTTACAGACTATCAAAATGTGAATGAGAGGAAGTAGCCAAGCAAATCAAAGAACTTCTTGAAATGGGATTCATTGAACCAAGTTCTTCACCTTATGCATCTCTAGTCCTGTTAGTAAAAAAGAAAGATGGATATTTCAGAATGTGCATTGATTACAGGGATCTCAATAAGATAACAGTGAAGAACAGGTATCCTATACCCAGGATTGATGATTTGCTTGATGAGCTTAAGGGGGCTTGATTCTTCACGAAGATTGATTTGAGATCAGGGTATCATCAGATTCGCATGAGAGAGGGTGATGAAGTCAAGACTGCTTTTAGGACTGATCGTGGGCTCTATCATTTCTTGGTGATGCCATTCAGGCTTACAAACGCTCCAGCTACCTTTCAAAGCCTGATGAATAAGATCTTGCAACCTTTCCTCTTTCAGTTTGTCTTGGTGTTCTTTGACGACATTTTGATCTATAGCAAGACTTTACAGGATCATTTGTCACATATGAGGAAGGTTTTTGATGTGTTGAGACATTATAGGCTTTTTGCTAAGGAGAAGAAGTGCTCTTTCATGCAAACTGAAGTGGAATACTTGGGGCATATAGTCAGTGAAAAAGGAATACAGGCTGATTCCAAGAAGGTGCAATGCATAAGAGATTGGCCAACGCCTACTACTACTACCTCTCTTAGAGGATTTCTTGGTCTATCTTCATTCTATCACTGATTTATAAAGCATTATGTGGCAATTGCAGCTCCTTTGACTGACAGGTTGAAGAAAGAGGCTTTTTTTTGGGATGCTCTTGCAGATAGTAGCTTCAACCAGTTAAAGGAACTACTTACTTCTGCTCCTATCCTAGTATGCCCGGATTTCTCCAAAGAGTTTACTATACAGTGTGATGCTAGTGGCCATGGCATTGGGGCTGTTTTGCTTCAGGAGCATGGAATAATTGCATTTGAGAGCTGTAAGCTTACAGATAAGGAGATGGCCATGAATGTTTATGACCAGAAAATGTTGGCTATCCTGCATGCAATCAAGAAATGGCACCATCACTTATATGGCAGTCGATTCAGAGTACATAGTGATCATCGGGTACTCAAGTATTTCCTTACTCAGTCAAATCTCACTCCAAAGCAACGACGATGGGTAGCTACATTACGGAATTATGACTTTGAAATCACTCTTACAAGGGGCAAAGATAACATAGTGGCTGATTCTCTTTCTCGTATGTGGGCCTGTAAAGTGTCAGCCATGATAGAACTACATAATGATTGGATTGAAGAACTACAGGAGGCCTATCTTTTAGATGAGGAATTCAGCCAAATCTTTCAGAAATTACAGCAAGGTCTTATGGAAGAAAACTCACATTACCAACTTAAAAATGGTCTTATTTGGTGGAAGGGCAAGATTGTTATTCCCTCTACTTCTTCTTTCAAACGGAAAATTATGGAGGAGCTACATTCTTCGCCTTTAGCTGGACACTTGGGAGTTTTCAAGACGTATGACAGGATCAACAAGAGCTTTTATTGGAAAAGACTGTGGAAAGATGTCAAGGACTTTGTTATGAAGTGTATGCCTTGTCAGCAAAATAAGGATAGCGCCCATAAGCCAAGAGGTTTGTTACAGCCATTGCCTATTCCTACGGGTAAATGGACTCATATTACTGTGGACTTTATCACTGGCTTACCTACTACCAAGAAGGGGTGGAATAGTATTTATGTGGTGGTTGACAGACTCACCAAAGCAGCTCATTTTATCCCAACAAAAATTCAGTTTACTGCTTCTTAAGTGGCCAAACAGTTTATGGAGCATATTTTTAGACTACATGGATTACCGCAGGTGATTGTCCATGATAGGGACTCAAAGTTTATGAGTAACTTCTGGCAAGCGGTATTTACATCTATGGGCACTAAGTTAGCTCCATCTACGGCTTATCATCCCCAAACTGATGGACAGACAGAGAGAGTTAATAAATGGTTGGAGACTTATCTTCGCCATTTTTGCTATGATGTCCAAACCTCATGGGATTCTTGGTTACACCTGGCTGAGTTTGCTTATAACAATTCCACTCATGCGAGCATAGGAGTTTCACCCTTTGAGGCTTTGTATGGTTACAAGGTGCCCTTACCCACAGTCATCTTTAATGAAAAGATCAATCCTCATGGGAAGGAAGAGTTGGAAAGAATGTAGACCCTTCTTCAGCAATACAAGGTGAATCTACGGAAGGCTCAAGATCAAATGAAGATATATGCTGATGAGAAGAGGAGGCCTTTAGAGTTTCAAGAAGGAGAACTGGTTTTGTTGAAGGTGCCCAAATCCAAGTACTCTACATTGAAAGATGGATCCAGTAATAAGCTTGCCCATAGATTTTATGGCCCTTACAGGATCCTTAAGCGGATTGGAGATTTGGCATACAAACTAGAGCTTCCCTCTTCTACAAAGATTCATAACGTCTTCCATGTTAGTCAGCTCAAGCCTTATTATGGTGATCCAGTGGATATAGTTGATGAGCTGCCACCTATTGATGAAGATGGTCTTGTTCAGTACATCCCAGAGGCTGTTATAGATCAGCGTGAAAAGAAGCTTCGATCACGTTCTATTGTGGAATATTTGATCAAATGGAGAGGTTTACCCTCTGAAGAGGCTTCTTGGAGACCTGATTCTATATTGGATGAGTATCCATACTTGAGGGAGACATTGGTGGCTGAAGCCTATTGCTTATGGAGCTAGTATTGATGCAGATTGGTTCAGGACAGCACGCTGTTTTAGAACAGTTTTTATTGTACCTAATTTTCAGAATCAAGCTATCTACATGGGCTTAAAGTACTCTTCAAGAGCTTTGTTTTGATATATGGTACATCTCATTTGGACACTTCTATCCAAAGTTATGGCAGATTTGGTCCAGAGGGACTGTATATTCAGCAAGCTATCTACTTTGTTCTGGGACTATTTGTTGAAGATTTTATGGCTCCATTTGCTTCTGAAGTACTTCAAATCATGTATATAGCTGAGCCTTACTTCTGTTCTTCAAATTCAGCTCTTGTAATGATCATTCTTCATTCATTTCCCATTTGTAAAGCTGTAAAACAGAGTAGTACTCTGTTCTATCCATCTCCTCTCTAGTTGTTTCTAGGTTTGTTTTTGAGGACAAAAACTTTTGGGAAGGGATGGATTGTAAGAAGTTGGGAATAGTTAAAAATGTTGATAATATGCCATGTCACACTGACATTGGTATAAAAGGAGAGAAGATGTAAATTTTCATATCTTTTTGACACATTAATACAATTACAGTCTTTCTCTCCCTTCTTGCTCACAGCTTCTATGGCTTCCTCATCTTTCTTGTCTTTCTCTCTCCAAATCTAGTCTTTCTCTCTCCTCGTCACTCTTATTCTCTCTCTTCCTTGCAGTCTTTCTCTCTCCTCTGCAGTCTTCTCTCTCCTCTTCCTCTCTCCTTGGTTCTCTCTCTGACAGGATGTCATCAAATTTCATTCCTATCCGACTACTAAAGCCATGGACGTGATTAGTATAAATATTTTCATATTTTAAAGCAACCACACTCAGTTGCTAAATTTTCTACTAATCATTCATTAAAAAAAAGAGTAAATGAAAATCAATGAATAGACATTTCTCTATGATTTCTTAATCAATCACAATTCATCTTTGTGCATTTACATGCATTTCACTTTATACGAGTATAAGCATGCTATATTTTCATGTTTTTGTTTAAGAAAGTAAACCAAGTATTTTAATGTATGTGAATGCACTCTAACAAAATGGTGAGAAACTAAATTAATTTACTTTACAAAAAGAACATCAATTTTTAGTATTTTAAGTATTTATCCTAATTTATATTAAGTAACTAAATATTATAAAAATAAAAATAATCTTATCTAAAAAAGTATACTTTTTATATAGTTTATTTTTTAATTTATGAGAATGATTTAAATTTTCAATTTAATAATTCAATAAGGCAACAATCATAGATACTAAATAAGATTTTTTTATGAATTTATATCAATTTTAGGTTTTATAAGAAACTTAAACTAATTTTTAAATTGAAAAAAGTAAAGTTAATATTTTAAAGTATAATTAATTAATTTTAATTTTTAATCTAGCTTATTTTTCTTATAAAATTTATAATAAAAAAATTTGACATTATTTTGGCTATATTTCTACTTTTAAAAGATAAAAGTGTTAAAGAAAATTAGATAAGGATTGTTTTACTGATGTAAAATGAGTTTTTATAATTAAAATTAAGAAAATATATATTTTTAAATACAAATAAAAGTACTTTTAAATTTATTGTAAAATTGTAAAAATTTAAATATTATTTTAAATAATAATTTATTTTTTAGAAACAAAATATTATTCTTTAATCATATTAACAGTTGGATTTTGGCATCATGGTTACTCGAGGGGGGACTTACATTGGTTAAATTAAAAAATGATGGGATGATTGAAAGATTCAGCATTAAAATACTCCACAAACCATTGAATGTCTTGAAATTTAAGACATTTCTTCATATCCTTGACATCTTTTCACATCGTTGAATCAAATCAAGCAAGTTCGCCAAGGTTAAGCAAGTGATATGTTGATATGCATGCAAGGGCCATTGTGGATTGGAAGAAAGGAAAGGATTTCATGATATATGGATGGTGTGCGAACTATTACTAACTCCTTGCAAAATTTTCTCACCTTTAATTTGGAACTCACTCCCTCTCTCATTCTCAAGAGTTAACTCATCCTTGTTGTGTATTGAAAATGAGAAGAGGGACCCTCCTTTATTTAGTTTGAGAGAGAGAGAGAGAGAGAGAGAGAGAGAGAGAGAGAGAGAGAGAGAGAGAGATTTGTCATTTAGTGAGATTTTGGTAAGGGGAACTATTTTTATTCTATTATCTGTGTGTTTTAGATAAAAACTTTAATTAATTGCATAAAATATTTTTACTTAAGTTTTGTTTTTATATGAAGAAAGGAGGGAGTACTTTCTTTTATTTAAATTTAAAAACAGAGGGGTGGAGATTTGGTCGTTTTTTTTAATTTTGAAAAAGAGGCCGCGGGGGGGGGGGGGGGGGGGGGGCGTGGTATTTGCATGGCTATCGAAAAATATAGCCCCCACCCTAGTCCCCTATCCCATTAGCCCTTGTTTCACACACACACACATACACGCACAAATGAGATTATTTAATGATGTAGAAAATATTATTTTTTAAATGAAAAAGTTAATATAATAATTAAATTATTTTAAGAAAAATATGATTAATTAAAAAAAGTTGATAAAAAAGGGATGAAATTCATAATAATTATTTTAAAATTCATTAGAAATTTAGAATTAAAAAAGCCCTAATTAAAAAAAGATTGCTAGTTAGTAAAATAATTTGAAAAATCCGATTTGGAGCCATGAGGATCTCAAAATAATTCTTAAAAAGCCTAAAATAAATTATTTCAATCTATAAAAATCCTAATTAGTTCATAAAAATTCATGTTTGTTTGAAAAAACATTTTTTGTGTAGTTTAAACTATTTTTAGTAGAAATGAATGGCAAATAAAATTGATTTTGAAGTCGTAAAGATCTTAAAAATTCTCAAAATTTAAATAAATTATTTTAATTTAGAAAAAAATGAATTAATCTATTTTTTGAAAAACATTAATTATCTTAGTTTAAATAGTTTTGAGCAAAAATGGATGATAGATAATATTAAATTGAGTATATTTGACTATAGAATTTTGGTTATGCTACAATTTGAGATTAGAATATGATTAGTCTATGTGAGAGATGGTCATATTGATGAGTATTTGAAACTCATGAATTAGTAAGAGTTCATTCAATGTTGTGTGTGAATGAGTGTTGGTGCTAATAATGCGCTAGGTGTAGTGCAAATGAATATTCTTTGCCAACAAGGAGGATTAACAAAGAGACGATTTGAGTATGTGGATCCAAAACATTTTACAAACTCCTCATCTCTTGGTATTTTGCTCAGGAAATAGAAGTAGACCACCATAATGCAGGTAGCTTACTATGTATACATGCTCTTAAGCTTAGATAATGAGAATGCCACCATGGCTCCTTTGAGAGCCTTCTTGCCTTTGGTGATCTTGCTTTTACATTTTTGTGAAGCTCAAGACCATTGTGTAGCTCTTCTTAATAGGCAAACAACTGCTTGGACCTCCCTAGACACACCTAACCTAACCCTGGGACTTCATGACTTGACTTCCAGTGGCCAACAAAGAAAAAACAATCCCCAAAGATACACATAGCTTCTTGTTGTGCCACACTTCTTGTGGCCAAGTAGTCGAGGTGATATACTTTCTTTATGAGTTATTCCTAGGTGATACGTCAGACCTGTTTGGTACAACACTGAAACTAAAAAACCATTAAACCTGCACCAAATATATACATGGCCCTCTTGGCTTAATGAGATAAATGGTATCATGACAAAAGAAATGGCCCTCTTGGCCCACTCTAGATAACATCTCCATATGTCTTTGGGCATGCCTATTCTCATGTTCATACATGGTATTATTGAGTACATTGATTTCCCCATGCATTTGAGGCTCTTTAGGGCCCTCTTGAGGTGTATTATTCAGCATGGAATCTTTGATTTGCTATGCATACTCATCTTGGGCCTTATTCTTGCCTTTATGACCTGCCATAGTAGTGCAGTCTTGCAATACCCCCTGCCAGAAAATTGGCTATAACTTGAAAGAAAAATTCGATTACCAAAATTTTGATTCAAATCAAAGCCAACGATACCCTCTTTAAAATGAGCTGATAGCACGTCATAATAGGTTTAGGATGGAGGAGTTTTTTCACTTCAAAAGAAGGCTATGTATTCTAGCTAGTCAATAGCTAAAGAAAAAGATGCTTTGGAAATCTCATAACTCCCCATTTTTAAGACACCCTAGCTATGCCAAGATTTGCAATGCAATTAGGAAGAGCTACCATAGGGATATGCTAAGAAGCAATGTACTTAAGTATGCCATTGAATGCCTTACCTTCCAAAGAGTAAAATCAGACCATGTAGATGCTAGGAAATATTCAACCACTTGACATATCTCAAATGAAATAGGAATTCATTAGCATGGATTTTGTGGTAGGATTGTCCTCAGTATAGGGAGGTTATAACTCAATCATGGTAATTGTGGACACGCTAATTAAGATATGCAACTACATGGTGTTAGACATTGCAAGGTTATTTGTCAAAGATTCAACTTTCATGGGTTACCAAAAAGGATCATTAATGATCGAGATTCGGGCCTATTCACTTCTCGATTTTGGAAGATCTTATTTTAGGCTATTAGAACAATTTAGTATGGCTTAGCACCCACAAACTAATTGTAAAATAAGACATGTTAAGAGCATATTATTGTAGAGAACCGAAGCACTAGATGTAATATCTACCCTTAGTAGAAATTTCCTACAACATCTCTTATCATCAAATCATCAAGATGACTCCATTCTAGGCTCAAGGAAGGCTACCTTACTTTCCTCAACTTCTCCAACCCCACTCTAAAGGTATTATTTCCAAGAAGATGCTAAAGAAAATGGATGAGCAAGCTAAGGCAATAAGATAGGATATTCAAGTTGTTAAAGATCATTAGAAGGAATGCACTAATCTTGGAAGACATGAATGGATCTTTAAGGAAGGGGAAAATTCAAGTTGCTAAAGATCATTAGAAGGCATACACTAATCTTAGAGGACATGAATGGATCTTCAAGAAAGGGGAAATAGTGTTCCTTTGCATTCGACCTAAGAAGAGTTCAATATCATTGAGTAGATTCAAGAAGCTTAGCCCAATATATTGTGGACCTTACAAGATAAGTACCTAGGGACTAGCACATATAAGTTGCAACTACTCGAGCACTTTGAAAATCTAGAATCTCCTCCATTTTAGCTTACTAAAGGCTTATGTATCCAATCCTCAACATGTTCTTCATGATCAACATGCTTTAATTCCAAGCCAAGGAGTCGTTGAGCTTAAATCTGAGAAAGTACATGATATTTAAAAAAAAACCTTACGAATAGAACTCTTAAAGAATGCTTCATCTAGTGGAAGAACTACCTTGAAGAGGGTGCCACTTAGATTGATGAGAATTTTTTAAATAAATAACACCCCTAATTGTTCTCAAGATGAGGACACCTTGATTCCTCTAAGGGGGAGAGGATGTAATGTCCCTAGCCCTAAGGGGAGAGGATGTAATGTCCTAACCCTTTTGTCCAATGGAAATGTGAATGGGGACTTAGAAAATAATATGACAACTAAAGTTTAAAAACCTTATAAGCTTAATAGTTTTATTAATAGTGTCTTCAACTCTTTCTTTTCTTATCACTTTCACTATCAATTTGTTATCTAGCCACTACCATGCAAATACTAAGAGGGAGATAACGAGATCAAAATAGACATCATGAGCTAAGGAGCCAATAACATGATGATGGAGATGAGAAAGAACTTGGAGAAAATTGCAAGCAAAGAAGAATTCTTCTCTCTCCATGAGATAGCTCTTGGACATATCATTACAGTGATTATGACAACCATATAATGGCGCCCATACTTGAGCTCAGGGCAGATTTTTGATTCTCCCATTTGTTGGCCGTCCAAACCATGAGAGAGAGAGAGAGAGAGAGAGAGAGAGAGAGAGAGAGAGAGAGAGAGAGAGAGAGAGAGAGAGAGAGAGAGAGAGAGAGAGAGAGAGAGAGAGAGAGAGAGAGAGAGAGAGAGAGAGAGAGAGAGAGAGAGAGAGAGAGAGAGAGAGAGAGAGAGAGAGAGAGAGAGAGAGAGAGAGAGAGTATTAACATCTCTAAAAGGGCACTGTAGCCTATGAGACTACACCAAAACATACAAAGAATTGTATTTATCATCTTCAAAGATACAAGATGTGCATACGAGACTAGATGTTAGATCTCTATAAGAATATATGTGTGGTGTAGATGTAAGTGATAATACTAAGAAATAAGAGAAGAAGAAAATATAGAAATGCTCTTTTCCTTAGCTAAGTGTCTCCCTTGGGTGGAAATATAGCTCTATGTGGTTGAGGTGCCTTGAGATTTATCTTTTGTGGCACTCAATGAGAGCTCTAATCTGTCTATGATAAGGGTGTGTGGGCCTCCTCCTAAATGGATGTGGGTGTCACTAAACTCAGTGCTAGTTCTCTATCCAAGGAGATATCCCTTGAAGATGAAGCTCCTCTATAATGTATCTTATTGATTTTTGGCCCGTAGTGGTGGCGATTCCATGCTTGATTGTATGGTAGTGAAAAAGTCAATGACAACCCTTTGTCTAATCATACTTGGCTATGGGGGCTTCTATTCCATAGAATAGTAGCTCTATGCCTTTGAAGCTCCAAAAAAAGAATCCCAAATATCTCAAATCCTCAAACTACATCACCTATTGGAGAGACAAATTCCTCTCAAAACAATCACTGGTACTTGCATTGAATATCATAATATACTATACATCAATAGATATAATACTCCTTGGTCTCTACCTCTCTATCATGAAGTTGGCAGATGTGATTTGCACTCTCCATACACTTTCATCTACTTTTCTCAATCCTTATAAGTGATGTGTTGAGGTGCAGATCTACCCAATAACTATGTGTAAACCATGTGGAAAAATTGAGTATCCATATAGCTCGAAACCATCCTCAAAGAGCTAACGAGAATTTCTTTGATAGTATGCCATCCTTGTGCTATGTGGGAAAAGGGTCTAATCCAAGTCTTCTCTATATCTAATCTCAGTATGTCTACTTGAATTTAATTGACTCTGACATAATATAGGGAAATCTTGGGTGTAATCATGGGGACGGATGATGCAAACTCATCTACATACTCATCCGAGCATACCAACAAGGTTTGTCACCCTCTACTACTAAATGTTTACATGAAGCTAATGTTTGTCATGGGTATCTATCTTGAGGTAGCTCCCATAATCTATGTAAGAAAGTCACTACCTAGAGTAGGGCCTCAACCACCATAGACACTAGTCTTATCTTTTCTATGACGATCTCATGTGGGATTGAGCTCTTTAGTTGTATGATACGTGATATCATCACACCTAGTGGTTGCTCCATATGCTCCCATTCATCATCCAATTCACATCCCACAATTAGTTTAATGCAAAAGCATTTAGGACGTTATCTACTCAATCCACAAAACAATGGTATCCTTTTCCAAAACATTGCAGGAATAGTCGTGATAACCTTCCATCGTGTATTTGCTCTCCCCCTTGGGATCAAAGAGCGATTCTACATAGGAATTACTTAACATTTCCTTCTTTGGACTAAGGTTTCAAACACTGTACAAAACATAAGTTCTATTAACACCTTATATTGATCAATAACCCAACCCTCTTCCCAATAAGTACAAAAGCATATGTCTTTCCTTCGACTAAGGGTTTCCCAATAAGTACAAAAGCATCTGTCTTTCCTTCGACTAAGGGTTTCCCAATCCTTAGAGCTCTCCTCTTGCCTTTGAAGATTGGGATTGTATTTCGTACCTAGCCCAATCCTCGAGTTGGGTTGATGAAGGTAGTAGTTGCCAAAGGTTCCCAAGGCATCTTAGTTTTAGCCCTTATGATTGTTATTTGTGCTAACTATGCATAATATCAAGATTCCAATCTACCAAACATGAGCTATTAGTTTGTGTTGTTAGTAAGAACTTGGGCAAAGCTTACAGCTTCGAAAATGAATTTCCTTAGGCTAAATCACTTATCATGCCTTCCATAAAATGTGCAAGCTATGTCATACCAATGGTGTGGTGGAAACACACCTATTATCGTGAGGATGGGAAGACATCAATGCTTAAAGCCTTATATGCTATTTATGAGTTTATCCTATGGCATCTAAATGCAATTAACTTCTCTTAATACATGCATTTGAGGAATTTGATCCTTCAAATAATTACGATGCAGTTTATCCTTTTCAATGTCCTATTCTTGAGGTACATAATACGGCCCTAACGTGTCTCATGCGATAATCGAGCAAGCATCCATTAATTTGGAGATACATTACTTACGACCGGAACTGTGGTTGGGTTGGCAATGGTGCCCTAACCTAAGGCTTTGTTTCGGTTTGTGGGATTGCCACCCACAATTGACATTCTTCGCTTGGGGTCATTCCTGATCTTCCTTGCTTTAGGTGTAATTCCTGCAGGAATTTCAGTAGCCTCTTGAGCAAAAGGGGGGGGGGGGGGAAAGGTTGCATGATAGGGATGAAGTTTGCGGGAAATGCAATAAAATTTCGGGAAGAAGGAAGAGGAAAAGTGTGTGGCCACCCTCCTCTAAGGAGGGGAAGAGAAAGAATCTCTCTCCCTCTTTCTCTCTCCCTCTCTCCCTCCCTCTCTCTCTCTCTCTCTCTCTCTCTCTCTCCCTCTTCTTCTTCTTCTTCTTCTTCTTCTTCCCTTCTTCTTCTCCCCCTCTCTACCTATTCTTCTTCTTCTTTCTCTCTTCTTCTTCTACCTCTCTTCTTCTTCCTCCATCTCTTCTTCTTCTTCCTCCATCTCCTCTTCATCATCATCATCATCATCATCATCATCATCATCATCATCATCATCATCATCATCATCATCATCTTCTCCTCTCTCTCTCTCTCTCCCCCTCTTCTTCCCTACAGCGTCCTAGCCCCTCCTCTAAGGCTTCCTATATATTTTAATTACAATTGGGGGGAATTTATATAGGCCTTTGGGGGTTTATTATTGGGAGGCATGGGGAGAAGGTGGAGTGGTGGTATATCCCCCAACCTCCACTTGTCCTTGTGGTGCATGGCTGTGGCTTGTAGTCAACTAATCGACATCGTCATCTCCTTCTCAACTTTCTCCCCTACTGTGGACGTTGCATCGTTTTCTCCTCTTCCCCCCCCCCCCCCCCCTTTGCACCTGTCATGGGTGACGACAAGGGGGATTAAAAAATTTTGAATATTTATTTTTTTAAAAATTAGGGGGGGTCTTACAGTTGCGGCGATATGTTACATCCTCTCCCCCTTAGAGAGCTTGAGATGTCCTCATGTCGAAAGAACTAGGAAAGACAAGCATTAATGGGGCTTAAGGCCTGTGGGTCTATGCATCCACTGTGCTACTCTTAATGACTCAAGTAGTGCAACTCATATTATTGCAATTAGTCGTAGGTAGAAGAGTAGGATTTATTTCAAATAGAAGTTATATTACATGTCAATAGAATTTCTAGGATCACTAATCATCCTGAAGAGGCGTTGTAGGTTCTAGGTCTTCTTCTTCATATGATTCCTCTATATATCTGAAGACTGCACATGTGTAACCTCATTTCCTTGGAGGTTCATTGTCTTCTAGAGGGCAGTCTGCTTGGACGTGTCCTAGCTCATTGCAGTGGAAGCATTGACGAAAGGGACATCTCCTACAGATGTGTCCTGTTTCTCCGCACATGTGGCATCTCTTGGTGTGATCTCAGGGATCATCTTTGTCACCATTGCCTGAATTAAGTTCTTGGACGATTAGCTTTGCTTAAAGTAATGCATCTTGCAAGTCTGTTGGACGCATTGCTTCAAGACGATGGTTTAGAGGAGTGTTTAGGCCATGGAAAAGCTTGGATACTTGCTGTGCAATATCCATAGGTGGTGTGTATTTTAGTAGGGTTACAAACTTCGAGTAGTAGGCTTCCAAGGTTAATTCCAGCTATTTGAGCTTGAAGAATTTATTCATCCTAAAAGTCTGGTAGGTTGGTGGAAGGTATCGTATACGTACAACATCTTTCAGCTGAGCCCAAGTGACAACGGCTTTAGAATAACCTTGATCTTTGCACCATTGCTTCCACCATAACCGAGCTTGGTCAACTAACTTAAGTTTGGCTATCATTGCTTGATTGGTAGCAACAGTTCCCAAAGAAGAGAAATAATCATCCATCGACTCAATCCATATCTCCACCTCTGCTGCGACATCGATTCCTTCTTCATCAAACTCGGGTGCCTTAATTTGCTTAAGAAGGAATTTCTTCTCTTGGATGTTAGCATGCGTGGGTGCAAAAGGCACCTAACAATCAAGTCATACCACTTAGGTTATTTTGTTTAGGATATGTCTACGAACCATACATTAATCAATCACATATCATTACAAAGTTTTACTATGATACCAACAATTATGTGCTTGCCTATTGGCTGTTCAGGCACGCTTTTAACGGTCCATAGAGAGCGATGCCGCCGACACTCCCATGGAATGTCGCGGGGTTTGTCGCCTAGGGTTTCCCGATTCCACCTTGCAAAATAACTTCTGCGGTGGCCGATCCCACTAGGATCGACCTGAAATTTGGGTTCCTAGTGGACAAGGTCTCCTGACAGCATCCTAGCGTCGGATTTTGGACATCCTACTTTACCTAGAGATAACTAATCCAAAGTAGACCCATGCCACACTTAGTTCAAAGAGAATGGGAAATGAGAGGGATGCGCCGATCAACCTCTTTGTTCGTAGGGCATAGTCCCATCTCGGTCCCCTAAAATGGCATGAATCGGGTTCTTACCTAACCATACCTAAAGGTCGAACGATGGTAATCCTTGTGAGAAGCCTCCCAATTCTTTGGGACCACCCTATCAGACCTGTCAGGGTTCTGTCCAGGTTCCGTCCACCCACTTCCCTTAATAGTTTAGTTTTCTAATTAGGTCCTATCGCATTTATGTGTGACATTCAAAATCAGCTTCATTAATTAAGCATTTTAGGGAATAGGGTTCGTTCACGTAACTTATGGCACAGACACGAAAACAGTGCAAGCAGTCCTTTTGACAAACAAGTTTCTTAACTTATTTTCCAGTTAATCTTTGTCTCCTGCCCATACAAGAGAAATTATGTATCCCTTTTGTCCAATAGAAGTACCCGGTCCAAATCACATGGCACCATACTTTCTATCCATTATCTAGAATTGGATCTTCCAACGCCACAAACGTTGGGCTCACGGTAGTCTACTGCTCTTGGCAAGGGGTGTCTAGAGCTCACCTGACCCCAAGCGACCTAGGAGTGAGACACAACTTTTGTGGTTGGCCTTTTTTCCACTCGACCTTCAGCTTGTGAAATTGAGCAGTGCCCTCTTGGGGTAATCTGTGGTGTGATCATGGAGACGATCCACCATGCAAAATATCCTTCCTTAATTAATCCAATTAAGAGCCAAGCACAATCAAGGTAATCCGCGTAACATCATCTTCCAAGAAGACCATTCCTTTATTGTCATGGCAACTTGTCATTACAGACCCTTGCCATGCATTTACCATCAAACACAAGCACTTGGAATAATAATCCATTTCACATCCCACAATCAGTTTAATGCAAAAGCATTTGGGATGTTATCTACTCAATCCACAAAATAATGGTATCCTTTTCCAAAACATTGCAGGAATAGTCGTGATAACCTTCCATTGCGTATTTGCTCTCCCCCTTGGGATCAAAGAGTGATCTACGTAGAAATTACTTAACACTTTCTTCTTTTGACTAAGGTTTCAAACGCGGTAAAAAACATAAGTTCTATTAACCACTTATATTGATCGATAACCTAACCCTCTTCCCAATAAGTACAAAAGCATATGTCTTTCCTTCGACTAAGGGTTTCCCAATCCTTAGAGCTCTCCTCTTGCCTTTGAAGATTGGGATTGTAATTCGTACCTAGCCCAGTCCTCGAGTTGGGTTGATGAAGGTAGTGGTTGCCAAAGTTCCCCAAGGCATCTTAGTTTTAGCCCTTATGATTGTTATTTGTGCTAACTATGCATAACATCAAGGTTCCAATCTACCAAACATGAGCTATTAGTTCGTATTGTTAGTAAGAACTTGGGCAAAGCTTAAAGCTTCAAAAATGAATATCCTTAAGCTAAATTACTTATCATGACTTCCATCAAATGTGCAAGCTATGTCATACCAATGGTGTGGTGGAAACACACCTATTATTGTGAGGACGGGAAGAAGACAATGCTTGAAGCCTTATATGCTGATTATGAGTTTATCATATAACATCTAAATGCAATTAACTTCTCTTAATACATGCATTTGAGGAATTCGATCCTTCAAATACTTACGATGCAATTTATCCTTTTCAATGTACTATTCTTGAGCTACATAATATGGCCCTAACATGTCTCATGCGATAATCGAGCAAACATCCATTAATTTGGAAATACATTACTTACGACCGGAACCACAGTTGGATTGGCAGTGGTGCCCTCACCCATGGCTTTGTTGCGGTTTGTGGGATTGCCACCCGCAATTGACATTCTTCGCTTGGGGGCCATTCTCCATCTTCCTTGCTTTAGGTGTAATTCCCTTAGGAATTTCAGCAGCCTCTTGAGCAAAAGAGGGGGGGAAAAAGCTCGTAGGATATGGATTAAGTTTGCGGGAAAGGCAATAAAACTCGAGGAAGAAGGAAGAAGGAAGAGGAAATGCGTGTGGCCACCCTCCTCTAAGGAGGGGAAGAGAAAGAATCTCTCTCCCTCTCTTTCTTTCTCTGTCTCTCTGTCTCTATCTCTCCTTCTTCTTCTCCCCCTCTCTTCCTCTTCTTCATCTTCTTCTTCTCTTCTTCTTCCTCCCTTTCTCTCTTCCTCTTCTTCTTCTTCTACCTATCTTCTTCTTCCTCCCTCTCTTCTTCTTCTTCTTCTTCTTCTTCTTCTTCTTCTTTTTCGTCTTCTTCTTCTTCTTCTTCTTCTTCTTCTCTCCCTCTTCTTCCCTACAACGTCCTGGCCCCTCCTCTAAGGCTTTCTATATCTTTTAATTACAATTGGGGGGAATTAATATAGGCCTTTGGTGGTTTATTATTGGGGGGCATGGGGAGAAGGTGGAGTGGTGGTATCTCCCCCACCCTCCTCTTGTCCTTGTGGTGCATGGCTGCGGCCTGCAGTCAACTAATCGACATCATCATCTCCTTCTCGGCTTCCTCCCCTATTGTCGATGTTGTGCTGTTTTCTCCTCCTTTCCCCCATCCGCCACCTGTCATTGTCAACGACAGGGGGGATGAAAAAACTTTGAATATTTATTTTTTAAAAAATTAGAGGGGGTCTTACGATTGCGGCGATACATTACACATGTATCCAATCATAATTGTCTAGTAGATATCATAGGGTCTCCACTCTTAAAAAGCAATACAATCATATGGTTTGACCAACTAGTTGGAAATCCCTCACAAACTTCTCTAATGAAAATAAGAGCCAATATAGGTTCCAAGATATCACAAGCATGTGCAAAGTGTTTAGCCCCACTAAGCCATCATGATCATGAGCTATTTGTAATAAAGCATAAATGCCTTAGTCTAGGGTTAAGTATAAAAGGTGGAGATGTAACATGTGTGTCAGACATAATAACCTTCAGACCTTGGCACTTCTTGCCCTTGTCTGGGACACACTAATTAATGGCCGTCTTGGGCTACTTGCCTGACTGAAGGTTGTCAGAAGCAAAACTCTATACTAACCCAGACAAGACGATTCCATATTTAGTAGAGATACAGTATTTAGGTCATATTGTATCTGCAGATGGGATCAAGATTGACCCCAAGAAGGTTGTTGTGATACTTAGTTGGCCAACACCCCAAAATGAAACAGCTCTTCGTTCCTTTTTGGGATTGTCAGGATTCTACAGGAGATTTATACACACATACTCGTATATAGCTGTTCATATGGCACATTTATTGCAAGATATGGTGGCCTATGTGTGGACATCAGTGCAAGAATAGAGTTTTGAGGCTATGAAACAAGCAGTTTCTACTGCCCCTGTTCTCAAGATAGTTGATCCTGAGAAACCATTTGTTTTAGAAATAGATGCAAGTAGCATCGTGATAGGTGCAATCCTTAGCCAAGAAGGCATGCCTATAGCTTTTGAAAGCAAGAAGCTTTCCCCAAGCCAACAGAATTGGCCAGTTCATGAACAAGAGCTTTATGCTATTGTTCATTGCCTTAAAGTTTGGCGGCACTATTTATATGGTACAGATTTTAAAGTTAATACAGATCACCATACCCTTAAGTATTTTTGTAGTCAACTAGATCTTCGAGGGCGCCAAGCTCGATGGGCTGAAATGATGTAAGAATTTCATATGGAAATTCGATACAAGAAGGGTAAGGATAATGTTATTGCTGATGCATTATCTCGTATAATGTATCAAATGAGCTTTACAATTTTAGAAAGCTCATTGCTTCAAGAAATAAAGGAAGCACAGTTAGAGGACTCTTATATGGCAAAAATTTATCAGGCCATAGAACGAGACTCTTTGATTAGGGATGGACCAGATACTTCTATTTCATTACCTACTGTTATTTCTGATAAGGCAAGTTCATTTAAGAACTTTTCAATTAAGAATGGGTTTCTTAAACAAAAAGGCAAGATCTGTGTTCCTAGTGCATGGGAACTACGAAAGAAAGTTTTGTTTGATAACCATGATGTGCCTTGTGCAGGACATCCTGGTATTGATAAGACCATACAGCTTGTTAGAAGGAAATTTTGGTGGCCAAAGTTGGCTAAGGATGTCTGCCAATATGTCCAACAATGCTTTCAATGTCAAGTTAATAAAGCAGAAAGGGTGAAGCCACCAGGTCTGCTAATGCCATTACAAATTTCAGAATCTAATTGGAAAAGTATTTCCATGGATTTCATTGTCGGCTTACCTAGAACCCAGAGACAAAAAGACACTATCCTAGTGATAGTGGATCGCTTCAGTAAAATGGCTCATTTTATAGCCACTCGCAAAATTGTGGAAGCTCCACAAGTCGCAGATTTGTTTATTGATCATGTGTTTAGATTGCATGGTCCACCTATGTCCATTGTGTCTGATAGGGATGTTAGGTTTATTGGTCATTTTTGGCGTCATGTCTTTGGTCGTTTAAAAGTGTCTTTAAACATGTCAAGTGGTGATCACCCAGAAACAGATGGTCAAACAGAACGAGTCAATCAGATACTAGAAGACATGCTGAGAGCATATGTATCTGATAAACAAACAGATTGGGATACACATTTGTCCTTGTTAGAATTTGAGTATAACAACAGACCTCATAAGGCAACAGGTTTGTCTCCTTTTGAAATAAATTATGGAATGAATCCAAGTTTTCCTAGTATAGTAAGGTCAGATGAGAAATGCCCAGCTGTGGCAAAATTTCTTACTGACATATAGGCTAATATTAAAATTGCTCAAGCCAAGCTACAGCAAGCTGTTGATAGGGCTAAGCATTTTGCAAATAAGAAAAGGTCAAGTAGGATCTTTGAATTATGAGAAAAAGTTTTTCTCCAAGTACCAGCCAAGTTGTCTAGTTTATCGACTAACAAATGTCCAAAGTTATCTCTAAGATATTGTGGACAATGGAAAATTATTTAGAAGCTAAGTGATGTAGCTTACCGATTGGAACTTCCTCTTGGATGCCGTGTTCATCCAGTGTTTCATGTTAGCAGATTAAGAAAGTATATCTCACGTGATGATAATCTAATTGATGGTATGGTACCTTTGCAGGAACAGGATTCAGTTGTTGACCATGGTCCAGACAAGATACTAGATCGGAGAGAGAAACAGTTGCGTAATCGTACTCTCCATGAGTATCTAGTTGCCTGGAAGGGTCTACCAGTTACTGATGCTACATGGGAATCAAAAGCTCTGATTCGATGACACTTTCCATCACTAATCATTGAGGACAATGATTTTTGAAAGGGGGAGAGAATGTCAGACATAATAACCTTCGGTCGGGCAAGTAGCCCAAGACGGCCATTAACTAGTGTGTCCCGGACAAGGGCAAGAAGTGCCAAGGTCCGAAGCTTGGGGAATACCCTCAGATTTCTTACTAAATTGGGCAGGACTTGTCTATTTGGAAACACCGATCGGGTACACCATGAAAACAGGCCCTAGAGACCCAATTAGAAGGTGGGAAGAGGGTATATTTGGTTGGGTGGTGAGTAAGACACACAAGAAATCTTCTTCTCTCTCACAATGTGAAGGATCTTTTTGCCATTTTACAAACATTACATATTTGAGGTCTCAACCTCCCACCATCTAAGAGGGTGAATACTCTTGGCCACCATAACTTGGGGTGCATACCATGTTGCAGCCACTCATCATTTGATTCTCAGCCAACATTGGTAATATCATTTCATGCCTAGCCACATTGTCTATGGTTTCTTGGCATTTTATGTCTATTTCTTGTATTTTCAATTTAATAGCTACATGTGGAAATTAGCTTCTTTACATTGGTATCAGAGCATGGACTTTGATCCATGGGAAGAGTCATTTTCATGGTGAATCTAGTTATATTTTAGGCATAGAGTAACTGGAGGACAAGAAATAGTCATAGGATTTGATTTAGTTAAAACCGTGACTAGTTAAGATCTGTGTAGCAAACCGTGACTAAATTTGATGGTCTTGAAGAATGCCTGAAGAAATAATGGCAGATTCATGGTCATTTTGTGGTACATGGTCAATTTTGGGCCAATTTTGAAGGATCATGGACTTAACTGAAGCTTAAATAAGGTTTGGAGAGATTAAACCGTGGTTACTTTTTGGAACAAGCTTATCTTTCCTCTTTCCAAGATTCTTGCTGAAAAGTGCCATGGAAATATCTATTTATTTCTCTTTTCCATAGCCATATCTCTTCATGAGACCTTCAAAGAATGATTTCTGAGGTCTTAAGCAACATGTGGACTACCTATTTGGCCAAGCATCATCAAGTTTATGATCACGTGGAGAAGAAGAAGCTCCTGGATAGTTTGTGCCATTTTTTTGGTGCTCCTTGTTGCTTGGTTATTCATCAATCTTCTTCATCACTGAGCTGCTCCTTTATTTGTTGGATCATTGGCATCCTTGACATGAAGTACCCACACTCTATTACTTGATCTTACACTCTCCTTTTGCCCTGAAGCTTTCTTCACAACCCTGGCCATGGTTGAAAATGTAGAGCATGAAGAATCCTCCAATTTCTTGAAGATTTGGCCTCTTCTTGGCTTCTTCTAGCTTCCTAATAGCAAGAGCAAGCATCTACATCAAGCATTGGATTGACATTGAGCAAACATTGGAGCTTCCAAGCAAGATTGAAGCATTTTCTTCATCTTAGATTGGGGAAAATAGGGCAGCCATCAATCTTCATCAAATATTGCTTCATTGAGGCTTCAATTCATGGGGCTTTTGTTGGCTACAACCTTGGGAAGGTTCAATTGAAGGTATTCCTCAAAGATTAGGCTTACATTGAAGAATTTCTTCAAGTTTGAAAGCATTTTCAGCCTCTTGAACATGGCAATGTCTGAAAATTCATGGAATCCATGATTCAAATTAGAATTTACACTCATCAAAGCTCAAAGGGTCTTTTCCAACAAGGTATTGTAGACTTCTATCAAATCATTGGCTTCTTTTGATTGCATTGGAGCAATCTTATTGATTGGGAGCTGAAGATTACATGGGGGAAATCTTATTGGACAAAGCTTTCTTGAAGTTAGTCTTATGATTTGAAATCTTGGTTTATTGATGATGGTTTATGCTAATGTTGATTGGTTGGATTCATCTACTACTTTCCATCAACATTAAAGAGGTAATCCTATTGCTTTCAGCTTAATCTCTCTTTTCATCCAATTGTTGAACCAATCTCATTGTTCATAAGAGAGATTGAGTGTAATAGAACCCCTTAATTCCCATTGAAGGGCATGTAGAATTTAGCCCAAGATTGATTATGATTGCTTGATGAGTTTCTTTCCTGCCCATTCAAATGTTGAAGCTCAATTGATTACATAAATGCTATTCACTACCTACTTGACTTGTATTTTTGTTGGATGATTGAAAATTGATGCTATAGGAATAAAATAATGATGAAAATGGTAAGTGGAGATATTGTAAAAGCAGCGAGTCACTGCAAAAGGGTAATGCCCTATCCATAGCCCTTTCAATTCAATCATTTCCCAATATCCACTTGCATTTCATTAAAGAATTTAAAGGCTTTTGTAGTCAATGCATACCATCCTTGTTTGATTAGCCATTAGAATGTACTTGCCATGTTGGTTCTCGTGAGGAAAATCGGATGCCAGGCAAGTCGAGAAGACAAAAGAGAGGTGAACCTCCCTTCCCAATTAAGACCCTAAAGGGGTGCACAACCCGGCTTGAGGTCTCTCGTGCTCTTAGTAAAAAAGAAGGATGGATCATTTCGCATGTGTATTGATTATCGGGATTTGAACAAGTCAACGGTCAAGAATAGGTATCCTATGATCTTTTGGATGAGCTTAAGGATGTAAAGGTCTTCACCAAAATAGATCTTCAATCGGGTTATCATCAAATTTGAATGAAGGAAGGAGATGAGTTCAAAATAGCCATTAGGACTGAAAGAGGGTTATACAACTTCTTGGTTATGCCATTTGGGCTTTCCAATGTAACCGCTACTTTTCAAGCCCTCATGAATAAAATATTACAAACCTTCTTGTTAAAAAAAATCCTTGTTTTCTTTGATGACATCTTAATCTATAGAAAATCCAAGGATGAGTATTTGAAGCATATCCGAGAGGTATTTGACACATTAAGAAGACACACACTCTTTGCCAAGATGACAAAGTGTTCTTTCATGGAAAATGAAGTTGAATACTTAGGTCATGTTGTGGGAGAGCAAGGCATTAGAGTGGACCCCAATAAGGTAAAATGTGTTAAAGAATGGCCTACTCCTATGGATGCAACCTCTTTGAGAGGATTCCTTGGGTTATCATCATTTTATAGGAGGTTCATCAAGAATTATGCTCATGTGATGGCTCCATTTACGGATAGACTAAAAAAGGAGTCTTTCTTTTGGGACTCCATCGCCAATCAAAGTTTCAATGAGTTGAAATTTCTTCTAATTTTAGCACCCATCCCTGTATGCCTGGATTTCTCTAAGGAGTTTATCATATGTGCGGATGCTAGTGGAAGGGGAATTGGGGCTGTTTTATGTCAAGATCATGGAGTCATAGCTTATGAAAGCTGAAAGATTGATGACAAGGAGCATCAATTGCATGTTTATGAGCAAGATATGTTAGCAATATTGCATGCTATCAAAAAGTGGCATCATTAAATCTATGGCAGCCATTTCAAGGTCAAAAGCAAGCATTGTGTGCTAAAATACTTCCTTTCACAACCAAATTTATCTCCCAAGCAACGAAGATGGTTAGCTACTCTTCAAGGATATGACTTTGAGATCTATTATATGGCTGGAAAAGACAATGTGGTGGCGGATGCCTTATCGAGAATGTGGGCATGTTCTATCTCTACTATTTCAACCGTGCATAAGGATTGGATCCATGACATCCAAGAAGAGTATTTGCTTGATGAGCAAGCATCAAAGATGATGAATGAATTTTAGTAAGGTAAAGGAGAAGAGTATCCCAATTTTAAATGGCACAATGGTATTTTATGGTATCATGGTAGAGTCTACTTAACACCACAATCTTCTTTTAAAGACCGAATCTTGCATGAGATGCACTCTTCGCCTTTAGCGGGATACCATGGATTGTTCAAAAAATTTGATAATATCCATAAGAGTTTCTATTGGAAGGGCATTTGGAGGGATGTTAAGAATTATTTTATGCAATGTCTTCCCTGTTAACAAAATAAAGACTCCTCTCTTCTACCCGGTGGTTTACTTCAGCCACTTCCTATTCCTCAAGGCAAGTGGACTGATATTACAATGGATTTTATTGTGGGATTATCTACAACAAAGCATGGGTGGAATAGCATTTATGTGGTAGTGGACTGATTGACTAAATTTGTTCATTTCATTCCTACCAACGCTCAATTTACAATAAAGCAAATGGCTAAACACTTCATAGGATGTATTTTTAAGCTTCATGGTATGCCATTGAAAATAGTATTCGATCGTGACACTAAATTCATAGAAAGTTTTTGGAGGAGTTTGTTCACTTCTATATGAACAATTTTGACTCCTAGCATGGCATATCATCCCCAAACCGATGGCCAAATGGGGCATGTCAATAAATGGTTGGAAGTCTATCTTCATCATTTTTGCCATGATACTCAAGCTTTGTGGGATCATTGGTTTCACCTTACTGAATTCTATTATAATAACACTCATCATATGAGCATTGGCATGTTGCCATTTGAAGTGGTTTATGGATATAAAGTGCAAATACCTTCAGCTCTTTTTCATGAAGATGTGAATTCACAAGCCAAGGCTGAAGTTGAGAAAATGGAAGCTCTTTTACATCAATGCAATGAAAACATTAGGCAGGAACAAGATGTTATGGAGGCTTATGCTGATGAAAAGAAGAGACCTTTGGAGTTTGAAGAAGGAGATTGGGTATTTCTCAAAGTGACTAAATCTAGGTATGCTTCTCTTAAAGGTGGTCATAATAAGTTGGCTCATTGTTATTATGGGCCTTATCAAATCCTCAAACGAGTTGGTGAGCTTGCATACAAGCTTGATTTGCCTTCTTCAACAAGGATTCATTCTACCTTCCATGTTTTCCAACTTAAGAAGTGTAGTGGGAGCTCACGCTCAACCGCCAAGACCCACGGACCGCTTATTGCTTCAAGCATTTCAAGCGAGCTCTAATGGCTATCTCTCACCTAGCCAACGTGCCGTCGATCCTATGAGTGTAGTGAGCTTACCTTGATGCCGATACGAGTTGCCTCCTCTCTCGCACACCCTGGTAGCTCCACGATCCTAGATGCGAGCTCAAGCATCCTCAAGCCTCCTCCATCTCCAAGCTCCATCCTCCATAGCCGCACGTGCGAGAAAAGAGAAGAGAGAGAAGAAGAGAAGAGGAGA
Organism: Lygodium microphyllum; assembly: GCF_053477565.2. Taxonomy (NCBI): domain Eukaryota; kingdom Viridiplantae; phylum Streptophyta; class Polypodiopsida; order Schizaeales; family Lygodiaceae; genus Lygodium; species Lygodium microphyllum. Next base: position 52,571,677 of record NC_141156.1, read on the forward strand.
TGGTGAAGAGCTTCACCCTCTTGATCCCTCACTCTCACACAGTCACTCCCTCACACTCTCACACTCTCTCTCCAAGAGCACACACAAGCAAGAAGATGAGGAGAAGAGAAGAAGAAGAGAGCTCTTGTTAGCCACACACCAAAGAATGAGCTTCCATTCACTTTTTGAACTTTATATATACAAACCCTAAAATCCCATGGACACCCATCTCTTTTTTACATGACCGGCCATTATGGCAAGATCCTTTTTCCATTTCCCTCTTCTAGCCTTATGCCTCTAGCTTACACCCGTCTAATATTTTACAATTGGCACAAGAGGGAGACTGGCGCTCTTTTACAAGAGTTTTCCAAGTTTTTTGAGGTGCCTTTCATTTAAAATTGCGCTTTTTGCCCTGGCTTAGCTTTGGAGGTCGCCTGGGTGTCTTTGCTCTTTTTCCATGTTTTTTTCTGCTTTTTCCTTCCTTTTTCCACCATCTCGACTTGGGGTTAACATTACCCCCCTCCTAGACGGGTGCCAGTCCCATGGCACTTCTGTGTTGTTGTAGGTTGGTAGGCAATTGGCCAAGTGGTGTAAAGGTGAGGGCCACTTAGAGACTCAAGTGCTTATGGAAGCTGTGAAATGATTTTTGTTGGAGAAGCCAAATGGATATTGCATGGTTGACGGGGGCCTCTGAAGTTGGTGGTTTGTTGCTTTTTGTGATGCCTGAAAGGAGAAGGTGCGGTGTTGTTCCTAAGGGGAGTGCCTACCTCATTGTGTTAGTGCATTGTGCTCATGCTAGTGGAATGGGGAGGTGGGTCTAACCGCAGGCAAGCTTGGGTGATGTTCCACACTTGAGGACCCCATTTGTGACAAGGGAGGTGCGGTGTAAGTGGCTTAGGGTGACAGGTCTAACCATAGGCGAGTGATACCTCCCTAGGTATGTCCTTCCCTTGATGTGCCCTAAGCGTGAAGTGGGGGAGCAAAAGGGCTAGGGGGTTAGGAGTGGAGCCGGCCGACCAAAGCCACCGGGCAAGCCTAACTTGGGAACCCCTAGGTGCAGTGATCGTGCTTTATGTGGTGGTAAGTGCTTCTGTAAGTGGGCTATGTTGTCCAGTCAGTGGAGAGTGTTTTTTGTGCTTTTCCTTTCATGCTGTTCTTTTCTTTGCTTTTACTTTTTTTTTTTGAAGTTACAATAGTGGAATGACAGCCAGGGCCTAATTCTCTTTATCTGAATGAGGAGGGGAAGGGGGTCAGATGGATTTGCTCAAAAATTGGTAGCTTTGCATGTATCCTTTCTGATTCATGCGGACGTGGAGAGAGGTGGTGGAGAGGAAAGGGTGATTGCATCTGGTAAACTGGCTGTCATTCATGTCTTCTAAGAGGGCTAGGCAAAAAGAGGGGAGGAGACTAGCCCTCATCATTAGATGAGCCATGGCATAGTTGTCAATGGTGTTAGGATCGAAGAAGAGGGGAGGCAAGCCACGCTCTTGTGGAGTCGGGTCCTGCTTAAGTAATAGCTTAAGTAATCTAAGGTAGTTACATGTAATTACAAAAGTTGGATTGGGGCATGAAGAGAAATCTGCGAGAAAGCGCGTCATAGAGTCATCTAGGCTTTCTGAGTTAAAGAGGAGGGCATGTTCGAAGGATAATACATTGGAGTTATAGATAATGGGAAAGTCGTAACGCCCGTGGAGGGTGGCATCAAAATCCACACCTACCCTTCGAGGGTATGCCATGTATGTGGGGTTGTTCCTCTCGAAGGGCAGTGTGTTACAAAACTCCATCTAGGCGAGCATACTAATGTCGCATACTCGCCTCCTCCATAGGGGTTGGCTTTTATAGCCCTGTACTATATGTGGAACTTCAAAAACTTTGTTTTGCCAATAGTTAGTCTCTTCAGTTTCCCAAGAGGTGGGGGTCTTCTCTCTCTCTTCTAGCCACTTTTGCCCTAGTCGGCCACCAATCGCGATCACCTCCTCCATCACCTTAAGCGGCAAGACCCTCGGCAGGTTGTTGGGCAGGAGAAAGCTAAAGGTGAATGGATCCTTTTATTTTTCTTGTCTCTCCCAAACCACTAGCTCTGAGTGGAATCCAGCTGAGATGTCATCAGGGCAAGGTGGGAGGGGTGTGAATAGCTGCACGGCTGGATTGGCCCTTAACTGCTTCCTGGCTTCTTCGACTAACTTCCTGCGTCTCTCTTTAAGTGCGACTTGTCTCTCCATAGATGGGTCCTCCTGTTGTTGCTCTTGAGACTGTGGTGAGGGGGGTTGTGGGATCACATCCTCTCTGAATCTGCCCATGTCAAATTCGAGTTCTGCTTCCTCCCCCTGCCGGTCTCCTTGTTGTGCTCCCTCTTCAAATCCTATGGCATCTATTTCGTGGGGGGTTAGGGCGGTCAACAGTAGGTATTTCCTTTGCTCTTCCAGGCTCAATCTAACCTCTGCAGGTTGGGGTGGCATCTGCAATCCTGCATGCAGGGCTTTGCGTGCAATGTTAAGCTTCTTTTGTGCCACCTCCAACGATTCTCCCTCCTTTGGGCGGGTAGTCTCCATGATTGTGTTGAGAAAGGCCTTTTGTTGGGCATCGAAGACCACCTGGGTGGCTTCTGCCTTGTTCTCTACCATTAGGAGAAATATGGACTCTCTTTTTTGCCCCTTAAGGGGTTTCTCTCACCTCTCTCTCTCTAAAAAGAGATTCCAAAATAATATTATAAAAAGAGATCTTCTACAATCAAGAAAATCTCGTTTTTGTGTTTTCAATAGATTTCACCTATTATTTTATTCCCAAACTGCAGGATAAGGTCAGTTTTTCTCAAAATCCTCATAACTAAAAAAATACAATTCTATTTTTTCTAAAAACGCAGCCAATCATTCTTTAATGCCCTCATGACTCTTTAATGCCCTCTATAGTGCCCTCATGACTTTTCAATCATTCTCATTCTCGCTTCTTAAAAGGGCGGAAGTTAAAAAACGATATAAAATGACGTACACATCATATTTTAAGATTATTTTTTACCTAGAGACACCTTTTTGACTCAAGAGTTTCCTTGTAAATTTTCGTCTTTTTTGGACAAGTATATACCTATTTCTGGGCATTTTTTCATTCCCTCAGAAAGCTCTAGTTTTGTCCCAAATTTTGTGCATTCTTCTCTTTCCCTCCAGAATATGGTTTCTTGCATACGAGTTCTTCTGAAGCAGCATTGAGGAGTAGTTTTGATACCATTTGTTGAAATCAAAGAATCTCTATCTACAACACACTCTACCCTGCTACAAGCCATCTTCCTCTTCAGAAATATGCAGTAAGAAATCTTCGTCTTCAACAGTCTATACTACAAGCAATCCAGTGATAATGGAGGTATCTTTATTTTTTAAATCTTTGTGATGTTATTATTCTTCACAGTTGTTGTTCAGTCCTTAAGCATCAATTCATAGAGAGAGAGAGAGAGAGAGAGAGAGAGAGAGAGAGAGAGAGAGAGAGAGAGAGAGAGAGAGAGAGAGAGAGAGAGAGAGAGAGAGAGAGAGAGAGAGAGAGAGAGAGAGAGAGAGAGAGAGAGAGAGAGAGAGAGAGAGAGGAGGGGAGAAGGGGGGGGGGACAGAGAGGACTGTGTGAGATGAACAAAGAAAATAAGTGATAGAGTGATAGATAGTAAATTAGGGTAGAAGATAAGATGATGTTATTGTTTTCCACTAGCCAAGCTTCAGTATGAATGTGTTTAGGGTTTCCTTGATGAATTTTTGTTGAGAGAGAGAGAGAGAAAGAGAGAGAGAGAGAGAGAGAATATTTTGGATAGAACAAAAGATAAGATTTGATGCTAATTAGAGGTAGATTAAAAGCCAAGATTACAGGCTGATTAGGGGTTGATTAGGGTCTATCAAGACTGAAAGAAAGAGAAAGAGACAAGAACCAACTGGGTTTTAAAAAAAACACAGATATAGTGAATCAAAGGGGTGTAGTTCTGCTATTTGAATGTTAATCCAAGTTAACATTTGCATACTTTTTTTTTTGCAGAATGCAGGTGCAGGATGTACCAAGAGAAAGAGAGATATTCACTTTCAATTGGAGGATGAATATGCACCAATGTTCAAAAGAACTGTGGAAAGAGATGATGCAATAAGATGCAGGATGCAACAAGAAAGAAATGCAGGGAAAAAAAATGTGGACCTTTGGGTTGATGGGTGCATTTATCCACCCGATCCACTCACTCGAAGGCCACCACAATTTGAAGGGCTTACATCATTTGTAAAGTTTGCTTGTGAAGGCAATGAAGGATTGTATGGATACACATGCAGACTTCTCACACAAGGAATAGCAGGGGCTCATCAAACCTTGACAAATATGCAGACAAGATTACAAGGGAATATGCAGTCTTTGATGGAAAAGGATAGATTATTGGCTGAGAAGGATAGAGAGAACCAGAACCTACAACAAGCAATGTCTGTCATTGAAGATGCTATGCATGCTACACACGTGCAGAATATGGAGTTACAGTCTAAAGTCAATGACTTGGAGAAGGAGAATCAAAACATAGAGAGGAAGCTCACAGAAACTTTGGAGATTGGGCCCACTTTAAAAACCAAAGAGGCACGTCGGCGCATCCGATCCGTTAAACCAATTGGCCAATTAGCCAAAGGAAGTGGACAATATCATAGACGGATATATGCTCAATCTACTACAATGAGAAATATGTTTCCTCATGTAGAGAATGATACTATTGCCAAAGTCCTTAGCAAGAATATGGTAAAAAATGCATTGGAAAATCGTAAATTCAGGGACATTGTGGATGGTGTTGCTAGTGAACGTCTTAGGGATGTGAGCAACTTGTTTACTGCTACAGATGCTCAGGGATTATGTGACAAGGTGGGAATGAGTTCTGAGTCATATAGTATGCTCTATCAACAATTGGATACAGGTTTTAAGCAAGTCTTCAATACTAAGCGAGTAATGCCTCTGCCAAAACCATTTCACGTGAAGAAGGCTCGAAAACAACTAAATGAGAAAGTTTTAGAACTAATTGGTGAGCCTACGCATTTGGAACACACACACATATTGAAGTATGGTTCCAAAGAAGTTGCCTTTGTATTGAATGCATCCAACAACTTTGTATTGGATATATGTAGGGTTCAGATTGCTATGGTCAAGTTTTACAATATGTCTATGGAAGAATGTAGAGGCAAGCTTAAGTTTGTCCTCAAACTTGATGAGAGTGAGATTATCAAGGGGCAAAAACTTGAGCGTGTGAGTATAACACTTATGAATCGAGCATTGGATCCCAACATCGATGAAAAACATCCTTTATACTTCAGTGTACAATCGGAGAATGAAATATGGTGGCTTGCAGCATTTGAAGTACCAAAGGAGGACCATGAAGTACTTAAAGTTTTTTTTAACCTCACTAATATACCCAGTGTTATTCAACAGCAAAATAATGGAGCAGTTTTACATGTTGAGGGGTTTGGGGACTATCAAGTTGAATGGCATCTTGCAGGTGATTTAAAAACATTGAAGTGTATGTTTGGTTATCAAATGCAGCAAATGCAAAATTTCCGTGCATATACTGTATGCAAACTAGGAAGAAATGGAAAGATGGAAAGAAAGAATGGCTTGCCAAGGCAGGACAACAGGGTGCTCCGACACGTGATCAGAAAGTCATGAGAAATGGAATGCTAATTCCAGTGGATCCAAACTGGCGCCCTATTTTGGAAATACCACTAACAAGGGTTCACTTTTGCACATTGCATTGTTTGGTTAGAATAATTGAGAAGCTAGTATATGAATATATATGCTTTGCATACAAGATGCAGCCCGTGTCAGAATCTGATGCTACATGCAAGAAGGTAGAACAAGTCCTCTCTGAAGTTGGATTGCACGGAGGCCAAGTAGAAATAAAAAAGGACGAGAAAAAATCGGGGAAGAGTGGAAATGTTCCTTGTAAACCATGCTTTGGCGGACCCAAGGCTAGGAAGTTTTTATCTCCACCTCGAGATGAGGAAGGTAATATACTAGTAAAACAACCAGAGAAGTACGAAGCATGGAAAAAGTTGCACCTTGCTGTTTCAGATTGGAGCAATGGGGGACGAACGAGGATTGCGAAGGCAGAAGTGTGGATACACCTAGATAGATTAGCAGCTCTCTTACAGAAGTTGGGGTTTATGGATGGTGATGCCAATGCATTTAAAGAGACAGCTGCTAAATTTCATAAGTCCATGGTGGAGGCATGGACTACAAATAGCATAACACACTACATGGTCAGTATTATCACCATTGCAAAAAAAAATCATCATTTTGAATTACTTTGTGTTTCTAATCTCTTTTCTTGTGCAGCATATACTTGAAGCACATGGTCCATACTTTGCAGATCAAGGAAGTTTGGCAATATGGTCAACTCAAGGCATGGAAAGATCTCACTGGCAAGCTCGCTGTGCTTTTCAAAAGGCAACTGATCATGGAGGTGGCATCAATGATTCCAATTCTATGAGGCAATTATTCCAATGGTGGTATAGGAGACTAGAGATACGATACGAGGAAAAAGAAAAGAAGTCCAAAACATCTCAAGTAGAATCTATAAGTAGGGCAATATATGAAGTGAGAAAAGCAAATATGAAAACAGCACAGCTAGACAACGGCACGCAGAATGGTTGGCAACCCAAGAGAGAGATGGCAAAAAATGGAGACCTAGATAAAGATAATAATTTTGATGCATTTAGAGTCCACAAGAGAGCACAAGTCCCAAGGATATGACACATCAATACTCATATCTCTAACATGAGATGTCTTATAAATTTTCTTTAAAATTTCAAAGGTTTGTCACTATATTTTTCAAAGTCGATTTCGAACTTTGTTTTTTAATTATGAAAAGTCCATTTTGAAATCCTAAGACAAAGATATGAAAATTCTAAACATTGGAACATTCATTGGCCTAGAGAGAGAGGGGGGGCATGAGGGGGGTGTCAGGAGATAGAGAGAGGTAGGGATGGGGTGGAGAAATGAAATGAAATGATAAATTGAAAATTCATTTACACCACAGTAAGTTTGAAAGTTTCGTATTTAAATCGTCTCTCCTTTCATTTTTTCCCATTGCTCTCCACTCTACCCTCCACCTTTCTATCCTTCATTATCACAGCCATGGCACGTTCCAAGCTTCCTATCAAAAAGGCGCCTGCGAGAGCAAGAGCTCAACACTCTTCCGAATCTAGTGAGCGTACTGTGAGTGACAAAGATCCCCTGGTGACCGATAACGGTGGCCCTACTGCAGCCAATAATGGTGGCGCTACTGTGGCCAACAATGGTGGCCCTAGTATGGTCGATAATGATGGTTCGCCATTGTCCAGAAATGGTGGTCCACATGCTCCAGCTGCTCCACCTCCCACTACTGCTCCAACTCGTAATACACGCCCTCCAACACATAAAAAGCGAAGATGGAGACCAGGCACAGCTGCGCTACGCGAGATAAGGAAATTCCAGAGTGCCGACTTGATTATTCCTAAGGCACCATTCTCCAGGTTGGTGCGAGAAATACTGCAAGATCTACAGTCAGGGCATCATCACAAGTTCTTTTCGAGGAACCAGGCAAGGAATGTGGGGTGATGGTCAAGCCAAGCCTTGCTTGCTCTCCAAGAAGCAGTTGAAAGCTACTTGATTGATCTAATGAGTGATGGTCAACTTTTAGCCATTCATGCCCGACGTATCACTATTAAGCCCATAGATCTGGTTCTTGTTCGCAGGATCCGCAATAACAAGGATGCATTTAATCTTAATGTCAACAATATACTTTGAGAAGCTACCTTGTAATTGGATCTATGTTTTTAGCTCAGGTTTGGTTGTAGATTGTAAGGATCTTAGTTTTGGGTTATCTTTCCAATAGACCTTCAAGTATTTGATAGTAGTGGCCTGCAAAATGGAGCTAAATTTTCCCTAGCTCTAGTCGTACTTGGTGCGATGCACTATCTACCGTGTATTTCATAGTTTCGCAATGCTAAATCCAATATGTGATATTCTATTTTGACCATGTTTCGCATTGTGTGAATTTTCAAGTTTCCAATTTTGTAAGTAGTTTTGTTGAGGATAAATTCAATGTGCAACCACGTACACGTCGGTGATCAGTTGTACATGGGCCGATGCACTATATCCTTACTATATTTAGTGGTTTGGCAACAGTATATCTGATGTGATATTCCATTTTACCCATGATTTATTTTTTGTCAATTTTTAAGTTTCCAATGTTTCGCATTGCGAGGTTGACAATACATTTAATCTGCAGTTGCACACACTCATTATCAATACATTTAATCTACAGTTGCGAGGTTGACAATACATTATCAGTGCAGTATAATGCAGTTAACGCATTTTCAAAAAAAGATTGAACCGTCAAATTTATAAATCGGAATCTGGTGAAACTTCACCCTCATGCTGGGCATTAGAAAAACTCATTTATATTAAAAATTTGGCCCCATCAGAAGCCTCTGGGTCATCTGTCCGGAGGCTCGCGTCTGGGGCCCTGAATCTGGGGATTCAGGGCCCCAGACGCGAGCCTCCGGACAGGTGATCCAGAGGCTTCTGTTGGGGCCAAAAAATTTTTGGATGGTTGATGTGTCCTTGAGGAGCCTACAGGTAAAATTTCATGTGAATCGGAGCACTGGTGATATTTTTCTTAAGCGTGGATTCATTAATTGAAATTTTAGGGTTTTTGAAAAGTTTGGCTATAAGTTTAAAGTTTCACCTCATTTTACACATTTCACTTTTGAGTTCTGAGTTCTCTCTCCTAGAAGACATGGTACGCACCAAGCAAGCGGCCCGGAGATACCCCCCTGGAAATTCCATACGGCAGCCACGTCCTCCAGCTCCACCACCACCACCACCACGCCAGCATCGCAAGCGTCGATGGAAGCCAGGCACAGTGGCTCTTCGCGAGATCTGCCACTACCAGAAGACCACTCACCTCCTGATACCGAAGGCTCCATTCCAAAAGTTGGTGCGGGAGATCATGGAGGGCATACTGATCATGAACAACAGGAACCAGTTTCCAAACACATCACGCGCGAAACAACCGGATCGCTGGACTGCCCAGGCCCTCCTCACACTACAAGAAGCTGCTGAAGCCTACCTCATCGACTTATTTGGAGACTCAGTCTATGCAGCGGTGCATGCAAGGAGGGTCACTGTCACCGAGAGGGATCTGCGGATAGTCAGGTTCTTTCGGCGATGGAAAGATAGTCCTCGCGGAGGTCAGCAAGGATAGAGGTGTACAAACTCAAAAGCACATGGAATGTAGCTTCTGAAGACATTTTGTAAAGCCTTGGTCGTAATGGACCCCATGTAAAATTATTATTAATACAAATACAAAGTTTTTGGCGCGTCTTATTTTTGTTTAGTCACTTGATATTTATTTTATTTACGTCGTTGAGTTATCGTTACATGCGTTCGAACAAATACATGTTGCGCACGAATTCGATAAAGCACTGTGTATTAAATTTAGGGTACGAATCGTGTTACGTATAAATTCGATAAATAAATGTAACATTCAAGTAAAAAAAAACAGTAAATGACACGTATCACAAACTACATTGCACGCGAATCCAACAAACATCAGTTTTCATTACTTGAAGAGAAGATTACAAAGTGCAGTACATCAGTGATGCGATATCAGTAGGCAATAAGTACATCTATTCTCTCCTAGGCTTCTTGGAGCTAGGCTCCCCATGGTCAGAGCTATTCTTGATCATAGGCAACAATACATTTTGCCCCAATAGTTCCTATCTAATGACAGTGGGGTCTTCAACACCGGCAACCATGCCACGGGCCACCATGGAGAAAAGTGGGCCAGACCTAGTACTCGTGAATAAGTAGAGAAGCTTCGAACGTCGAAGCAACACTACTTTCTCCAGGCTGGAGTTGGTCGGGATGGTCTTGAAGGGCCCAGACTTTGTTAGTGCCCTCAACTTCAAGAAGTTCTCTGCAAAAGCAGGGGAGCATGTCTTATGAAATACAATAATGTCGTTGACAAGCTGCCCAACATACTCCTTCAATGCCGAGTCTTGCACCCTTCCTTGGCTACCAGATCGGCCACCCTGCCTAGATGAAAACTCATCTATATAGACAATCTCCTGCAACACACAAGTTCAGTATCAGACTCACTATGCATGGAGTGTGCTGAAGATATATAAATCATATTCATATGAAACTTAACCAGTAGGGCCTCTAGGGCATCGGGAGCACACACATGTGTTTTTGTTGGGATCGGGCCCCCAGAAGTGCCCTGGCCGGAGGCTCCCGTCTGGGGGCCTGGCCTGAATCTGCAGATTCAGGCCCCCAGACGGGAGCCTCCGGCCAGGGCACTTCTGGGGGCCCGATCCCGACAAAAACACATGTGTGTGCTCCCGATGCCCTAGAGGCCCTACTGGTTAAGTTTCATATGAAACCGAGAACATTACCTTCTCTGCATCATCTATCTGCCGCTGTAATGGAGCATCCAGGTCTGCTCCTGCCACTGGGCTGCCCTCGTCTCTCTCCTGGGTAGGCACTGCATAGTCGGGTCGAGGACCAAAAAGGCTTTCCTGCAACCGCTCGAACTCCTCATCAGAGATCTGATACTGTGGCGCCGCATCCTCAATCTACTCCTGGATGCTCACAATGGCAGAGATGTCATCGATGCTCGTGCCATCATAACGAGCCACCTCATCAACATGTGGTGGGGCATCCTGTAAATCAAAATCTATGAAATCACTAGGTGCATCACGCACCATGATACAATATAGTTCTTCTTCCCTAAGCTCCAACAACTCTAGCACATCCTGCATGAGTAGATATTCCACCCCCTCGATGGTGATAGCATGGAGAGAAGAGAGGGGTGGCTCTTCGCTCGTGGGCATCTCATCAGGGCAGGGAGGTGGGTGCACAATGGCCAAGCTCTGTGCTGCCTCAACACTCAGATCGAGAGTGATCTCCTCAGGCTCCCTCTCAAAGTACTCTAATAGTGGCCGAGAGGGTGCGTCGATGTCCTCGTCACTGTCCTCTTGCACCTCAGTGCACATAACATATATGGCAAAGGCGGCATCCCTCTCAATGAGATCCATCGTGACGTGGTTCTGTGACGAGGTGGGCACTGCTCTAGCGCGGAGATGTTGCCCCACATGTACCAGGGCTCGACTTATCACCTTTGCATGGCTGGATCCGGCACACAAACTATACAAAAAATCCATGGGAACCCACCTGAGAGTGGAGTCGGGAATAGAGCAAGTGAGAGGGTTCACTGCATCACAAAACGATGCTAGTATACTAGAGTCAGGGTCTACAGCAGAAAGCGAGCTCTCTAGACTCAAGGTCACGCAAAACCTAGGGTATATCTGGTCCCCTATGTGTGCGTAGCATGTGGAACTAATCCATGCGGCGAAGGTGGGAGTGGTAGCCATGGCACACAAAGAGAGAAGGAATGAGAGCACAAGTGTAGGGAAGTGGAGAATGAAAGCGAAAATGAGTTTGGAGTTATAGCTTTTATGTGTCTAGGGTTTTAAATAAAGGTTCTTTATAAAGTTATTAATTCTAAAGTTTCAAATTAAAACTCTTACCTTAGTTTCTTTATTTCAGTACTTTAAAGTCACTGTTAAAATTACTCATACAGAAAAACGCTTCGTTCTACATTATTATATCCTCGAATATGTTTGGGTCGCTGAGTATATTCAAGTCTAACGAGAGAAAATATATAATTTTTTAAAGAAAATAAATCTAAAAGGCCTTGAAATTCCCTTTGGATCCAATTTAATATTAAAATGTAATAAACGAGCAGCAGAGATGTGCTACAATATATCATTGTGCAAAGACAATATTCTCTAGATTATAGACCTCTAACCTGCAATTTAATTATGATTTTTAACTGCACGATTGAGTAATTACAGTATGTATTATCGCACGCTTGGATCACAGTAAACTAAAATTTAAAGTACTCAGAAGTTCAAAAAAGGTATGTATTCGCTCTTTATAAAGTTTTTTTACAAGGATTCCACTATCTCAAGGATATGTGGAGAAGCACATTGTTTACATGTCATGGATTGCTCACTACGAGTCCTGACTTTTCTATTATCTAACTTGAAATAGAAGTTGTAGAGGGGCTCACTAGACATTAATTGGATTTCTTGTCTTAGAAAATAAATGGGCCAATGACTCTCTGCACTGACTACGAAAGGATTATGACCACTCCACAAGATTACCACATCTACGAGTGCTGTATGTGTGTCATCTCGGATATCTTGATCCAAGCTGATCCACTCCCCTCGCAAAAGTAGCCATCTTCTATATCGAAAGCGAATGCACAGAGTTTGTCTAGCAATGAAATACCTGTAATAAAAACAAAAATAATGGTAAGTGATCAATGCGACTAACATAACAATTCATCTAAGCGAGACCTATGTCAATTAAATCAAGGTATGCAAAGTAGTAAAAAAGTTTTACCTGAATGTAATATCAGATTGGTTGACCCTGCACTCAATCGTCTCATCAAAATGTGTTCTTTTGACTTCCCAAGACTCACCCAATAGCTGACTCATCCATTCCTCGGATGGACACTTGCATTGATAAGTAATCTTTGTTTTCTTCAAAACATCACATGAACCAAACAAATGTGCAAACAATGAGAATGGAATAAACCAATTAAGATGCACATCTTTGGAGCCTGTGGTGGGTTTCATAGCACTATTGATGCCAGATTTTATCTTCGACTTGCAAGCTCCTGACAACTCCAAGCTACCAATGAACCATTCACCACTAGACAATGGCGGCAATGGGACATGCTGCAATCTCTGGCTTTCTACCACATACAATGAATTATAAAAAAAGATATTTTGAGTGGCAAGTTGACTTGTAGAGGTATTATCATAGATCAAAGAACCTATCTCTTCATGCCAAACATGTATCTTGCCGCTTAAACATTCCACATTTTACCATTCATGCAAAGTCGATGGATATAGAGCTGTCAATCAAACAAGACTGAATTAGAATACTGCAAAGACTTTTAAAAACAACTCTGATACAAAAGAATAATCAATGATAAAATTTAACAACTTACTGTTTTGTTTATAATTTGCAATGTTGTTCTTGTCGTGTACAGAGATTTGTTTATGCGTATAAACATGTTGAATCAACACTTCTGTTACTGCACTTGTGCCATTAAACACTTTTCTGAACTCTAGAATTCTACCTTTCCAATGTTTGCTAGGGTTTGCAACATCCTTGCACTTGACCTTGAAACTCCCTCGAGTACTTGGGTGCATCAAAATCCAATCCAACTTATAATACTTATCACAAATCCAATTACCGCCATTATCTTTCCTGTTGAAGACCTCCACTGCAAGTATGCTACTGATATTTTTCCTCCGTGAAGACATCTGTAACAACCAAATACAAAAGTTACCTATCAACATGTGTATAATTTGCAAATGTTATCTCCAAATGAAATTAAATTTAAATGGATCAATTTAAAAAAGAAACATTGTACCTGTAATTTCTTTCACAAAGATCCCTAGATATGTTGAACAAGAAGTTGACTTATAGCAAGACCATTGTTTCTTCACTGACAGATTCCTGTAGTACAAAAACAAAAGAAATATTGGGTCAACACATACATATAACTTATATAGGCTTTGTCCAAATGCGTTGAAATTTAACCATGGAACAGTAGTAAAAAATGGCAATATACTTGTGGCTTTCTCTGCAAAAAATCCCAAAGATATTGTAGAAGTTGAGTTCTTAATAAATCATTGTTCTTCACCCTCGGAGATTCTTGGAGTAAAAAAACAAAGGAAAGCTCAGTATGCATGTAACTTGTATACATTTTGTCTAAACGAGATAAAATTTAACAGTGGAGCAACAAAAAAACAAGACAATATACCTGTAACTTTGTTTACAGAGAAACCCTAAGATGTTGAAGAAGAAGTTGAGTGTTCAAAATCCCAAAGATGTTGTAGAAGTTGAGTTCTTAATAAATCATTGTTCTTCACCCTCGGAGATTCTTGGAGTAAAAAAACAAAGGAAAGCTCAGTATGCATGTAACTTGTATACATTTTGTCTAAACGAGATAAAATTTAACAGTGGAGCAACAAAAAAACAAGACAATATACCTGTAACTTTGTTTACAGAGAAACCCTAAGATGTTGAAGAAGAAGTTGAGTGTTCAAAATCCCAAAGATGTTGTAGAAGTTGAGTTCTTAATAAATCATTATTCTTCACCCTCGGAGATTCTTGGAGTAAAAAAACAAAGGAAAGCTCAGTATGCATGTAACTTGTATACATTTTGTCTAAACAAGATAAAATTTAACAGTGGAGCAACAAAAAAACAAGACAATATACCTGTAACTTTGTTTACAGAGAAACCCTAAGATGTTGAAGAAGAAGTTGAGTGTTCAAAATCCCAAAGATGTTGTAGAAGTTGAGTTCTTAATAAATCATTGTTCTTCACCCTCGGAGATTCTTGGAGTAAAAAAACAAAGGAAATCTCAGTATGCATGTAACTTGTATACATTTTGTCTAAACGAGATAAAATTTAACAGTGGAGCAACAAAAAAACAAGACAATATACTTGTAACTTTGTTTACAGAGAAACCCTAAGATGTTGAAGAAGAAGTTGAGTATTCAAAATGTCACTATTATTGACTGTAAGAGACTCCTAGAGCATCAAAACAAAAGAAATTACATGTCAGAGAATGCACATAACTTGCACAGGTTTTCTCCAAACGAGATAAAACTTTACCATAGAACATCTATGGAAGAGAAAAATATACCTGTAGAGTTTTGTGAAGAGAATCTTAGGGCTTTGGTAAAACAAGCTCTGCTCTCATGAAACACATGAATCTCTCTTTGTGCTTGTGCAAAGCAAATGAAATTTTACAGGGTTACAAACATGGCAAGAAACAGTGAGGCTGTAAAATTTCGTCAGGAAAGAAGAAGCGGGGAAAGAGATATGACAAATTTGAGTTCCGCCTAAAAAAAGAGGGGGAAACTGAAAAGGGGAGAAAAGAAAAGTCAAACATAAAAAATAAGAAAATGAAAATTCGAGGCACAAACTTCCAAGAAGTGACAGCTTTGTACTCCCCTTTTCCCTTATTTTATTGCTGAGGGAAGATTTGGTCCAAGATATGGCTAGAAGATTCATGTTACATGAATCTGGAATCCTAGCTCTCTCATTGGTTAGGCCTATATTTGTTTATTCACTCCTTAAGGGGCAAAAAAGAGAGTCCATATTTCTCCTAATGGATGATCTTCTCTTTTTCCACCAGAGCAAGGCGCCGTGCTAGTGTCTTCACCCTTCTTTCATTCTGCGTGGCCCACTCCTATGCTCTCTTGTTCATCTCTTCTAGGCTCTCTCCTTGCCTTAGAGCCAGGGTCGTGAGCCTTTGTTCTTGGTCTTCCCGTTCTCTGACCAGTTTCTCCTATTCTTCTTTTTTGGAGTTCACCTGATCGATCAGGGACTCGATCTTGTTTTGCTGCTGCTCCATGTTTTGTTTTCTTTCCTCATCCCTGGCATTGAGCTCAGCCATAAGCGCTTCGACTTTGGAAGTTCTTGCAATGAGCTCCTCATACTGCATGATCAAGAGCTTGTGTTCTCTCTGCATTTTCACAAGTTCCTGTGTTTCATTGTCTAGTAGCTGCCTCTAGTGCTCTTCCCTATCGTCCTTAGCCTTCACTTCTTGCTTGAGATCCGAGAGCTCCCTTTGCTGCATGGCTATCATTCTAGTTTTGTCGAGTTGGAAGGCAGCTACTGACTCCTTTTTAGCCGCCAACTCAGCCACAACTATCTTTCATTCCTCCTTAGCTTTCTCCAATTGGGAGAGTAGCTCGGCGACGTACTCGCCGTAGTTAGCTGATGGCGTCATTGTTGTGTGGATTGGTGATATCGAGGCTTCCACCTTCTGTCGTTTAGGGTCTTGCCTTGATTCTGCATCAGCCGCTGGCCTCAGCGGCACTGCTTGTGGTGCAGTTACTTCTCCCGACCTTGGTTGAGGAGGTGAGATTGGCGTGCTTATGCTGGAGAGATCATCGATCTCGTCCTCTATGATGGGCTCAGCGTCTTTTAGATGCTCTTGAGACTCCTTCACCCATTCCTTCACTTTTTCTATGGCCTTTAACTGTCACTTCAGATGTGGGTATTCCCCTACCTTAGCACTTCCCTTTTCGGCCGTCTTAGGGGCTGAAGTCCCGTCAAAGACCTTCTTTCCAGCAGGCAGAGTTGTAGCACTCTTTGTTTTTAGTGTGATTTTAGCTTCCAACCTCTTCTTCTTTCACATGCGACTTTTCTTTCCTATCAAAGCTGCGTCAAGGTTGCTAGGTCCTGGCAATGATATGCCAGCCTGCTTTGTCTGGGCACGGGTCATGACCCGCAATGGGATAGGTGTAGCTTCCCCATCGAGGTTCTCGACACCAAACAACCCCAATGGAACAGATGGTACGTTGGCTGAGCTAGAAGATGGCTTTCGCTTTGGGCAATCGACGAAGAGATGAGTGATTCTGCACTCAGTACACCTTTGGTCAGCCTTGTCTCTATTTTGCTGCTCCCTTTTAGGGCAGCGTGATGAGACATGACCTGGGTGACCACAAGTCCAACAGGTGATTGGATCTTGTGACTGCCCTCCTAGGCCTCTACCTCGTCCTCTTCCTAACGCCATCACCGGCACGAGGCGATAATCCATGAGGATAGCGTTGCCCTCATCGTCATGCGAGACGTAAGGACATATGTAAGTTTCTTCCTCATTTGGTTCTTCCATGTAGTGGACTGGAGCATCGCTCTGTGGATGGATCACGTAAGGACCAGGTGGTCTGGGTATGCCAGTATGGTTTATGTCCATTCTAGGAATAGCTGGCTTAATGTCATTAGGTGCAGGAAGGGCCAATGGGCCTCCCCTTCCGAAGAATGGCTACGGCTTGTTCGCTAGGCAAGGCTGGCCATAGGATTGCAAGTACGGAAGTCTTCTTGGTAATCTACAATGCGCGACGTCATGACTGAACCTACCGCAGTTAGCACAAGGTCTTGACCTAGGGTCTTGACACTTGGCTAGCAAGTGGTTTCCGCCACAGTACACGCATTGGACGTGTGGGTGCGTTGGTCGTCTCAACATGTCTTGCAACTTGGCTAACTCCATCTTTACATCAGCCAACGTCTCGGTGGCCTTCCCCTTATCTTGGGATGATGGGAATGATCGCTCACTAGAGGCTGACACTCTCTCTGAGCTTCAAAGAGTTGGTCTCTTCTAGGTTTGAGCTCCTGGAGCTCCACACTTTCAGTTGATCATCGACTCTGATGGCTTCCTCAAACACTCTAGCTAGCGCGTCTCGCTGCAAGCTCAAATTTCCTGCCAAAGCCTTATATAGCTCCTCGGCTCGAATTCCACTGATAAATACAATCAAAACTACTCTTTCGGTCGGTCGCTTGCCCATAGGGATTCTCTTGAAGAGACTCCTCACGTGGGTTACGTAGTCACGAATGTCCTCCTTCTCTTTCTGCTTGACGTTCATCAAGCGTACTAGCAGATTATTGGAGTATCCAGGCTCGGCAAATCTCTTAATGAAGAGATCCTTGAGGCCACTGAAGTTGGCTCGTTTTGCAGTATCTAGGCTTGTATACCAAATCCTCCCCTTGTCACCTAAGCAGAGTCCGAATGCTTGAGAGCATTGAGTCAGGTCGTTGAGGCCGTTGGCTTCGCACACTTGCTCGAACTGCTCTACAAAGCTATATGGATCGTCGTCGGGTTGGTATTTGTTGAGTTGCTTGGTAAAAATAGGGATTTTAGACTGGCTCTTTGAGCCTTGGTTCGCTCCTAATCCTACGAGCAGCGATGTCGCTAGTGCCGCGGCACTTTGCTCTGTTGCCGTGTTATCTAGCAGTTGCTTCATGAGAAGCTCGCTCAACGTCAAGTCTCCTTCTAGGGCTCTCTCGTGATCTGTTCGGTTTCTACCTGCTAAGTTCAGTACTCGCTGTACCTCACGCAACTCCGTGCTTTGCCTTTGGCTCCTAGCCTGCTGGTCCCTATTGTATTTGACTATGCTTTGTGAAGCCTTGTGGGCTAGTTTTCTCTCTTCCTCTAGGTCTGCGATGATAGCGTATGCCATCTTGCCGCGGTGCTCATACCGGGCATGTGCATCGTAGCTATTGACCAGCTGCTGAATAGCCTTCGGGAAGACGTTCAAGTCGAGTTCCTCATTAGACCTATGGTCTGAGCCTCCTTCTGCCATAGTTGTGTTTTCGTGCTCCACCAAGCTGTCGATCAGGTTGAGTAGATTTGTCAAATCCACGTCGCTGACGCCACCTGCTTGGTCCTACTTCACGCATTGATGGTTTGTCTACGTCTTGGGTCATCTCCTACTGGTGGGTTCCTTGAGTGGTTTATCTAAGTGAGTTCCTTCAGTTATTGAATACAATCCTCAATTTATGGTCACTCAGTGTGCGTGTTGCTTCTCGTGCACTTGTGCTCAATCAGGCTTTCAATTTCCTTAAGTGCATTCAAGTGCGGAAATTCAAGGTGAGTGCAGCAAACAATCTCGAAGCGTCTTACGCACTCTCGGTTTGTTTCGGGCTTGATAGGCTTGTTGGTCAATTTTCTGGTTGCCTTGACAGGGTTCAGGGTTATTCTAATATGTTGCCTCGTTTGTTTTTGGCCAATTAGGTTTTAACTGCTTAGTGCTTTGCGTCTAGGACTCCGGGTCTCGCTGCTGCCTACTTCAAGCTATTAAGCGGCTACTCCCTATGATTTTGTCTATTCCGTGTGCTAGAATCAAGTTCTGAGCGTCAGAAGGACTTTAGACAGTTTGCACTGCTGAGCTCTAGCCGGGTCAGGTCAAATTTCTGAGAATTTGATAAAAATTTACAATCAGCTCAACTGGTACGAATTGTAGGGTCCGAGTGGGTCACTCGGATGGGCCGAGGGCCGAATTCGTGACTCGGACAGGGTAGACTTGGACGGGCCAAGGTGCAGACTTGGACAAAGTCGCTCGGACAGGTTGGCTTAGACGAGCCGAATGGTCAATTCGGATGAGGTCACTCGGACGGGCTGAATGGTCAATTTGGACGAGGCCACTCGGACGGGCCGAGGCACTTGTGCCGAGGGCCGAATATGACACGTGGTCGAGGGCCGAATCCTATGGCTCAAACGGTTTGGCTCGGACCCGGGTCGAGGGCCGAATTAGTTGATGGGCCGAATGGTCGACTCGGATGGGCCGAGTAGGTCGACTTGGCCCAGAAGCGACCGCTCGAACGGGTGGAACGCGGCGCGACGACGACAACGAGAGGTCAAATTTTCTTGATTCTTGCGATTTAATCAATCATAGAAAGCATAAACCTCCAGATCCTATCTAGGGGGATAGGGGAAGGGATTCATATACCTTAATAGAGTGGTAGGCTCGTCGATGGTGCGATCGGATCGAATCGTGTGATGGCTCTCTCTCTCTCTCTCACTGAAATGGTCACAAATGAGCTCTCCCTTGGCCTCTTGGCTCTTATACCCCTTCTCGGGTATGGTGTTGATGCCCCCAATCACTCACTTGCCGATCTTAGGCATCACAAGCGAGCTTTTTACCATTTTTTGCACGATTTTTGCCCTGTTTTGCAACAGTAAACCCTACCCTTCTCTAGTGCAATTTCCTAATCCTAACCTACGCTAAATGCAACAAGAATCGAAAGCAAAGAACTGAAACAATTTCTCCATGTTTCCCAATCATCAAACAAACAAAATATCCCAAAATACTTACTTGTTTTGAAGATCAAAAACACCCAAATTTCCTACCTATCTCAAGCTCCGTTTCGGGGATGAATCCCTTACTTTGATGCTCGATATGAGGCCGCAAGTGGTCAAGCTTGAATCCGTTGGTCCGGACAACAGAACCAAAATGTAGTGGGAGATCACGCTCAACCACCAAGACCCACGGACCGCTTATTGCTTCAAGCATTTCAAGCGAGCTCTAATGGCTATCTCTCACCTAGCCGATGCGCCGTCGATCCTATGAGTGTAGTGAGCTTACCTTGATGCCGATATGAGTTGCCTCCTCTCTCGCACACCCCGGTAGCTCCACGATCTTAGATGCAAGCTCAAGCATTCTCAAGCCTCCTCCATCTCCAAGCTCCATCCTCCATAGCCGCGCACGCGAGAAAAGAGAAGAGAAGAGAAGAAGAGATGGTGCAGAGCTTCACCCTCTTGATCCCTCACTCTCACACACTCACTCCCTCACACTCTCACACTCCCTCTCTCAAGAGCACACATAAGCAAGAAGATGAGGAGAAGAGAAGAATAAGAGAGCTCTTGTTAGCCACACACCAAAGAATGAGCTTCCATTCACTTTTTGAACTTTATATATGCAAACCCTAAAATCCCATGGGCACCCATCCCTTTTTTACATGACTAGCCATTGTGGCAAGGTCCTTTTTCCATTTCCCTCTTCTAGCCTTATGCCTCTAGCCTACACTCGTCTAATATTTTACAATTGGCACAAGAGGGAGCCTGGCACTCTTTTACAAGAGTTTTCCAAGTTTTTTGAGGCGCCTTTCATTTAAAATTGCGCTTTTTGCCCCGGCTTAGCTTTGGAGGTCGCCTGCGTATCTTTGCTCTTTTTCCATGTTTTTTTCTGCTTTTTCCTTCCTTTTTCCACCATCTTGACTTGGGGCTAACAAGAAGTATGTGGGTCTAGCCATAAAGATTTTAGAGGAGTTACCTCCCATAGATGAAGATGGTCTCATAATTTATGAGGCTGAAAATATTCTTGGCAAAAGAGAAAAGGTTTTAAGGAACCATTCACTGCCGGAGTACCTTATTAAATGGCGAGGTTTGCCCATGGAGGAGTCTACTTGGAAACCATTATCATACCTTGATTCTTTTCCATGGGTTTTGTAGGAAACATAGTAATATCTGAACAGGACAGCTTGCTGTAATAAATTTTTGTCAAAAAAATAATTTCTCTATGATCATCAAAATTGGATTTTTATGGCATGGCTGGATACTAGGGATTGTCCTCTACATTTGTATAGCTCATACATGGTGATTGGACATTTCTTCTTCAAATTATGGCCATTCTTGTGCAACAGCCTGTTTTGGATAGTTTCTAGTAGTAAATTCAAATTTGATACTTGTACTTCATTGACATATGAGATTTTCTTCAGCTTGGAGTTTCATTATAGCATGGATTCATCACTTGCAAAGCTATCCTTGTAATCTTTCCTTGTAAATTATCCCAATTCCAACTTTGAGGACAAAGCTCTTTTAGGCCGAGATGGCTTGTAATAAAGCATAAATGCCTTAGTCTAGGGTAGGCTAGGGTTAATTATAAAAGGTGGAGATGTAACATGTAAATGATCTTTTTTTCATTTAACAAATATTACATGTTTGAGGTCTCAACCTCCCACCATCTAAGAGGGTATATACTCTTGGCCACCATAGCTTGGAGTGCATACCATGCTGCAGCCACTCATCATTTGATTCTCAACCAACATTGGTAATATCATTTCATGCCTAGCCACCTTGGCTATGGTTTCTTGGCATTTTATGTCTATTTCTTGTATTTTCACTTTAATGGCTACATGTGGGAATTAGCTTCTTTACACTATCCCATTCTTTAACTTCCATATGGCATATTTTACTCTCTTTTCTACAAAAAAATGGCAATATGTTAGCTTAGAGACTGAGGGGAGGGGCACAAGGTCTTGACCTAGAACATCATAAAGCCTATAAGCATAACCATGCCAATCCTCAAGTCTACTAATATGTATTGGTGGGCCTTCTCCATGCTCTTTTGCTCACTTATCTAAAAAGCATAGAGTACATCTCTATCTCCAATATACTCAAGTATTTCCATTTCTTTTTCTACACTAACCACCTATGAAGTGTATGAGCATGCCTATGTGTACATACACCAAAGTGCCACTTCTTACTAGAGATATGCATGTGTCTCTCTACAATTTAAAACGTACCAACCATTCCATGAAGGGGCATAACATCTTGGTGGTGTAGTGAATGGCATTGTAAGTGAGAAGGCATGGGTTGCTAAAGCATGCCATATTTTAGTCAGATGTCTTTGAACTTATCCAATGGAGTTTGGAAATCTAACGTCATCAATGAGTTTGGGACTTTGGTGTTGTATACATGTTAGGTTGCCTCCATGGATACATATGATTAGGCCCCCTATACACATCCACATGCCATTGTGGAGGTCGAGATAGCATGGTATATTACTAAGCCAATTGGTTTGCTAGATATATTAAAAATCTTAATATATTTGTTATTAAGCTTGATAAACCAATCAAGTAATCCATACTACTCTCTCCCTTCTTAATATTCTAACATGTGAGACCATTCATTCCTAGCCAGTATGATAGTTCATTTAGGATAGCTAGGTTATGTGCACTCTACGATGCCAATAGAGGTATGTTCCATATTCCATCAACTCTCTATCTTGGGCTAATCTAAGTAACCCTGACTCATATATATATATATATATATATATGTAGAGAGAGAGAGAGAGAGAAGGGATTGGTAACAACTAATTGTTGGAAACTAACCAATTGGAGAGCTACATCAACCCATCTCCTCCTCAATCCCACCATCCTCATGATATATATCTCTCTCCCCCTTGCCGCCTCAATCCCCACAGTAATACTCAATTTATCATTCCTTTTTCCCCAAAACCTCTTATTGATCTTCATTTCCACCTAATTTCCAACCCTTGGTCAATGAAAATTTCCTACCTTAAAGCATGTTGAAGATAGAATGAAAAAGCATTAGAACTAATACTTTATTTTTTTGGATGAAAGCTAATATAACAAAGGTGCATTATAAACTCTCATGCAATTATCCACATAATTATCTTATATCTAAAAACAATCAAAAAGTCTAGGATAACTAGGTTAAGATGATCATGAGGATTGTACTCTAAAATTCCTTTCATTTAGAGAATTGGGCTAGTAGGATATTATCTTCTTTACAGGATCTAAGACAAGATTGCTTAAAGAGATATCAAGTCTACAAACTTTCTTCCAAGATTCCATCACAAAGAGAAACTTCTAAACCTAGGAAAAATCCTTGAAATAGAGTACTTAATTTAGTTAGGAAATTGGGGAATAAGGTTGATAAAATACTCTAGATCTTGAGAAGTCAATAGCTTTGAAAAAAAATACTCTCTAAGTGAAGATCAATGAATTAAGGTAGCCATGAGGATTCCAAGATTTGATTTCCTTCTAAGAGGGAAATGCTAAAGGCCTATCTCAAGTTTATGACCTCTAGGAAGTTGAACAAGACCCCATGCTAGAGGGTAAAGTAGTTAGATAGATCCTATACATAGAATCCTATCACAAGACTACTTGATACATTGAAAAGGAATCTCTATGATTGTTTGTATATTCTAGGTCATGCTATGCTAACACATATTGATTTTTGAGGAGCATGCTTGAACTCCCCCAAGGTCAACCACCACCATTGGGCTCTATGACACCAAGGAACTGATTGTTCACTTCAAATGCTAGGATTGACATCAGATGTGAGAAGTCTCTCTATAGATAGCTAGGAGGTGCCAAGGAGCTATGGGAGATCTAGCCGTAATTCCTTCGGTGTAATAGGACGAGTCAAACTCCCTATGAGCTTAGTATAGGTATCCCAAAAGGCTTCGATGCTAGGTGAGGGTCCATTGTGGTCTCCTATGGGTAGATTATGATTTATGGACTAGGTATTGATGGAATAAAGCATTGAGTATACACATTTTTAGAATGTTTTCTAACAAGCTAATTAAGGAAGCCACTTGTGCATGTCAAACATAATTGCGGTTGGACTAATTAGAAAAATAAAACTATGCCTTTGAGGGAAGTAGGTGGGTGAATCCTCAATGGGTTTATCTTATGGTAGGGTGGTCTCAGTTTAGCAAAGACGTTTTTCCATGAAACGTTAAACTAGGGATTTTAGGAAGACTTGAGCATAGAATCTATCCTAGAGCATCATCCTAGAATCTGAATTCATGTAGTTTTAGAGGACCGGAGTAAGTCTTTACCCTATAGGTAGAGGGGAATTGTGTAGCTCCCCCTCATTTCTCACTCACTTTGAACCAAGTGTGACACTAGTTCACTTCGATTCGAGATGCCTTGCATAAGTGGCTACCCAAAAGCAATGCTAAAAATTATACTAGGAGTTGGGGATGAGACACTGGAGCTTTCCTTGCAAGGGTTGAGTCAACTGATTCTAGGTCCATGAAGTTTTGATATCCCATGGGAATTTTGGATGGAGACACCTAGATACATCCCTTGATGGACTGACAAAAGTATGCTATCAGGGATTTGTTAGATAGACACATTACATTTTATCATTTTATATTTGCTATATATAGGACATGACATCTTCCCACAAACTATTAAAAAGTAAATGCTCTTAGTTCTCAATTTGAGAAATGTTTTATAGATACATATACAAGAATTAAGAAATGTAGTGATGACATTAATGCATACATTTCAAGGGCATTTGCATGATTTAATGCCATATTCTCCAAGGATTTATGCAGTTATTCTTATTTGTTGGTGGAAGTAGCAAATTTGAAAGGCAAAGTTAAGAAAGGTTAAAGCATAAGGATTGTGATTATTTTTGGAGCTTTGATTTATTATTTTTGGGCACTTGTATTATTTATGATACTTCAAGGCACATGACATTATCATGGATGTATTTATTTTGTGAGATTCATACACATTGTATTGCCTCTCACAGTTGTATTTGTCACGCTTGTAAATTTTGTATGCATTGCGCACATGGATTTGTAATCAAAATATCATTGGCTAGGTCTATTTAGGCTAATGTATAAACATGCTACAAGGAATTATTAGCCTAGATCCCACAAAGTGGATAGGATGCCCAAGAGAGGTCCAAACCTTAATGCAGAGTTGTGGAAACCTTAAAATGGAAAGTCAAGTGGAAATCCTAAAATGTAAATCGGAGTGCAAACCCTAAAATGCAAATGGGGCACCACCCTAGAGAAGTGATTTGAATCTAACTCTAATCTTGGTCTATGCAAGGGTAGGAGATCTTAATTGTATTTACCCTTTTGGTGCATCCATGCTACACAAAAGCTTTGCCAATGCAACTACTGAAGCTTTCTATTCACCTCTTATATTCTAACATCTTGCTTCCATTTTGGAGAGAGAGAATGAGAGTTGCGTTGAGTGAGGGACTGAAGGAAAGTGAAGCTCTATATCTTCTTCTTGCTTTTCTTCTTCTTCCCATCCATGTTAAGAGGATTAAGTTTGTATTTGTGCATGAGATTATGAGATTGTAAGAGAGTGAAAGATCCATTGTGCTAAAGATCTTTTCCATATGCTTTCTCTCATTCTTCATCTCTATTTTATTTTCTCATTCATTGGCATACTTGGTGGTAGATGCAAATGAGTGATAGTATCGTATTATGTTGTTTGGGTTGTGGAACCATTTTTGAGCCTTCAAGATTTTGGGCTACAATATGGGAAGATAAGTTAATGTTCACTACACCTCAAAGCTAGTCTTGTATTCTTGATTTCTTGGGATAGAGAGGAGGATGCACGGTTAGTAAGAGAGAATTGTCACAAGAATAAGGTGAGAGAATGTTGCCAAAGCAAGTTGCATCTTCTAAAAGAATAGAAGTTCATCCATTGAGTCCCTATTCTTGTGCCTTTACCCCAATCATTAGGGTCTTCAACCTTAATCTTGAGACCATATTGAACCCATAGGTTAGTTGAATGAATTTTTTAGGGCATACTTAAGTGACCATAGGTTCTTGAGTGTTGCCGCTCCTTCCACACAAGTTGTATAAACTCTTAGTGATGGTCTTTGGTATTTAGACCTTGCTCACGAGCATTGGGCTAAGTCAAGTACGTGATTATATTTGAGTGTCCATAGGCACTTGAGCATGTAGACTAGGCCCCTAGCTTACAACATCACAAATAGTGCCCTAAAGGCACCTTCCCTCTTGAACCTTCTACTCTACAAGGGTTTTCACCCCTATGATGGCAAACCTACTTTTTAATAGGAAGATGCAAGCTCATGGTCACAATGGAAATTGAAAGCATTCCTTTGCTCATCTACATTCTCTCAAACCATGAAGATGTGGGAAGAGAGATCCTTCCAAGTTTCCCATTTAAGTATCAAGTTCAATGTAATTTTCATTATATAAATAAGTGCATCCAGTTGACACTTCTTGGGACTAAAGTGATATTTGCTTTCCACTTATAGGAATTTGTACTCAAGAACTACTAAGCCAATCCCATCGCCTTTGACTTGCAAGGGATTGATAACTTACTATAGAATTTGATGGATGCACAAGCCAAAAACTTGCAATGAAATAGATTAATAAAGTCCACTTCACGGGCTAAGGAAAATGGCAAGTATTAGTGGTGACCCAAGACAGAATCTAAGCAATCCACGTCTACCATAATTACACATAGAAATCTATTTTAACAAAATAAGAATCACAAATGTTCCTATGCCTCATGGAGATGGGTTCCCAAAGCCTTCATCCATTGCTTTTTCCCTATGGATTTCTCATCTTTCTACTTCTGACCTTCCTCATCCATGTCTTCATGATCTTTATCTCCTACCTCCCTATCTCTTTCCCTATTATCACCTTGTTTCTCTCCTTCCACGATGGTGGTCTAATCTAAGGTTTTGTGATATTCTTCATTTTCACTTCAATTTTTAATTATATTTTTACCATATTTTTTTATTTGAAAATATCAACACATCTAGCATCTAACATAAATTTATAAAATACTTTAATATTATGACACTTAAACAAAAAAAATACAAAATGTTTTCAAGAGACAGATTGCAAAAAAAAACTTTGTATTGTCACGAGAGTACAAGGGGCATTGTTTTTGCAAGGCTTAGCAGTTTTTGGGCTCAATATAACTTTTAGGCCATTTTCAAGTGCTTGTTTTGCATCTCTTCTTGGCCTCTTGAAAGTACATGAGTCTTGACACTCTCTTGCATGGCTTCTTGGCTGGCTTCTATGGCACTTCCCATATATCAACAGCTTACAATATCCTTTTATGTAGGGGTGTACCGAGTATATTCTTCACCAACTCCTTTTTCATAAGAATTTTCTTATGCACATTCAAGGTGATGGTGGAAATGTAGAGCACCTTTGATAGGGCCTTCAAGATAGAGAGTTGAACTTGCTTGTATGGGTTGAGAGTGATATGTACAATGGTAATGTCACTAGTCATGGTCTAGCCAATGTAGTATCCTATTGAGGCATCCTTGGTTGCAAATGCTCCATAGCCCATTTGAAAACTTGCAAAGTCATCCAGAGCAAACCTCATTGTGACTAACTCAAGCATTCCACTTGGCATATGAATTTAAATATCAAATACTTGTCATGTGTCTTTAATGGACTCTAAGAAAATCCATTATTCTACTTTGTTCATCCAATATCAGTAATACAAGCGCATGTATAATGATGAACATGCAATCATCTACATGAAAAGATATCACATTTGTGCACCCCACCCACCTCATCCAATCCTTCTTCAAATTGAAATTCACCAATTTCTCACTTACGTTTTTACAAATGAATATAGAAGGATAATGATGTGTATTATTGGTTTTGAAGATATAAGCAAAAGCAAGAATTGGAAAAAACCATGAAGGTCCACTGGATCTTGAAGCTCTCCCAAATTTCAGCAAGCTATGAATGTCATGTACAATCTTCAGTTTCAATGTTTAAAGCATCCATTCATCTAGAATAGGCCATTCCAAAGAACCGAAAGATGGACAAAGAAGTAATTCAAGAGAACCATATGAATAAGTTGATGTAGGCACTATATGTATGATCTTATAGAAGAAAGGCTTGTGATTTAGAAGATATTGCGATGAATTTTTTATCATTATTATCTCATCCACATCAATATGTAGAGCTTTGTATATCTTAGACAAACTTCTCAAAGGCTGATCCTCAACAGAAGAAAAAATGACTGATAGGAGAGAAGAAGTAAAAACTTCAATAGCATATGAAAAGTTAAGAACATAAAAATGCGACTTACAATTCAAGAGGAAGAATTGTTAGTCCCAAGAGGTAGTTCGAAGTCCTTCACATTGTACACATGTTGAGCTGATGCGATAAGGCCACCATCTCGAGCCTCTCAAAACCCAAGCACTCTGCCCTTCCAATGATTTTATAGTGGACCATGGCAACGAACTTGATGAGACCTTATTTTTTGAAGGCTACATATAAATCCATGAATCCTTCTCAAATAATACTCCTTCCCATGTGGCATGCTCATCCTTTATATTGTGTACATAGATTGTGTGTATAGAATCATGAAGTCGCCTTTATTGACATCTAGATACCATTGGAATGGATATGAGAAGAATGCTACTTAGAATAGAGGATTGACAGCAATAATACTTCTGAATGGTAGTAGATATCCATGTAGTAAAAATAGGAAAATTGGGGGTTGTGTGGCTATGGATATGTGAGCATAGAATGATGAGAAGATCCTGAAATGGAGGTCAGAGAATGACCAAGCTAGAAGTATTTCTTGTTGCAAAAAGACACTAAAAACTTTTTTGTGGTAGGGATATAGGGACAAGGGAAAAAGGGAGTGGATAAAATGTGCACATCACCCCCTTTTCCATTGGTCCATCCCAAATCTTTTGCATTAAAAAAGTCATTAACTCTTAAGCTAAAGGGTTGTTTTTGAATCCATATTTCTTCTAAGGCATATTTTGCTACAAGACTACACTAGTCAATATTTAAAAATGTGGAAATTTTTTTGTCTAGATCATGGCATGCTTTACTAATGTTACTAAGGACATTCATGTTACAAAAGAGAAGCATCAATAAGCATTCACATTTTCCTCCTAGCTATATCATCTCATTATTCTACTTTTCTTTGGAGGAGTTCTACAAGAGTGAGGGCTTTGTTCCTTTTAGACAGTTCAAGAATATGAATAAATAATGTGTTATACATAGAATATAATCAAATGTAACCATTTAAGACCTTTATAAAAAGATAGAATTTTGCAAGTGCTGTTAGCCAATAGATATGGTGATGCTTACATCAATAGTTTTCATGTATAAGCATCACATTAAGCAAGAATTTTAAGCAACAACATTTGGTAATGCATCTAGAGAATTCATATATAAGATCATAATGTTAAGGATGTGCAACTATTTATACGTATTCAACACGGTTAAAAATATAATAATTACCCATTGTAAATACAAAAATGGCCTTTGAGGGATGTTACATTTTGAATATAGGTGATCACTACTTGTAAAATTTTTGTTGATCTCATATGCTTGAATGTTGTCTAGAAGAGGACCAAAGCTCCCTTCGATTTGACTTATGAATGTAACATTTGTAGAAGGCCCAATGGCCACAAAGCTAAGAGTCCCGGTTTGCCATTCAATATAGAATAACGTTTGGTTTGAATCTGAGCTCACTATGACTGATTCACTAGCAATTACTATGCCATCTAGTGTATTGATAGTGGTGATCAAAAAAGCTCCAAGGTCAATAGGAGGGGCTGCCTCAGGGTTGGTGGCAAAGTCAAAGAGTATTGAATATGAATGACCTGTAGTAGTTGAGAGTGATGTGGTAATAGTTCCTGGTAGGTCACCATTTAGATCTAAGACACAAATGGCATCATTACTCAGAGAAGAACCATATCGATGAGCAGCATACTTGATGGTTCCTGAGGATACAAACCAATGCCAAATGGTGGTAGAGGGTGCTTTGATGAGGATGAAGCCATCTTCATCTATTGTGGACATGTTAAAGGAACCGGTTTCAAAGTCACCGTTAGTGATGAGGCTATCAAGAGTAACCTGTAAATTAATAAAGATTAAAGTAGCAAGTTACTTGTAAT
Source organism: Lygodium microphyllum (assembly GCF_053477565.2). Taxonomy (NCBI): domain Eukaryota; kingdom Viridiplantae; phylum Streptophyta; class Polypodiopsida; order Schizaeales; family Lygodiaceae; genus Lygodium; species Lygodium microphyllum. The sequence continues at coordinate 52,601,490 of NC_141156.1, forward strand.
GGAATTGAATTGACATCACACAAAATTTTCAAACTAACTTTAATGATTTTATGCTTTTATAGTTATACTTCTCCCTTCAACTTCCCACATGTGGAATTGAAACCACAAAAAGCTTTTCAAAAATCATTTATTAAGAGTTATAAGTTCTATGTTTATGCTTTTATAATTATAATTTATCCCTTAACTTGCCATGTGTAAGAATAGTGTGATTTGAATGTGTGGAGCCAAAGGATAGTATAGCAAGTTGCAAACACATTATCTTCCTTTGTTTTCCCCTCTAGAGTTGACATCATGACCTTCTATAAGAGATACACCGTATATCTAGCTAGGTGGAGATAGGGGCAAGAGGCCCCATATCCATCGCCTCCCTTGGATACACCGTATACCTAGCTAGGTGGAGATAGGGGCAAGAGGCCCCATATCCATCGCCTCCCTTGGATACACCGTATACCTAGCTAGGTGGAGATAGGGGCAAGAGGCCCCATATCTATCGCCTCCCTTGGAGAAACTCATGATGCTCTTTGCATATCACAATGGTAGAATTCTAGCGGGATTGTCTAAAACTTCTACTTCTTCTGTGGAGAGAGAGAGAGAGAGAGAGAGAGAGAGAGAGAGAGAGAGAGTGTGTGTGTGTGTGTGGGGGGGGGGGGGGGGGGAGTGTGTCTCCAATACCTTGACATCGTCGAGGAGGAGGCTGTAATTGGCCGGTGGGAGGCTGGAGAACTCGAGGACAGTGAATTGGGCAGTGCCCACAAAGGAATACTGGAACAGGCTCCAGTTCAGGTAGCTGCGGCTGTACTGCGCGCTGGCCACCAGGGGCGGAGGCGAGAACCTGACGGCCACGTCGCCGTCCACGTAGAGGGACACGTTGACGGCGCGCGACGGCGGCCCGCCGTCAGGGTTGACGGCGAGCCAGAAGGAGACCGTGTAGGTGGCGCCCGCGCGCGGGGTGGCGAGAGGGGAGGAGCGCAGGACGGCTGGGGTCCGCGCCGTGGGGGCCCCCAGGTGGATGCAGACGGAGGATTCCGAGGATGCCGACGCGTAGACGTCGTTCGTCAGCACTTGGACGGCGCCCTCAGCGACCCGCCAGCCCGGCAGCGCGGCGGCGCTGGCGGCCGACCCGCTGCTAACGTCCATTGACGGCTTCTGCTCCGTCAGGTCGAACTTCGTCTCCTCAAAGTCGCCGTTTCGGACCAGGTTCAGCGGGTCCCCGTCAACGACAATCGTCATCACTAGCATCGCCATCATCATCATCATTGCCATTGCCATCATCATTATCGTCGCCTGCATCGCCGTCGCCCTCATCATCCCCTTCATCGGTATGAGGATTCGATCCCATCTTTCCGTCGTCTCTGTATTGCCCTCACGCACCATGCCGCCATGGATATTTGAGAGAGACGTTCCTCAACCATCCCTTCGTGGGTACGCTTCAAAAATGAATATGTCGTGTAAAATCACTATGAAATACTCGGATCACATGGTCCTTACCCAGGTCAGTAACGCACGAAACTAGGGTATGCTTGAAAAACGATCAACTAACTATGTCGTACAAAATTACAACAAAATATTTGCTTCCTAGAAACACATGGTCCTTAAAGCCCGGTTGCACCAACTCTTGTGGGGCAAACATAAAACTTTTGACACATTGCAATTCCTTGCAGTCACAACATGGAGAAAAGAGAGCAGCTCAATGAGCAAATGCTTCACATTAAGGGCTAAAAATCTATTACTTTTATTGGGGATCAACGGCCCAGCTGCATTGACATTTGGCTAGAGCAATAGAAGGTGTTGCACCAAGATGTGGTTAGACCAATAGAAAGCATTGCTACCTCCAAACCCTATAATATATTTACCAAAGATCAATGGACCAATTGCATCAACATTTGGTCATACCAATCGGAGATGTTGTTGTGTGCAAACTCTATAGTAACACTTCTCTTTCTTTTCTACAAGGGTTTGTGGGGTTTATATAGGGTTAGCAAGCCCCACAAAACTTCAGTTGCATCACCTTGCCCACTTTTGAAACTTTGTCTCACCAAGTGTGAACTATCTAGTCTTATACACAAAATTATAATGCATACGAGGCTATTGAACATTCATCATAGTCTTGCAATTTTTATACACAACTTTAACAAGATTTCGATATGGCTTCCATGATAAGAAAAACAACATCTTATTTATTGATGCATCTTTGACACACTAATGAAAACTTGTGAGTACATTTATTCACAAATTAATATGTGCATTTAATAACCTACATCTATAATTGCTCCTATTATGCACTTCAAACATGCTAACAAACATGAATATAGATGTTGATCTCTAGGCACTATTTTTTGTTCAAAGAAACCAAGGAAGCAATTGTTTGTAAAAGTTTAGCTCAAAATGAAGTTGCAATAATGCAACCCCAAAAACATGTAAAGGATACCAAGTACCATATTTATTCCCTTTGGCAACAACAAGAGATCCTTTGCAAATTTTCCATATCTCCAAAGATCACATTATGTCCACAACCATTAAGCTATCTAGTACTAATCAAACATTTGGCCAAGTTTAGAACATATAGCTTATTCTAAAAAACAAAAGAAGGTCCATTAGGTAGTAGTAATGAATGTATATCCCCTATATCCACATTGCCACATTCATAGTTGTTACCAAAATGAGTGCATCCTCATCTACCAACATCATAATTAGTGAAGCACTCTCTATGCATGGAGTGA